>NC_138509.1:33043706-33643706 GCF_964252035.2 Podarcis erhardii
GTGCATTTTAAGGGCAGCTCGTGAACCTATTTGAATATCCCATTGGGACATGGCCCCGTGCTTTAGATGTCCTCCTGACAGTATTAATTAGCTCCTCAAAGCGTTTCATGGGCGCAACTTCACAGAAATGAATGGCACTTGTACAAAAGTGCGCCAGCTGGAGATTCATGATGTTCCATTGCTTTCATTGTCAGATTAGCAGAGAGAAGCTTAAAATAGGTTTTTACCCCCTGCTTACAAGTTTGACAAAGGCTGTGACCTTAAACACCCTGACTTGGTAGAAAGTTCCTTTAAGATTAAAGGGACTTAGAAACAAAAAATGCATCGGTAATGAGTGTCTTCCTTTATAAATAAAAATGTAACAGGAAAGGATGGTGGTTCCATAACTGGGTGGAAGGTGAACAGGTGCTCAGTGTGTGGGAGGAAGAAGATGCAGGAGGTTACCATGAGGGTGGTTTGTGTGCAACCGGGGGGGAGGGGGGTTGCACAAAGGGAGGTGGAAGAACCTATGGGCATGGGGTTAAAGTGAAAAGTGGGGCTGAAAATAAAAGAGGGAAGTGAGTTGGGAGGGTGAAAACTAGGCTTAGTGGTTCTATGGGGTGGGAAGAGGAAACTCTAGGGTGTTAGTGTGGGAGAATGGCTGAGGGTGGAGGTTGGCAAACAGGGTGAACAGGAACACAGCCCCTCGTCATACTTTTTTTTCTGTGACCACCCAGCCAAGGCCTGGAAGCAAATATTCCTTCTTTGCTGAGAAAGCCCTGGGTATGTGAAACCGACAAGCACACCCTGACTCTGCTGTCCATGCCAGGTCTTTTCGTACTTCTGTTGAATAGGTTTCCATTTATTCTTCCTCGTGTTATTTTTCACACCAGTGTATTGTAATATGGAATATAAAACAGGGGGAAATCAATAAAACTCTTTTTTTCCCCTTCAATGCCTCTCCACAAGGAAAAGTAGCTATTCATAAAGTGATGCTTCATTTGATGGAACCTGGAAACACTAAGGTATTCGACTATGAAAAAATGCAAGGGGAAACATATTGGTTAAAACAACCTAAATCTCTCTTTCTCTCTCTCTCCAACACTCACTCTCTCTCTCTCTCTCTCTCTCTCTCTCTCTCTCTCTCTCACACACACACACACACACACACACTTTGAATCTTGTCCATCTACTGCTGCTCCAGAAATAAATCTCACTGTCATTATGGATAGTTCTTTGAAAACATTAAATAATCAGTGTACTGTGGTCATCTAAATGACATTATCTTAGGGATTTTGATGTAGGATGCAGAAACTCTTGCTCTTCTTGTATCTTTTAAACATATTAAAATTCCATTGCCTCTTGGGCATGATTCATCTCAAATATTAATGATATTGACAATAATCTGTTATTGAAATAAGCCAGATATTTCAAAATGACCATACACACACATTTTAAAGCTACATATCCCTCTTCTTGGCTTTAAGACAGCATGTAAGGGTCAATCAGGCTCTCTGGTGTCCAGAGAATAGGTCTAAATGAACACCCACACATTTGATTGATTAGGTGGCAGATGGCAGGAGCAAGAAAGCTTATAGTGCAAGGATCACAATTTTCAGGGAAGGTAGCAATTATGAGCAAGGATAGGGACCACAAAATAGGAAGGGTATTTTCAGGGGTAAACCAAGGCCTCTCCGTGGGTGAGGGAAAATGTCCTAAGACAGAAGGGGTAACGATGAAGAGATGCATGTGTGCTGCTGTCTCCACAACCAGACCACATACATATTTCCACAGCATCATTTTTGGATGTGATGGAAGACCGAATATTGTTACATATTGTGGTCACTTGATTTTCATTCGGAATGACAAGCTTGATGAAAGGTTAACAAGTTAGGGGTGGAGGGGAGAAATAGCAACAATATGGTTTCATTTTTCTTCCTCTGCAAACAAAGATGTGTCGCCGTGGTCTTTTTTTTATAAAAAATATGACACGGCAAGAACTGTTGTTAAAAGTTGTTTCCTATTACTCCAGAGCCAGATTTTCCAGCAAAGTAAGCACAGGTTGTAAGCAACAGGGCTTTTTTATTTGGCAACTGTGTAAAGGTTATTAAAAAGTAGAGAGTAAATTAAAAAGTTAATCTCTTTAGAGCTGGCTTAGGAGCATTAACAGCACCCCCTATAGCTAATCTTTGGTCACGCGATTAGTCTATAACAACAGAAGCTGTAAATCTTCTGCACTGCTGTTCACCTGGTTTGCCTTTCTCTTCAAGTAGCTGGGCTGTCACGTCCTTTTCTGCAGGGGTGCTTGACTGGGGCAATAGTCATTTCTTTATCTCTATAAACATTTCTGTCCTGACCTTCTAAGTGCACCGTTCACTATTCAGCACAGCTTTCAACAACTTGAAATTGCTATGTCATATTAAAACAATACATCCAATTAAAGTACAATGGGTTGGAACCATGCAATCCTCCTCACATCTACTCAGAAGTTAGCCCTGTTGAATTCACCAAGTCTTATGCCCAGGAAAGTAGGGTAAGTACCACTGACTTTCATGGGTATGACTAAAATTGGATTCAATTTTTGCTTTTTGTAGGAAGACACCTACAATATTTGACAAAGAATTCTGCTTCTTGTGATTCTCAGCAGCCAACGTAACTTGCCCTATGCTTAATCTTTGTCTGACTGTAGCCTTGTTCATTTGCAGGCTTGTACAATGGACATGTTATCTCTTGAAATCTTGCAGCTCAAGCATTTCCCTTCTCTTAAATATTAGGCTCTGTCGCTTGTCTTTTGGTGCCTACTGAAGGCCCTGGTCTTTCAACAAGCCTTTTGTATTGGAAACATGCAAAAGCACCTTGTTTTCACAAGGAGAGAGATGGCGTCCAACAGGTGATCTTTTTAATGCCTTATTTAGGGAGTCTGGAACTTCTTAAAACTGTATGGGAGAACACTGGAAGCAGGAGCCATCTGTACTCCTGATACCAAGAAGTGATCAGTGTGCGTCGTGCAATCACAGTGATACGGGAACTTTATAGTGCTTGCAGCAGAAACAAAGACAAACTGCAAACTCAGTTTATTCTAAGCAATAAGCAGTGGTGTACAGCGGTACCTCGGGTTACAGACGCTTCAGCTTACAGACTCTGCTAACTCAGAAATAGTACCTCAGGTTAAGAACTTTGCTTCAGGATGAGAACAGAAATCATGCAGCGGCGGCGCAGCGGCAGTGGGAGGCCCCATTAGCTAAAGTGGTGCTTCAGGTTAAGAACAGTTTCAGGTTAAGAACGGACCTCTGGAATGAATTAAGTTCTTAACCTGAGGTACCACTGTACATTGTACAATGCACAAAACAGTGTACAATGTACAATGCACAAAACATTGTACAAGTATTCAGTGGCGGTGCTTCATGCTCTGTCACCGGGGGGCGGAGAGCAGGTGGGGGGCTGGTGCGCAACCTGGGAGCGCACCATGCCACCCGTAGGGGTGTGGAGCCCAGTGTGTGGGGGGGGTCAGCCACAATGACGATTGGGATTGTGCAGCCGGGGCCAATGTGCCCCCCACGCATGCCTCTTCCTCTGCCAGTGCAAGTGTTAGAAAATTTGCAATCTCTATTTTTCTTGTATACTATGCATATTACATGATACATTGTACAGTTACATATACAAAAATCAATTTATTGATTTCAGGTTGACTTTTCCCCAAAATATTTGGAAATGACAGTTCATTCCTTTGTTTTTAGGCAAAAGTTCATCTAACTAAGCTACTGGAACATGAGGTTGTAAAAAAAGTTGTACCCTAGTGTACATTCCGCTGAGACCCTTTTCTGTGTGGCAGTTTTGAGCTTAGAAATTTTTTTTTTTTGGGGGGGGGACAGCAATTACATCATGCAAATTTGAAGGAAAAGGAGGCCATGGACAAGAAACAGAACCATTTGGCTCTTGTCTCCCTTATATACCGTATATCACTGAAGCCAAAATGTTCATTTGGGACACTCTAGTTAAAAATGTCAAAATCTGATCTGATGTCAGCAAGTCACTTGACAGCAGATGTTATAACTAATTTAAAGGCACCTTTAAATGAGGGTGCCGTAAGGTTGTATCAATTTTTCATGCTAATGCACTTCAATGCGTTTAAATAGGCTTCACTCCCATTAACCCACTGATTTATGTGTGGGAGGGGGAAAGGCTAACCTAAACTAGTAGTTAATATAAAGGTTAAAGAAGATACCACTAAAAAGACACAAATAGAACTGGAGGTACCACTGTATATGAATTTTTGTATACATTACACGGTTGGAGAAAGGCATTGCAAAATTCAGGGTAGTGCAAATTACAGAGGATGGCTGTTGTTTTTTATTGATTCCTGTATTGTTTCAGAAAGTGCAAATTAGGTAGACTTGCCTTGAAATGGGAAGTGAATCAAATTTCTCCCCCTCTCCTACATTTCCAGTGTTACACTCCTTTTGCAAGTAGACTGCTCATGTGATCAGATGGTTGATTTGATTGCTAGAACCAACGCCAGCCTAGAAGATCAGTGTGTCAGATTTGTGCCTGACCATGTGACCATCATGGTCAGATTTGTGCCTGACCATGTGACCATCATTAAGTCAAATGTATCCAGTGGTATTTTCCCTCTTCCCTTCCCTACTGGTGCCTTTAACATATATTTATGAGGAACATTGGAAGCTGCCTTATACCGAAACTAATAGAATCATAGAACTATAAAATTTGAAGGGACCATGACAGTCACCTAGTGCAATACAGGAATCTTTTGCCCAACGTGGGGTTCAAATCCACAATCCTGAACCCTTGGTCCATCTTCCTTAGTATTATCTACACCTGACCTGGTTCTTTCCTAGCCCTGCCTGAAGTTGCAGGGAAATGAAGTGGGGATCTTTTGCATGCAAAGGATGTGTCTGATCACTGAGCTATGGCCTTCCCCTCATCAAAGTATTGTCACATGTAGGACTCAGACATCTATGTTTTTTTTAGCAACAAACTACTAAAGCACTACCAAACATCCTCTTAATCAAAAAATATGCTTGTTAATGTGCTAATTGTGTCTGTTTTATCACAGCGTGCACTGACATAAACTATATGTTACTGTTCCTTGAGCGCTGCTTAGAGCAAAAAGGCCACGCAGCATGACACGTTTCATACATCAAATGGCAAAGGAATGACAAATCGACTTCATGTTGAAATTAAATGTCACATAGGATTGGATCCAAAGGTTCTCTTCTTCATGCAGAATGTGCTTTCCACTCATGCATGAGTTGTTTCACACCTCTGACATCAGAGCGTGCAGGAGAAAATTAAAACTATGCCCAAAGATGGTTCTCTGCAGAAGCATAGTAATCGCTGTAGAACTTGCCTATTATATCACTGTGCAAGCTCTTTCCCCCACATTCTGGAATGTCAACACCCAGTAAATGGGTTGAAATGTTAACTGAGAACATGAGAAGAGCTGGCTGGATCCATCCAATGGCCCATCTGGTGCTCACCATGTCCTCACCATGGCCAACCAAATGCCTGTGGTAGCCAAACACAAGACCACTTGCCCCTCCTGCAGTTTCCAGCAACTGGTATTCATAAGAATGATTTCTTCTGACCATAAAGGTAGAATATAGCCATTGAAACATTTATCCTCCATGATATGCCTAGTCCTTTTCTGAAGCCATCAAAGTTGGTGGCCATCACTGCCTCTTGTGGACGTGAGTTCCATAGTTTAACTTTGCACTGGGTGAAGAAGTCCTTTCTTTTGTCTTCCAACATTCAGCTTCATTGAATGCCCATGAATTCTAGTATTACAAGAGAGGGAGGGAAACTTTTTATCTATCCACTTCCTCCATGCCTTGCATAATTTTTCTACCACGTCTCCTCTTTCTCACCTTTTCCCTGAACTTAATAATGTCCCAGATACTGAGGCTCTTCCTTGTACTTGCTGAATCCCCTTGATCCATTTGGTTGCCCCTTTCTGGATGTTTTTTCAATTCTACAAGATGCTTTTTGAGGTCAGGTGTCAGGTCTGGACTGAAGAGGAGAATGGTGTAGCCCCCCCAATTCTCCTGTAGCTTCCAGAGAAGAGGAAGGCAGTCTCGAATTACAGCAGGGCTTTGAGGAAGATAACAGCTCAGAGACAGGCAAACAGCAGAGTTATGAGGTGTTAGGAGAAGGAGGAGGGGAGGCAGAGCAGCTAGCTGACACCTCACTGGACAGCATAACCAACCTCCCTTCTCCCAAAACGTGGTGTTTGTTAAGGCTGCAAAAGCAAAGGGCACAGAGGCAGTTGTCCACAGGTGGACACTGTAGAGGCAGGTGTTGTTGTTAGAAGGGGAGGGGTGAGGAGCTCAGTGTGAGCAACACCATCATTGAGGAATGATTCTACTTCTTTGTCTTTCACCGTGATGACTGAACTTTCTTGTTTCCTCCCTGATTCTTGATGCCATTGGGGGAGGGAGAGAATTCCTCATGCCTGACATAAGGTGACCAGAACTGTCCATAGTATTCCAAATGCTGTTGCACCATAATTTTTACAGCACCATCAGAAGTTTTATATCCAAGGATTAGTGTTAGACCCATATTTGAATTTTACTTCGAGACCCCCATGCTTAAGGACGTTTCAGTATTTTGCTAGGGAAATGCAGAATGCTTCTTAAAAATAATAATAATAATTCATGGGGATGTTTACAACGTTAATTATATATAGAACGTTTCAGGCATCTGTTACCAAACAAATATCAGAAGGTAGTTAAGAATGGCTGATGAAGCAAATGTAAATGTAAGGCTAAGGAGAAGCCAGGCCTTGAATGAGAACGGGCTAGTTTATACCTTCTTCCATGCTGCAAAGAGATGCTGATTACGGAATGAGAAACTTTAATGAGGAAGTCAAGAGGCCTGACCTCAGACTCCACCATGATTATCAAGATTCTGCAAAGTCTTCGGGTTTTATTAGCTGCATTATTGTCCTTTGATTCTGATTAGAGAAAAGTTCGTCACAGCCTAGACGAAGGGTAACACCTATTATTCCTTGCCTGAGAGATGCTCACTGTGACGCGTATGGTTGAAGTCCTGAGACAAGGCAGCTTTAATTCTCTTTCATCGTAGCTGGATTTCATACTGATTAGCTATAAGATTTGCATGTATCTTTTTTTTTTTTTTAACAAATCAAGCATATCTTCTGTGGTTCAGGTATTTCCATGAAAAGCAGGACCTCAGTCAAATCTTCACTGGGTAGAACAGATCTCAGGGAAAAGGTTTGATTGCTGTCTCATACATTCAAGACTGTAGAGGCAAAATTAACTATGCATGATTTACTCAAAAAGTCAGTTCCACTGAGCTCAAAACAAGAGAAAAGGAATCCAAAATACACAATACCTCAGTGGTACCTTGGTTTACGAACTCAATCCGTTCCGGAAGTCCGTTCTTAAACCAAAGAGTTCTTAAACCAAGGCGTGATTTCCCATTGCAGCGGAGGACTCAATTTACAAATGGAACACACTCAACAGGAAGTGAAACATATTCTTATTCCAAGGCAAAGTTCACAAACCAAAACACCTACTTCCAGGTTTGCAGCATTCTTAATCCAAGTTATTCATAAACTAAGCTGTTTTTAATCCAAGGTACCCCTGTATTATGGGACACGGGTGGCGCTGTGGGTAAAACCTCAGCGCCTAGGACTTGCCGATTGCATGCTCGGTGGTTCGAATCCCCGCAGCGGGGTGCGCTCCCATCGTTCGGTCCCAGCGCCTGCCAACCTAGCAGTTCGAAAGCACCCCTGGGTGCAAGTAGATAAATAGGGACCGCTTACCAGCGGGAAGGTAAACGGTGTTCCGTGTGCTGCGCTGGCTCGCCAGATGCAGCTTGTCACGCTGGCCACGTGACCCGGAAGTGTCTGCAGACAGCGCTGGCTCCCGGCCTATAGAGTGAGATGAGCGCACAACCCTAGAGTCTGTCAAGACTGGCCCGTACGGGCAGGGGTACCTTACCCCTGTATTAGAACTAGGGATAGGATCATCTGATAAATAAAGCATTGATCCAATGTAAGTGGATGTCTCCCATCCCCTTTATCCCTGTCTTGCCTCCAATTATACATGTTATTGTACATATAATACTATATTGAAATGTGCACACATTACTGTACTTATAAAATTATTCAACACCCCTGAAATCAATATTTGTTGCAAAATGTGACCTCAGCTTGAAGCTGTCTGGATGAATCAATGGGTTTTGACTTTTGAATTCAGCAGAGCACTATTCTCTATGATAAATAGATCACCCAGATTTGAATTTGTTTAAAACTCTTCTATTTTATCTCTTTTCCCAGAGCAGATTTTTGTTTCTGTGGTCTTCTTTGCAGAGATCACCTCATTTTCATGTCTGTCTTTGCTATTGCATTAGTGCTTCAGTTGCCTATATAAAATGTGCTGCAGTTTTTTTTAAAATAAATATTTATTAAAGCTTTTGAATACAATACATAAATAATAAACAACATTACTTATATCATGACATAGTTTCATCACTTCTTTGACTCCCTCACGTCTCCCGCTCCCACTTACATCATTATAAAATTTTTCAAACAAATTATCATCTTGTTTAAAACCTTATATCCGCTCATTTAAATAAAATCTAACAGTTCTCCAAAAAATTTATATTTTCCTTAATCTCACTTATCGTCAAAATCAAATCTAATTCAGTGGTGGACAATTATTTATGATCTAGCATCCTTCTTAACATTCAACCAAATTACAATATTTTTGTAGATAAATCTTAAATTTCTTCCAGTCTTCTTCAACCCTCTCTTCTCCCAGGTCTCGGATTCTGCCAGTCATCTCGGCCAATTGCATATAGTCCATCAGCTGCATCTGCCACTCTTGCAGTGTGGGTAGATCTTGAGTTTTCCAGTTCTTAGCGATGAGTATCCTTGCTGAAAATGTGCTGCAGTTTTAATGGCATGAATCAATTGCCTTGAAACACATATTTAAATTTCTCTGTCCTTTGGAACAGATCACAATGGAATATGTATGACCAAATCAGAATTAGCAGGGAATCATTCCAGACTGTGTGAATTGCCATAACAGCTCAAAACAATTCATGCTTGTTTCCTTCAAATACCTCAAAGAAGATGTTTCTATTTTTTTTGTCAATGCATCTTGTTTTAGCTCAAGCTCATGCATCTTTTTAGAATTTACAATTCAGTCCACTGTGTTTTAATTGTTTAAACAATTCTTTTGAAAAAACGCCCTTATCTTGAAACCGCTTGGCTCAAGCAACTCACATGAAATACGACTAATTGCAACATGACCAGATGGTTTTCTTTATGCAAGATAATATTGGACACTGGCTGAAGAAAGAAATCCACTAAATGTTTTGCAGATGGATCACTGCAGCAAATGAATAGGGTCACATATGCAATGGAAAGCTAATTGGGGGAAACAGCCATGCACGACTATGAAGCAAACAACTTTAATTAATAGCAGTCATGGAGCCAAAGCACTGTGAGTGGAAGGAAAAATACATGAGTGCTGCCGATACATGAACTCTTACACAAGTGGTAGAAGAAGACTGTGCATGTCACAATGTTTCAGTATTAGAAACACAAGGTTGGATCCAGACCATCAGGGGAATTATTACCACTTTGATTTGTGGCACAGAGTTTGGATTCATCAAAGTTTGAATTGCATCCAACGTCCTGTCCATCAACGTGGAAGGTGTTGGGCAGTTTTCTTTTCTGGATGGATCCAAAGGCCTTAGTGCCCAAATGACCCATTTTATGGGTTTCCATTGCTGGAATCACCACTGGTGGTAGCTCAAGGCTTCTGCCGCAGTGGAGTCCCCTTCACCAGCAGTGCTCGCCAAGGAAGAGTTATGTTTCAGTGGTGGAGCATTTGCTTTGCATGCAGAAGACCCCAGCTTCAATATCCAGCTAAGGCTAGGAGAGGCGCCTGCCTGAAATTCTGGAGAGTCGCTGCCAGTCTGAATGTAGACAGCACTGGGCTAGATTGACCAATGGTCTGACTCGCTATGAGACAGCTTCCAATGTGCTAAACTTTGCCCTCTGGGACTATGCTCCATCTCAATCTTCCATCCATCAACATTGGGAGTTAGGACTTCCCTCTCAGTTGCATCAGGTCCCATTGAATGCAATTGGTCATATTCATCATGGCTTTAGTTCCCATTCATTTCAGTTTTGGCCCACGGGAGAAGCAGGCTAAACCTCCCCTTTTCCTGACCCTTCTACATGTTCCTTAAACCAGTTTTTAAAAATCTTTCCAAGAACCCCTTCCATTCTCTTCAAACCCACAAGCATCTTATGCAACCTAAACCAACTTATTTCTGAACTCAAGTCAACTCTAAACTCTTTTTTCCATTACTGAGCACCAACCAGCCCTCACCTGCCTGCCTTCTTTCTTCGAACCAGTCCAGGGGCTAAAACTAATTGTCAGCTTCCTCCTCATGAATGCCAGTGTTGACCTTGTAGCAGAAAGGAGGATGGGGACAAAACTGGAATTAGTTGGCTCTGCCTGACATTGACTCTGGCTTTACCAGTTTGTTTTTTTATAATAAAAATTTATCAAGACTTTCCATAATACAATAAAAAACAAACCAATCTAAACCAAGAATAATAAACAAACTCTACTAGTTCTGGATGTTTTATTGTGTTTGATGTTTTAATTTACTAAAAGTCACCCAGAGTGGCTGGGGCAACCCAGTCAGGTGGGTAGCATGTAAATACATCATCATCATCATCATCATCATCATCATCATCATCATCGTCACCTACTGTTGGGCTCCTTGCTTTCTGCCCCACCAGTTTCAATGACCACCAGTTTCTGTGAACTAGGATTAAGTATTCTGGTGTCCTTTGTCCTACGGTTTCATTTGTTTGTCTCAGAAGTTAAAACTTTTTTGGGATGGTAGTAGTGGATCGGTAATGGCTAGTTATTATAAAATAGGAGTGGAGTTGGTATTCAGAAGCTGGTGCAGATGCAGGCATGTTAATTTTTTTAGTAATTAAAGCAAAACAGATGGTTTGTTTGCGGCATTTTATAATATTGCTCATTTTTATTTTGATTCATTAATGGTGGCCATAAAATGCTACAATGAAGAGCAGAAATCAAAAAGGCAAACATGGAAAGTCAATGATAAACAGTGCTTATATTACCCAACCCCATAAAAATTAACTAGTAAACATAGAAAACATAACTGTCAAATTATTTATAGAGCTTCCCTTTGCATAAATATTTTGGAACATTGGCAGTATATAACAGGTGCAGCTGTCAATAAGCCTGTGTGAATCAAGGCACTTAGAGATAAAAGGAAATCACTCAAGCTCAGAATGGTTAGCAGCAGAAAAATTGCAAAGGAAAGAAAGCGAGGGACGAGCTCCTGAATGCATTTTCATTCCGGGTTGTGGTGTTTTTATCTCCTTTAAAATAGATGTGCTCTTTGCGCCCCCATTAAATAAATTACAAGATTACTTATCAACTTTATCTGCAATCCAGTTAAACTGAAGCTCAAGCATCTAAGATAGTGGAGTCCCATGGACTTCAGTGAATAACTAAGTCTCCTCATCCTATGGAACCCAAGCAGCTAGTACTAGTCAAATATTGCCCAAGCGAACCACTGTCAAAAGCAGCTCCCCCCAACCTACCTTCCAGATGTTTTGAACTCCCATCAGCCTCAGATAGCAGGTGGTCCAAAACATATGGAGAACACCAGGTTGGCTTAGTTAGTTAATTAAATTTGTATACCACTCTTCATCCATAGTTGTCAGGGCAGCTCACAATATCAAAATATAAAATTTTAACAAACACAAAATACGTAATAAAAACAAGAATGAAAACAAAGAACCCCCCACCCACAACACAATTAAAATGTTATTGGCTATTAACCAGCCCAAGGCCTGGTTGAAGAGGAACGTTTTCACCTGGCACCAGTCAAACCACCCTAGGGAGAGCATACCACAAATGGGAGCCACTGCAGAAAAGGCCCATTCTCATGTTGCCACCCTCTAGACCTTTTGTGGAGGAGGCACAAAATGAAGGGCTTCAGATGATGATCTCAGGGTCCAGGTAAGATCATATGGAGAGCCAGTCCTTGAGGTATTGCGTTCCTGAGTTTTTTAAGGCTTTGTAGTTATCTTAATAAATGTAACATTTATTAAGGTATCTTGTTATTAATAATAAGGTATCTTAATAAATGTGAAAATTTCTAGAGGCAAATGGAGAAGAGTCAATATATCCTAGTAGGGCTGCATTGTTTAACTGGCTACATTAATTGGCAGTGGAATCGTGTATAGCAAGGTGTGGGTGGGTGATCTATATAGTGGTACCTTGGTTCTCAAACTGAATCCATTCCAGAAGTCCGTTCCAAAACCAAAGCATTTCAAAACCAAGGCATGCTTTCCCGTAGAAAGTAGTGCAAAATGGATTAATCTATTCCAGACTTTTAAAAGCAACCCCTAAAACAGCAATTTAATGTGAATTTTACTATCTAACGAGACCATTGATCCATAAAATGAAAGCAATAAACGATGTACTGCAGTCACACAATCAATCAATCAGTAGCTGAACTGGGTTCCACACAGTCACAAAAACAAAACGAAAAAGCCATGAAAACAAAAACACAAAATAAATAGCAAAGACCTCAGCGTAACACTCAAAATGGAAGTGTGGCACTCAAGATGGAGCACATTCGGCTTCCAAAAAAAGTTCGCAAACCAGAACACTTACTTCTGGGTTTGCAGTGTTTGGGTTCCAAGTTGTTTGAGTACCAAGGCATTTGAGAACCAAGGTACCACTGGATATGCAATTTAGCAGCAGACAGTTCATGGGGCTGTGCCACTCATCTGGCAATTTGACTGAATTGCCTACAGCATGTTGTAAAAGAATAATACATTCTGCTGTTCAAAAGGTGATGGGGAAATGCAATGAAAAGTGTGGGGTGAATGACTAACAGGAAGATGTGTTAAAACCCTCCAAGCAAATCAGGATGGATGCTCCTTGTGATATATCCACCCTGCAAAAGATCAGGAGGAATATTCAACAAACACCAAATATAATCTCATTTGTGCAAGAAAATAAGGAGGAATGCTTTAAATAGGTCACCTGGAGGATCCCTAAAATGGCTGGACTTGTTGGCTCCTGTTTACTCTGTTCTGGGAAGCAGAGTGAAGTCTTGAAATATAATATATCTCCTCCATAACTTCTTTTTTCCCTGAGTTCAACTCGAGTGTATTCTGGGAGAATTTGCATAGCTATATCTCAATGATACTACAGGACCTAGTCTATGCTATTTTATTACCACAGTTATGCAAAAAAAAGGGGGAGGAAGTATGATTTATTGAGCACTTCATCTGTAATTGTTATGGTGTAAATAGAGGGTTTATAATTGATTAGCTTTATCTTTGTGAGTTAAGGAATGATGCCATAACACACAAGCAGCTGTATCCTTTAACAAGGGAAGATGAATGCCTTGTATAAAACAAACTATACTGTGTGAGCTTCATACAACAGCAGAATTTAAAATGTTAAAAAAGTGCTAGTCAAAATGCTGACGATGTATAATGTTCTGTGGTGAACTGAAGCAACAGGCTTAGGCTACAAATACATTCATGTCTGCTCTTTGCTTCAAGGATAAATGCGCTATCCAGTGCTAAGAAAATGATCTGCTTTAACCAATGTTTTGCTAGGTTTTCATCGGTACAGGACCTTTACCGCCACTGATACTGTGAGGTCTAAGCAGCAAGGATTTCTTTGCATTTATTGATTGGTAGGTGATGGGGGGGGGAATTAATTCTCAATTTCTAAAAGAAAATGTGAACTGAAACACAGCTGTCCTTTGAAATTTGTATTTCTTTGAATTTTGTGGTGTAGTTCTCTAGCCAAAAACACGATAAGCTAGGGGGAAAGTGCATGCAAAGATGCATATATTTATCAAAATAACATACAAAATGTGTTGTGATATGGAAAACTGCTTGTAAAATGGATATATTAAGCAAAAGTGCATACAAAACGGAGTATATAAAAATAAATGTACACTGATTTTGGTACAGACTTTTAAAATAAAAAATCACCAGCTTATGCAGAAATTAAGTGATCTGGATTTAAGACTGAAGTACTACAGGAAATCAAAATGGACAGATTTGTGCATCCCTGTTTGTGAATCTCAAATCCTCTGAATACAAAGCCAGGCTCTGATGGATTGAGTGGAGAAGACCAAGAGTGGATCCAATGGTCAAGAAGATGATTTCTGCATGTGCTGTATAGGGAGTTGAGGGACGGTTGGGGCTTGTCAACCAGGGAAGGTAGCCCATCTAGGAGAGGAGAAATGTTAAAACGTGTGTGTGTGTGTAGGGTCAGTGGGAGGAGGGAGAGGGAGAGAAAATTCTATTGCCCAAGCTTGCACAATGACTTAACTTCTTTTCAATCCATTGTATTTGCTTTCTTCTCCTAATACTGGATCTTTAATGGTCCTAATACTGGATCTTTAATGGTCCTTCAACAAAAGTACTCTTCTCTTTTCTCTCAGGAAGCTCATGCTTAATTAACGCTTTCTAAAAACGTCTTCCTAAGACTTGAATTAATGCTGCAAATGGCTATTCTGTCCATTTTTGTGTTTCCCATTTCCCCCTGCTTTTGGTCATTTTCTTCCTGATGTACTCTTGACCTTAAGATGCGTTTGGGATTGCACCATCTCAGCAACTCTGCTACCTCCTTCTGCCGCACCTGCAAATCTAGTTTGACTGGTGAGTCCTACAGGAACAGAAATGTGTAACACTGCAATCCTGTTTAGGTCAATGGAATTACTCCCAGGTTTGTGTGCATGGGATTGCAGCTTTAGTCAATAATCCAGTTCTGAATATCACTATCTACCAAATGGTGAAATGTATTGTGGTTTGTTGGAGGAATGGCCTTCCTGACATTGTTAGACTTCAGCTCCCAAGATCCCTCCTCATGTTCAGGAATGATGGGAGTTGTGGATCTCTAGATATTGTTGGACTACAAGTTCAAGAAGGGTTTTTATAGAGTTATATCCTTTGCTTTGGGACGTGGGTGTCACTGTGGGTTAAACCACAGAGCCTAGGACTTGCTGATCAGAAGGTCGGTGGTTCGAATCCCCATGACAGAGTGAGCTCCTGTTGCTCGGTCCCTGCTCCTGCCAACCTAGCAGTTCAAAAGCACGTCAAAGTGCAAGTAGAGAAATAGGTACCGCTCCGGTGGGAAGGTAAACGGTGTTTCCGTGCGCTGCTCTAGTTCGCCAGAAGTGGCTTAGTCATGCTGGCCACATGACCCGGAAGCTGTACGCCGGCTCCCTCAGGCAATAAAGCGAGATGAGCGCCGCAACCACAGAGTCGGTCAGGACTGGACCTAATGGTCAGGGGTCCCTTTACCTTTACCTATCCTTTGCTCTGCAAATGGAAGGCAATCTCACACCATAGATTTCCCCCTTCTCTTCTGTAGCCCCTTTTGGAATAGTAGAGTCTGGGTCATACACACTGGGCAGAGATAATTGTCTGAATTTGGGCAAAAGAATTTGGTGCAAGATTCCCCCCCCCCCCCAGTGTTGGATGATTACACATAACACAACTATAAAGCTGGTAGCTCTCCCTGACCCTCTGGAGAAGCTTTACAGGGATCTGCAAGGGGAACGAGGGGAAGGAAAAGGTCTGCTGTGTGAGCTGCTTTCCAGTTGCACAAAATTGAGTGCCACCCGCAGTCTTCTACGCTAATGTTTATGCAGCTGTTAATGAAGTAAAGCAATATTAGCAGCTTCTGAGTATTAAGCTCCAGCGCTACCGTTTGCTTAAATGCATCAGTTGAGCAACTGTCCCCCAGAAGAGTGTGTTTGCCCATGCTGCAAAGCAACAATGAGGATTATGCTTTGGTGCATGATTAATAGAAGACAACAAAACATTAGTTTATTTAGCCATGAAAAATGGTATTCCAGGTGTTGCTGTCTATTAATAGCAGACCACAGTGGAGATTAATAATACATAGTAGCAGAAGGAGGAGGAAATTCAGAGTCGTTGCAGGACAACAGGAAATGGTAAATTAAGAGTATTTATTTAGCCAGGGATGTGATCGGGTTCTATATCTTGGATTTAACTTACAAGGCAACTTTGCAAAATGGAACTAAGAATGTACATCACCCAGATGCCCTGGATCCCCAGTCATAACAACATGTCAGAGAGTTTTACATCTCTGTAGCCAAAACTATTATTTTTCTGTCAAGCGTGGCTTCTTGCCACAAACAGGGGCTGGAAAATACAGACCACAGAGATGAAGTGTTTTGTTTTTAAGATGAATTTCAAGCACAGGCCCTGAGTATTTACAGCCCTCTGCTTTGTGCCTATACACTTCCTTTTGCTGCTGTGTGCTACATTAGCAAGCCTGCATTGTTTTGGAGGCTGTTTGTCATGACAAATTCAGCTCTCCTCCATCTCTTCCACACAGGCACATACACCCTTGACTTGTTCATTGTTAAGCTTATGGTTTTTAAATATATTTTTCTACTTATGACAGCATGATCTTAACTTTAACTAAATGGAGTGTTTTCGTCCATAGTAGTAAGTGCCACCATTAATAAAAATTAAATTCTGAATGGGAACTTCACCTGAATTATTAACATAGAAGACCGACCTGCATTTTATGGGAAGATGCCCCTACAAATATACGGAAGTTTAAAAGAAATATATTAATTTTACAGTTGGTGTTTTGTTTCAGGGATATCCTTAGAATTTTATTGGAAATGACTGGCAATGTTTGAGTTGTTAATCTTTTTTTAAAATGCTGGTCCCCCCCCCCTATTCTTATTTGAAAAGTTTCTGTTCTAATTTTCATAATGTCCAACCTGCATTATCATTCAAGCATGAACTCCAGGGCAATGTACATAAAATATGAATAGAATTTTTTAAAAAATATGCTGTGCATATGCCATAATGTGTAAACGAGTCATTTGTGTGTATGGCGTGGGGAATACACATGACTGTACCACTTGAGTGGCAACCATTGAGTCAATATGCCTATTGAACATAGGTGAGCTTTTCCTGTCCCACAGTGCATTAAACATAACACTTTGGTGAAGGTGCAGATGAGCCTAGCAAGCCACATCAAACTAGTTGGCATCTGTCTGTCTCAGGAAACAGTGGTTGCTGCCGCCTTTGAAACTCATAGAAGAGCTGGACTGTCAGGTCTACAGGTGGGCACTGAAGTTCCGATAAGAATTAATGAGTGTCTGGCAGGTTTATAGCCATTTATTTGCAATAACACACGGAAAGAGGCATTTCACCAACCCATCTCAAGGAACCAGTTGTTCACTCTGAGTCTTCTCCTCCCCTGCAGCAGAAAGCACGCCAATTCTCTGTGCTCCCTCCCCTGTGCTTCCATTGCTCCTTAACCCATCCGTACCTCCTAGCCCAAGGGGAGAGGGGCATTCCTTGCTCTCAAAAAAAGAGCCCTCCAAACTCCTCCCCCCTCCTGGTTGCTCAGCAACTATCTCAGACCTGTTTATTTCCTCCTCCGACTGAGAGTCTCCTGATTTTACTGCTTTCTCTGCTGGGAACGTGAAAGGAAGGAGGGGCAGCTATCCTCTTCCTCCTCTGACAAAGGCTGCTCTGTTTGTGCCTGCCTTCCCCCCTCTGCTGAGTCAGAGTAGCCTTCTGCACCCAGTTCAGCCAAGCCCCTGACATGGATAGAAAATGATGCACCTATTACATTCTGCAGGTAGAGATGCTCGCCTTTTCTTCCCTGCATGATCCCTAGCTGCCTTAGATAACCAGCATAGCAAGCTGCCTTAGATAACCCACATCAGGCTATTGGATCTAACTCAGTATTGTCAACACTGACTGGCAACAGCAATTTAGAATTCCAGAAAGGAGTCTTTTCCAGCCCACCTGAAGCTGCCAGAGGTTGAACCTGCAAAGCATGTGCTTTACCACTGAGTTACAGCTCTATATTCTCCTCTCAAAACAGGGCCTAATATTGTTGTCATTCAATAACATATTGACCTTTTGGCCAGCGTCTGATAACCACCTGGCCAGACTCTGCAGATTTTGAAGTTTCCTGCTACAGTCAGAAACCAGGGGTAGACAGATATTAATTAATTTAAAAAGAATGTCATGCATTTGTAATGGCATCTCCACAATGCTGCCCCCTGGTCTCTCCTGTACCAACCCACTTCAATCTCATCTGACGGCAGAGATACTGTTTCCTTAGGCCTGGTTAAAAACAAAGCCTGTAACATTAAGACAATGACCGAAGTTATTCAGAGTGCAATGAGCAAGAAAAAGATGAGTGCTGGATTACATGAAGTATTGTAAGCACAATCTCTCTCCTCCCCCACTCCTGGCTGACTTTGAGAATTAGAAGGACTACTTCAGTTGTTGTTCATATTGTTGGGGTATTTTTTTGGCATATAAAAGGTGAAAGCTCTCCTTGAGTGTGGAGAAACATCAAAAGTGATGTGGAAGAGCAGACTGCTATTTCCTGAATCTTCAAGGCAGAACTTTAATTTCAGAGGCTGAATACAAGCCCTGTGGCTTTGAACAGAACAATAACTGAAACTGCAGAGCAGCCATCCTACCTGGGCTACAGAACCATTAAAGCACAGGGGAGATAAAGTATCTTCCCCTTGGAGCAACCAAAACCCCAATGCGAGTGGGAAGTGAAAAGCTTTCTGCGACTCCCCACCCCTCATCTCACACTGAAGTACTTAAGCAGCAATAAGAACATCTTGCATGAAAGCCTGAGTCAGTTTATGGAATTTCCCCTCTTTTGATCTGAAATTACAACCAAAGAAGGCAGCTTCCTTCAGCAGCTCCTTTCCGCTTATCACCAGTGAACTTGCATTATTGAGCAAGTGCTTCTCTTGCCTTCCCCCATCCCATAAGCTCTGTGTCAGGTTTTTCCTTTCTTCCTCAAGAATAACATGAAGCTACAGCACGGGAGTAGGGAACCTTTTCCAACATGAGAGCCACATTCCTTTGTGGGCAAGTTTCCAGGGGCCACATGCCAGCATTAGGTGGGGAATCCAAGGCCAAAGTGGATAGAGCTATGTTTATCTTTGTACAGCAGACATTTCTTCGTACACTCTCACACCCTTCTCTGCCAGCCATCCAGGGAAGCAAGAGGCATCTCAGGGCTCAAGGACACATTCCAGTCATGGAGAGTGTGAAGCAAGACCACTAAGGTGTATGGCTTGGGATGGGATATGGTCTGGAGAGAGGGGTGGAAAGAGAGGGCCAAATTTTGACTTCTTGTCCTGAGGTTATGCACCCCTGCCATAGCAAAACATGTACTGAAATATGACTCAAAATAAGGTCTGGCATTCTTAAAACATAAGAGCTCTGTTGGATCAGGCCAATGGTCCATCTAGTCCAACAGTCTCACAGTGACCAACCTGATGTATTGAAAATCATGAGAAAGCAAATCTGGCCAAGGAGTGAACACTCAAAAGGGAGCTGTCACCAGAGGATCTCTGAAGAATGTACCCAGTTCAATATTTGTCATGGACTGGCTAGATGCAGAGGAGTGGTGGAAGACACAAGCTGGGGAAATCCCCAGGGAACCCCCAAGGGAAAAGGCTCAGAGCCAGTGGATTGGTGGTGGGATGCCAATGAGTGGTCAGAGGGAGAAGGAATAGACTGGGTGGAGGAGGTGTTGGGAGCAGAAGAAGCAACAGGGCACAGTGAGCAGGAAGAGGCTGTGGTGGAGAGCAGTGCAGACTCAGAGGTTGGTGAGGAGGGGGATCTAGAGGCTGAGTGGAAGAAGACAGGAAATTTCCCCTCCTGCTGTGACTCCTCCCCCTGATCTCCCAGAACACATAGAGAGATGAAAAGGGTGGAGCAATGAGAGGCAAGCAGACGAAGCCTTAGGCTGCTGGGCAAGGAACCAGTGTTTGGGTATGTGGGTGGGTGGGGGGAGCCTTAGAGAGTGAAGGAAAGGCAGGGGCCTTCAGTCCTCACAATTGGTTCATTGGGGCATGATCTCCTGGAAAGAGTTGCTGAGACTACTAGGCCTGAGCTGTGGTTGTTTCCTCGAATAAATAATTAACTTCATAGGCCTCTGGTGATTAATTGTTTTATTGCTGACCTATCCCTGACTCCAGCTCTGGCAATATTGTCTATACTGGCTGGCAGTGGCTGTACAGGTTTTCAGGCAGGAAACTCACCCAGCCCTACCTGGAAATGCCAGGGACTGGAGCTGGGATCTTCTGCAAGCAAAGCAGATGCTCCACCATTGAGCTATGGTCCTCCACAGTGCTAAGTTCATTGCAGGGCACCAATGGGACCTGTTCTGCTAATTGCAGAGCAGGAGGTGTGGTTTCTATCAGAATCGTAGCTGAGGTGAAAATCAGTTTGAATAGGCCATGTCTCCAGCCATATCTAGAATTCATTCTTATGCACTGTGGTGTAGCTAAGCCCTGCCACAGATATAAAGAAGTGGAAAAATAAGATCAAGGCACCTTTCTGCCATGTTCGCTGCTGTGATGGGATGCAATGCCTTAAACTATGATTCCATCAAATTTCTGCCAGTTGATTTGTGGCTGTGTTCCCTGAAAATTTGTCCTTTGCAAGTTTTTTCCCTCTCTCTTTTTTGGAATACAATAAATAAAAAAAAAGAGATAAGAACAAAGAGCCATAAGCCACTTTTCAAGTGATATGACAAAAGAAATGAAAGGGATACAAGCAGCATCTGGTGTGAACTGTTTTCAAAGTAAAACATTATTAACAAAGTTTCCCTCCCCTCGCATAACTTCAATGATACAATTTGTTCATTGCTCCAGGAATGGTGTGTTCCCAGCAGAGTCTGGGTTAGAAATACAGTGTTACAAATAATGTGCAAAACCTGATTAAAATAACAAAAAGAAAGTAGCAAGAGCTTGAAGCTTTTGGAAAGAAGGTCAGAGAATTCTCAAAGTGATCTCTATTATTATAGTCCAGTACATAAGCAATGGTACTTGTCTGAGACTTTTAAAAAAATATCTCACTAAAATGGCATTTTTAGCCAGGAGGGTGGTAGCTGTCGGTGTCAAAAAAGAATAACCAACATTATATGTATTGTCCCTCAAATTCTTCTTGTAGGGTTCTTTAGGTAAAGGGACCCCTGGGGTTGAGGCGCTCATCTTGCTTTATTGGCCGAGGGAGCCAGTGTACAGCTTCCGGGTCATGTGGCCAGCATGACTAAGCTGCTTCTGGCGAACCAGAGCAGGGCACGAAAATGCCGTTTACCTTCCCACTGGAGTGGTACCTATTTATGTACTTGCACTTTGACGTGCTTTCGAACTCCTAGGTTGGCAGGAGTAGGGACTGAGCAACAGGAGCTCACCCCGTTGCGGGGATTCGAAATGCCAACCTTCTGATCGGCAAGCCCTAGGCTCAGTGGTTTAGACCACAGTGCCACCCGCGTCCCTTAGGGTTCTTTAGTAAGGTTCAATAACCTAATTAAGAGACCATAGTCAAGCTACAAACTTTCTGATGTTATTAGGGGGACTTTATTGTTCCCCAACCCAGAAACCATAGTTCTCAGCTACCCTGAAAGTACTATATGTGAGTGCATATGCAGCAGCATTCATGGCTTCAGCCCCTCCTCTGCCCTTTTAAAATAATATTTTAATTCAGTGGAAAAGGAAGCACTGCTGTGTCTCAGGTAAGTGAAAGGATATGGAAAAGGTCCCACTGGTCCCACTGATGCCTGTAAGAGCAACTCAAGCCTCCAGGCTCCGGCACACATGCAACTCAGGGGTGCAACATCTGCTTTGTATGCAGAAGGTCCCAAGTTCAGTTCTTGCCATCTCCAGGTTCAACTGGGAGAGACTCCCAACCTGGAACCCTGGAGAACCTCTGCCAGTCAGTGTAAGCAATACTGAGGGAGGTGGTCTCCCACAGCATAAAGTAGCTTTTTTTGCTGCTCCTACCTGTTCGGCATCAAAGGAATCAGTGTAGATCCATTTCTGATTGAAATGAGACCCAGTGTAGCCTAACCCAGTATAGTCGGAAATTGATCAGCATGTGGCAGGCAATCCAAACCTGGGCTGAAAATCCAATCCCTGTGGAATTTGCTGCCACCTCTGATTCACATTTAAGCCCCAAAGGGTTCAGCATAAGATCATGCTGCGAGTTATCCAGCACCGGAAGAACTGGGCTGTGGTCCAAAATGTCAAAAAGGCAACACACAGTGTAACGACATCATTAACTTCTGACACACGGCGTTGTTGATTGATGAGTGATCAACCACTCTAAACACTATTACTGTGTATGCTCTTTCCTATACTTGTTGTCCTCCATGTCCTGTGGACTGTCACGAAACATGTAATTTATGAAACTAAGAGGATGTGATAATGATTTTGGAATCACCATTAAACTGCAAATCTCTATGAGTGAGCCTCCAGGATTCTGCCAATACACATTTGAGGCAGCGTCCTTCAAAAGGCTGAGGAGGATTGACTTGTAGATTGGAGCTATTTTCTAAAACCCAGGCAAAAGACTTCTGACAAGTCCTTTGAGTAAAATGCTACTCTAAACCATTGCCTTACATTGTAAAGCCGTCTGTTCTGAATGGTCCCCTACAACCCTCTAATCCTCGTATTTATTGCACCTGTATAAGGTTGACAGGGTTACTTCCTAAGGGGATAAGCCATTTTTCCTGCATTGAATGCTATCAGTCTTTATGAATGGAATCTAGCAGCATGCTATTTGATTCAGAGCCATGAACCTTGCTTGGCTGGAGGAAGAAAACGTTGCTAAAGCCCAGGGCATTCATAAAAGATATGTGGTCCAGACTACACTTGCAAGCATCCTAGCTTTTTCCTCTCTCACCTAGAATAAATGCCTTTGTGGATATGGGAAATGCAACTGATAACATATTTGCCAGCTGCTAGACCCTGCAGGACCTGTCAGGATGCTTGGTGGTTGGAGACACTGTAGGCAGATGCAACGTCTGCGGAAAGGTTAGCTGTAGAAGGGCTGAATCAGGATTGAGCTTTGTCTGTTGATTTGCATGATACCTTAGGCTGTGGCTGACCAGATGGCTGATGTGGAAACCACATTAACCACTCTGAACCTCAGACCTGAATGAGTATTCTTTTGTAGGTTTTCTTTCTTTTTATGGATACTTCCTCCGTATGACAGACAAGACTTCATGCTTTTTCTGTCACGAAGATACAGTGAGGGGAGTTCGGTGCACGCTGAATTTCTTCTGCTCATCAGCCAGCTAATGAAAGGGACATCCCCTCTGCCCATAAAGAAGATGGCAACCCGACCTGCTGGTGACCAAAACACTTCTCTCTGCTTCACCTGTCTTGCTCAACACTGTCTCACTTCCTCTTGCTTCTCCTCTTGCAGGCAAAATGTGGAGGGAAACTGCTCTACTTGCAAGAAGGGTTGGTAGAGTAAGTTGCCCTGGGAACTTACTAAGGGCTGGATTCAAGTAACTAGTTGTACTAGCAGGAGCCTGTGGGACTTTCCCCCTTTCCTCCCCCAATTGTCTAGGGGGGTGTCATAAGGGGAGGGGAGATGTTTTCCCCGACAAAGCAATCAAGTTAGTGGGGTTGAATTCCTCCATACATAAGAATGGGTTGGATATAGATATGGCTTGTGGAACTTTGACAGCATTAAGATTTGATGACTCTTGAGATGCTACCAGGTTGTTCAAAAGTAGTTTATGACATGCCATGACAGTTGGCTTAACAAAATCATCATCATCATCAATAACAACAACAACAACCATCCCACCAGGTGTGCCTGAAGTAGCAATTGAAAAAAATCTGTCTTTTCCCCATCAGTCTTTTCAGTTCAACCTATTTCTACATCTGTTTGTGGTTTTTAAAAGAACTGTTTTAAGAGAATTTGCACATTTCTCCTAATATTTATATGCAATTTGCTTGATACACACATTTTTGGTCAGAGAAGGACATCACAAAATTCAGAGAAGTGTAAATTGAGAAGGGGTGGCAACATTTTAGTTCATGGAATGCACCCAGAAGCATGAACTGGGTCAGTTTGCATTAAAAAGTAAACATCTCATCCTTAGAACTTTGGTTACCCTTGAAGTAGATTTTTGGAACTTTACCTAATTTAAAACTGCAACCTTCAAACTGCTCACATCAATCTGATGGCAATGATTTTCTGGTTCCTGGCCAGGATTCCTGGTGTGCATTTCTTGCCTGGTGGAAATTCTTGTCAGATTAGACTATGTGACCCTGGTTCAATTGTTGCCATCTCACCCAGAGTAACTAAGAGCTCCCCACTTGAGGCTGGTTCATAAAGAGGGGAGGGTTATAATGGTTCAAGTTACCACACCCATGAACCCAAGCTGGATCTGCACCTCTTAGAATCAGAGGCAAGCATCAGAGCACTGATCTCTGCAGATGGAGTGACTGTGCTTCTTTTCCAGTCTCCTTCAAAACAGCTAGCAAAGTACACTTCACAATAAAAAGAAGCCAGTTGGGTGCTGTATTTACATTTGTGTTTTTAAAAGTTCCACAGGCAGCATAACTTTTTCAGGATGGGTGAGCTACGGCTCTTCACTGGTGGGTAGGCTGGTGAGATCAAAGATACCCTTAAAAGAAATCCATGGGCACAGAAACATAAAAGTTCGGTATTACACGATTATAAATGAAGCAAAGAAAGGAAGCCTTTGAAAATCAAAGCGGAACTGTCTTCATGTCATCACATAAAAGAGCTTGTACACTTTCCCTTTAGATTCTCCCCCTCCTGCCCCCACTGAAGAGCAGCATCGCACAGACAAGTTTACTGATTTTCAAATGTGGTTTGAAGTTCAGCTGCTGAAAGTCAGCATTGGCCTCTTTGCCCTTCTCACTGGCCCTGAGGCAAGAGAGATGTTCTCCACGGGGTGTTGCTCTACACTGAAATGGCATTCCGGTATTGTGTACTCTTTTGACCACCCTGGGGCAGTGCTCTACAGAGCATCCTTGAATCCCAGTCAACAGGAGGCCTCCGCGTGGAGCAAAGATAGGAGGCTATATTGCGGCACAAATCTAGTCATTCACTGAGGTGTGTGAGGTTCTTTCTTTTAATATTAATAATAAATTAAAAGAAGCATTTAAAGAATGCCATAGATGGTTGCTGGATCCACTGGGGAAGCAGAACTGTTCTTCTAAGATACAGATAGGTAGCCGTGTTGGTCTGCCATAGTCAAAACAAAACAAATTCCTTCCAGTAGCACCTTAAAGACCAACTAAGTCAGTTCTTGGTATGAGCTTTTGTGTGCATGCACACTTCTTCAGAAGTGTGCATGCACACAAAAGCTCATACCAAGAACTGACTTAGTTGGTCTTTAAGGTGCTACTGGAAGGAATTTGTTTTGTTTTGTTCTTCTAAGAGTTAACAAGAGTTATTTGCTGTGCCTGCTTGGAAATTGTTGCATCCTTGTCATGACACAGCGTTTGATAAGAACCCATTAAGTCTAAAGTGGTCTGAATGCATTGCCTCTCTTCTTCCTAGGAATCAACCACCACAAACACTTCAGTCTCTGGTATAAGGCTCGGCTTCAGATCTGTTGAGGCCACCACAATCCTAAGCATAGGATCCTAGTGCATGCATGTCTAATTGGAAGCTATCTCAAAATAAAAATAAAATAAATAAATGACCATTTAAAGTGGTATCACAATGTTTGAATATAGGGTGTGAATGTGGTTGTCCATTTTCTGGACACGCCCCCTCTTAATAACTAAGAAAATGATGTCAGACTTGGAAAACCATATTTAACTAAGGGTACCTGAGAAAAATGTTCACCTTAAATGTCATTTTCCTTTCTGAGAATGGGGACGGGGGGGGGGGGGGGAGGAGGAGTATAAATTAGTCAATGTGCCTCAGTTTTCAACCTCTTTTACTTTAAAGAATATTTATATGGTTGGTTTTTTTTAAATGCCAGACTGAAGAATGAGATAATTTCATTTCCTTTGAATTACTTTTTCGGGATTGCCAAGTTAGCTTGTCTTCAGACTTTATCACAGCTTGTTAGCAAAGTTCATAAACTCAGTCAGCATTTGAAGTATATATCTAAATGACCTCAGTGCTGCAATTTTAATGGGAAATCATTTATTCCTCACTCTTCTTTTTAAAAATCACCATGTATTTTAGTGGTCATAAAAGAATAAACAGTGCACAAATTGGTCTGGAACTACAGAAAATTCTTCATAAAACATGGTCTACTTTACCTTCTGGCTGTGCTGGAACTGCTAATATGCATTTCTCCGGGAAAAGGAAGATAATTTTCTGAAATTGTTTTTTTTTTATGGAGAGAAACAATAAAGGTTACTATTATGCTAATTATACTTCATGTTCAGGCTTAGCTGAATGTGCAGCCCTATTCGTTTGCTTAAATTGTATGATTTTATTGTATGATCCTGTCCTCCATTTTTTTAAAAGATGGAATAAACTAGGGCAGTTATATGTAAAGCCAAATGACTTTATCAAGGAAGGGTTTATACAATGCGGAAAGAACCTTTGACAGATGCATCGCAGCTGTATGACCGAATTGCATGCCTGATGGTAACAGCCAGCATGGCACTAATGTAGCTGTATTTTAAAAGCTGAAATCCTGTGGCTCTGGGAGGGGGATCTGGGTCCTAGCTTGATTCTAGCTTGCCTTTGATTCTAGCTTCATTGAATGCATTGAATGGGTTTTTCCCAACTCTTCCTTACCTATCTCCCCACCCCAATTCTTTCCTAAGTGTTGAGTGCTACACGGCAAAAGTGGGACTGGGAAACAAATGTCTCCCATCTCTGCACCCAGGGAGTCAGTCTCAATTTCTCATTTTTCCCAGCCTTAAATTCAGTTCTCCGTATTTCCATACCAGTTTGTAACTTTTGCTTTTTAAGAAAAGAAGTGCTTGTGAAATTTCATCAGCACTATAGCTTGAATTTTCCCTAATTGTACACATTTTTGTATGCAATTTTGTCTCATATACACTTTTTTTTGCAAAGCAATTTCCTGTAAGATGATGTGTGGTAAGAAGGATGTTGACCAGTTAGAACGTACGCAGAGGAGGGTGACCAAGGTGATCAGGGGTCTGGAAACCAAGCCTTATGAGGAACGGTTGAAGGAGCTGGGTATGTTTAGCCTCGAAAAGAGGAGACTGAGAGGAGACATGATAGCCATCTCCAAATATCTTAAGTGCTGTCACATGGTAGATGGAGCATGCTTGTTTTCTCCTGCTCTGGAGGGTAGGACTCGAACCAATGGCTTCAAGTTAAAAGAAAGGAGCTTCCGACTAAACATTCAGAAAAACTTTCTGACAGTAAGAGCTGTTCAGCAGTGGAACAGACTCCCACAAGAGGTGGTGGACTCTCCTTCCTTGGAGGTTTTTAAACAGAGGTTGGGTGGCCATCTGTCATGGATGTTTTAGCTGAGATTCCTGCATTGCAGGGGGTTGGACTGGATATTATTACATTTCAAATCCAGATAGAACTGTATTCCATTTGTAAGATGTTATGTGTTTCATTCTCAGCTTTCAACCCCTTCCCCTGTATATCAGTGTTTCATCTCACAAAAACATGTATTTATTCCATATTGATTGCACTTTTATATTCTGTTCTAAATATTCAGCCTTCTACTTCTCTGCTTCCAAGAAATTTAATACCTTGTACTTGCTGCATTTGAGTGTTCAGATTATATTCAATCTAATCCAAGTACTCGAATTTTGCTCCATTGCATGCAGATTGTAAGCTATTACTGAGGAAATAATCACTTCTGTGTTTACTTGTGCTACCAAAAACTAGTTAATAATCTTGCAAGCATTTTAGCATTTTAGGATACTGTGGATATTAATAGCCTAAAACTAAAGTCTGCTTTCTGCTCTGAGATTTTGCTGTAACTCTTCACGGAGAGAAACTGCATCATCAAACTTTAAAGGACAAAAGCCCATAAAACAATCTGTTAAAAGACAAGGAGCTGAGGCAGGAAAACCAGCTCTTTCACTTCGTTCTAAAAACCAGATCAAAGAGTTATTTGAATTGACACCTGCCATGCAATCTACAAAGAGCTGTGTTCCTTTTAACTCCTGACTTGTCACACTGCATAGGGTATGTCATGTCCAATTCGAATTTCAAGCTATATAGTCTTTCACACACACTGCTTTCTTGTTCTGTCTCTTATTGACTTTCATATACTTTTTACGGACAACAGGAGGAAAAGTAAAACCCTGCACTGCTCATCCTTTGCTTATTTGTTTGCTTGCGCATTTCTTTAGAGAGTATTTGCTTTGTGAAATGAGGAGTGAAAGGGATCGCTGTAAAATTATTCATTTCCAGCAGTTGATTACTGTGTATATATATCCCGTTTAGCAGTCCAGAACATCATGAAAAAGGAGATCTGGTGAAATGTTAGCCCACAGAACATTTTTGCTCTGTTAACAGAAGGACACACAAGAGGAGAAAATGTTTCTGAGTATATATGTACGTGTTTTTTGTCATAAATGTATTCGCCAGCATTCAAAATAATATGGGTTATATCCAGTGAGGTCCACCTGGTTGCGCAGCAGAAATCCACTTCCTCAATAAGATTTCAAGTTTCTCTTCTCCCTCTGGCAGCCCCACACTCTGCTGCAGAGAGTCCCTGAACCCTTCAGAGCAGTTTTTGCAATTATACCTCGTCCCCAGCAAAAAAAAGTTTGCTACATAAGCAGTATGTAAATTTGCACATTTGTATGTGATGCCTTAGCACTCTAAGAGTGAAGCTCTTACTGCTAGATAGTGCCACCTTTAATATGGAGTGTCTCTTGAGACTGCAGAGGGTGGCCATTTCTTGTTTTCTGTCTTTGGTGTACATGTTGCAGGGGGAAAATTCTTGCACTCATGCAGGGACCAAACTTTTTTCAAAGCTCTGGCACAATTGTGCTGTTGCCCCATGACAGTTAAGTATTCCCAGGTTCCAGAGTGACTCCACTAGTCCTCATTGCCCATTGCTTCTCCTGTATTTAGAATAACTAGTTCAGGCTGGGGCTTTTTCTGGGCAACAAACTATGACAGGCTCCACCTTCTGGCTCATATTTCTGCAATTACAGATGACCAACATTCTCCAAGGTCACTATTCAGCATCAACAGAGGCTGTTTGTAGTGTAGACAAATCAAATTTATATACATAATCTCTTGCATATGTAACCTGAAGTCATTGCTATTATTACAGGCTGTTTATTTTTCTTGATAGACTAGCTACATCTGAATTTTTCTCGCTCTCCCAAGTTTCATTTTGTGAGCTGTTGCTCAGCTCTGGCACCAGGGAGTCTTGTGGAATATTAATAATGAGAAGTGTATTCATGGCATAAGCTTTTTGAGGACTTGAGTCCACTTCATCAGCTAGTGTTTAAGGTCCCACAAAACTCTCAGGCTTTTGCAGCACGAACAACAATCCAGGCTACCCCTCTGGAAATTGTTTGACTATAAATTTGCTGCAAAAGCACATTTCTTCTTTCTGCCTCTTCTGAATTTAATGTTGATAATTAACCTGAATGTTTTAATGGCTGTATTGTTTATCAAAGGAGAGATGTGCTTTTGTAGCAGGCCAGGGAATAAGAAAGGCTGAGTCAGCAGCCTCACAGGGGAAGCCTAAGCACTGGCAGCCTCCCAGCCACTGGCTGGAAACGCTGAATCAGGAGCCCTGATCTATTTGTCCCTTGAAGTCAGAGCAGCAAGACAGCTACTGACCTTGTGCTGACCTTTCATCATCAACTTTCACAACAGAATTTCAAATCTAGAGACAGCAAGTATGAAGGTCATTTGCTTTGATGTCCACATAATCTGAGAAAAGCGGTGGGGTTTTTTTGCTACAACCTCACGCTGTGATACTCAACAGAGTACTGTTATCTGAGTAGAGAATTTTAAATCAATTAATCATGTGTGTTTTAATTGATTATATGTAATCAATTGCAGTGTTGTCTGAGCAATTGTACGTATCCAGATTCTGAAATCTAATTGAGCCTAAGTAGGTCTTCTAATTGAGCCTAAGTAACCACAGAGCCTAGGGCTTGCCAATCAGAAGGTTGGCAGTTCGAATCCCTGTGACGGAGTGAGATGTCGGTCCTAGCTCCTGCCCACCTAGCAGTTCGAAAGCATGTCAAGTGCAAGTAGATAAATAGGTACCACTCCGGCGGGAAGGTAAATGGCGTTTCTGTGCACTGCTCTGGTTTGCCAGAAGCGGCTTAGTCATGCCGGCCACATGACCCGGAAGCTGTCTGTGGACAAACGCCGGCTCCCTCAGCCTATAGAGTGAGATGAGCGAGCAACCCCAGAGTCATCCATGACTGGACCTAACGGTCAGGGGTACCTTTACCTTTACCTTTAAGTCATTATAGAAAAATATAAAATGTACATTTCATGGACCAGACCCATAATTAGTGTTGTGTAATGTTGCAAATCTTCATTATGATTTTTGGGGGGAAGGTTATTGTCTCTGGATTTCATTTTCAAGTGAAAGCCCATTCTGACTGTTTGCTTAAACCTTTTATAGGGTCATCAGAATGGCTGAAGCCCCATTTCTAACCTTTCTGATTTAAGTAATAACGTGTGAACTAATTTTAATTCTTAAAACTGTGTTGGAAAGCTAATGATCTCTTTTACAACTAAATAATTGTAATAATGTAACAAACCATTACCATTTTCATTGTACAAGCCATATATCAAGAAAAAGTTAGTTTTTGCCCTCATTTTTATACGGTTTACTGCAGTTGTCACTATCTCTGACACAGAAAGTATATTAGACAATTGTAGGTTAGTGTTTTACCTTCCCAATAAGTCATAGCATGAATGAATAAATTGATTTTTGATATAGCACACTTAGAGACAATTGAATATATATACATTTTATGTAATTTTCCTAACAGATAACAGCCTTATTGCAAAGGTACGACTAGTCATCTTGAAAGTTGACCAGCTTTTCAATTCGCATATGTTTTTAAATTTATATAAATGTTACAATGTCATCATTTCATGAATCTTATTATCTAAGTGACCAAATATAATATTATTAGCTGTGAGAATAAGCTCAGCTGTGGCTTCTTCCATGTTTCTGTTTATAAATTTGCCGATTAAGGGTTACCTGGTTTTCATGACAATGGAGAGGGGTTTTCAGTGGAACAAAGAAGGAATGAAAGGAGACTGAGGAATGATACAGGCAAGTTCCAGAGAATTTCACAGGTCAAATACAAAAATGCCTGTTGTGAAAATGGCTTCACCAGGAAAAGAAAGACTAGCATAAAAGTGACCACATGTGGGTGGCATTATTCACAGCTCTACCAGAGCATCAAATGCAAGGCTGATGTCACCTCAAACTCCTGGCATACATTGTTGAAGGCAGGAGAAATCAGAAACCATAAACCAGGCATAGGCAAACTCCAGCCCTCCAGATGTTTGGGACTACAATTCCCATCATCCCTGACCACTGGTCCTGTTAGCTAGGGACAATGGGAATTGAGTTCCAAACATCTAGAGGGCCGGAGTTTGCCTATGCCTGCTATAAACCTATCTTAAGGCTGGCTGAATATTTTTTTTTTTGGGGGGGGGGCAGGTGGGATACCTACAGTACAGTACCAAAGGAAGCATCCCAGCCTATTTGCAGTGAAAAAAGCTTAGAGACTATCATTGTTGAAGGTAACACAACTATTGAATCTAAGACAGAGGAACATGTTCAAAAAAAAGTCCAGTAGAGAAGGACTGTGCTCTTCTATAGTTTATAAGGCTAAAAGTGTCTGAAAGGGCAAAAACACACAAAGGAGCCTGTCATTCAGTGCTGTGAATTTCATGCAGATGCCCATACAGTGCTACCTCTGGTTAAAAACTTAATTTGTTCTGGAGGTCCGTTCTTAACCTGAAACTGTTCTTAAACTGAGGTACCACTTTAGCTAATGGGGCCTCCTGCTGCCGCCGCTTGATTTCTGTTCTCGTCCTGAAGCAAAGTTCTTAACCCAAGGTACTATTTTTGGGTTAGCGAAGTCTGTAAGCTGATGTATCTGTAACCTGAAGCATCAGTAACCTGAGGTAACACTGTATTGAAAGCAGAGACATTGTATTTAGCCTTCTTAACTATGAAAATCCTTTAATAAAAACAACTATTTTTTAAAAAATGCTGTCCCTGAGATATTGGATACAAGGATTATTGGCACTGTCAGCAGAGGTACTGCAACTGCAGAGGCTCCCTGTTGCCTGTATTGTTACCATGTCTGTGCAAAGGAGAAGGCTGCTTGCAATAGTTCGTCTACTGTGATGGAACCAGAAATAATGAACTTCTGGGTGATGCAGTAGCTAATGGGGCATACCAAAGAAATATTTTCGAGTCATAAGAAACAGGCCTCAGGTGATGTATATGACTGATCTGTGCTCCGTACTGACTGCATCCATTGCCTCCTATGGTGTTAACCTTGCAAAAGATTCAAACCAAGAAAAGCATACATTGAACATGGCAACATGTGTTTCTTAGAGTCCTACACATATTTCCTTATGGCAAAGGGAAATTGCTTCTGTATCCTGACAGTCCCGCATTGTCTAAAATTGTCTCTCATGTCACAAAAGAAAGCCGGGCCCTGAAAAACATATTACGTCATCTAAAGCCTGTACTTACTGATAATGTGGTCCAGGTTCTGTTACAGATAAGAAATGGCACCCCAAATGTTCACTGAAGCCCTGAATACATCCTATTATCCAAATATCTATTATTCACTGCAAGTCCCACCCCTTTTACTGGAAGTTCAATTTTTTTCTATATAAAAATGGTGTAACTTTCATATGAAATTGTGTACATTTAATATTAAATGACATAAACATCACAGGTTGGGGATACTGCTCAGAAATAAACTCACTCCCCAAGTTAGGAGAAGCATGTAGTAAGCAAGATGAATGCACTCCTGAATATCTACATGAAATTTATTTAGGTGAATGCACTGTGTTTTTAGAAAGATCAAGCATTTACCTGATTATGTTAGATGTAGCAATTGCAAATCAAATCACTCCTGGGCACTTCAAGGAACCTAACCTAACTGACCCCAAGTGAATCTGTGTACTCCCTGAGTGCATAAATGATAAGTCTCCAAACAGCTGAGCCTCTAATGATCTGAGTTTCACAGACACCAGCAGAGAGGTAATTTATGAGCCAATGGCACTGATATCTGAGGAAGAGCCTGTCTATGAAGAGATGGCCCATTTAAGTTGACAAAAGCTGAGGAGGGGGCATTTTCATGCAGAATTCCAATTGTTGATGCAGTCCCCATAAGGGGGAAGAGACCAGTTTACTGGCTGAAAGATTATGACAGCAAAGTGGTACTGGGGAACTTCTATTCTGAGGAATTGTGAATTGTGAAAGGGGAATGCCAAAGAAACAATTCTGGTCAAGTAGCAAGGGTTGCCTGAAAATTGTAATAACTGGGTAGACACCATGAATGACAGGAGTTTTTACATCACACTTTCTAGCAACGACCTGTTTCCTCAAAACATAAAGTATGTATTTACACAACAACTAGCCAGGCCTCTGGCTAAAGGTAAACCAGTTGTGGGGATACTGTATCCTACTTCCCAATTCTTCTGTAAATCCAAAGCAATGGGTAATGATTATGCCCCAAAACTTTGCTGTTTTGGGAACAGAATTAGCGCACAATAATATCAGATGCTACTAGAAACAATTACTACAAACTGAGCTTGACGATGGCTATGAATAACTCATGACAGTTTGCTTTTCTGTAAGTTGCTTTAGAAACACAGACACAGAAACACACACACACACACAAAACTTCAGGCAAAGTTGGGGCATCTTTAATATCCACAAATGACTTAACTTTGTCTGAATTTTTTTAATAAACAAATTAGAAGATGCAATTACTCAGCATGAACAAATATAATACACTACTACAGCTAATTAGCCAAGTTTTAGGGTTTTAAAAAATATATTGCAGAGAAATTATATTGTTATCAAAAATATATTCTTTGATATACTTTAAACCATTTTCTGAAGCAGATAAGAGGCTTGAGAGACTTTAATCCCATTCAGCTTTTAACAGTAAAAACTTTCATGGATGTGCAGTAAAAATGACATTAGACCAGAACGAAAGAAAAAAGTAATAATTCATTCAAATAAGATGAGATTTTATAGGATGATTATTGCAACGATGTGGCCAATCTCACTTTTGAGATTGGAAAGAAACAGATGAAATTTTAATGTTGCATTGTGCTGACTGTGGGAAATGTTTGTGCCTCGTTCCCATTTATATTTATAATGCCTTAAATTATGGTGGCAATTCTGCGTTGATAAGAAAATGCTTCAGCCACAAAATTATGCCCCCACCATCATATCAAAAGGAAATGAAAGTTAAATGGCAAAAAGCACTGCATTTTATAAAATGCAAAATCATTGTCAATAGAAACTACCTACCATGCAGCATGCCTAAAACTCACTGCCTTCAACGAGCTGTTGACCTATTGATGTGAATGGGAAGTATCATTTGGTTTCTCTTTCTGAAATGGTAGGTACGTTCCCATATGAACTCTCATACTATGATATTTTGATATGGCATTTAAAAAATTGTATTATTAGCTTTATTTTCATGCTGTTTGGATTGATGGTTATTAGTTGTCTTGAAGTCTTTTGGAGGAAAGATGGAATAAAATGACTTCACATAGAATAAGTTGTTTGCTCAGCACTAGGGATGTCTTAGAATTCCAGCAAAAACAGAAACAGGAGTGGAAATTGTCAGTGTCTGCTTATTCGCCCCATGTCCAGAGTTGAAATCAATCCAGTAACAAAAATTGGTATCTCCTATCGCTCTTGCTTCTAGTCTGCTGCCTGTCTGGTTACCCAACTGTTCCTTCCAGTTCAGCTTGCACATTTGTTAATTAACAGATGCTACAAAGCCACAGCTATCTAAGGAAACTCACTACTCTGTAAATGACTGGCATGGAATTTTGCACCCATGGAAATATGAAAGGAGCTTCCACTGTCTATAGGCTTTTGTACAAGGCAATGGTTTCGGTCTGATCCACAGTTCCTTGTGCACGAGGAGCAGACTGCATGCACAGTACTGCATGGATATTGCTGTGGACAAGGATCTTCCTATCAAAGAGATCAAAAAGCACTGTCAGCTTTGATACTACTGTTGTCTGCGGTGGGAGAGAAGGAAGTGGATTCAGTTACTTCTTGCCACTGGTATTTGGTCCTGTCAAAACTGATGATGCTGACATCTCTTTGGTTGGAAGGCTGAGTCTCTTTGGTTGGTGGGGTCCCACTTCTGTCCTAGCAAGGGAGAATATACCTATAGCCCTGGGTATAGCATTTAAGAGATACTCCTATGTCCAGCTCAATGTGATTGTTTCTCTCTGGCTGTAATAGAAAAAGCAAGGGCATTAATTTCAATCTTGTTCTTTTTTCTCCATCACGATTTTATAGATTCAAGAACAGAAGGCAGAACATTTGTTCTTTCAATATGCTTCCACCATACTGATTTTTTTTTTTAAAAAAGAAAATTAAATCATAGGAATAATTCATTAATGCTACCCATCATTTTCATTCCAGCAGCAGGAAATATTTGCAGTCTCTGAGTACAAAAACCTGGCGCAGAACATCTTACACTATCTGCTACATAGCAGCTTAGCCATACGTTGTGTTTTGAAGTTAGGAGAGATTTTGATCGATTTGTCTGAAGTTATTTTCTTTTGCTCTCCAGCTCTGTCAAGAACTTTTGCAGTACATAACAAATGTTGTCAGTGTTGAATTGGGTTAGTTTTGTCATATATCCTTGGGCTGTTAGAGCTATTTGCATAAAATGTGATAAGTACTCAAAATAGAAAGCCAAAGCAAACTACTTTAAAAACACCACATGCTGTGTACAAACTTTTCCTCCCTGCAGGACCCTCATCTTTTAAAGAGTTTCTTTTGGAGGGAGAAGGAAACTTTATTGTTATTTCTGGAAAGAACTCTTTTTTTCTCCTTTGAACCATCTTTATAAAACAAAACAGAAACCCACCTCTGTTATCCAGAAGCCATGTGGCTCAGAGTTATCCTGACGACTTTTAAGAAACATCAGAGAATGTATTACATTTTACATTTATATCCTACCAATTCTCCAGTGGGTCAGGAAAGGACATATGGGACACTCACATAAAAACAAACAAACAGAGAGCCAGTGCGGCGTAGTAGCTGTAGTGTTGGACTAGGACCATGAAGACCAAGGGTGGATCTACACACAGGAAAAAGCACTATAAATAAGTCAGAAACTAAATCATTATAACAAAAGGGGGGGAACCTATGGAAAAATACTATAGAAAAGTTTTGTGCTCTCTGGTGCCATCTGGAGTTGCATGTTTTTAATGCATTCAAATAGCTGTATTTTGACTAATGTAGCTGAGTTCCCCCAGGGCTCAAATCTTCACTGAGTCACAAAATGCACTGGGTGATCTCGGGTCAGGTACAGTGGTACCTTGGTTTACGAACTTAATCTGTTCCGGAAGTCCGTTCTTAAACCAAAGCCATTCTTAAGCTGAGGCACACTTTCCCACATGAGGCCTCCTGCCGCCAGTGCCCTTCCACCATTCGGCTTCCATTCTTAGACCGAGGTCAAGTTCGCAAACCGGGACACTACTTCCAGTTTTGCAGAGTTCGTAAACCAAATCGTTCGTAAACAGGAACACCTACCACACACTGTTCTTTTGAGTATAAAACACAGAGGCAGGGGTCATGTCTTGAGCTCCTTGGAGGAAAGGTGGACAACAGCAGCAGCAGCAGCAGCAGCAGCAACAACAACAACTCAATTGTCCCTATGTGCCCCCAGAACAGCAGATGCAGGGAGGACAAGGGAGATCATATTATCAAGCAGTGACTTCCTTAGTGCAACATTATTATTATTATTATTATTATTATTATTATTATTATTATTATTATTCATACTCACAAAGCAATTGACATGCTGGATATTCAGCCTTTCCTACACAGCTATAAGCATTATTCCCCTGCTTTATAAACTGGGTCCCTGATCCCACTCAAGCTAGAAAACCCAGGCCATTGATTAAAAGAGGTTGAAGATGGTACGGAAAGTGACTCCAACACCCAATCAAAAGTTCCCCTACTTTGCAGCTATCAATGCTGCAATACCTCAAGCTCCAGTGACAATGATAAAATGGTGTTGGCCTACAGCTCCCATGGTATTAATTCTTTTCTGAGCTTATATTAATGCATAATATTTGCAGCTGTGAACAGCCTGGAATTCTCTTTGCTTTTAATTGGCACTGCAGCCCCCAAAACTGGCTGATGTGAGGCCCATGCTCCTCTCAGAGCAGTTTATGACATTAAAATGTCAGTGCAGCAAGAACAACAACAGAAATACATGAAATGCACATCATTTATAGCACACGTACTCCGAAGTAAGTTTTTGCAAGCCATTTCCCCTTAACAGAATGGATTTTTGAATGCCGTTTCGCTGACATACTCATTTTTATGCACAATGTTTTCTAATATACGGATTTTTGCAAGCACAGCTTGATTGGGGAAGTGCATCACAAATTTTGGGTAAGTTTACATTCTGAAGGATTAATGCATTTCAGTTCATGTATTGTTTTAGGAAATTGGTAGGAATTTGGTAGACTTGCCTTTAAATGCAAACTGTGCTGAATTTCTCTTCCTGCCCACCCCTCAATGCGGGTGAGAAAGAAAATATTGGCTCCTTAATTTCTATGGCTTAGGCTGCTTTTCAAGGATCAGGAATGAGGCTACCAAAAGCAAACCCAACAACACCATGGGGTGTGTGCATGCATTTCTCTGAGGCTCTGCCTTTAGGGCACAATTTGAATTAAGGTGTTGTGTTGCATTTAGGCTGTGGGTGATGCGCAGTGTAGTAATTGATATTTGTGCCTCTTTCTGTGCCACTGCTTGCTGTTACTTAGCTGTTCAAAATCCAGAGCAAATTAAAATGCACTTAGCAATTCCGTTGGATTCAGATTCAAAATAAGGGTATCGTAAGATTTAAATAAGCCCATGCTAAAGCAACTAAATTAGGCATCCGCAAACTCGGCCCTCCAGATGTTTTGGGACTTCAATTCCCATCATCAGTGACCACTGGTCCTGTTAGCTAGGGATGATGGGAGTTGTAGTCCCAAAACAGCTGGAGGGCCGAGTTTGGGGATGCCTGAACTAAATCTTCCATCTGGGATCCCTTTGCACTGTGTGGCTGTTGAGATGCACTCCCTAATAAACACAATAAACATTTGTTCTTCTTTCCTGTAAATCTTTTGTCAGGCATTTAAGTAAGTGTGGGAAATGGCCTGACACATATGCTCTAGCAATGCATGCAAAAAAAAGGGGGGGGGCACATGTTTCAACCATTTCCACTAGTTTAGGATTTAGAGAAGCATAGTTCTTGGAATTATATATTCCTCTGTGTACATCATTCGAGTGGCATCCGGGAAGCAGCTGTGCAGCAGCAACCAAGATGGCAATAACCATGCCAAAAGTTTGCAGATTCTGGTTTGCACACTGCGGGATCATAGCTGTCAACTTTTCCCTTTTCTTGCGAGGAATCCAATTTGGAATAAGGGAATTTCCCTTAAAAAGGGGAAACGTTGACAGCTATGTGCGGGATCATTACCCTCACATATATAGCACACATTTGTAATGCCTATTCCTATCTGTGTAGCACACTCCTATGTTGGCTCACGGTACATGTAAAGGTGGGGAATCCAGTCCACATTTTATGTTTTTTTCCCAACTCACCAGGGTTATTTCCGGTTCAAGTTTTACACAACGCTCTAGAGCAGTGGTTCCCAAATGTTTTCTCCACCAACCACTTGAAAATTGCTGAGGGTCATGGTGGACCATGTGATTATTTTTCTGCCTCTTGAGGACTTTATCATGTACTGTGCTGGATGATTTCTGATTGCATTTTTATTGGTGCTTTTATTTCTTGAATATTATATTTTATTGAATTATAATTTGAATTCAACCACACATCCACAGACACAGTTGGGACCACTTGAATGAAGCTCATGAATCACATTTTCGGAAGTCTTGCTCAAGAGACCAGACCCTGAGGATGTAGGATTCTGGTGGACTTTTCTCATGCCTAAAGTTTGTTCGTTCTGTGTAAAGTATCTTTTGGTCATCATCTTTCATGCAAAGAGTACATTTTGCACTAATATGGGGAAATTCTAAGGCACATTGCCTCCTTACATAACCATAGCTCTGTTAACAATCCTTTACGATATTTTTTAGTAGGATTTCCTATTTTTTTATTTTTGAATAGCAACAGCAACATTGTTTTGATTTTCTGCTGACATTAGCTTGTGAGGCAATTCGTTCGATATCCAGGGACACCTATTTTCTGCACACTGATCATTTGACACCTGAAAGGAAGGTAATCAACATTTGAAGCTGTAAGTGGTGTAATTGTTAATATATTTTCTGACCTCAGCAATGATTGCTTGCACTTCAAAGTAGACAAATTAGGTATTTATTTGAAAGGTTATTTGTGCATCAAACTTCACAGAGTCTTGATGACATGAATTTAGTGTTAAAAGAAATGGAAGGGTTACAATCAATTAGAGCCATACAAGCTGACCTGAACTTCAAATTATCTCATTATTCATTTTGTGTGAGATTAATTTGTCTGGTTCGGTATGGGCTGAGCCAGTTTGGATGATTCAAGATGTGTACCACAGTTCTTGGTGATCCACATAAGAGAATTACCATCAAAACTACAGCAAAAAGAGGGCTGAAGTAAAAGGTGGCAGCGTGATGAGAATTATAGCTCATTGAAGGGTGCACTATAGTTCCCAGGAGTATAGCTCAGTTCCCCTGAAACCTCTTACACAGAAAGGGCTGTGATGACAATTATTAGAGTACTTATTTAGAGCATTTGTATTCTGCTCTTCAGCCACAATGGCTCCCCAAAGAGCTTTTATTAAATAAATTAAAATAAGACTGCCCCTGCCCAGAGGCTTATGGTCTAAAAACAAAAAAGGATGGGGGGGGGCAGGGAGGAGAAGAAAAAAGCAAAGCCAGGCACCCATTCTTAAAAGATTAGCTCTTATAAAATGGCTTAGAAACAGTTCAGGGGCAGGAGGAGCCTTATGGACTTTTAGAAAAGCTGAGGGAATTAATAGTAGGGTGATTACACACTAAGAGGAAATGTAGATAGGATACAGACTTGTATAAGATTTGCATATGCTGATTCATATGCATAGCTGCAAATTTACAAAGAGCGATGAGTTAAATGGAACTACAATACATTTAACCATAGTAGTGAAGACTGTGACTAGGGCTGCATATACCATACATTTAAAACACATTTCACACACATGAGTTCCTCCAGTAGTTTGTAAAGGGTGCTGCGAATTATAGCTCATTGATGGGTCCACTCCCAGGAGTCTTTGGGGAAAGTCATGTGCTCTAAATGTGTGGTGTGCGGGCAGCCTAGGTGGTCAGTGTGCCTGATCAGTCCACTGTCCAGATTGGCAACTTCAAGGCCAAACCCTGTTCTCCATCTTTAAACTGGCCTTAATGCAGTTTAATGCTGTCCATTTAATGTGGTTATTAAGGAAGGCCTTGGCATGTATTTCCCAAGCAAAAGGCTCTATGCTGTGCCAAGTGGCCTTGGTGAACCGGGCAGTATAAAATACCTTTAGTAAGCGCAAAATGTGTCTCTGCTAGAAGCTGTGAACCATGGCAAGCCCTCTCTGAAGCATATGTAAGTTGCCTCCTTTCTATGGCTCCCTCCCAGCTGGATCACAATGTGGAAAAGACAGTGATACCATTCAAAAAACATCAAGGCCTACTCTGATCTCCTTTCCTCTGACCTCGTCAAAGTGGAGACCATGTGCAGAAAATAGTGAGAACTAAGAATCTCACAGCAGGCATTATGTATAAAAGCACTCAGAGTTTTGGCATCACCTGCTCACAGCTACTTGAAGAAGGCGGCAGAGGGCTGAGAGACATTTCAGATCCTGTGGATGAGCTCAGGCAGGAGAGAGAGAGGAACGAAGGGAGAGAGGGTGGGTGTGAGAGAGAATGGCTCCTACTGAGATTATGGATTGACACGATAAATAGAAATTCTCTTTCACCATCCTTGCATTTCTATGATCACTTTTTGCAAACTCCTTTACAAATCTCTCAGCAACTGGGGTTGGATCGAATATAAGGAACTGTGGCAGTGGGTGGAGGAGAGCATCTTTTGCAGCAAGACAAAAGAAAATGACTGTTTACTGAATTTGTTGAGAGCCGACTGGCTCAAAATGTTTCAGTCACAAAATTAGACTTTCTGTGCAGCATTTGCTACCTGCTCAAGTAATTGTGCTGGCTTTCACCAGTCTTCATCCACAATGGGTGAAGTTGGATACCTAATAACATGATACTGAAACAAATCCTGCTTTCCCCTCTCCAACCAATTTTTAGGGGAAATGATCTATTATGTAGAGAAAGAAGCTGAGATAAACAACAGACTAGTCAGGGGTTATCCCTGCCGCCTAGCCAACACCTGAAATTTCCCCCTTCTTTTTTCTTGGCCTACAGAATTCTGAGGCAGAGCTGGAATGGGCTTGCTTCATATGTTTTGACTCTGAAATTGTCTTGTATTGCATACCCTCCAACATTTCTCCAGTGAAAATAGGGACGTGCTAAGGAAAAGAGGGACATTCCAGGATCAAATCAGAAACTGGGATGGCTGCTGTAAATCTGAGACTGTCCCTGGAAAATAGGGACATTTGAAGGGTCTGGTATTGGTGTACCATGCTTCTGAGTGCTTTAGAACAATGCAACGTGAACTTTATAGTCAGTTGTTTGGATCACTGTCCATCTCATGCTGATTTTATTCTTTTCAAGGCACAGTTGTGGCGCAATACACACACACACTATCCATCTCAAGAACTCTTTTCAGCTGTGGCTTCTGAAAAGTCAGACTTCCTGCCCCCACCCCCCAAAAAAACCCCTGCTTGTCAAAAAGGTGACTATACTGGACAAAATAGGAAAAAGTTAATTCAAATTACATCCAATAGCACTGATGAAAGAGGAACATTAGAGATTTTGTGGAGGTTTTTTGCATTTTTATTGTTCTTATTTTAAATGGTACTTTCATGTTTCATCTGAGTGGATGCTGCAGTGAGATAAAACACATTCCAATTACTTGTAATAGGAAACTGAAATTACGTTCCTTAAGAGAAAATCCTGATAATGTAAAAAACGCAGGAGAATGAAAAACAGTTCATTACCCAATACTACAGAAACATTATACAGCGTTATATCTGGATTTTCTTAATAGTGATTCACTGTATCCCACTGTCCATCTAAAACCATCTTGTCAAATGGAAGACCACAAAACCAGTGAAGAAAAATATGGAGTACCCTTTGTTTAGCCCATGTGTAGGAAACCTGTTGTCCGCCAAAAGTCATGGTATTCCAATTGCCATCAGCCCAAGTCAACATGGCCAATGGGCAGCTGTAGTCCAAAGACATCTGAGTAGCCACAGGCTTTTCACCCATGATTAAGCCATTCTAGTCACACCAACATAAATGTACTTCTTCTCATGATCAAAGGGCTTTTCCAATTGGCATGACACCTCAATTTCTCATGTTGAGCACCAGCTCAATGCACCTTCTGCCTCTGTATTTTGGCTGTACATTTCTTGGGTGTCCAGCAGTGAGGAGGGATGTTTCCAAAATTCTCTTCCTCTGAACTTCTCCCAGAATATTGGAGCGCTAAATTACTTGATTATACTTCCAAAGTAGAACCAATGCATTAGGAATCCTTCAATATTCAGTTTACATTACATTTTATTCCAAATTTTGCACAGACTGCTGTTTGCTGCAGCTTTCAATTCCATCTGCTTATTTGTACCTCTCCTCTCTTTACATTACTGGTGCACACATTAATTGATAACACACTGGAAAAAGCATCCTTAATGTGATTGTGTTTGAAGTACTTTAATAAAATGTTGAAAAATAAAAAAGCTGTATATAACAGCTGTATAGAGAATATTGTGTAAGGTGCGCTCTTGTACGTAAACTACTTGGGGTTGCTACACCTTCCTTAACAGAAAACAGTTTCAAAATCATGTTTGTGGCAAAGGATGTGGACATGTCCTTTGGTGCCTTCTTTGTGGTAAAAAACTAGTGTTCAATGTAACTTTGTTCTGGAGAAATAATTGATAGCTGTGGATGCACATGCACTCTCCAATTATATCCCTGAGGTGTGGGAACTAACAGATTGACAACAAAAATAGATTCTATGAGCTCTAATGGTGGCTAAGAGACATACTGTATATGATAAGGCTGGAAGGACAAATACCTACCACCTAAAGCTCAGTGATCTGAAGATCTCACTATCCATTCTGCATTTGAACATGGCTTGCGGTCATCAATCTGAATCAGTCAGCTATTGGGCTGACTGCCTACATCCATTCAAAGGTACTATTTTGGCAGCAGGTGAAGTTAAATAAATCATAAGCATACATTTCAATTGGGATTGATGGAGTTTTCTTATAGCTAACGTCAGCTGGGTTTGTTAAAAAATCTCCCCCTTTTTTGTTATAAAAAACCTCCCCCTTTTATATATATATGAGAAACAAAACTACATTTGTATGAGTTTATCTGAGGACTACTTTACACAGTCACAGCTGCTGCCCACTGGACTTGATAGGGCTACTAGGAGGTACTGGGAGCATGAACAAGCTTTCCTGGTTTTCTTGCCACCTTCCTCTCTTGCAGAGATACTGTAGACACTTAACTATTGCAGTTGTACAAACATAGTTAGCAACTAACTACACTGAAAAGTGTCTTCCTTTGGTTCAGAAGGGGTCCCTTGCTGTCACAATTCCAGATGTGGATCTGTGCCACTATAACTGTACCTGACTCAGAAGCAAGCCCCATCAAATTACATGGAGATTGCTCCCTTATAAGTAGGTGCAGGAATTAAGTCTGATTAGTCTTAAAGGTGGAACACAAGACAGTTAATGAGGGACCCCATAAATTTCCAGAACCTGAGAGAAACAATTATTCCCCTTCTCTGTCTTCTTTACTTGTACATCTTTTTTCCGGAATGAGGAATAAGATGGAAGGCTGTTAAGTGAACTGGGTGACTCACTCTGTGACCTTGAGCCAGTCACTTCCTCTCAGGCTAACCTACATCACAGGGTTATTATGAGGATAACATGGGGAAAATGAGACTCATTAATGCCACCTTGAGCTCCTTGGAGGACAGGTGGCATGGATATGAACAGTGCCAGTTTGGGCAAAAGCAATGTTTGATTTGTCTTTGGTCAGTTAGAACTGGTGAAGGGGAACCAGAAATGAAAGGTTTGTATGAATCTCTACCCAGAATTTTTCTACTTTCTTTCATGCTCCCCTGACTCTGTGTGGGTGTGTTAAAATCCAGCAATATATTTTCTTTATTACCTTCTTTCTTATTAACATATCAATTCTAAATATGTTTATATCTGTATCCAAAGCTTCTCAGTATTCAAGTATATATATATATTAATGGGTTTTATTTTCCTTCAGTGGCCTTGACACTCCTCAGCTTGAAAACTCACGTTGCTGATTCAGGGATATTGTGTTTTGAGCATTTAGAAGTTTGTGCAATTGGGCAGGATTATAAATAAGAAAATGGAGGGGAACAATATGCTAAGAAGTCTATTTTGCTTCAGGCTAAGTGACACTATTAAAAAGGTGAAATGTAAGGGCCGTATTGTATAAATATTCTTAAATAGTCTTTAACTTTTTTTATAAAAAAAAAACTCCTGTTGAACTGAGTCAGCTTTATGATAAGAAGGACAATGAGAAAATGTGCCCTAGCCAAGGAGAAATGTTTAATAGCCATTTGTCCTCATCTCAGAATATTTGCTGACTTGGTCAGTTCATACATGACAGCAATGGTGAGTTCTGAGAGAGCCGCTGTTTTAAGCAAAATATCTTGCTTTCTCTTTGCAGATTACATCTGGAAGTCACCATGCTCACCTTTCAGGGTATATTGCTCAATATGCTCTGTCAGCATACAAAGAGAACATTTCACACTATGTTGTGACACCCACCCATACCCCGCACTTGCCGAGAGTTGTGCTATGCAGGGATCAAGCCCAGGTCCAGATATTACAAAGAGATTCACCTAGGAAAACTGAGACCAAATTGTAAATCATACTTGCAAATGTTTATGCAAACTTATTTTGCACTATCAATAACGGCTGTTTAGATTTTATAAGATCTTGTGATATTTGCTAGAGCCAACTGGAAGCAATGTTCTGAACAGCCCAAGAAATCTCCAAATGGAGTGAGGGTCTTTTCAGTTTTGGCTTCCTATTTGTGGCATTCTCTCTCCAATGAGGTCTGCCTGACGCCGTTACTAATATCTTGTAACCTTTTCCCAAGGCATTTGAAGGCCTATTATGATGTTCGTTTTTGGCTGTTATTCATATGATTTGTTGCTGCCAAAGCTTTTGTAGCTGCTTTATTGCAGGTTGATTGTGGATTCTTCGATTCTTTATGAGCTTTAAAAAAACCACGAAGTTACATTATGTTCTTTTATATTCATCGCTTTATGCTCTTTAAAATGTTTATGTTGCTTGGAGTAGCAAATGACTATTAAGTGCAAGAAATATTAATAATATGAGTGATGGAAAGCTCATACAGGAAGGTCTAGGTCTTGTCATTTTAAAGACAGAGGTGCTTGCTTCCTTCTGTGACACGTGCTCTTAAGAATGACAAGTTCCACCGTTCCTTCCTCCTGCCATTCCCTGTGCACAGGCAGGACAGTTGATGGGGCATTAGCAGCCAGCTGGCAAGCAGGAGAGCAATACAAGCACCCCAATTACTTGCTCATTGCAATGCCAAAGGTAGTGGGAGTCATTGCTACTGATGGCCCCCAAACATAGGTGAGTTCAATCTCCAGAGTGCATAGAAGAACTGAGATACAGGATGGTGTCCGAGGGCTTTTGCCACATAGGTAGAATTGCTATACCTCTGTGTCATTCAGTCATGCCTAGGTATAAATACAAATCAAGGGAAGAGCTGTAGCTCAGTGGTAAAAAATCTGACTCAAATTCTGGAAAGCTACTCTGAGTCAAATGGACATAAGACAACTTCCTAATATCTTGTGATCTGGAAATGTAAGGAGTTTAACCATGGTACATAGATAAAGAACAGTGATCCTCTATTTTTTTATTTCAAAGCAAAACAGAAATGGAGGTGGGGGGATGTCTTACAAGTTTGTATGAGTTTACACATGCACACATCATGTGTCTGTGGAGAAGTTACCAGCGTTCAGGTTTGTCACTAGAACTTTCCTCTTCACCAGGGCTTTCAACAGAGTTGGTTCCCAGAATGAGCTGCCTATTGTGTCACATTGAATCATTAAGTGATGGACATGGAATGTGTGTCAGAAGCCGCCAAGGCAGGAAGAGGGATATGTCGGTTCTGTGCCCAGCCCCCTCATGTGGTGGGACCCCCAGAACTACAGGAAAATGGTTTCCCACAGGAGTGGTTCTGTCCACTGAGCCTGATCCTCAACTGGAAGTAATCCCCCTGCCCTGCCTAGGCTGTACCAGTGGGGAAGAAGAAGCATCCAAATGAGCAGAGTTGGGGGTGTGGGTGACCCAGCCCCAGGTTTGGAAGACACATGTAATTAATCATTTCTTCTCCCATTAGCAGCACTTTTAGAAAGAAATGTCAACAACTGCAGCTTTTGCTTTTAGGGATATCATTGCTTTCCCTTCCCTTCCCCATCCCAATTATTAGTTCAGCTTCTCAATTCAGGAAAGCCCCAGTGGTTGGTATCTGTAATGCCTCCATTTGGTACAGCACTTTGGATCAAGTGGAGATTATATTCTAAATCGGCTCTTATGGCCTGACATCTAAATTGCAGATCGCAAGGCAATTCTACAGTTGATTTACCTGTCACAGGTTCTTGGATTCTGAGTTGCACAGACCCAAACACCTTAATACTCTGCCATCCATACCACAATGTTAGAGATCAGTTCCCATTCATTTTTGATACGGACTATTTGAAGTAAATCATATAGAAAAGGACACTTTGCCTGGAAGTAAATGTGTGTGAAAACTCTATAACTTTCTAATCTTAGTGATACCCTTCAGCATATTCTCTCCCCCACCCTCCTCCTTCTTCATGGAACACTTCCCATTTCTGTATACTGTGATATCTTCCGCGTTTGGCAATATTACTTAGTTTCTTGCTCAGCTGCACATGCATTTTCTCTCTCTCAAAACCCATTACCCTCTCCCCCCCCCCTACAATGGTCTAATTATGACCTGGACTACACACACACACACACACACACACACACACACAGTCATAAAATGTATTTGTAGCATGATGTGAAATTCTGCCAGGTTCCTTGCAGAATTACAAAAGATGGAAGTGTGTTACTTCAAAACATTTCTAACTCATAATTTCCATATTGCTCAATGCAGCCTACTAAAAACAACATAAACAGTGGTGTCTGGAAGCCCCTGACTGGTGGGACAGCCTGTGGCCAATAACGTCTAATGGGTGGGACCAAGGAGGTCATTTGGGTGGTAACAAGTTGTTCTAGTTTTCTTCCCATCCTCCCTTGCAAAGGCTTAGACACAAAAGGATTGCAGTTGTATAAGTACTTAGTGCCTAACTAAACTGAAAAGTGTCTTTGGTTAAAAGGGGGCCCTGCTGTCAAAATTTCTAGTGTAGGTTAATACCGCAATAACTATGCATTACTCAGAAGTAAGTCCCACTAAATTCCATAGTGATTGCTCCCAGATAGGACTGAAACCTGAACTGATTATTCTTCAAGGTGCAACACAAAACTGTTAACAAGCCCCAACCCCAACTTTCAGCCCTATGGGGAAAAATTATTCCCCCACCCCAAATTATTTACTTCAATGCCTTCTTTCTCGAATGTAGTGGGATTTTTTAAAAAAACCTTGTAGGAGAACAGGGTTTAAATCACTCATCTATGAACAGGGCCAGCCTAAGACATTTTGGTACCTATGTGAACCACAAATGGTAAACCACAAAAGGTGTCTCCCTTGGGAAGAAGGGGTGAGTGAAGATCTATATTACACTCTATATTTCCAGATAGAGTCTTCTTTGCAGACAGATGGTGTTCCCACACTTTCTCAAGCAACCCTTGTCATCACTGTACCAGTACAAGTCACACCATTCATTGCAAACTGTCGTCAGATTGATATTATTTATGGTCCAAGAGACTCCTGATAGTCACACTTCTGTGTCTTATTTAGTTTTTCTGCTTATTTATCTTATGACGAAAATGATGTTTTCAACTTCCACAGGCGCCGAGAACTTCCTTCATTGCTGTTAAAGATAATGACTCTAAAGACCTGCTTTCTCTGACCAAGATTTGTTGGCTTTCAGAAAGCATTTAGGATACCGGGCCTTTTTATACTGAACACTAATATTTGATTGTTGCCTAAGACTTGGAAGCACTGGATGACGACAAGCTTTAAACTGAAGTGCCATAAGTCTGCAGTGGCTTGATAAGAAGCTCAACAGCTGAGAACCTTGCTAAGGTTCGTAAAACTGAAACACTGGAGAATAACAAATCCATTCGTTCCCACTTACAACACTTCATTTCTGAGCAAAGGCTATACCATACTTATAGGATTACAAAAAGCTCTAGATGCCATTTAAATTCCATGAAGATATTTCTTGCTGACCAAAAGTAGCATTTTAAAATGACTTTTTGGGGTGTGTGAATTGAATATATGAAACACCCTGCATAGGCATTTTGTGTGTGTATGTGCAGCAAACAACCAGTTCTCCTGAAAATTAAATCAAGTGATATCCTGCTCACTGCCATTTGAATGACAAGCCCACCTTTATGTAAAAAAAATGTCTGAGATGTAGATTATTACCAGCAAATAGATGCATTTGATCTTTTCTGTGATTCAACTGATGAGGGACTGTGACAGAAGTGTCTAATGCTTGCTTTTCAAGTGTGACATGTTTTTGCATGTGATAATAAAGTTATATTTATATCACTCATATCTTTTGGTTCCAGAGAGAGCCTATTTCTCTCAAGCATAATATCCTCATAGAAAGGGGGTGGTTAGACAATTTGTACCTGATCTAAAAATACAAATGTAGCTATCAGGATAGATGTGGTGAAAATGTATAATCGTAGCAAGATGCCCAGTAACTTACTTGTGCAATAATAATTTTTAGTTTTCATATAGCAGTTAAGTGTGATGAAAGGGCTTCATATTCATTACATCCCATTTTACTTCTAGGGCACGTAGAGTAGCCGAAACAAATGAGACAATTAAGTCAATCTGATCCCAACAGCACGTGTGCTACCTTTTTGTGTGTCATGTCACACAAATACATAAGTCTAGGTGAAAGTTGGAAGAATAAGTTTAGCGAAGGATTAAAAGGTGTTGAAATGATTGGTAGACACAAGCATTCTGATCAGAAGTGGCACAGCATTGAAATTATTAAACAACCTTCGGTATATAAGAGGATAACGTGCATACATTGCATTGGGAGTTGGATATCTGCTTGCAGAGATTAAGGTGGAGTAGGGGGAGAAACAGAAATATGCTACTTCTTTATATACAAGAAGAATTTCAGTTTATTTTCTAACAATATGTCCCTTCTGTCACATGGACAAGTGACTCACATAGACAGTGGATCTGGTCTCCCCTTGGCATGATACCTCAATGATCAGTCAAATGCATTATGTGCAGCAGGACTCCCCCAGTTGTTTTCCAGGGACTGGTTCTGAGAGGCATCATGCCTCCAGGGGTTTATCCTGGAAGTAGCATAGATCCATCATGACTAGTAATCATACATCTTGCCCTCTGATACATTACATCAATTTAGTATAATGCCGTCCCATTTTAAATCAATATTAGGCTCTTTAAAATAAAATTGGCAGGTCAATAAACTATTACCTTTATTAGCACCAACCATCGCTGCAGCAGTGTCACAGGCAAGTTGCAAGGATTAAAGGATATTTGTTTATTTATTTAATGTATTGGTACTCTGCCATTCCTCCAGACTAGAACACCTAGCAACTTAATTCACAAAATACAAACCAAACAGTAATGTATAACACAGAATAGAAGCAACACAAAGCCTAAGCTCCAGCCAGCATCAACATCATCAGGTTCCAAAGGCATGCAAAAAACAAAATAAAAAGGTATTTATTCATCTGTCACTATTTATAGCTAATGCTGAAGATTGTCCTATTTAAATCAGGAGAGGGTTCCGTAATGAGGTGCTACCACCAAGAATGCCCTGTCTGGTGTCTTTGTCTTGTCCTCCACACTGGTCAACAGGAACATGAACAGGGATTCTCCAGGAGATCTTAAGGGTTGGAGGGATAGTTATCAGGAAATGTGTTCTGTTAAATTAGGACTGCCCAGTAAATCAGTAGTCCAATAGTTTACTATTGACTCATCACACTGAAGCCAAATTTAAAGTAAGCAATTTGAAAGGGGCCACTGAAGTATCTAACGTTGTAAAGGCGACTCTCAACTTACACTGGGGTTACATTCTGGGGATGGCGCATGAAGACAAAATGGCGTACAATCAAAACACATTGGATTCAATGGTGAGTGGGATTGCCAAGGTCTTTTCCCCCTGATGCCCACCCACTTTCCGCCTCCTCTTTGTTTAATTAATTGATTTATTTTGGCATGTAAAGCTGAATGCACACATGTTAAATGTCCATAAGTTGCCAGATATCTGTACCAAAATTTTATTTTGTGGAAGTAAATCCGAATGGTTTCAGTGGAACTCATGGTTGCAGCTTGAGTTTGTTAGACTGCATCTAAATTTAAGCAAGCAGCTTCCCTTTTGTGCATGGGAGTGCAGACTGGAATCCACAAGCATGCTATGAAGTAATCTGCAATACAAGTGGACCAAACTAAAAGAAAATACAGCAGTTCAAAGACATTGCAGAAGACTGGGATATCAAATTGAGGCATATGGTTTTCTAGCTCACTTCCTGTTTTGCTACTCTGATCTCTCATGCAGGCTCTGATACAAGAGGCCAAAATTCTACTGAAAGGCTGCAGAGTGCCAGGGAAGCATAAGCTTTAAAAACAGGATAGATTTCTAATAGAGCTTCTAAAATTAAACATAGACTATTCTGTTCATGCACAAAGTCATTTAGGTGACAAGTGGAAACACAGAAAGGGCAAAACACAGAAAATATTCCATGTTCATAAATAATTGAAACACCTGAAGGCAAAATAGTCCTGTTTGCAGTAGATGAAATCTAATGAAAGCAGAAGGAATTAAAAACAAAAGAAGATGAAATGGGTGATAAGAAGACAGAATACCCTGAATAATGTGTCCTAGATGCATTCCATTTTCACCTGGTCAGTTGGTTAGTATTTCTACACATTATTTTTGTAATTTACAGGATGCATGCAAAGCACGGCAGCAACCTTTCTCATTGCTCATTTCAGAATTGCTGCAGAGAAGCCGCCACATATATTCAGATAGTACCACTTTGTCAAAGCGCTAAGGACCACTGTGCATGTTTGCAAAAGTGGGCAAAGTGAAAGTCTGATCAGACTGCACATCATGCTTTAAGCATCTCTGTTCTGCGCCTTACATAGGTCACAGTCATATCAGGCATATAAAGTTCTTTAATACCACTTTAAACAGTCATGTCTTCCCCAAATAATTATGGAAGCTGACGTTCATTAAGGGCACTCGGAGCTGTTAGGAGACATCTATTTCCCTCCAGGCAAACTACAATTCCCAGAGTTCTCTGGAAGAGGGGTTGGCCATTAAACTACTCTGAAAATCGTAGCCCTGTGAGAGGAATAGGTGTTTCCCAACAGGTGTGCAAACCAGGCCATTGAGAGACATCATCCAAAGGGGATTTGAATCTGGATCTCTGTGGTTTAAGCACAGCACCTTAAACTGCTATGCTATACCGACTGCACTTATTCTTTGTTGTATGGTAGTGGTTTTCTCAAAAATCAGTTCCAGAGTGTCCTGGCACCCAATCTGGGAATTACTGCTGTAAGCAATTGCCCCAATTGGCCCAATAACGTATTGCCAATGCACATTTATGATTTAAGCAGTGCGTGGCTCTTCAGGGGAATGGTTTCAGTTTAGCCCGGCCAAAAATCTGGTTCAATCTGTATTTCTTGAGGTTGTAATTTCCTTCTGAGAAAGGGTGAGTCACTTAGATTGCAAAATCAATCTGTTCTCCATTTTACAATTGAGGATTAACTGCCTGCAGGGGTGCTGGTGAATGTTGTTCTGTTCTTCGCCACCTTTGGCAATTTCAGACTTCATGAGCCTTAGTAATGTGGACTAGTAAAAAAGAAAGAAAGAAAAGCATGGGACATTAACCTCTAATAATATGCTTAAAAGCTTAGTTGCAAAGGGTAAATAATGCTGCCATGATAATTATACTATTATGATGGGGCCATGTAGGGGAGAACTCAGCCTTTCATCTCTTTATTTCTTAATCTGAAAGCTGCATTTCCTTCTGTTCTTTTCCAAATGAAATGGCACAAAGTAGCATTTTTGAACTTTTAATGTAGATAAGAATATGCTTGGGATGAAAGATAATGTTGTGGAATGTCTGGGAGGCTTTAGAGTGTCAATAACCATGACATATAATTAAAGTAATTGAAAATGCCTTGTGTGTGTTCTGACGGAAAAGCAGTAAAATATCTTTTAGAAGCAAGGTCCCATTGCTGCATCCGGGAAAACACTCAAGATATTTTAAAATCAATCTCTTTTATTTTTTAAACCTTCTCATGGTCTAAATCACCAAAAAGCCAATCCTGTATCAGCGCCTTTGGCGATTCCTATTGGGAGGAACTATCTAGGACAGTTTTCTGTGTGATCGCACTTGTTCTGTCAAACATAATTGAAAGGCCATGCTCTATGAATGGTTAGAGTATGGCTGGCACTTATTCACAAGGGGTCACTCTTGTCTTCTAGACAGATCCGGTCCTAAACTGAATTCTTTCCAAATGCATCTGCATTTGCATCTTATCAAATGGCGATCTTGATCTGATTTGAATTTAACTGGAAAGAGTTGGTCCTTTAGTTGGGATGACAAATCATCCAAGTTTTAATCACAGGGTACATTTTGCTATCTGATTAATTGGAGGAGCTGACAACAAAGGCCACAGTCCTAGCCAACCTGGGAGTAAGCTCCACTTGATTCAGTGGGACTTACTTATGAGTAAACATGATTAGGCTTGCAGCCGAAATATGTGGAATTGTTGTCTCCAAAAAGAGGCTGCCCCTGTGTTGTGCACATACAAATACAAATATTGTCATCTGCCCTCCTCTTTCAGCTGAATTTGATGAAATAATAAATGCTGGATGCTATCCTATATACACTTACCCGAGAATAAGCTCTGTTTAACTCAATGGGACTGCCAAGTAGGCATACTGCCCTGTTAAAAATGACTTCTCGGTCTAACTTAGTACATTCTACAAGGTCACCAGTGAACTTTGTGGTTGTGTGGCAATTTAAACTCAGAACCTTCTGGCTTTAATCCAGCACACTGCTCTGTGTTCATCTTCAGTACCATGGTAGTCATTTTCTCAGAATCAGTTCCAGTGTGCCTTGGCATCTAGTTTGGAAATTTCTGCTGTAAGTAGTCATCACAATTGGTCCAATAATGTATTGCCAATGTCCATCACAGGGAGAACCTATAATTGTGTTCCTCCTGACAATAAGAACTATAAACCACAGAAGCAAAGAGTGGTTAGTTGACATACATAGGTGAGGAAACTGCTGTTGGTAGGCTCTCTCACCCCCAGGATAGCTTGGTCACCTATATCATTCAGCCATATCATAAGGAGAATTTTAGTCCATAGCAGCTGCCTCAATCTTTCACGACACTGAAAAGCTTAGAACCCTTTTTGAAATCCCTGTGGTATGTTCCTGTAATAAGGACTATCACATATTCCCAAAACTGAGGTAGAGGTTTAAAGAAGTAGTTAAGTTGCTATGGGAATTGCTACCACAGCACAGATGACTTTAAAAGGGGATTTCTATATTCTTGGAAGATAAGGTTATCTGCGAGTTCTAGTCATGATGATAACTCTACAGTCTCCATGATCAGAGGTAGCATTTCTTTGAATACCAGTCACTTGGGGGGATGAGAGGTGGAATAGCAGGAAAGGGAGCTATTGTACCCATGTTCTGCCTTGGCAAATTTCATGTAAACCTTTGGCTGGCCTCTGTGGGAAGCAAGTTGTTGGACCAGATAGGCCTTTGGATTTGATCTAGCAGGCCTCTTCTGCCTATCGCGCTACTCAGAAGGGACAGGACTTTATGAACTTCAGCCAGTGTTTGATTTGCTGTTCTGCTTGTCTGACACTTCTGTCTTAAAGATGGACTTGAAGAATACTGTGACACCCCTCTTTTTATATCACATTTGCCATGCTTTCCTTAGCCAGACGCTAAGACTGGAGAGATGTCATCAATCCATATTGTTTCCTCATGCTCCTAGATGCTTATGTATTCAGATGCAGAGAAGTGATTATAAGACACCCATACCCCATCAGTTATGAAGGGTACACATGTTTTTAAAGCACAGTTTCCCCTTCAAAGAACTCCTAAGTACCAATGATGCCCTAGTTTGCTAGTATTTTGAAGGTTAATGACCATGGCAGAAAATGTAATTTGGGTATGAGAGGTGCCAGGTTTGGCAGCTTGTTAAAAAGATATCAAGTAGAATTTTGGGAAATAACTCTGTTGGATACCCTAGACAACCAATCAGAGTGAACTGTACTAAGCTAGATCAGGATTGGGGAACCTGTGGTCCTCCATATGTTGTTGAAGTACAACCCACCTCATCTTTGATGATTGGTTGTGTTGGCTAGGGCTGATAAGAGTTGGAGTTCAACAACTTCTGGTAGGTCTCAGGTTTCCCAAATTGTCAAAAGCTGTGTCCATACCATACATTTAAAGCACATTCTCACAGAATCATGGGACCTGTTGTTTATCCTTCCCAGAACTGCAGTTTCCAATATTTTAACAAACTACAGTTCCCCGGATTCTTTGGAGCGGTTGTTTTAAATATGTGGTGGTGTACATTTCATTATGAAAAACCACCATTTATACAAATGGGGCATGTCCATGTTTGATTTAATCTACAAGCACTGTATGTATCTTAGTACAAGCTGTCATACGATGTGTCTACAGAACAGTTGGGGGAATTGAGGTGGGTTTCCTAATTTGGCATATCTATTTTTTAAAATATACTGTGAAATGCCCTAACTCATCTACAAATTTCTTACAGCCTTTCCCAGTTGCAAGTTTACTGACAGCGATATCAGCAGCTCAATATTATGAATAACACAGCTAATTGCACTCTGAACATGTACTCATTAGATACGTACCAAAAAACAAAACTCATACTTGTGTATTTCTGGAGGCAAGAAACTAAATGCCAGTGAGATGGAGAGAGGAGATAAGGGAGAGGGTGGTTTAAACATTTGTGTTGGGGTTTTCTTTGTGTGTGTGTGTTTTTTTTATTGGTGTTTTCATTTTTCAATTACAAACATTAAATCAATACATAGCTCAGCCAGGAGGCAAAGATAATAATATAACTGATATAATACTTGCTCGAGGACCTGCAGAAGTGCTGTAAAATACTAAGTTGTCATCTGCAACCAAAATGTAACAACTAAAGATTAAAATCATGAGAACACATTCCCGAGTAACTTGTAAATGGTTACATTGAAAAACATGGATTTTCTGGTTTCTGAGAGTGCATTAGCCGTCGTTCTGCTTTATTCACTTTCTCTGTGGCAAATTCTGTCTTCATATATGTAGTAATACTTGCTACGGACATGAATTTGCAAGGTGGGGAGGACCTTTATTCATTTATATTTCTTCCTAGGCTGACCTGCCCCATAATAGTACCAGCCTGAAGAAAGGGTTGTGATCTTTGGAAAGTCCCAAGGGTTGTAGAGAGAGGCATGGGACTTGAGAGTCCCCATCCCTGTTGTAGACCAACTCTGAAGTGCCATTGTAATTCTGAATAGAGGTGCAAACAAGAGAGCAGGGATAACGGGTGGGAGAAGCACCATTGCTTTAGGAAAGAAGAAGATGTGTTCTATTATTCTTTATTAAATTTCTTAGTCACCTTATCTTGCCCACCACAACCCAAAGTGACTTTCAACTATTACTGGGCGTTCCTTTGAGTTATGCCACAAGCTTTGCATCATAAACTCAATCCTTTTCTACTTGTGGTGGCAAAGCCCTGGATTATTATGCAAAGACAACACATTTCATCTGGCTTTTTCAGCCCTTTAACTGGAATCATTAGTTTTTGACCCTGTACATCATGGCACCAGGGCAGCTGCATGCCTACCAGCTGCAGGTTTACGGCTATGGCAACCTACAGATGTTTCAGACAAGATTCCCTTTGGACTACTACAGCATCCCCTTCCACAGACAGACCGCCCTGCTTACTGGAAGAGGGACTTCATTAGTTAGATTAGCTAAAGAGAACTTTGCTGCAAATATTTATCTCCGTTTCATAGCTAACACACATGCAGAGTCTCTTGTTGGTCTGCATTTTATTCCCTGATGGTATAGTGACCAGGATCTTTCACTGTTACTGGTAAAGAAAATATATTGGGGAAAGGACTATAGCTGAGTGACAGAGCACTTGCTTTGCATGCAGAAAATCCCTACAATTTCCATTTGAAATGATCAGGTCTCGGGGGTCTTAACCATCTGAAATCCTTCAGAGTTTGCTTCTAGTCAGAACATAGAGTACTATAGAGTACTATATTGATGCCCCAGTGATCTGACAATATAATGCAGCTTCAGAAGTATTTTAGCTGCATCTGTAGTGTCAGTCTATAAAACACCCCTTTTCAGTGTACTATCTGCTGTGCAATTTAGATTATCATCACCATCATCATCATCATCATCATCATCATCATCATCATCATCATTATTACTACAGCACTACAAAATTTTAGGCTCTGTCCCAACAGCATAGTTTCATGTGAAAATTCACTACCTCTATGAATGTGGTATATAACATTCCCAGCCCAACAAATAAAACAGAAATTGGAAGGAGGGGGAAAAGAAGAAAGGCTGTCTGAAGCAATTTTACAAGTGAATTCAATGTTGACACACTTCCTTTCAAAGGAATATTATGATGGATTCCAGATAAAGCGGCAAAAATGAAAAAACAACAAGGCATTTGGATGAATTTGCTTCTTTCGCCCAGATATAAACCTCCCAATGACAGCTGGGGTCTAGAAATCAGAAAGCAGATGACAGTCTGTGAATGAACTAGTGAGAAAAAATGCATGTTCGCCAAAACTGTAGCTGTTTGGCATCAAACTCAGCTGGCGTGACACATGAAGGCTTCACACACTGAGATTGCCTATTTAATGGGCCAAGATTTAATAGGTTGGGCCAGAATTCCTAGTGTCTCCTTTGATGGTGAAGAAGTTAACATCTTAAAGTATAAAGTAAGCATCCCCACCCCTCGACATTTCAAGTTTTCCTTGAGATGCTTCTAGCATGTTGCCCGAAGAGGAGCTTGAAGAAATAGTGGTGTTAATGTTCCATCTGGCTTGGTATATAACAGCCTTGGTAAGTGGGCAGAGATGGGAATTCTCTTTTCAAGGGACTAGATGAGTAGGATACAAGAAAGTTGCTGTAAGGTATGTCAAAAGGCGTGCATATGCCTAATGGGACCTTTTGATTTTCCTTTTACCATTTCGAAACCCCAGGTCATCCTTCCTACATCAGAAACTCCTTTTGAATGTCCCCCTTGGTAGCAAAGAGTTTACCATCTGGCATGAGATAATGCTGTCTGGCATGTATAGCATTAGTTTTGCAGTTTGGGGGTCTGTATTCCAGAATCCAGTGTTACAAATCTACACACACAAGAACAAAAATGTGCAAGAGCAATAAGAAAGCTAATACAGCAGATTTATCATGAAAAACACACACACCAATTAAACACATATAGACCGATACTGGTAGCACCCTGATATTCTGCTACACCATGCAATAAGGAAGGAAACATTTGTTATTCAACCAGGAGTTGGGTCTGTGAAAAAACCTTGTTGAATTTTTGCTGCTCCTACTTGTTTTAAATTAACATTGATTTTCATTTGTTTAACCTTGTTTCCCATAGGCTGCAAAGAAACTCCATATTTTTTGTGTGTACAAATTGTTAGCTATAGACTAGGTAAATCTTTCAAAAGTTGGCCAGTTTTGCAAAGGAGCAAGAAATGTTCCAGAATTATCTCTTCTCTGAGGCAATAAGGTACTGTGAAGCACCTCTTTGTGCACCATTTCATTGTATAAAAGTACAATAAATAAGGCTAGTTTCTACATATAGTGCAAGCTGGAGCTCTCAGGCGATGTAACTAGTTGGATCCATTTTCACAATAAAGCCGCAGTATGTATATAGAACAGGGTTTATAGTATTCCGGCTAGGCTGAAATTGGGGCTGTTTGCTGAATTGTAAAGCATCTTTTGCAACATCTATGATATTTTACAGAGGTCCACAGTTGGCCAACGATAGGGATTAATCTTCCCACTACAAGAAGGAAGACACTTATAAGATTATATAATTTGTAAGCAATGCCGCCTGAAAACCATAGAGGTTGCAACAACATGACCAAAACTGCAAAAATAAGATATGCTTCTAGATGAGAGAAGATGGCAGTTAAAAGTTAGTAATGAGATTCTGGAGCCAAGCTGTATTGCTTTGAAGTTGTATTGTCAACATTTTCCTGGTGGCTGTGTGAAGAGCCACATGCTAAGTAAGGACACAATTCAGCTGGTGAATAAGCTTTTCCCATTACTGCATCTGCATGCCAGGAAAATGTGTATCTGTTGCATTTATGTGTCTCATAGCCACTGGTGCTGTCAGGGCAAGACTTGGGGAAAGAAGTCCAAGGCTCCAGTCAGTAGAATGACCAGGGAAGCCCCTCAATGCAACAGAGGTGGCTTACCACATTTTGAAGCGCATGAAGTAATACATCTTCCCATCTAAAGAGCAAGCAAGCCTGCATAAGACCATCAAGTGCAGAGTTTAAAAATGCTTAAGTGACCAATGTTTGTACTGCCACAAGCTGCCTCCACTGTTGTGGAGCATCTGAATACCATATGTAGACATAGAACCATCCCACTTTGGATCCACTGTTATATTCATGCCCTGCCCTACCTCCCACTGGTGAGTGGTGTTCATTGGGACTGGCAGGGTGGCTAACACTAGGTGAAGGCAGAGTCAGTAAGAGGCAGAGACAACTAATTCTACTTTGGTCTCCATCCTCTCCCTTCTGAGTTCTACAAGGGAAACACTGAGATGAAGGAGGAAGAAGCTGGCTGACCGTGGGCTGGTGGGAATTAAGATTGCAGGCAGATGGGAGCTGGCTGAGGGCAGGCTAGGTTAAAGAGGTAGTGCCCCATTTGCCCCCGTGGACCAGCTTCCACTGCTACCTTTTACAGTACTGGAAGTATTCTACAGTTGTTTGCATGCCCAGAATGTCAATATTCAAAATTCACCACAGGATCACTGCTGCCACAACTTTAGCATTGCCACCAACCACCTCCACATAATGGACCAGCCACCATTTTGAAAAATGCTGTTAATTTATTTATTTTTGTTTAAAAATGCTCATTGCTTGTAGGGGGATATTGTCCCGCTTCTTTTATACGAAGGGGGGCAGATACATCCCAGCAGCCTTTGAAGTTTTTCAAGCAAAACCCCTGGCGCAGTTACTGTATGGGGCACAAATCTGGACGGGGAACCACTGCTCCAGTCTTGAAACTGTTCAGTCTAAATTCCTAAGGCAGATATTCGGCATCCCCTCCTGTGTTCCAAACTTAGCATTACGACTCGAGGCCTGCCTTCCATCTGTAGAAACTCAGACCTGGCAAAGAACATTTAACTATTGGCTTCGTCTTAATCTAAATCCACCTGGTCTACTGCCTCTAGTAATGCAAGACCCTTACAAAAGCAAGTGGTTCAAAACTGTGCATCAAAAACTTCTTACATGCGGTCTGCATTCACAGTCCCTACTATCAATGGGCCTCATTAAAGCAAAGAGTCTAATAGGCCAGCGCCTGAAAGACATTGAACGGCAAAACAACCTGACTATCTTAAAGAAACTGTGCCCATGGTATACCTACTTTCCCCCTTCTCATTTTGATTCTCCAGCTTCATATTTGTTTAAATTAACCATCCCAAAATACAGACGTGCCTTTACATTGGCTAGATGGGATGTTCTCCCTTCTGCCGTACTCGAAGGTCGCTACCAAAAGACTCCATTTGAAAAACGACTCTGCCCATGTGGAGATGGTAACACGGAAACAATGTCCCACGTCCTCCTATCCTGCCCCCTTTACAAAGACCTAAGGAATGAGATTATTACTCCACTCATTCTCGCCAACCCCGGCCGTTCACCAGACATCACACTGTATTTCCTCTTATCTGATACGGATAGTCAGATAACAGAGAAGGTCGCGAGGTACATCGAGAGAGCTATGAAATTGAGGGCCACCATCTGAGTGACAGACTTGTTCATCTGACGGACCTCCTTTTGCTTGTTCTTTTCTCCCTTTTATCCTTATTTCTATTTTTAATTCTTGTATAGCTGTGGCCTGTTGGCTTTGCTAATAAAGTTTTGATTTGATTTGATTTTGATATTGGACGATGAAGGCAAATAATCTTACATAACACAGGCAAAGATGACATTAACATCCATGAAGAAATCACATCTCCTGCTCTGGAGGACTCAATGATGAATTCAGATGAATTCAAGTTACAACCCCCCCCCCCAATATTCTGATTAAACATCAAGAAGAACTTTCTTATGGTAAGAGCTGTTTGACAGCGGAACGGGCCCCCTTGGGAGGTTGTGGACTCTCCTTCATTGGAGGTTTTTAAGCAGAGGTTGGGTGGCCATCTGTCATGGATGCTTCAGTTGAGATTCCTGCATTGCAAAGCATTGGACTAGATGACCCATGGGATCATTTCCAACTCTACAACTCTGTGATTCTATGATTCAAATAAACTTTGCTCGTTTCCTCTATTATAGGTGACACAGACCACCTCTTAGCTCTTAGCATATATTGCTATAGTACTTCAGTAAATATTGTCAAAACCAGTCTAATTCTCAAAGTAGGGATTTGTGCGTAAAAAGGAGGCAGCAGAGCAATTGCTCCATCATGCATTTTAAATTATGTCTATACAATATTTTAAATGACACATTTATAAGGATATGAATTGCTGATCATCAAAGACTGAAATAAGCAAAATGATAAGAGGCATTAACATGATTGCTTAAAAAAAAAATCATGCTCCTATTGGAAGCTGCTATATTATAACTGACTCAGACAGTTAAACATCCTGTGGAAATGGAGACCACACCCAAACAAAGATGCCACAGTCTAAAGAACCACAGAACTACCTCCACAGCCGTGAGAGAGTTTTGAGTTTGTGTTTCTTCAGTCACTGATATTACAGGCCACATAATATTGCAAAGTCCTTGGGTGTTCTTTAATTTGTTCTTTGGATCCCAGCCATAGTTTTAAAAGCAAGAACAAAAGTCTAATGCAATGTGGGTAACACGCCACAGTCACTTTTGCTGAAATATTTACGAATCACATTTCTCTAGCAAAGTAAGACCCAAGCTGTTTAAGGAATACTGATTCGTCAGTGATTTGTTACCATGTTGGTTGTTGTTCGGGGGGCGGGGTGGAGAAGTGAACACCTAGAGTGTGTACGAGCTTCGATGCTCTAACAAGCATGAGTGCATGTTCAGCCACATTATAACAAATGCATCTATTTGGTTCTTGTCTCATTTCCTTTGTTCCTGATGAAAGCTGATAGATCTTGTGGAGTGTTAACATCTATAATGAGCTTGTCTAATATGATAATAATAGCTTCAGAGGAACCAGTAGTGAGATCATTAGCAGCTCATTGTTTGTGGGGAATGTTAATGCGACTGTTGTATGTCTCTTGTTGGGGAAAATATGACAATCAGCAGTTTTTGACGTCCCCCAACTTTAACAACTGTAACTTGACTGTCTTATTTAATTCAGTATTACTGAGTGGCATAATGTTTAGATTGTTGAATCTTCTATTGCAGTTCCACTGCTGCAGCTCATTATAAATGGGGATCCTTTTGCTCATGGGCCTAATGGATTCCTTTAAGAAAGGATGCCACAAAAAAGTTTTTCAGTGGCAAGACTGCATAGCAGCATAGTTTGGGTTATTTTTCTTCCAAGGTGCATCACTTTGTAATTATCAATGCTAAATTTAATTTCACCATTTGTTGCCAGTGAACCAAGTGCTGTGACATCCTTCTATAAATCTTTGCGATCTGCTTTAGGCTCAGCAATTTTCAGTATTTTTTTAACACCTGCAAAAGTTGCTACTGTACTATTCGCAGGCTTTCAGAGACAAAAAAAATGCTTAAAGAGAAAACAGGACACAAAAAATATATAACGTGTCTTCAAAAGATATTTACATTGCCTCCCTTAGTAGTAAATGCTAGGAAGAGAAGTGATCCATACAAAATGTTGTTTTTGCCAGGAATATGTCAATATAGATAAGGGATGGAGGACTGCTTTATGTTTCATCAGAGGAAGCAAAGAAACTGGAGGAGGAAAGGTTAATCCAGGCATAACCTTGCTTTTTGACACTTTCATGGCTGAATTTCAAAAAACAAAACAAAAAACATTTTAAAGAAGTATTTTAAGGCTATTTGTTAAATTACTTTCTTGTTTGCCTTTCAGTTATTGAGCAACTTAATTTCACCATAGATGAAACAGCTTTTTCACACAGACAAAGACACACAAATGTATTTGCACCTTCGGCACGCTATGTAGTGCTTAGGGCCATTTTATTCTTTATAAGAGATATATGGGAACTGTGGTCCTTCAGTAATGATGTGAGTTATAGTGGGCCACAGGTTCCCCTGTCCTGATTTATAACAATAGCCATTCAGTGTGTAGGATCAGTAAGCAGTTCAGAGATATAGGCGGAGTTTGGGGAGAGAAAATGCCCCCAGCTGTCCCCAATGCTGTCAAAGGATGTTTTCCTGTGCATTACTAAATGTGTTGTCTGTTGAGGCTAGACCATTAAGGCACGTAGGGTCACTGCCCCACAAACCTCAGTCTTAATTCATCCAAGTCAATCTTATTTCTTATTTTCAGTCACTCTAGAGGGTAGGCCTGGCTTTGTGCTTTCCCTTTCCTGGTCTAAGTTTTGCCCTTGTACAAATCATCAGGGATTATTTTTCGCTCTATAACACGCACCCGACCATAACACGCATGTAGTTTTTAGAGGAGGAAAACAAGAAAAAAAAAATTCTAAACGAAACAGTGGATGTATGATTTTTGTGGTTCATGCTGTGGCCACAGCATAGCTGTCAACTTACAGATTTGAAAATAAGGGACCAGCAGCCTTGAAAATAAGGGACCAGCAGCCAAAATAAGGGACCTGCAGCCTCACCTGTTCCAGGCACTCCAATCTTCCTGTCCTCCTGCAGTCTGGTCAAACTCATGCTGGGTAGCTTTGAGAACACTGTCCAACCAACTTTGTAACCAGAGGTTCAACTGAATAGAACCTGAATCACATGCACCACAAGGCCTATGCAGCCTCAACTTAAGATGGCTCCCCGGCCTGGCTTTGCACTGCAAAGTTTGCAGCAGCACGTGCAACAAAATGGTGTCCAGCATTCAAAACCCCCCTCAGCTTGCATTAACCAGCCACACACAAGGCATGCAAGCTCCACCCTCCAGTCGTTCTTAGAGTTCTTATTGGGTGAGCAACACAGCCAAGCAACGCAGTTGGAGCCTCCCTCCTCCCTGGCTGGCAGGGAGGGAGGGAGAGGAGCTGCTTCCTTTGAAATTTAAGGGACATCATTTAAGGGACATTTAAGGGACATCCATCAATAAGGGACAGCAGCGGGACATGGCGCTGGAATAAGGGACTGTCCCTCAAATAAGGGACACTTGACAGCTATGGGCCACAGACATGTGATCTGACAGTGAGTTTGGAGTAGCCCAGTGCAAAAATCCTGAGGATCCATGTGGATCCATGCTTTGTAACCACGTTTTTGCACCACTGCGGCCCCAGGCAACAGTGGGTGCGTGATTTTTTTGGTGCAAGATGTAGCCATGGACATGCTATGTGATCTGATGGTGAATTTGGGGTGACCCAGTGCAAAAATCCTGAGGATCCATGTGGATCCGTGCTTTGTAACCACGTTTTAAGTGAGGAGGGAAGGAAAAGCACTCAAGGGACAAGGGGCACACGTGGAGTGTGTGAAGAAGGATGCTGCTAATAATGAAGAAGAGGGGTATAAGGGGAGAAGGCTCCTCTCCTCTCCTACTTTGCTCCTTTAAAGCAAGCAGGCTCTGCTTTTCTCCCTCCTCCCCGCTCATCCCCGGCTTAAGGAGCTGAAAAACTTTGCTGCTATGTAGCGAGTTGAGTGGGGAGGAGAGAGGGACAGAGAGCCTGCTTGCTTTAAAGTAACCAACCGGACAGTGTAAGCGGCTCCTCTCCTCTCCCGCTTTGCTCCTATTAAAGAAGCAGGCTCTCTGTCCCTCTCTCCTCTCCACTCAGTGGCTCTTCTCCCGCTTTGCTGTTTCAAAGCGAGCCACGGAGGAGGGAAGGAAGGGGAACCATGGATCCTCTGCTCACGACTGCAGCAGATCCCCCCCCCCGCCACCCGTAGGCATTCCCTCCATAACACGCACAGACATTTCCCCTTACTTTCTAGGAGGAAAAAAGTGAGTGTTATGGTGCAAAAAATACGGTAATTGGTTCCATCTGTCATTGGCTCCACCAACTGTCAGCCTTTGTGATTTCTACCCTACAGTCTAAATAGGCAACATACACCACTGTGTGCTGTTAAAGGTTTTCTACTGTGGTTTTGTTTGCATTACCTGTCTTCAAATGCTCAAGTACCAATTCTGATAATGTTTACATACCAGAGTCGATAGTTGAACATACCTATGCTTTGAACTCCTTCAGGCCAATATCCTTTGGTCCATGGCTGATTTTACAAGGCTTACTGATATCATATCTATATTTGATTTTAGATTTGCTGAGTATCTCCTATGTTTGGACCTTATTCATGCCCACGTCCACAGTGTGGACTCTTTGAGCTATATTTTGTAGAACTAGGACTTGTGACAGGGCCTTCTTGATGGTGGCACCCTGCTGTGGAATATCCAACCCCCTCCCACCACAAGGTGACACTGGCACTGAGTAGTTTTCCATCCACACCACCTGAAAACATTTCTCTTTCTCCAGGCCTTTGGTGATAGAGCGTAATGTATGGAGCCACCGTGTTTGCCTTGGGAAGGAACAGGAAGCTGCCATCTACACAAGGCCTTAAAAGAGCCATGTAACTTTAGATCTCCTGTGTTTTTGCTGAATTAGTCCTTGTTTTCAAGAATTAAATTTGTAGAGGATCTTTGGAAGTTGCCTTATACCAAGTCAGACTACTGCTCTGTTGAGCTCAGTATTGTAAAAAATAACTGGCAGTGGCTCTTTAGGGTTTCAGATGGTTGGCATTTCCAGCTCTACCTGGAAATGCTGGGGATTGAACTTGAGACCTTCTGCCTGCAAATCAGATACTCTGCCAGTGAGCTATGCTCCTTTTCCCAAAGAAATGTATTTCTTCAGCCAAAGTACCTGTAGCTTCCAGAGTATCTTGTTCCAAAATCATCTGGGTGAGGTCAGGTCAGCCAAACTAAGCAGCAATAAATCTAAAGCCTATTTCACCCATATTGCCAGGAAACAGGGATGGTAAGAATTCTAATTTCAAATAGTACTTCTTGTTTTTCTGGGGGTCTGCTCTGAACAAAGGCCAGAGGCTCGTAGTACCTTCTTCTGCGACAGGGCATAAAGAGGCAGTGAATGCAAATCCACAGTCTATGCAACTGCTAAAAAATAAGTGTAAGCTAAAATATAGTAATTTTTCCATCAATTACAAAGCAGGGCCATATTTCATCAACCTATCAAAGTTCTGCCCTCATCTCTCCACTGGAACCATTTCCATTTTGCTTCTAAGGCCAGAGTCACAACTCTCTTCCAGTATCAAACACAGCTACTGTATAGGACTCCTGGATTAATTCTGAACTTCTGCAGCCAAATGAGAGGATGTCACTCCTGTGCTGTCAAGATCTACTAGGGAGCTTCCAGTTGAAAACTGGTGACCCATATGTCCAGCCACTCAAGGCTACAGAATATGTATAATTATTTTATTGATTTCAAAAAGAAATGAAGTTATTGGGTAGATTCTAATGGACTTTGGAGCACCTGAAGACAATCAGTCAGGTTGTGTATTCACAGCAGGGACCAGAGGAGGAAAGACCGCTGGGAGGACTGCAGAGAGAAAAAGCACCTGGATACATCAGCACAACTGGATGCCCTCATTTGCCCCAGCTGCAACAAACCATGTCTCCTCTGTATTGGTCTCCACAGCCATGGCAGGTACTGGAACTGTCCAACGGTTTGACTTTACCTCTAAAGGCACACTCTTCCATTGTGTCCCAAGACAGATGGATGCCAAACAACCAAATCATGAGTGTGGGTTGGGCCTCTGGAGTTCATGGGACTGTTTAGGTTTGGGCTAAAAGGCATCTAGAGTTCAAGAACACAGAACTGCAGAAATGGTAAAACTGAGGGGATTTGCCTTTGTATCAAACTTATTTTATGTTAGCTTTTAATAAGCTGTGACAGGGCTTTGGGAACAAAGCATGACTAATAAAGGGGAAGGTAGAACACAAAACTTGAAATAAATTGTATGCATCTATGGTTCCCACTGGGCTCCTCGTTATGTGGGTTGTGAATTATCTCGAAGGGGAAAAAATATATGATTCAGTGCAGATCTGATTGCTTTACTGTCAGCCATAGAATGGTTATTGGCAGGAAAACCGAAGACGGCTAGGAAAGCATTAATAAACCTGACATCCATAAACAACATCTGAAAATGCTAATGAAGATATTACACCCTTGACTGAAATATAGACAAATTGAGCTGTTCAGGCCTTTCCTATATGCTCATTTGTGCATGCTTTTCTTTTAGCTTGAATATTTTCCCTATTAGTTCTAACAGCTGAATAATGCGTGGAATCCTGTGAATGTTGTAACATCAGCAGCATGTTTTGTTTAATCAGTTCGGTGATCAGGTTAAATGAAAGCACGCATGCTACTATTATGTTTATATTTTTGATGCATTTTGGCAACCAACACCTGCTTTTACTCTGTAGAATTAGAAAACTACTTTTATAACCTATTTGTCGATATGAATAAGAGAACACTTTAAAAATAAAGAGATACGAGTTTGTGGCTTTCTCCCCCAAACCTAAATGTGGAGCTTGGGGCATTTTCAGCAGCGATGGAGGGAGGGGAGGGTCACAGCATATAGTGAATACTTTTCTTTTCACTTCACCGATGCCAACAAGCCTTCTTTCAAGCCTAGTCGGAGTTCAGGGGGCAGTTTTAGTGGTGGGGAACTGCACTTGGGAAGAATTAACCATTTCCTCTCCAACTACACCCTTGAAAATGGCTGCCTGTGTTGTAGTCAGCCTAAAAAAAAGTCTTATATTGGCTTCAAAAAGAAGGGTGTCCCCCCCCCCCCCAGGTAAAACTGCAGTGTATTGGGGACGGGTCAGGGGGAGGTGGTGATGCTGCTGCAATGAACAAATTGGGGATGGGAGGCCTCCAAGAACTGAATCCAGCCATATAGCCAGTACCTCATGCCTTGTCTCTGTTTCCTCCTAAAACTTGTGATGTCATCTCACATAGTATTTCCCACTCCACCCTCCATGGGGCAGCCAGTGGACTGACACTGGAATGTGGAAACATAGAGCAAAACATCACACGGTCATGTATCTGCTTTTACGTTTCCAGAGACGTATGGAGAAAATGTGCCTTGAGAACGGCCACATGTCTGTGTAATTTGGGCCTCTGCCTAGGGAAATCACTTGCCTTTTCTTGCACATCTGAGGGATTTGCTGCCTGCCTATAGATTTGACAGCTGTCCTTCTGCTTTAACTATCAGTCATTTCTCAAGCCATGTGGGTCTGGACCTCTGCTATCTCTCAGTTACAGAAGGCCTCTATTATCTCTTACTTGAATATGGCATTTGGCAGTAGGGCACAGAGACCATGAATTTAGGCAGTAAAGGCCGGGATAGAGTGTGGACTGTAATTACCTGACTATCAGTAAGAAGATGCCTTTGTATGAGTGGATGGAGCCTACATGGTTCATGTCTGTGACCTCGTGCCATCATTCTACATTCAGCTTGTAGATTAGTATCAGCTCAGACACCTTCAGAGTCTATCATGCACTCTGTCTTTCATACAGCATGAATTCTGGCTTTAAAGCCTTCTGCTAAGAGTTCACCACACTTTGCATGGATTGGGTTTCCAGACTTGGACCACGGGGCAGTTCTTGGCTTGGGAATCCTTTCTGCATCTCTTGGTAGCACAGAAAAAACACCACGTCGTTAAGTATAAGACATAGTGTTAGAAATGTGCAAAGAATGATGGATTTTATTGCTCTGCCAATCCAGCCATGTTATAGCGGCAGTGTTTAATGTATTATTGATGTTCCGACCCATTATTTTTAATCCCACTGTAGACGGCGTACACGCAAAAATGGAATGGTTGCAGAGCTGGAGCTTATTACCAAAGTGATATAATCTCTAAGAAGTCAATCTTGTCAGAGTGTCTACATGGCTAGGGTGGGTGCCCTTTGTTTCACATTGATCATTAAATATACATAAGACACTTGGTTCTCTACATGGGAGATAATGGAGGGAGTTTTAATTAGTTCTCAGTTCCATTCCCTGAGCTGTATTTTGAGCTTTTCCTCAGACCACCTCACAGTGGTAGCCATGGTAGCAGACATGTTAAGTCTTGGGGCATTTTTCAATTGGCTAGGTGATATTGCCTTTACAGCTTTAGGTGAGAAATTAATTACCAAGGCAGTATCACACTTTAATAAAACAAAGATGGGACAATACGCGTAATTAACTCTCTCTCCAACTACTGTATGATGGCTTGCATTTTTTTATTATTAAAAAATCTCAATCATTTCCTACTGATAAGTGGCAAAATATTTGCCTGATCTGGTTTCTATGTTAGGAAGGCTAAGTTGGTTGATCCTCAGTGTCATAGGAATAATGGGCCCCTCCTTTACCTGCTTAGATAAAGAATACGATAAATTGGCTGCACAGCTTGAATTAAATTCCAGTAAGAAATCTGGTTGGTTTGCAACTGATTTGCACATTCATCCCTGTCACTTAATTTATTTGCACTTAATTGCACTACTTTATATCTGGGCCTGGTTAAAACATGAATGTACATAAGTTGATTACTGTGTACTTGGTGACAGGCTGCTGAGTTTGTGACTTGACACTCTTAGATGGCCTTGAGCTTGAGACCATGTGAGGTGATATGAACATTCTGTCTGTGATGGCACATTTAGACAGTTAAGTCATCCCGATAATAATCAGCTGCTAGACATGCATGTGTGAACCAGCTCTCAACAACTGATGGGTGGAAAACTTTGCACTGGCAAGAAGCAAATTGAAAGGAAGATTCTAAAATTCAGTGATTAAAAACCTGCCATTGTAAGAGCAAGCTTCACAAAGAAGACAACAAGCGCCTAGGAACTATAGCATCTCATTTACTGAAGTCACAAGACAATGCCACACAGACAGCTTATATTTCCAATTAACTCATGTCCTTTATAAGAAGTCCTGGGAAGGTTGAATTCAAGCCACTTTAAAAGGAAAATAAAGAGCCAGCCAGTGATCAAACACTGTATGGCAATAAGAGAAGCCATGAAGAAGGGAAGGGAAAACTGCACGTGGTTACATCTGCATAATGGAAACACTGAACTGTAGAGTTGGAATGCACCCAGTGGTCATCTAGTCCAACGCTCTGCAATGCAGGAATCACAGCTCAGTGAATATCAAGACCCTTTTGCTTCATTTTTTCCAACCAGACACTGGAAACCTTGCCACTCTCTCTATGTGTTACATTTCTCCCAATTTAACAAAAGGGAAAGCCTTCTTGTACCAGCTAAATGATCACAGGCAAATAACCTGAAGGCTCACAAAGAAACATCCTCATTAAAACTAAACCAGCCTGAGTCCTGTTGTCTCCCTCATAGGAGACTGCCTGAGAACTCTGCCTATGCAGCCTTGCATTCTGACATGGAAGAAAGACAGCATATAAATGTAGCAGATGAATAAACAAATTTAGGGTGTCATTGCTTCCTCCCTCCTCTTCCAGCTGCAAATACTGCTCCTTAAAAAAAAAGATGAAGTTATGGTTAACAAGAAACCTTCCAGCTGCATAACAAGTTACGTAGAAGAAGAGTGTTTCGTTTCTTGACAGATTTACAATGGCTGTTTTAGGGGATTGCAGGACTGGTCTTTGGTGCATAGCCCCGAAGGGCATAAATGAAGAAACTGATTCTAATTGGTCAAGTGGGAGAGTTGCTATATATGTATACCTGAGTCAGACTTCATCCTCTATTGAACTAGCTGCACAAGCAAGAAAACATAAAAGTGGAAGCCTGCATTTTAAATTTATTCTTGAATTTTATCACAAAGGAGTGACCTGAAAGAGCTTGGACAGAGATTCTAAGCTGTGCGGCTTATGAAGCCAGGGGAAGGCTCCAGAGGCCATGACAAATATGTTCATCTCTGATCTACGGCTGCTCTCCTGGGCTGAAATACAATACAAAATATTAATTAATCCTAAGAGATGAAGCTTGCCATGCTCATTAAAAACATGCACATCAGGCAATATTGTGTCTGAATTAAGCATGTCTTAGACCAGTTCATTTCAACCAGATAATTAATGATTTTGGGCAGATATGCAAGTGCCACTTCGATAGTCATATTTGGTTGTATGATTTTATAACATGACAGTCAGTGATGCTAATACAGAGATGGGGGAAATGACCCAGGTTCTCCATGGAAATGAGGTTCAGTGGATTCAGATTTTTGATTAGGAAGGTCATCTACATTTCATCCCATTCCAGATTTCAGCCACCCACTAAAATTTTACCTTAGTATTATACCCCCTCACCCCCACCTCCATTGTAATAATTTTCTTTGACACCACAGGGGTGTTTTTGTTTTTGTTTATTTTTGGGGGAGGGAGAGGAAAATGTGCAGGACATGCAACACAAAATGGATTTTTCTGTGGAGAAACAAAAAAGTCAGAGTTCTGCACATGATTTCCAGCTTACTCTGCTGAGAAGCTATATCGTACACAATTTATGAATTTGATCGGCTCAGGCATTCACCTGGAAAAATCATTATCTTTATTTTTGGTTTACCTTGCATGAGGATTCCTAACCACTGGAACAATTGTCACCTGCATCACAATTGTTCCAATTGGAAAGAGGTTAGTAACAGACAAAAGGAGTAAGAAAGCTTGTGTTTTGTTTTCACTTTGGAGATGGACATCCACTTAACATTTCCAACCCTGATTTTGAGTGAATAACGCACCAGTTGCATACCTCCAACCAGAACACATTAACAGTGGGTAGGATAGGATGTTGTAATAATTCCCCATGCTGAGAGGGTCTCTCCCCTCCAACAATCAAGTACTTTGAGTGTAATCCTATGTACATCTATTCTGAAGTACCTCTGAAGCACCTGTAAGTACCTGTAAGCTCAGTGAGGCTTAATTCCAGGTAAACGTGAATAAGACTTCAGCTTTCATTGTTCATCAGCCAACATTGCTGTTGTTTCTTCTTGAGCAGTGGCGTAGTGTGGGGGGTGCAGGGGGGGCCGGGCGCAACATCTGGGGGGGGGCGCACTCACACTCGCAGCTCTCTGCCCCTACCTGGCTCACTCAGGGTTAGGGGGCGCAAATTACTTGCCTTGCCCCGGGTGCTGACAACCCACGCTACGCCACTGTTCTTGAGAGTTCCATATTTGCTAATTGAAAAGTTGTGGGGGGTGGAGAGCTGATTATAAATAATCGTATTTACTGCATACACTGTGAATTTAAACAGGCTGTTCAGATAACGTCCCCTCATTCACATCCTGGCATTCTGGTAGAAGGCATCAATGCTCCCAGCCTAAAAAAAATGTACCTGGAGCTACACTGGAGTTGTCCTCCAGTGCATCACTTCTTGAAGAAAGTTTCAACACATTACTGGTCTAAAACGACCAATGGCCTGAAAGGCTTCTTCCAATATTAATTTAATTATATATCAACCACTCTCTTTTTTCTCTAAGCAGTTTGTTTACATGAGTGGCACCCCAGTGGTCTCCTATTCATGTAGCATACAGGGCTGGTCTGCTCAGTTTCAGTGGTAGAAATGTTCTATTTGCCCTTGTAGTTTTCTCTCGGTTGTGCACGGCATGGAGTTTCAGGAATAACGTCTTCTCTAGTAGCAGCTGGGTAGATTATTGTTCAAGTCAACAAATGGGCCACATAACGTATGTTTTTGCAGAAAATAGCCCACCTGACACATTGCTTCATCTTAGTCTGTGCCTCTAGACTTAATATCTGTTTTATGAAGAACCATCTCGTGTCCCTTGAAATTTCATATACTGCTGCCTATAAATCATAATAAAATGTTAAGCAATTAAAATATAATTAAAATCTACTGAAACGGTTTTGATGGAAAACGTGAGGCTTTTTGTATTGTAACAAAAGGCAATGGCTAGTAAAACATTGGGCTGAGAAGATAAATATCTGTATCCCCTGACAGAACCATATTCTCATTATGTTTCCATCATTAATCATATGTGAAGAAGTCTTTTCTGAGTTAATAAAATTGTTCAGGAGATACTTTGTCTGGAAATTGTAATAAATGTTTTGCAACGGTAGAGCTAATTTCATATGATATTCAGGCATTATGATAAACATCTTTTTAAAGGGTATTGCTAATTACATAGTCTAAAACGTTTACAGTATGGTCTAAAGAGTATTTACTTAGAAGTAAATACTTAGAAGTTCTATTGCTATTAGTACTTGAGTCTGGGATGGCATGCTAAACGATTTAAAACAAATTCATCCACTTGATTAATAGAGGCATATTGGACTCCGAATACTGTATATTCTTTAGGCTAGCCCACTGGAATTTCTTTGACTTATTTTCTTTGAACTGGCAACCCCCATGCAATAAAGGGATTTCTTGACTCAGACGTGAATGGAGCAATCCTTGCTCACACGGGGGATGAACTGTTGGAGGAACTGGACTTGGAGGAAGGGGTGTGGTGTAGTGGGAGACTCGTAATCTGCGTCTCCGCTCCTCCACATGCATGTGCTGGGTGACCTTGGGCTAGTCACACTTCTTTGAAGTCTCTCAGCCCCACTCACCTCACAGAGTGTTTGTTGTGGGGGAGGAAGGGAAAGGAGAATGTTAGCCACTTTGAGACTCCTTCGGGTAATGATAAAGCAGGATATCAAATCCAAACTCTTCTTCTCTTCTTCATGAGCGTAGATCACCCCATGGTCTGAGATAAGGCAACAGGTGCAGGATCAGCCAGGCCAGTTGCTATGGTAATGCCCAGTACCCCTATATAAAGGGATACAGGTGGTGCTGTGGTCTAAACCACTGAACCTCTTGGGCTTGCCAGTTGTAAGGTTGGCAGTTTGAATCCGTGCAACTGGGTGTGCTCCTGTTGCTTTGTCCCAGCTCCTGCCAACCTAGTAGTTCAAAGGCATACCAGCGCAAAGTATGCAGCAGGAAAGTAAACAGCATTTCCTGCTGTCCAGCACTTGTCGCGGAGTCCCGTGCATCAGAAGTGGTTTAGTCATGCTGGTCACATGACCCAGAAAAGCTGTCTGCAGACAAATGCTGACTCCCTCAGCCTGGAAGCGGAGATGAGCACCATACCCCATAGTCAAATTCAACTGATCTTAAAAATCCAGGGGTCCTTTACCTTTGCTTTTAACTTTACCTCTACATAAGTGATTAAGGCATGTCAGCTCATTAGCATCTGGGGTCTTGTGCTAACTGTGTTTGGGTCAGCCTTGAGAAGTGAGTCAGAGTCTGTGTTATGCCTTGAAGTGCTGGAGCAACAGAAATATTTTATATTTGTGTCTGTATCTGCAAAGCATACAAACTGTGTGTGTATCTATGTCCAGAACTGCATTACTGAAGCTTTTTCTTCTGCAGCAGTAAAATATTTTGGACCTTAAGCTGTCCCTGTGTCATGGTTGGAACTAGGGGCAACTTTAGCCTCAGATTCCCAACAGCTTCAACGGCATGTTTGAACCCATGTGTGTGTACTGGAATGGATAAATGGGGGAAATAACCCTGCATAAAGTGATGGGAAGGCCATGAAGACTGCTCAAATAATAATTTTCTTTTTTTTTTTTTTCCTTCTTGATGCTGTTGTTGATTTCCTTTTGTATGATCTTGTGGTGTTCTGTGTCACTGGCTTTTGCCGCAATAAAACTTGACTTGACTTGACTGCTCAAAAGAAGGCAAGGCTTTTTTTTAAGTGTTGTGAATAAATTCATATCACAAACCACTTGTGCAACTCCATTTTAGTTTTAAAATCCTTTTACCTTTCAGGGATGCTTGATATAGAGCTAATCCTTTTGCTTGAGAAATACAGGTCCAAGTACACTTAGGCGTACAGTTCCATAAATTTTTGGATCCTGGGCTTTTTTGTGTGACATTTGTTGGATTAATCAGCTTCCTGGATTATTCAACAACAACATCTTCTGATAAAGGTCAGTATAGTTTTGAAGCAGCATTATATTGAAGTATCTTTTAGGGTTGGCACTTATTTCTGTGTAAGATGTGAGTCTTTCACAACTGCGTCATAGTTCCTGTGTTATAGTACCCGTGTCAAGAGGTACAGTTTCCCCATCTCTAGGCTTCCATGCCAGGAAAGAGGTGACACTATTAAATCACTCTCTGCAGTGTAACTTTAAAGGCACACGGCAACCCTAGGGCCATTGGAAGGAGAGCATTTATAGCCTGGTTTTTAAAGGCTTGTCCGAGCAGAATGATAATAAGGAGGCTCAGTATTAGAGGTCAAATCTGGATCTAGTTCAGGCAAGGGATTCTGGACCAATTTCCACAAAACATTACTTCAAGGGAAGTTATCCAGACCCTCTGCAAAAAGAAAGGGGAGAAGAATTGAGCGCTGTTTGGAGAGGTATGGATTTTGAAGGATGGTTGTGTGTTGTTTCACATACAGTTTCATAAAGTGCAAACTAGGTTGTGTCACCTTTAAATGTGAACTGAACTGTCTTTCTCCTCCATTCTTACCCCATGCACACTGTTAACATACCCAGCATTTCATGCATCCGTGGCCTGCAGGACATGATGAGTAGTTGTGAGCTTGACAGCTTTCATGAGAAATTATCCAGCATTAATGATGTGTTGATTGAGAACCTGCTGATAAGCTTCTGCGGACTCCCTTAATTCATTGAAACACAATTTAAATATATGTGCCCTGGAAGAAGAGAGAGTGAGATCAGGCCAGGTTTTGAGTAGTAAAATGATCAATCAACGTATATTTTGATGTATGAGATGGACAGTATAATCTTATATTTACTTGGAAGTAAGCCACACTGTATTCAGTGGGATTTACTCCCAGGTAGGGATGGGGAAGAAATTGCTTAAGCTCACATTGGATCTGGTATTATCTAGATACTGTTGGAATATAACTTCCATCAGTCCCCGCCAGTGGCACAGCTTAATGCTCTGGCACCGGGGGTGGAGAGCAGGCGGGGGTGTGGCTGGTGCGTGTCCCGGGGTGTGTGTGGAGTGTGTCCCTGGGATGTGGCACACCGCCCGCAGGGGCGTGGTGTGCATCCTGGGGTCATGGCACCCAGCGCAGGGGGGGGGCAGCTGTGATGGCACCCCACCAGGATCATGGTGCCGGGGATGTTGTGCTCCCTCGCCCCCTCTTCCTCCCCCAGTGGTCCCAGCAAGCATGATCAACAGTCATAGACAGTGCTTTTCTTCTAGAAAAAAAAAAGGTGCCGGTACTATGCATCCTTGATTACCCCCAGAAAAAAGCACTGGTCATAAATGATGGGCATTGTAGTTCAACAGTATCTGGAATATGGTGCTATAGTGTATGACAGCTTCTTATATATTTCTTCTTTAATGCATAATCATTTTTTGCAAAAGATTAATGTGATAGTGCTGTATTTTGCCCCCCGTCCCCCAATATCCAGATAGATTTCAGTTGTTCTCCATTAACACTTGAGTATTCTTGTGTGTGCAGAATGGTAGATCATATTGGATTTCTGTGATGGAAGTGATTGTGGGTTTGGAAGAGGACAATTGGATCCCTCCTATCACGTCCTCTTGAAGTACAAAGAGGTATTACATTCCTGTAAAGTATATGCTTGTAATACTTGTAAAGTGAAATTACCTGGAGAGAATTAATCTTTTGAACTGCAGACCTTCAGTGATATCTTTCCACAGTTTTAACATTTTATTACGGTTGTAATCCTTGTATGCTGCTAATGTATCTGTTCATTTCTTAATCTTCCCACAACACTAATAAAGATATTACATTTTCTAATGTCCCATAAGGACAAAAAAAATGTCCTAACCCATCTGACATTCTAAGCTGATTTTTATACTTCAAAGGAACATGAAACTCAAAACTCTGAAAGGTCATGTACATGCTGAAATGATACATGAATACATGGGACTTAAATATCAGTTCATATTACTGTTCCTATCTGTAGTACAGAGTTTTGGGGTGCATGGGGGCAGGAAAGGGGGAAAGTTCCATTGTGGAAACATAAATCCTTGTATTAATGCAACGAACAAATGAATGGAGCCCACTTCTTCTGGGGAACATGTGGCGTGTGCCTTACAAACAGGAGGCAGGGAGAGGGCTTTGAGTAATAATGAACAATATGTGCTGGTGGGTTTCAGGATGACTTACCTACAAATAAACATTTATTGTATTTCAGACTTTATAGGAAAAGCAAAAGAAGAATCATTTGGAGAACAACGCAAATCCTTTCCTGGATTTAAGGAGAAACGACAATACTTCTGGCACAAAACTGACAATAAATTTTGTTAGACATTATGTAATTAGTGTGGATGGAATAAGTCTTCTGTTGCCAAGGTGATAACAGTAGACCTGAATAAAAATACCTTGTTTTGTCTGCTTTTGCTAATACATTCTTAAGTACACTACTTGTTACTAGACGTTGCTAATGCTTTTCTGACTTTTTTTTTTTTTTTTTTGCTCATATCTACCTTGAAGTTTTGCTTACTTGCTTTAGTGCCTTCAGCCTAACTGGATCTAAAATACTGAGATGACAACCTGGGTTTATTGTCCAGGAATGGACACTTCATTTCCAGGAACTGTCCTCAGTTATGATATTATGACAAAGATAGGAGGAAGCAGTAATAAAGCCACCCCTCAAGAAACTCTCCCTGGATTCAGAAAATCTTAGAGAATTACCAGTCAGCTGCCAATCTACCCTCCTTAAGCAAGGTTTTGGAGTGGGTGGTCACAGACCAGATTCAGGCACTGTTGGAGAAAAGTGATTTTTCTAGATCCATTTCAATTGGGGTTTAGGCCTGGTTATGGCACAGAAACTGCTTTGGTTGCCCTGTATGATGGTGTCTGTCAGGTGAGTGACAGCGGAAATGTGTCCCTGTTAATACTCCTCAAACTCTCAGTGGCTTTCATACCATCAATCATAGTATCCTTCTGGAAATTGGCTCCACCTCTTTGTGGGGATGAGTTGTGGGTGAGCCACCAAGCCTCCCCCCTCAGCGTGGCGGGCTGTGGTGGCACACAGCTCTCGTTCTCCTTTACATCTGCAGGTGTGGCAGTAGATCTGCTGGACCAATGTCTTGCCTTAGTAATGGACTAAATGAGAGTCAACAAACTGAAACTCAATCCAGATAAGACTGAGGTGCAGTTAGTGGACCATTCCCTAGACCAGATGGATAAAGATACACTTCCTCTGAAGGAGCAGGTATGTAGCTGGGGGCGGGGGTAATTCTGGATCCACTGCTGTAGCTTGAGGCTCTAGGTGGCCTCATGGGACTGAGTGACTTCCATCAGCTTTGGCTGGTGGCCCAGCTATACCCTTATCTGGACAAGGATGTTGTCTATGCTCTGGTAACCTCTAGATTAGATTATTTGAAACGTGTTGTGTGGGGCGCTGCCTCTGAAAGCATTTCAGAAACTTCAGCTGGTGCAGAATTCAGTGGCCGAGTTGCTCACCGGAGCAAGATGATTTGAGCATATAATGCCAATCCTGGCCCGACTGCACTGGTTGCCAATTAGACACACAGCTCTGCTTCTTCTTTACATCAGCAGGGTGGCAGCAGATGTGCTGGACCATTGTCTTGCCTTAGTAATGGACTGAACAAGTAATGGATTGGTTGCCAATTACTGCCTATGGAGTTAGGTCGGTGACAGCAGCTTTCAGACAATTAACGTAAACTAGCCATAAGTAAGACTGTGCATAGAAGTGAATTCTGTAGGACTTCAGCTTGTTAATTGCTGAGAAATCAAAGCAAGAACTGGAAAGAAACAGTTGATAAAGCAAAAGTAAGAGAACATAGAAGGATCATTTGGACACACTGGCTAGAAAAATAATGCAGGTGGAAGACAGATAATTCTTAAGAAAATCCATTTTATTTTGTTTTCCTTTAGAGATAATTGTAAGAGAAACTTAGGTTCAGGATCCCTCTATTGTATGACCTAATAAAACAATAGATTGAATAATATTAATGGAAGTTCAATATAATTATGCAGCAGAACAAGCAATTTAATTTTTAATAAAAAAACATTAAGAGGTTCACTAGCAACAGAACAGAGGCTCTCTTATCTTTAATCTCTAATTAATATTAATTTGAGGGTGAAGTTTCAATACAACCATTATCAAATAAGAATGTGCACATTCTTGAGTCTTTTCATCTTCATTTCATCAGTAACTTATCACTACAGGTGTATTAAGAAACATGAAAGGTTTCTTTCAGCTTGTCTTTTTAATAACCTCCTTGCTAATAAATAATCTCTGGAAGAGGGAGTCTATCAGAACCATCATATACTGTGCACTGACAGGTGCATTATTAAGCCGCAAAGTTAGCCATTGTGTGTGTGTATTGAATGAGAAAAATACATTAAACAAAAAAACACATTTTAGCTTCAAGTACTGAAAACAGTGGGATATTTGGATTATTATGTGCTTGTCAATGATTATGCCAATCACTGGATTGCTTTACCCACATGCATGTTAATCAATTGATTTCTCATTGGTTGAAATTGCCTAGAAATTTGGAATCCAGTAGCATCCATATGGTGATGGCACCCAGCTCTACCACTGCTGTGGATTAGATTCCAGGAAGGCTGCGGAAGTCCACAACCAGTGTCTGACACCAGCAATGATTGGAAGCGGGCTGTCCTAATGAACCTTAATCCAATCAAGATGTTTGATGGTATAACTAGTCTAGCAAAAGGTATACCACCTGCTTTGGATGACACTCCACTTTCTGGTTTAAATTTTTAAAAAAACAGTTTTGCTGCTTGGGAAATTTCCTTGACCTGGTGCTTTTGTCCATCTTAGGTTGATATACCAGCTTCCCTGGGAGAGGAAGAGCTAGGCAACATCACACAACCCATTGGTTACATCCAAATTAGAGTGTTGCAATGAGCTTTTTGTGGAGCTGGCTTTGAGGAATGTTCAAAAACATCTCCTAAGCTGAACCCAGATGTAGCTTCTAGAGGACTGAAAATTGCAACCTTTCAAATCATGCATCTCTAGAATCATAGAATTGTAGAAGAAGATGAAGAGTTTGGATTTGATATCCCGCTTTATCACTACCCTAAGGAGTCTCAAAGCGGCTAACCATCTCCTTTCCCTTCCTTCCCCACAACAAACACTCTGTGTGAGTGGGGCTGAGAGACTTCAAGGAAGTGTGACTAGCCCAAGGTCATCCAGCAGCTGCATGTGGAGGAGCGGAGACGCGAACCCGGTTCACCAGATTACGAGTCTACTGCTCTTAACCACTACACCACACTGGAGTTGTAGAGTTGGAAGAGACCACAAGGATCATCTAGTCTAGCACCCAGCAATGAAGGAATCTTTCGCCCAATGTGAGGCTCAAACCCACCACTCTGAGATTAAGAGTCTCATGCTCTAGCTTGTCTTCATTGGCTTCAGTGTTTTCCTCACCTGAGATTCAATGATTTAAAGAAGTCATTTAAAAATAAAATTCCTGAGATTGTTTATTTTCTTGCACCCAACCCTCTTCCCAAAAAAGAAGGCAATTCTCTGAAGTTTTCTCTGAATATTCTCCACCATTTTTGTGGCGGTTGCTATTTACCCTACACAGAATGACACTAGACCTAGGGCATTGTGCCATTTATAAAACGGTGGACAGGCTGCCACAGAATTGCTCCTGTTGCCCAGATTAAAAATAAATAAAATGCACTGTAATATGTAAACAGGATGAAGTGGATTTATGAGTAACACAGGTTAAAGTGACACAGACTGGAAACAATAGCCGGATTTATCCATCCCTATGCAAACCTGGCACAAAGTAGAAATCCCAATATAGATGACCCCATAAAAACTTCATTCATCAAATTTGAAGTAAATAAAACAATTGAAGAATCAAAAGTTCTGTAAAGGCAAAGGTTAAAAGGATTCCCTGAGAACTGATAATTTTGTGGAAGCTTCGGCTCTTAACTCATAATCAACACCTGCCCTTTTTCATGTCTTACAATTAAGCTTTTGTTTGAAACTAAAATGTAACAAGGTGTTGCCATAGGAACCACCGGTTCCATCTTAAAGGCCTTTGTTTTCCCTGGACCCTTTACCCTGTCTGAACTAATGTGGTGGCTTACCCATGAACACCTCTTGAATGATTTCACTTTGACAATAACTGATCCTATGAACTCTAGACAATTGCAGGAAATCATTTTACAATATTGATGTGTTACTGGTCTCAAAATCTGTAAAAAACAAAAAATAGATAGTTGCTAAATGAGGTAATGCAGAAAATTGAATGAGAATTGAGCTACTACCAGTGCATTTACAAGAACTGGGGGGGGGGGGATAGAGAATTTAAATGCACCAAACCTTTTCTTTTAGAGCAGCCATAAAAATGAGAAGGCACCCAATCTGATTTGGGGCCTAATCCAGTGCTTCGGAGTGACCCTGATCTAATATTGGATGATCTGGGACTGAACTGACCCAGTTCCAGCCCTGGAACCTATTTTGGTGCTGCTTCAGAGTTTGAGGTTAAATCCTAATTAAACATCCAGCCGGGAGAGGGGGAAAATAGAGTATGCATCTCCTCCTCCCCTTTTCCTTGTCACCAATCTACCACCACCCCTTTTGAAAGTCTCACAGAGCTCTAAGTGGACCTAATCTGACCCAGGATGATCTGAGACTGCCCCAGTCTGCTTCAATTTAGTGTTCATCCAGATTTCCTTTAGTCCCGCACTTCTAGCCACAAGTCCAGGTTTAAAGCTCTGTATTAGACCAGTTGTCCCCTCCGCCCCAGCGCTTTCTCCAGGAAAACCCACATTTTACTACTGAATCAGAGCAAAGAGCAATTGGGTTTTCCTGTGCCTGGGAAGTGCAGTGTAAAAGGATGTCTGGATGAGCCCTAAACCTCCAGGGCAAACCAACTCAGCCTGATTCATTTCAGGATTTAGGATTTGGCTGGAGGCCAATGCACAACCCTCCTTCCAATAAGTTATTATGAATCTCAGCTAAGAAACTGATTGAAATTAATAAAGTAATGCATATGGATCACAAAAGAAGTTATAATACAAGCTAGAGAAAAAGAGGCTAAGGGTTTCTTGCCACACCAATATTATTAACTGGATGTATAGTCTAAAGAAAATCAGCACTGAAAATGGAAAAGCAAAATGTCCATTTAAACTTACAGGCTCTATAAACTGGAAATCAGCATTTGAACAAAGAAAACAGCATCTTATCATTGGCAATCTGATAAGTCAAAAAGAAATAGACAAATTTAAAGTTAGTTCAGCTGAGTTGCCAATAGCAGCATTTATTTATTTAGATTTCAGTCCGAATGGTCAATTAGGAAAGTTTGTGTGTGTGTGTTTGTGTGTGTGTGTGTGTGTGTGTGTGTGTGTGTGTAAGCAAGCACAATCTATGCATATTGATTGATTGAATAGGTAATAGCAGTTAAACACATATGAAGAAATTAGATACAAAGTGGATGATTAGGAACTTTATTGGTGCAAGTATCTGGAGCAAGGCAATTACAGAAACAATCTTTTCTGTCAACGAAGTTCACGAAAATATCAGCTAATAAAAAGTATGTGGTGTTTAAAATCTGCAATTTGCTATGAAACTGAATAGGTGGAAAATGTCATAATTAGCTGGGTGCAAGATTTGGGTCATCCTATAAATGTCAGGGTTGGATAAAATATATTGCTGTATGGTAATAATTTCTTGTTGTATATTAATGTAAGCAGAAATGGAAACAAAATAATGTCCAGGTGGTGTATCAAATCTGCAAAAAAAAAAAAAAAAGTTTTAAAAAGTGGCATTTCTTATTTGTATTCTAAAAATATATACAAAGACGGTAGGGACATTTGATTATCTACACTTAATTATCTTAATGCTAAAAATACTGGCAAGCTATTAGTTTAACAATGTACAGAATTACTGGTATATTTTTAAATCTAGAACTGTCAGGAGTTGCCACATGAAAGAATCATGCCACATGACCTGGACAGCTGTCTGTGGACAAACGCTGACTCCCTCAGCCTGAAGCAAGATGAGCACCGCACTCCATAGTCACTTTTGACTGTACTTAACCGTCCAGGGGTTATTTACCTTTACCTTTACTGAACTACAACACCCATTATCCATTGGCCATGCTTGCTAGAGCTGATGGGAGTTGTAATTCAGCAGCATCTGGGGGAGCCAAGGATTCCACACACATGTTCTACATGGTTGCAGCTTCGTCATACTTCTTCCTGTCGTTCCCAATAGCAGCACAGCACAACAATATTGAAGCAATGTTGAAGGCAGCCAATGGATCAGTCGGTGGGTCGCGATATGCCCCTCCTAGTGTTTATCCCTAGATGAGCTTTTATTCTGGAAGAGACGAATCAGCTTTCTCAGAAATCTTTGCGCTTTTATTGACCCTGATGCTTACCATTCATAGGAGCTATTAAGTAGTATCTTATATATGATCACAGTAGCAGGGGTGTTATATGCCATATTTTGGAGAATGAGGAAATTCTCACATAAAAGAATGGGAAATCAGATGTGAATATCCCTTATGGCCACACCAACTTATTATGTAAGAAGACTTCCAGTGGTGCAGCCATAAAATTGGTAGCACATTTGTGAAGTTAAGCAGGGTCTGGAATAGCTTCAAATTGGATGGAGAACAGTGTGTAGAGATTGCTATTGCAGGAGGTTGGACTAGATGATTCTTGGGGTGCCTTCCAACTCTACAATTATATAACATAGACATAAATGTAATACATTTAATGAGAATGGGTTGCCTTTTAATAATCATTAATGAATACTCATCCATAAACATTGAACCATGTATACAATTTAGCATATTGCAAAGCAGCTGATGCGTATGTCTGAGATAAACAACTGTCTATATACAGTTTTATAACATGACATTTTTTCATATCAATAAAAATGTTTATTAGGATTATTTCTAGGATCACAGGGTGGCAGTTTTGCAGATGTGCCTTTCTAAACAACACACAGGTGCTTCCTTGCAGTGGAGATAAGTTGTTGTTCACATAGCCACAGTGAACAACCACACCTTTTTTTTTTTTTAAAAAAAAAGGATTGTTTTCAACACGCCATGTTGTCATTATCCGTTCAGGGACTTGCTCCCAGGCACCTTGATGTACGCTGCACCCTCTGCTATCCTTTTGTCACTGGTATAAAAGAAGGAAAGTGTTTGGGGGGTGGGGTGGGGGGAGAATGCAAAAAGGCAGTTGTGAAAAGTAATGATAAAAATGCAAAAGTTCAGTTTGAAAATATTATCCCAATAATTACTAAGTGTAATAGGAAGAGTACAAAAATAATCATGAGAAGTATAGCTCTTTAAAAACATTGGATGAAACCATAATGAAGTCGATTGGATTCCTCTCTTTTTTTTGGAAGGAAGGAAGGAAGGTAGTTACTGTAAATGAATTATAAACAATACACAAATGAGATAGCTACAGAGAGCACAATTTCTGAAGAAACTTGGCTCTCGGATCATTAAGGGAATAGGTACATTAATTACGTCTTCTAACGGTAAATAAAAGGAAATACTTTTCTGTTTGATGTAGATGTTACATGCTGTGTGTGATAATAATGCTACCTAAAATGTGAGGCTTCATTCCGGTTATGGCCATGACCACGAGATGATTGGGTCACAAAGATGCTTTGTTAGAATCCTGCTGCTCTAATCTTAACTGAAGACAGCAGTGTATGCTATTTTTTTCATCATCCCACACTCATCTTTCCTCTGTATCTGTGTGGCTGAGCTGTGCCCAAATGGTCTGCAATGTTTCACCCTGTTTGTGAGCACAGTAATTGGGGAGGGGAACAATTTCACTGAATTTCTCCAACAGTTTCTCATGGGTGGGGTAACCATTAGCAGTGGCTGTAGCACTGTTTCTTCTTTATCCCCCCTCCCTTCCTTTTTGTTGCTGCTACTCATTCAAGCGGCAGCAACTGTGTTGACAATCTAGCCACCATGTTGTGCATCTCCCACAATGCCCTAGTTCTAGTGTTGTTCCAGGGAAAGAGGTGGTGGTGAAGGAGCTTTCACAACAGGATCGTACAGAATATTCAAGGAAAATTCTGCAAAATGGCCCTTTTCAGAGAGATGAGAAAGAGAAAGATCTCAGAAACCTTACCCAAAAAGAAAGGAAAAGCTAAATTTTGACTCAGCTCTACTATATAGTGATCATCCTGTCTAGGATCCTATCTGTCAGGAACTACAGTGACAGATACAACTCTGTTAACCAAGAACATTCACAACTTTCTGATACGTGCCCCTAAGATATCTTTCTTCCTCTTTTTCCTTTGGGGAAAACTTTGGGGGTCCCTTTTTAGAATGCTGTTAGAAATGCCATTGTTCATCTTTTAGACACCTTGGAGCTTCTCTGGGCTCCTTTTGGAGGAATGGCTGGAAAGAAAGGTAATGAATGAATAAATGAATAGTCCGGAAATTAATTCCATTAGTAGATGTAGATGCATCTTGATCAGATAATAAAATGGATAAACAATGCAGCATTGAGTAGTGCACAGCCTGCCTTTTAAAAGCCCACTAGCTGATAAGGTTAGTTTTGAATTGTAAAATATGATAACTGAAGTTTTGTCCAGGCATTTATTTGGGTAGAAGCAAACATGAAGGAAGGGGAAATTGGTAGCACACCCAAAGTAGAATCTGTTGGTTAATTCCACACAGTGTATGAAAACAAATGTTTAGGGAAGCTTTTAATATTTAATAGACTATTGTATTTTCATATTCTGTTGGAAGCCGCCCAGAGTGGCTGGGGAAACCCAGCCAGATGGGCAGGGTATGAATATTATTATTATTATTATTATTATTATTATTATTATTATTAATTTGCAAAGCAGACAGTTAAGTATAAACAATAGGTCTGCCACACTGCACAGAACAGGTTTGTATTCATATTTTTAAAACGTTTCATCTCTATACTTCCCTTTCTGCTAGCTATAACAAAATCCTCAAATAGAGAGAAATCTTAGAGGGTTGGGGGAGGGGAACAGACCACTTCTGAAACCTATTTACAGTACAACATTATGGAAATGGGGCACTGAAGTGCAAGTTTTTCAGGAGCAAACATGGCTCTTAAATTGAATGCTGAAAATTGGATATATTTTTGTGATTAATGTATGCCTAGGAAAAGTAAGAAAGGGCGAGTATAAGAAAAAAAGCTGTTTGTACAAATCTGCATGCAAGAGAAAAACATTTGAGTGTACAAACAAGAAAGAATGGAAGGGGGAATGTTAATATGCAATGAATATTTTTAGAAAATAATAACTGCTACTGTACTCTTGAACCCCAAGGCTTGAATGCAACAATTCCTACTATGAGTGGAATCCCCATTCGTTGAATAAAGGCTATGAACCAGAGGGGTCTGCTCTGATTTAGAATTTGACGACTCTCAGCAGAGTTCAGTTGCTCTTTGTCATGCTAAGAGTAATGTGTAGCCCAGCTCACAAAGGAACTCTGAAACTCCATGGAGATTATCCTGGTCGACTCACTTCTGTCCGCAAGTCATACACTACATTTCACCTGTGAATTAACAAGGTGTTCAGTTCTTAACTCTTTAAAATATTTATATTCTTGCCCTGGTATTAGAATAGTAAAATTTACAAGTCAGCTACAAAAAAAGAGAGATGTGGAGGGAGGGAGGGAGGAAGAGAGAAAGAAGATAATTGTGTGTACCTTTTCCCTGGCAGTAAAACAATGAGCAGTACTGAAAACTTTACCCCTGACTGTTCTAATAAATAATGCACAATGGCCCTATCTGTTCAGAAAACTGCCAGGAAAGACTCCATAGCAATAAAGATAAATCTAATAAGTCCTAATTAAATTGCATAATTTAATGAGGATGAGAATAAGGGATTCTTAAAAGTCACTTCCCTATATGTCAGAAAGCATTCTAATCAAAATAAAGATGGAGAAAATGGTGAGTCAGCATAATAGAAGCCATAAGCTGATGATCAAGATAATGTTTAAATGAGGCAGATACAAAATATTAACTTGCTAAATATGGAATTAAGCAAAACATACTGGGGTGGATAGTTACTTAGCAGAACTCTTTGCATTTCCACTCCATTAAATACTTTTATAGTTGCTTAAAAGAAGGATAGGGAAAAAGAGATACCATTAGCAATTCCCTCAGTTACCCACTTTTACTGCCTCTGTGGCAGAAAAGTGGCATGTCCATTTCAATACAAGTAAATACCGGTAAACAAAATGCACCCACAACAGCCTGACCCGTTACAATAAGAACATGCAGTACTTTCTCTCCCTCTAACCATTTGAGTCAGTTCACACCTTCAGCTGCCAGCCATCAAGTGTTGGGAATTCACATGCTGTCCATGCATGTGTGAATCACTTCCAAGTGAAGGAGGTTGGCAAAATACCCTAGGGGCATTGGCGGAGGAAGTGGAGTGTGGGCGGAGCGCACCACCCCCAGCAGCACATTCCCGGTGGGGTGCCAACATGGCTGCCCCTGCGCTGGGCACCACGCCCCTGGAGGCAATGTGCCATGCCCCCAAGACACACACCACACCCCCAGGATGCACGTCACACCCCTGTGGGCAGCGCGCCACACCCCCGGGATGCACACCAGGCCCACCCCATCTGCTCTCTGCCTCCCGGTGCTGGAGCATGAAGCTCCACCACTGCTTAGGGGCAGTGCTTTTTTTTCTTTAAAAAAAATGTTTAGGAGTACTCTCATTTTCCTACTCATATTGAAATACTGCCCCTCAATGAGGCCAAACTTAGATTCACAAAATGTTTAGGGGTATGCGTACCCCTGTGTTCCCCCAGGAAAAAAAGCACTGCTTAGAGGAGGTGTTTCGCTGTGTGAAGCAGGGTTGAGGAACTTCAGGGCAGGGGGTGAGATGGGGCCCTCTAAGCCCCTCTTCTTTCTGGCTCTCCCCAGACCACATGCCTCATTCAGGTGCTTTTGTCTGACTTACATGTGTCCTTGGACTGTGGTAATGCCTTTTGCTTTTCTGGAAAGGCGTCTCTCTCTCTCTCTCTCTCTCTCTGTGTGTGTGTGTGCGTGTCTGACTTCTGCACAGCTAGAATGGAGTCTTCTTCACCGTGGTCAATTGCTCCACTCACTTCTGCCTCTGTCCTTGAATGTGAACCCCTAGAAACCAGGCCACAAAGGAAAATGTCCCTTGGCTTGGAAAATTATCCCTGCCCCTGGTGTAAAGTAATGTCACTTTCTAAGCTCAAATCTCCAAGACTTCAGCAGAAGCAGCAACACTGTTGGCACTAATTGGGACTTAGAAAAGACCTCGGAAGCAAGTTCAAAAGACTCCGGATGGTATTGCTCTCCCCTCCCCATTGTTAATAATTGTTTGCTTAGTGTTTCCGAAGCTTCTGAAAACTGAGACATGCATGCATACCCTTTTGTTTTTGCCCCAGTTAAAACAAGGGGTCCTTGGCACTTTCATCTGAAAAGCTTTACTTTTCCAGTGCATGAACATAAAATGGAGCTGCTGTCTCAGGAGTCCACGGCTTGCAATTCTTGCAGGAGTTACTTGATCAAGTCGTACCTCCTGCTATCAAGGTAGTGAGTCATGTAGAAGGCATCTGAGGCCAGATCATTCTCTTACTGTTTTTACATTGGCTGTGACTGGAGTTGTCCAGTCACAAGAGATTCAGATGCTATTTGTTATATTTCTATCCCGCTAGGAGCCCAAGGTGACAGACAACGTCCTGTTTCACATTTTATCCTCACAACAACCCTGTGGAGTCAGGAGCTGAGAGTTGGATTTGGACATAATAACACAGGTAACTCCAGATTCATGACGATCTTTAATCACCGAATGTATTTATTTCTCAGAGTCCACACAAGCAGTTTTTCCTCACACATAGTTCTGGCATCCCGTTGTTAGTTCCTTTAAACTTTGTATCTGTGTTAGGTCCTTCTGAGTTCAATATAAAGTACAAGCAAACCTGGCCTGTAGTTTCTTAAGCAACCAGCCAGAAAATCACTTAGAGCGCTCCCAGCAATGTTGAATTACTGTTTAAGGAGAGCAAATGAGATCGGAGCCCTGATCTCTCATCAGCTCCCCTCATGTGACATCATCATCCTGGGATTGGCTTAATCATTGCTATTTCAATAATACTCCCGTGCTCAGCAATTGAGACTCTTCTTTCATTTGAGCCTTGGGTTTATTTGGAAATTGTTCTATTTAAATAGCAGTTCAGGGCTATTGGCAAGGCTGCACCCTGAGGAAAGCGGCTTTGGCTGAAACACATCAGCTCTGCTGATGAATGAAATGGGCTTGTTGAAGCAGTGAAATAAATGAGGCCGAAATAAAAGTGCATTGAATTTTGCACACACCCTGGAAACGTGCTAATATTAGCAGTAGGAAAGGGAGATGCTTGTATAGATTTATAAAGGCCCGCAGTGGCAAGTGCCCTAGTATAGCAGTCACTGGGAATACCACTGATACCAGTAGAACTGGAACAACACAGAGCAAGATAAATGGCAGGCATTATTTATAACTCACCCTTCCTCCAAGGCAGTGAAGGCAGAAGTGTGCAGCATAACATTCTCTATACTCAGATGTAAGTCACCTTGAGTTCAATTGAGATTACCCTATGGGGCTGTAGCCATGCAGTGCAGGCCAATACATGTTAACTCAGAAGAAAGTTCCATTATGCATAATGGGTTGTATCCAAAGTAGCACTAAGAGAATTGCATCAGTGCCAGGATTTCTCCTTGTGCAATGGAACATTCTCTCCCCCCCCGCCTGATGACCCCTAAATCTGTTCCGGGGTTGCCACAACCTTTTGGAGAAGATTTGGGGAGGGCACAGGGCAAATGTTAGTGTAGGGAGAGGTTGGAAAGTTCCAAAATGGAAACATAAATATTTGCATTATAGGATGAATGGCATCCCACTCTAGTTCTAGCTCTAGTTCAAGGGGAGGGGCACAACAAACTTATAAGATAACTTGGAAATGGTCCCTCAGAAAACTTGAACATGAATTTTCCATATTTTTCGATGTAATAATAAACTCCAGAGCAGAGCTGACATTTCAGAGATTTGTCTTTTTCTCAACCTCAAGGTTTTCTCAAATATTCTCCAACATTATTATAATGGCTCGGAGCTGACTGAAATGGAGAAATGGAGTCAAAACAGGGCCCCTGAGAAGCAAGGGAGAAGCATCATCAACTTGAGTCATAGAATTGTAGAGGTGGAAGGGACCTCAAGGCTTATCTAGTCCAACCCCCTGCAATGCAGGAATCTTTCGCCCAATGTGGGATTCAAACGATGCTGAAATTAAGATCTCATTCTCTACCAAGTGAACTATCCCAGTCCTCCCTTTGTCATGAGAGCTACTTGATCTGCTTTGCTTGTTGTTATTAAGTGGGGATGTTTTCCTCAACCCAGCCCTTTCCCATTATGTTTCTTCTCATTGTAATGTCATTTCTTGGCCTCTTTTCTTTCCAATGCTTTCAAAGTCTCAACCGTCTATTAAAGCTATTCTTAGTCTTTTGTGATTTTGCCATTTCTCACAAATTCCCATTCTTTCTTTTGCAGAAACTTGTAGTGCCCCTTTGTAAATCTATTACCCGCACAGCCTTGTGCTGTGATTCTTTCAGTCTTCCCTGTTCTCCCTGTAACACTGGAGGGTGGAGAGTGGGTTGCTTTGGTTTTCCACTTCTTCATGTTGCCTTCAGCTTTTTGGTCCTTTCTTCTTATTCTTTCCCATTGTATGGCGTTTCGTGAGTTCTCTGCCTGTTTTCACTCTGAGTTGCGGTGCTTATCACTGCCTGGCTCCCCTGTTATTTTCTGAGCTTGAAGGTGTCCAATTGTGCTGATGCTACAAGCTTCTGTAAGAAATGTCCAAAGATAGATTATGGTTATTCCTCCCCCTCCTACCCTCATGCATGTGTCCAGAGATAGTGCCACTGGTGTGACCAACCTTAGAACAGGCTATTCCCACTTGAAAGTATGGGCTACCAATCGAAGACGGTTGGTATCTGGTAGACCACTTTTTGGATTTGAGACTGGAAGATCTGGTTTTCAAAACCTAGTTCAGACCTGCGATTCACACTGTATCTTGGGCAAGTCATGCTTCTTCAGTCTTAGTACCTAAAAATGGTCACTGTGTGGTCAAGGAACATACTGATTAGCACTTTACATATGAGCAAGTGCTGGAGAAATGGTAGGTAACAGTGATAATTCATGATCAGGTCCTGGCAATTAAAATATGCACAGTACTTTTGTTGAAAGGTACACTGGTATCTCGTGATGCTGACTTAGTTGGCAGTGAGTCACTGTGTGTGTGGGATTATGGATTCTGTGAGAATATCACCCTATTAATCTCAAGGAGTTGCTGATCAGAGCAAAGACAGATGAAAGAGGAGCAAAATGCTGGTGGATGAATTGTACTAGCAGTTCTCAGGAGGGTTCTGTAGAGGAAAAGCCCTCTTAGGGATATATTCAAAGAGGACCAACTCTACATTTTGACCTTTCATTGTTTTCAAAAGTATTTCTGGAAGATAAGGGAAATTGTACAAGCAGTTCTACCCCATTTACTCTGAAGGGATGAGGGAGGGGAAGCTGCAGGGTGGCTCAGGATGTCCTCCTGTTCTGAACTGGTTAACCCAATTTGGTAAGATGGAACCTCCTTCTTCTTCCCCTAAATCCTGTTCTGGGGGTTCTCTAGATACACCCCAAAAGCCATTTTCAGGGGCACAAGAGGAAGAGAAGGAAACCCCACTGCAAAAGTATAAGGTCTTGTCTGGGCATCCACTGCCAGGACTCATTAGCTGAATCCTGCACCCAGTTTCCAATGAAGGCTAAGAGCCATTTAAATATGATGGAATAAGTTGTAGCTTGATTACCTGCTCTAGTACCATGCTCAACTTCTGTTTTGTTGCCCATCCTCTTTTCTCCCATTCACTGGAAACCTGAACTCTTATCTGATGCCACTTTTGAAGAGTAATTCAGAATGACACATTTCCACGGCTACATTATTGGCATTCTTCCAATTGCTTACGGGTCCCTTGGTTATGTGCTGTGCAACCGGGCAAAACATTGTTATCACCACCACTAATGATGTTGTGGTTTTATTTAGTCTAGCAATGCTGCTGCATTGAATAGACATCTCTGTTGAAATGAAATATTAGTTAATGTGCTCACTTCAGAAACCAGGACCTAAGAGGGCACTTAGGTAGACACTATCTGGGATGAGCTTTAACTCAATAGTAGATTATATGCATTGAAAGCAAAAAGTCCCAGGCTCAATCTTGGGATCTTCAGGAAGGGCTGAGAAAGGTATCATCTGGAATCTGGAGAGACATTGGTTGCAGGCAGCTTTACCTGCAGCAATTGCATGTTGATTGCCCTCTTAGAAGACAAAGTCCAACAACTGGAGGAACGTGTAGCTACGCTCCAAAGAATTAGAGAGCTGGAGCTCTTTATGGAAGCAACAGAGCACACTGTCTCCACCAAGGAGGAGACAGGGGACTCCCCTGAGAAGGAGGCTAGTTCACCAACACAGGAGCCAGATATATGGAGAAACGTGACTCAAAGAAGTAGGAAGCCCAGGGTTCGCTCTGATTGTTTAGAAATACACAATCGCTTTGAGGTCCTCTCCCCTAGCATGGAAGACGAAGAGCAGACTCCATTTGAGGATCTCTCCCTCATTACAGTCGATCAGGTATATGAAGACGAACAGCAAAGTCAGTCCTCAGGGAACGTGCAGGCGACCTTGGAACGGACAGCTCACGGAAGAACCCCGACCAAACCTAAGAGGAGGCGTGTAGTGGTGATAGGGGATTCCCTACTGAGGGGAACAGAAGCAGTGATCTGTGGGCCTGACAAGATGTCTCGGGAAGTGTGCTGTCTCCCCGGGGCTAAGATCCAAGATGTAACTGAACGACTCCAAGGAATCATAAAACCCACTGACAAATACCCCTTCCTCTTGGTTCATGTGGGAACCAATGACACTGCAAGCAATAGCCTCCAGAAGATCAAAAGAGACTATGAGGCTCTGGGCAGGAAATTGAAGCAATTAAATGCACAAATTGTCATCTCATCTGTCCTCCCAGTTGAACGACGTGGCCCAGGGAGAGAGAGAAAAATAGTGGAAGTGAACAGCTGGCTTCGCAAATGGTGTAAACAGGAACGGTTTGGATTCTTAGATCACGGACTGCAGTTTCTTGAAGATGGACTTCTGGCAAGCGATGGGCTGCACCTCACAACGGTTGGGAGGAATGTTTTTGCCAAAAATCTCAGAAACCTCATCAGGAGGGCTTTAAACTGACTAATGTGGGGGAGGAAGACAGTGCTCCTGAAGGTAGGAGTCTATCAATTGATGAAGATGATCATCCAAATATCATAGACCGAATGGAGCAAACAGCACGCAAACCTAGTGATGGGAGGAAAAAATCCTTAAATAAGAGACACGGGGGAATGATTAATGGACTTCAATGTCTGTACACTAATGCGCAAAGCATGGGTAATAAACAAGATGAGCTTGAGCTCTTGGTACAGCAAACTAAATATGACATAATAGGCATCACTGAAACCTGGTGGGATAAGTCCCACGACTGGAATGTAATAATGGAGGGATACAATCTATTTCAGAGAAACAGACCAGACAAGAAAGGAGGAGGAGTGGCGTTATATGTCAGGGATGTGTATACCTGTGAAGAGATCCAAAATTTAGAACCTCAAAGCCAAAGTGAGAGCATTTGGGTAAAAATTAAGGGAGAGAAGAATAACAGGGACCTCATTGTGGGAGTTTACTATAGATCCCCAAGCCAAACGGAGGACATAGATGATGCCTTCCTGGAAAAGATGGCCAAGCATGCAAAAGGAAGGGAGATAGTAGTAATGGGGGACTTCAATTACCCGGATATTTGCTGGATGTCAAACTCAGCCAAGAGCATAAGGTCAAACAGATTCCTCACTGGCCTTGCAGACAACTTCATTGTCCAGAAAGTGGGAGAAGCAACAAGAGGAACAGCCATTTTAGATCTGGTCCTAACCAATGTTGATGACCTGGTTAGTGGGGTAGAAGTGGAAGGATCATTAGGCGCGAGTGATCATGCTCTTCTGAAGTTTACTATACAGCGGAAAGGAGCAGCCAAGCATACTAGGACTCATTTTCTTGACTTTAAGAAAGCCGACTTCATAAAACTTAGGGAAGTGCTGGGTGAGATCCCATGGACAGTAATACTAAAAGGAAAGGGAGTTCATGATGGCTGGGAGTTTGTTAAGAGGGAGATAGTAAAAGCACAACTTCAGGCAATACCAATGAGACGGAAACATGGAAGGTGCCTAAAGAAGCCAGGGTGGCTATCTAAAGAACTTTTAACTGAGTTAAGATTTAAAAAGGATGTGTACAAAAAATGGAAAAGGGGGGAAACCACCAAAGAGGAATTCAAACAAATAGCCAGCACGTGTAGACACAAAGTCAGAAAAGCTAAAGCACAGAATGAACTCAGGCTTGCTAGAGAGGTTAAAAGCAACAAAAAAGGCTTTTATGGGTATGTTCGTAGCAAAAGGAAGAACAAAGAAACAGTGGGGTCACTCAGAGGAGAAGATGGTGAAATGCAAACAGGGGATACAGAAAGGGCCGAACTCCTCAATGCCTTCTTTGCCTCAGTCTTCTCCGATAAAGAAAACAATGCCCGACCTGAAGAATTTGGAGCAAATGATTCAGCAGAGGAAACACAGCCCAGAATAACTAAGGAGATAGTACAAGAATGCTTGGCTAGTTTAGATGTATTCAAGTCTCCAGGGCCAGATGAACTGCATCCAAGAGTATTAAAAGAACTGGCAGATGTGATCTCAAAACCACTGGCAGTCATCTTTGAGAATTCCTGGAGAACAGGCGAAGTCCCGGCAGACTGGAGGAGGGCAAATGTTGTCCCTATTTTCAAAAAGGGGGAAAGAGAGGACCCAAATAATTACCGCCCAGTCAGTCTGACATCAATACCAGGGAAGATTCTGGAGCAGATCATTAAGCAAACAGTCTGTGAGCACCTAGAAAGGAATGCTGTGATCACCAATAGTCAGCATGGATTTCTGAAAAATAAGTCATGTCAGACTAACCTGATCTTGTTTTTTGACAGAATTACAAGCCTGGTAGATGAAGGGAACGCAGTGGATGTAGTCTACCTTGATTTCAGCAAGGCATTTGACAAGGTGCCCCATGATATTCTTGTAAAGAAGCTGGTAAAATGCGGACTTGACTATGCTACCATTCAGTGGATTTGTAACTGGCTGACTGACTGAACCCAAAGGGTGCTCATCAATGGTTCCTCTTCATCCTGGAGAAGAGTGACTAGTGGGGTGCCACAGGGTTCTGTCTTGGGCCCGGTCTTATTCAACATCTTTATCAACGACTTGGATGATGGACTCAAGGGCATCCTGATCAAATTTGCAGATGACACCAAACTGGGAGGGGTGGCTAACACCCCAGAGGACAGGATCACACTTCAAAACGACCTTGACAGATTAGAGAACTGGGCCAAAACAAACAAGATCAATTTTAACAGGGAGAAATGTAAACTATTGCACTTGGGCAAAAAAAAATGAGAGGCACAAATACAAGATGGGTGACACCTGGCTTGAGAGCAGTACATGTGAAAAGGATCTAGGAGTCTTGGTTGACCACAAACTTGACATGAGCCAACAGTGTGACGCGGCAGCTAAAAAAGCCAATGCAATTCTGGGCTGCATCAATAGGAGTATAGCATCTAGATCAAGGGAAGTAATAGTGCCACTGTATTCTGCTCTGGTCAGACCTCACCTGGAGTACTGTGTCCAGTTCTGGGCACCACAGTTCAAGAAGGACACTGACAAACTGGAACGTGTCCAGAGGAGGGCAACCAAAATGGTCAAAGGCCTGGAAACGATGCCTTATCAGGAACGGCTAAGGGAGCTGGGCATGTTTAGCCTGGAGAAGAGGAGGTTAAGGGGTGATATGATAGCCATGTTCAAATATATAAAAGGATGTCACATAGAGGAGGGAGAAAGGTTGTTTTCTGCTGCTCCAGAGAAGCGGACACGGAGCAATGGTTCCAAACTACAAGAAAAAAGATTCCACCTAAACATTAGGAGGAACTTCCTGACAGTGAGAGCTGTTCGACAGTGGAATTTGCTGCCAAGGAGTGTGGTGGAGTCTCCTTCTTTGGAGGTCTTTAAGCAGAGGCTTGACGACCATATGTCAGGAGTACTCTGATCATGTTTCCTGCTTGGCAGGGGGTTGGACTCGATGGCCCTTGTGGTCTCTTCCAACTCTATGATTCTATGATTCTATGATTCTATGATTCTATGATTGCCAGTCAGCATATACCAGAGTTGGGCAACTTGTTCTACTGAGCTTAATTTTGTGCAGCTCTTGGCTGAATTACATGAGTGGGGCAAGGAGAAAAGAAATTGGGGTTGAAAGAAAGAGGAAGAAAAGTGGGGAATGAGTATAACAGACAGTAATGAGAGAAAGAGAGGGGGAACTCCTGCTGTTGTCTCTGGCCCTATCCACAGGCCTCACCTACTACCAGAATGTGGCTTCTAACAGATTACCTACCAGGGAATGCAGCCCCTGAGGACCCCCCCCCCCACAAACTGTTGCCAACGCTTGTTGTAAATCAGGTGTGAGGAATACTTGGCCCTCCAGGTGCTGCTGAACAAGAATTCCCATCATTCCAGGCCATTGGCCATGCTTCCCTAGGGAGCTGGTAGTAGTTGTAGCTCAGCAACATCTGGAGGGCCAAAGATTCTCCACACCTGTCATAGACAATACTGGGCTAGATGAAACAAAGGTCTAACTTGGCATAAGAAGACTCACTCTGTTCCCATGACATGTAAAATCTAATTCAAGAAATTGAAGATTTCAAACATATTTATCTCTGGTGCTTTTGGCAATGGCTCCTCACCCTGGCACTGTACACTAGGACCCCTCCCCATAAAATGTCTGACTGAAAGTCTGCCAGTTCAGTGGCTAGCATCATTAGGACAATGGTTTATCTCACACCAAACAAGCTCCTCTAGATGACTTACTCCACTTTGCTGCTGTTGCCTAGTAGCAGGGCAAGCTCAATGCATTTCGCTGCCTGAGGCAAAGGACAAGATGGTGCTATACAGAAGCCAGTTGGATTGGTGGTCGAATCTTACTCCAATATTGGTGAAAGGAAAGTATCTTCCACTTCACTTGAGGGCAGCCAGCTAGTGCAGAGGGTACAGGGCAGGCCGGCTGCATGGTACTCACAACTCTGTCCCCTCCCCATCCCTCAGCATCTGTCGTCTGCCTCATCCTCATTTTTTTCCACCTGGTACGCAGGCTAAGACCCTACCTGCCCGCGGACTGTCTCACCAGAGTGGTGCATGCTCTAGTTATCTCCCGCTTGGACTACTGAAATGCGCTCTACGTGGGGCTACCTTTGAAGGTGACTTGGAAACTACAACTAATCCAGAATGCGGCAGCTAGTCTGGTGACTGGGGGCGGCCGCCGAGACCATATAACACCGGTCTTGAAAGACCTACATTGGCTCCCAGTACGTTTCCGAGCACAATTCAAAGTGCTGGTGTTGACCTTTAAAGCCCTAAACGGCCTCGGCCCAGTATACCTGAAGGAGCGTCTCCACCCCCATCGTTCTGCCCGGACGCTGAGGTCCAGCGCCGAGGGCCTTCTGGCGGTTCCCTCATTGCGAGAAGCAAAGCTACAGGGAACCAGGCAGAGGGCCTTCTCGGTAGTGGCGCCTGCCCTGTGGAACGCCCTCCCATCAGATGTCAAAGTGATAAATAACTACCTGACATTCAGAAGACATCTTAAGGCAGCCCTGTTCAGGGAAGTTTTTAATCTGTGATATTTTAGTGTATTTTTGGTTTTTATGGAAGCCGCCCAGAGTGGCTGGGGAAACCCAGCCAGATGGGCGGGGTACAAATAATAAATTATTATTATTATTATTATTATTATTATTATTATTATTATTATTATTATCCTAGGGCCTTCCCTGCCTAGTGGTCACAGCCTGTTTAATTTAGCCATTCTTCAAGTTGGTGAGTTTTGAGATTCTGAATGATGTGCAAGATGATTTGAGGAGGAAGAAGTAGGACCTGTGAGACAGAATGACAAAAATAGTAAAGCTAAAGAATTAGCTGACATATTATGTTTGATGTATTATACCAATAATGAATACACTATTTAGCAGTGCCATAGGCAGCAGCCTACAATTTCACAGTCAGATACCAAAAGCCCAGAAACAGAAACATGACGTTTATTTGGGGCTCTTTCAGCAGCTACAGCTGGAAAGGCTGAATCACTTTCCCCCTTGCTGATAAGTAAATAAACTTCCTTTGATCATTGGGCTTTCCTGTTCTTTTTTCTGCCATTACCCCCCTACTGCTCCATTTCTACTGGTGGGTAATTGCCAATTTTAATGCAACCCCCACGGCTAGTATCTGTCATGCAAGTACTTTATTTACTTGAAATGCCTTTTGCTTATATATGTATATATGTATATAAATCAACATCTAGAAGAACTTATGAAGCCAAATAATATTTGATGTGGTTTGAACAAGATTTGACTTGAAAGAAATCACCCAGTCTGAAACTCTTGCTTCACTAGCCTATCCTGTTAATGCAAAACCTTCTTAGTCAAAACTTTACTTAATGTTACTGGTGTGTCAGTTAACAATATAACCTTACATTAGGGATGGGGAAATTGTGGTCCTCCAAATGTTGACGGTCAGCTGCCTTTTTAGCTCCATGTTGGGAGAATGCAAATCACGCAGGCACATAATAAGCACATAAGCTTGTGATAAACTCCGTTCAAAAAGCAAGCAGAAGTTCATTTTCAGGGGCAAGAGAGCTTGCGTCAAAATGATTTGTGTATTGGAAATTGGGTATACTCACATTGCAGGCCCAATATTCGCAAACCATCACCATTCAAAAGAGAGACCATTAAAAAGAAAAAGAAAAACAGTGGTAAAGAGAAGAGAAAATAATACAGCCTGTAAAGCAAATCTTTGCTCAGCCCTGGGATGAAGGATACCTCATGGAAAAGAGTATGGCTAATAAATTTAATGCAACAGTGTTTTTTTTGTCAGTGTACCTTTTATCCTTCATGTTGTTGCACTCAAGTGGTGAAGGAAGGCTATAAAGCTAGCTGCTGAAATATATAAAACTATTTATACTGTATATAAAAGGGGCATTAGCATTAATATTTATTTTGCATCAGATCTTCTCTTCCTCCTGCATTGTCACCAAACAGCTTCCATTTGTTGCTTCCGTTAATTAATTTCAGTTGCAAAAGTTCTTAGAAGTGTGACAGCTGGATTGTGGATGCTGAATTTGTGTACTTTTTCCTTTCCTTTCCTGTCTCCCCACTGTGTTCATTACCTACAATTGCTGCTGTGGCAGAAATTCACTTTGCTTTTCTTGTACCTGGAGTCTGACTGAGTCACTTAAAGGTTAGCTGAGATACCACTCAGTGACAGATAGTAAAAGAAGGCCTATGCAAACTGAGAGAATCGATAAATCAGCCCTCACAAACCAGAATCATTATTTGTCAAAAAGCAAGCAAACGAAAAAACACCCACAGACCTTTAATATGTTTCTTCAGAAAATTCATTTTATTTTTTAGGGCTCTGTGAAGTCAAGTTCCATACTCTGAGCCCTTGCAGTAAGATTGTTCAGGTCACCAAAGTCTCCATCGCAATGTGCAGTGACATTCAGATGTGCAAGACAACAAAGGTCTAAAAGTGATTAAAGGGGACAAAGGAATGGGATTGCCACTTACAAATGCATTTGGATGGAACTTCCGGTCGAGCCACGGACCCGACGCAAGCAGTACTTTCTCGGGAGAGAGAAAGTCCGGGTTCTCGAGGGTAAACGGGGGTGCTACAGGGCACGGTGGCCCCCCAAAAACCCCTCTGGAGGGAAACCAGAGGGTCAGGAGCCCAGCGGAGCCGTTTGCAGATCACCCGGCCGTCAGGTAACTCCGTAACAGGAGCGAAGAGAACGGCGGGCGGAGAAAGCAGGCACCGGGGAAGCCATTGTCTCACCCTCGAGAACGCAACTCCAGGCTTGCAGGGTGAGTGACCGATTCTCAAAAATAAAGAATTTAAGCCAAATTCGGATTTTGGAATATAATCGGAGCATACAAAAGGAAGGCTTTGGGAAAAGAAGGTGGAAAAAGAGGTCAGTTTTTATCTGAAATCGGAGAACGACGCAAGACTACGAGCGGAGCATGGAGAGGAGGTTGGTAACACAGCAAGCGGTTAGAACTTCTCCCTCTTAGAAAACTTACTAAAAGTGATATAAACTGTTGCAAAAAATAACAAAGAGTTGCAGAAGAAGGGAATAACTAAAAGAGGGAGCAGAGGGTAACTATTTTATGACTTTAAAAGGCTCTCGATATAACGAAAGGTCTGAAGGAAGTAAAAAAGAAAGGACACTTCTCGGTACTTTCACTTTCAAAAAAAAACACCTGCGCAACAAAATAGAACTTTTGTGCCTTGATGAATTTGATATTCATGGATTCAGATACAAACAGACTTAAACTTCACCTTCCAGTCCAGTGTGAGGATCTTTCTTCTTCCACCAGTTTTCATACTTCCCAAATGATCTGATCTAGTTATCCACTGCAAAAAATGCATCAAAATACATTTATAAAACTTTATTTTAATACCAGGTTTTGGTTTCTTTTCTTTTCAAATGCAGATCATCGTGACTCATGGATGGTGCAGTCATGCAGTCGATCACATTAGCATTGCTTGTTTACATCTATTAATGCACAAACACTTTGATAATGGAACCCCTGGACGGTTAAGTCCAGTCAAAGGTGACTTTGGGGTTGCAGCGCTCATCTCTCTTTCAGGCCGAGGGAACCAGCATTTGTCCACAGACAGCTTTCCAAGTCATGTGGCCAGAATGACTAAACTGCTTCAACGTAACACTGTGACATAAACCAGAGTGCATGGAAATGCCATTTACCTTCACGCTGCAGAGGTACCTATTTATCTACTTGCACTGGTATGCTTTCAAACTGGTAGGTTGGCAGGAGTTGGGACAGGGCAACGGGAGCTCACCCTGTCATGTGAATTCAAACCACCAACCTTCTAACCAGCAAGCCCAAGAGGCTCAGTGGTTTAGACCACAGTGCAACCCGCATAAACAAAGAGCTTGTCAGACTGCACACACACATGTACAACCTTCAGAAAAGAGGTGAATTCCCAATGTTTATTTATATTAAGGATTGTGTTTAATGCCGTCATTCAGCTGCCAATAAGACTGCCATCTGTGGAATGAGGAAACCATTTCCAGCAACTCCCCCTCTTCTCTGCAGAGACACTGAAAACAATTCCCTTCCTATTCCACTGATGGAAGCTTTACCAACAGGGAATGACACCACTGAATGTAACCCTATGACTTTATTTAATAAAAGGTGTATACCACTTGATTGGGGGGGGGGGGAGAAGAGCATTATTTATTCTGCTCTTCCTTCAAGGAATGCCTGACAGTGTACAGTCCATTGTTTCCTTACAGCAACCCTGTGACATAAGTCAGGCAGAGATATAGTGACTAGTCCAAATGAACTTCACATGGGTTGGACCTCAGTCATAGTCCAGCATAAAAGGTAAAGGTAAGGTAAAGGTACCCCTGCCCGTACGGGCCAGTCGTGTCTGACTCTAGGGTTGTGCGCCCATCTCACTTAAGAGGCCGGGGGCCAGCGCTGTCCGGAGACACTTCCGGGTCATGTGGCCAGCGTGACGAAGCTGCTCTGGCGAGCCAGCACCAGAGCAGCACACGGAAACGCCGTTTACCTTCCCGCTATAAAGCGGTACCTATTTATCTACTTGCACTTAAGGGTGCTTTCGAACTGCTAAGTGGGCAGGAGCTGGGACCGAACGACGGGAGCTCACCCCGCCGCGGGGATTCGAACCGCCGACCATGCAATCGGCAAGTCCTAGGCACTGCGGTTTTACCCACAGCGCCACCCGCGTCCAGCATAGTCCACACTGAACCACACTGGTTGGCTTTTCATCAGTTCCACTTTCAAAACAAAGTCTGATAACCAAGAACTACAAAATCCAGAGAGATATTTTGATGCAGTGAATTTTGTAGACATCTTTGGGTACAGATAGATCTTTTTCAATGTCAACTATACACATGTGGCATTCTAGTCACATAAGTGCATCTCCTTCCTTTTACAAAACAGGACAATATATGTAATGAAACCTAAGTAGACATCAGCTCTTGTTGTCTTCAGCTGGGATATTAATACTATTCACAAACCTTGCTGCTTTGGATTTTTCTTTCTTCTACTAATGGCTCTGATTTAGAAAAGCGAGTCCAAATGCAAAAAGGCAGGATGGATCCCTTCCCTGAGTGCTCTTGGGAGCGAAAGAAGGACAGCAATATTAATGCAGTGTTCTGTGCCTGTCTAACCAAATTTTGTGCTTAGTTACATGCCTGCCACTGAAATAAAAATCTAGCTCAGAGGATCGAAATAGGTTGGAATGGTTCCCAATACATTTTTTTTTTTTAAGCCCCACATTATTTCTCTTTGCCTTGGCAAGCAATGTTGGAAGACTAACTTGAATGCCAAAGGGTTACCAAGATGACATCTGACCAAAGTGTCTGAACAATCTTTGTATCAACTGATTCCACAGTTCAGAATACCCTTTGCCAAGCATTATGCTCTGGGCTTTTGTCTTTGGAATAGAAATGGAGAAGCTGTGGTCTCCAGATGTTGTTGGATGTCAACTCCCATCAGCCCCAGCCAATGATCAGGGGGGATGGGCCTGGAGTCTGGCAACATCTGGAGGGCCTCAGCTTATTTGCTGGCAAAATTTGGAGCTAAACTGCAAGAAGAAGTAGCTCATAGTAGGCATATGATGCCATTAAACATTTACAACTCTTTAAGGACACTTCCATATGGCAGTTTAGGACTAGACTGGCATTATTGCAGCTGTATAGAGCAACTTGTTCTTGACACAGTGATAGTGCATTAGTGGTGGATATATTCTGCTTTGGTTTGTTCTATAATACCTCCCCAATGCTGCTACATCATTGATGTCTGGAGGGGCTATAGAGTAACAAAACTGCAGACAAAATAAACCAGAACATTTGTAGTTTTAAAAATTGTGGATTTCAGCAGGAAATTTAGTGGTTGGGGATGAAGCAGTGTGACTCCCCCAGAATACTTGCAGGCCTGAACAGTATTGGAGGCAGGATTGCTTGTGACTGTGATAGTATTAGGAGCACAAATGATCATGAATGCACAATTTAAAAAGATTGTGGAGTGTTCTGCAGTGGCTATGCGATGCATTCCTCATAAAAATGCCATTTGATATTCCTCTCCCTGTTTAATCTGAATTTACCTTTTATTTTTTTATTTTACTTGTTGTGTTTTTTGTGGAAATTGTAAACCCTGATTCAATGGGAATGTGGAAGCTGCACAAAACCTGCATCAATGAAGAACACTGAGTCCAGTATCAGAAAATACAACAATTACTTTTCTCATTCCCCCACCCCCACCGAACTATCCTTCTGAGAATTAAATCCATCAGTTTCAATTAGATATATAAAAACCACCATCTCCATCAGAGTAATTTCTTGGGACTCAAAGTTTTTTCTTTCTCAATAAGTTATACTGCAACATTTCTCAATTTGTAAGCCAGAGATAATTTATTATGTGCGCGCGCGCGCGCACACACACACACACACACACACTTCATTATCAAAAAGACAAATGGTTTTATTTCTTATTTTGCACAATGGTAAGCAGAAATGATTTAGACTGGTGAGAAAAATGATGTCTGGAGGAGATTTAAACAAAACAACTTACATTGCAATCCTTTACATGCCTTTTCCAAAGTCCCATTTAGTTCAGGCAGGCTTGATCCCAGGTAACAGGGTATGGGATTGCAGCCTTAAGAGTGCTAAGAAAGGATCACAATCATTAAATGGTTAACAGATTGCCATCAACACATCACCTGAACAATCGATCAAATTTCTACAAACTAACATTAATGTGCTATCTAGAAGTGCTAAAGAGCATATTAACCTTGGGAAGTAAACACTTATAATAGGGGGGAAAAAAGTATGTGGCGATGTGATGGTTTTATGAATTGCAAGGAATATTCTCAGGAAAGCATATTTTATGATGTTCAGTTAAATTATTCGCTATGGGTAACTATTATTTTGCATTGCATAAACCAACCACTCAGGCATGAGATTGAAATCATGTTTGCAATAATTAAAAATATGTACATGGATTTGTGCTGAGTATCCAAGATTAAACTGTACATTACAAGGACATAGTTATTTGCCTGTTCTAGTAAGCTATGCCTAGGAGATAAGTAGATGCTTCCTACCACTCTGTATGCTTGTAACTTCCTTGTTTGCTTATGAAAATTGTGGGAAACACACAGTTCAATGGCACCTGCTTTGCATGCCAAGTCCTAGGTCCCATTGCTGGCACTGCCCATTAAAGGGAGCTCCTCTACATAAAAATACCTCTGCTTGGAACCTTTGAGAGCTACTGCCTGGATAAATGAATACACTGTTTCTGACTCTGTATAGCAAGTTTCATATATTCACATATTTTTCTTTCATTCATTGCTTGATTATGTATGAAGATGTACACGGATCCGATAAATTTTCCTGAACCTCAACTTTCTGAAATTCTAAAGCAATATCATCACTATAGTTCCACTTAAGGCTGTGCATAGTCCCCCACCCCATCCGGACCTGGGCTCTCGAATCGGGACCACCTGACCCAGGACAACATGATCCATTCCTGAAATATTTTGGGAGTTGGGCTGATCTTTAATAAGGACTGATCTTTTAAACATATGGATGAGAGGAGGCAGGGGAAGAAGGGACATTATCTATTTCCCCACCTCTCTAATGAAAACAAGGAGGTTCAATCCTGCAAGAGAAGCAGCATCCTGCTGCCCACAGAGGATTCAGTCCTGTGGAAGCACAACTTCCCAAGAGGCTTCCCTCTTGCAAAGCAGCATTCTTCAGGATTGGACCCCCTGCTCTTGATCAGAAGGAAGGGAGGAGCATCCTACAGCCTGCAGGATTTAATTCTATCCATTCTTAAGGAAATCAGCCCTGAGTGCTCACTGGAAGGACAGATCGTGAAGCTGAGGCTCCAATACTTTGGCCACCTCATGAGAAGAGAAGACTCCCTGGAAAAGACTCTGATGTTGGGAAAGATGGGGGGCACAAGGAGAAGGGGACGAGATGGTTGGATAGTGTTCTCGAAGCTACCAGCATGAGTTTGACCAAACTGCTGGAGGCAGTAGAAGACCGAAGTGCCTGGCGTGCTCTGGTCCATGGGGTCAAGAAGAGTCGGACACGACTAAATGACTAAACAACAACAACATCATCATCTCCAACCAGCATGGCCAATGGCTAGGAATGATGGGAGTTGTAGTGCAAACATCTGGAGGACTACCCTTAACTTAGATGGCATTTTGTTTAGAATAGAAACACAGGACTATCACATAATAATGAAACTGCAATAGGTTTGTTATATATCACAACTATGGCAAATAGCCTAATCCATGTAGATGGTGCACTTGCAGGCAGGGATGGGTAAGGAATTTCATCGGGCAAATTCCTTCCTGAATTGGATCTGATCCACATCTCAAGGACCAATGTGCAGATCAGAACACAGTTTCCCACCAGATTTCACACACCTGTGGATTTTGTGGTGGAGTTCTTGACTTTAAAAAAAAAGCAAAAGCAAAAGGCATATGAAATTGGTATTTTAGGATTGGATGCATTTAGAAATGAGTACTTAGAGAGAAAATTTGCATATGTATTTAAATATAAATTGTGTGAATTAAACAAAAATGCAGATTAATGTGGAAATTGGACAGAAAAGACTTAATGAATACATCTGCCCATCCCTTTGGGTAGCACGCAAGAACAAATTTTAAAGACTAGTTGGTATCAATTAGGCAATTCCAGAGAAAGTAATTTGAAAACCTCAGCCTAACTCTCTAGTTTTACTCCCATCTGGGGACGTATACCCCAATTACTTCCTTGACACGCTGGATTTTATCCTTACGTCCATACTTTAATTATACAGATGGAAGTTTGATGAAGTAGAACAGTGATGTGCCAAAGGTCACTGCAGGAGAAGCAGAACAGAAGTTCCCCAAATGACAAAGTGAATTTCTCTTCACGCTGTAACATTATTCACTGATTAATTATCGATCTCTTTTAAGTCACCTCTAGAACTTTCAAGTCTTGGTCAAGATCCTTATGCTGCATCTTGAGCACATTCATTCCTCTCCCTTCCTCTGTCTCTGCAAGAATGATGAGAAGCACCTTTCTGTTGCCTCCATACTCAGCATCTCAAACGGAATAACAAAACAATCCTATGGAGGTTGTAAGGGAAGCGAGATTCCTTGGAGGAGAAACTGCAAATTTATAAGCCCTGCCAGGGTGGAAAGTGTGGCGGAGTAGCCTGATCCACTCTCCCACAGATGGGTGTTTCCTAATTTTCCTCTGATTGACTGTAGTGTTGGGGTGGTGGTGAAGGGAAATTCATGCTGCCAGCTCCAGAGCTGTTGAAGGCATTTTTTCCTGCCAAGTTTAGGTGCTTGTAGGTATGGGTGATCAATTCAATTCAATTTGCATTCATACTTTCTGAAACAACGTGCAAGCTGAGACACAAGTCATCCTTCAAAACGTACACTTCTCTGCACTTTCACAACAAAGTTTTTCAGCCAGGAAGTGTTTACGAAAAGTTACATCTGAGGTGCACATACAGATGCATGAATTGTTGGGGGGGGGGAAATGCATCATATTGCAGAAAAGGGCTTTGCAAAGGTGTGTATATTGCATGCAAAATATGTCTACATTTGCAGACATCTACACTGAAATATTGACGAGGACATTTAAAAGAATAAGAATAATCACAAGCAAATGTGGAAATGTGGAAAACTTAGTTTGAAATTGGAAAAATGAGAAACCGAGAGAAACCAAAATTGACTGAGTCACCCATCTCCAGATACGTAACTGTCAGGGTATTGAAAGGACTTTGTATTCCTGAAGGAACACAAGGCCAACTCTGATCGGCCCTGGCATGCCCCTTTTCAGCTGTACTGTCATCAGAACAAAACAAATTCCTTCCAGTAGCACCTTAAAGACCAACTAAGTCAGTTCTTGGTATGAGCTTTCGTGTGCATGCACACTTCTTCAGATACACGAAGAATACATGAAGATACATGAAGAAGTGTGCATGCACATGAAAGCTCATACCAAGAACTGACTTAGTTGGTCTTTAAGGTGCTACTGGAAGGAATTTGTTTTGTTTTGACTATGGCAGACCAACACGGCTACCTATCTGTAACTGTCATCAGAACACTAATGGAGGAGGAGAAACATGGGTGGAATCACTTTCTGCCGCCGCAATAAAAAAAGTCTCTGGCTGTGGAGCTTCTCCTCCTGACCACGGACTACCTCTCCTATGCCCTCTCCCAGGGAACTAAGGATTGGTTTGGTTTTCTTTCAACTGGTTTGATAAAACGGCTTGAATATTTCTGCATGGTCTCTTTGAAACCATCTGTGAAGGAGCATAACGTTGTCTTTGTTTGTGCATGAATGTAAATTAGAAGTAAAAGCCTCTCAATTTTCATTTCATTGAACTTGACTGAGTACGGCACTTACATTTTCTGAATGGCCCCTTGCTGCTGCTTTTAAAAATGTCTGTCGGTTCGTTGTACAGCATCGTAATTTCTGTTGCATGGGGAGCATTTTACGATGGCTGCAGTGTTCACAGTAGTACAAGCATGGCTTCTGGCAACGCACATCCTACCCAAGTCACCATTAGGAGGATTCTAAAGATAAGGAGGGAAGAGGAAAGAGGAAAGAGGAAAGCATTGCACACAAACATTTTAGCTTCACAGCTGGGGTACATCAGTTCTAAACTATTAAAAACACCCAGAGAGAAAGAGAGAGAAAGTATATCTACTTTTAAGTCATCACATTATGTACCAACTAAATCCCTTTCCTAATAACAAAACCCAGCAAAACAAATTGGTGAAAAAATAAGTTTGATCACCTTTGGTAATTTAATAAACCTTTGCGCAATTGATTTTAAACAGGACTCCCCGCTGACCAAGTTCTGTCTAAAAAAATCAATGCTGAGATATAGTGTTTTGTTATTAAGACCACAGAGATCTCTTAAACTGTTGTTTGTAGGTTTTGAGTGTTGACTTCATAGAACGGCTTAATGGTATTTTTGAGGCTTAGTATTTAATACTGAAAATTATAGCATTCACATCAATCATTTGCCTGATTCCCTTGCAGCCATCTTTAAATTATAGTTTGCTTTGATGGGAGCTGTGACTTCAGGAACACCATGGTGAATTCCATATATTTTGATGACTTGAAACTATGTGGACTAAAAAGCTAACCACCATTTCAAAAGTGCAGTTTCATTTTCACTACTGTACACCATCATCAATGGGTCATAGTCAACTAGGTTTTAGCCAGAGCAGATCCAGGGAAATTAATGACTAAGTAGGGTCCATTAATTCCAACAGGTCTACTCTGAGTAAAAATTACATGATTACCACCCAAATATTATGCAGGGAGTCTCGCCTGGTGTCTTCATTATACATCTTTAGGTGCCAGGCGAAAACGTTCCTCTTCAACCTTGGGCTGATAAACATTCCATATCATTTTACATGCATTTATTGGGGGGGGGGGTGGTTAACCATATTTTGTATTTTTATCCTGTACTTTTATGCTTTGAATCGCCCTGAGATCTTCAGAAGAAGGGCGGTATAAAAATGTAATACATAAAATAATAATAATAATAATAATAATAATAATAATAATAATAATAAATATATAAATTCACAGAATGATTTCTTATTTAGGTTCTTGATTCACATACACATCTGGCCATAAGAAAAGCCTGTCATAGCTGCAGGAAGGACTGGCAGGGCCCATCACAGGCCATGGAATATTGAGGGGATCATTGAAAATTTTGGGGGGCCTTGATCCCCGGTTCCCTGCCCCCCAATGGCTCCTTGTTGTGGAGACTTATTATGCATCCAATGACAGTGATGGATCTAGGAGTAGTCCCAGATTACATACCTTTTTCTTCAGAGGAACTAAACTCCAGAGCAACTTACGGTAACTGCCAAAACTTAATCTGGGAACCACCCACCAACAGAGCCTGCGATTAAATCTCAGATTATTCACTCCCACCTTTCTTTCATCAAGACAACATAACCAGGTGCTCTTCCATTCAGACTCAGACCTTCATTTCAGCATGGTTACTTCTTCCTGAAAACAAAGTCTGGATCAATTTCACCCATATAAACTAAACAAAGCTGAGCCTCCCATGTCAACATTCAAATTTGGTAATAAAACCACGGTAATAAAGGAGACAAATATGGATGAAATGCAAGAAAATCCTTGTAGTAGTCCTTCTTCTTCTTCTTCTTCTGCTGCTGCTGCTGCTGCTGTGATCATTAATAGCCGAGTAAGACTGTCTTCCATGAAAACGGTCTTAACAGAGAGTCTGTAAGTGACTGTGGAGGCCAATTCTGGATCCATAAGTCCTTCCACTGTGGGGACATAGGTTTCTGGGCAGGAGTTGATCATGGTGAGGGTGACATGCCTTCCTCTTAGCACATTTCTACCTTTCGTCCTGAGTTTGAGCATCTTCAAGCCCATGACACCTTTGGTAAAGGCTGTTCTCCTACTGGAGCATTCCCAGCTGTTGGTGTTTATACTACATTTTTTAAGATTTGCCTTGAGAGAGTCTTTAGACCTCTTTTGTTAACCACCAGCATTACGCTTTCCATTGTTAAGTTTGGATAGAGTAGTTGCTTTGATAGACGATAATCAGGCATCTGCACAACATGACCAGTCCAATGAAGTTGATGTTGAAGAAACATTGCTTCCACACTGGTGATCTTTGCTTCTTCCAGTATACTGGCAATAGTTTGCCTGTCTTCCCAAGTGATGTGTAAAAATTTTCAGAGACACCGTTGATGGAATCTTTCGAGGAGTTGGAGATGGCGTTTGTAAGTGTTCCACATTTCACAAACATACAGTAATGTTGGTAGTATAATAGCATTGTAAACAAGCATTTTGGTTTCCCTGTGAATGTCCCTCAAACACTCTGCACTTCAATCAGGAGAAAGCTGCACTTGCAGAGCAAGAGTGGAGTCCCCAAAATGGCTAAATGGCACCTAGTACACCTGCTTCTGGCAACACCTGCAGCCAAGCTGCTGCCAAACACATTGCTCTGATTTCCTTAGAACCACATCAGCGAGGCTCAGAGAGGGGTCTTGTTGTCTGGGCAGCTAACACAGACTTCACCCCCAGAGGCACACTCCATTGTCTCTCAAGACAGGTAGATGTCAACAACTAAGCACACGATCTTCCAGCATGCTTCATGTTTATGTTAGACTCTGCTTTACCCAGTTGTGTGAACAATGGCATTTTCCACTGAAAAAAACCAGAGCAGGCCTGTACATAAAGCCAAAGGCAGTGTGTGTGTGGCTGGTGTCATATGGAGCATTCAGCTCGGTGGGTCACAAGTTGTGCAGGCTGACATGGAGAAAACAAGTAGGTGGATGCATGCAATATTATCATATCAGCTTATCTTAGATGTCACTCCACATAATGGTATGATACACACTGTGCTCCTCTGGGTTATTCACCTGTAGGCAAAAGAAATGATGACAGTAAATTGCTGCCAGCTCTTTTGAACCACATTGTAGTGTTCAGTTTATGATGTGATGCCCTTCTTGGAACCAAAGCCCGCAGAGTTCACACAGCTCTAGTTATGGCTTTAGGCAGAAATCATGCTAGGAGATCAAAGAGGGACAATGTGGTAATGTACCTTCAATGGCTATGATTTTGAGCAACAGATAATACTCTATCTTGAATCCCAATCTCATCCTACGCATCATGAATCTGTGTTTGCTCTTCTTCTTCTTTAAGTTTGTGTTGCATAACTGTGGAGGATTGAATAATGTGCCGTTCAGAGGCATTTGTCAGTCTTTAACATCTTGTTCATGGTTTCGCTCAGGTCCTCCTTTCCCCTCACGAAGTAAATACTTTTTTTTGGGGGGGGGGACAAATGTATTTGCTGGGTTTGATAAATAGTTCATCTTATGCTTGATTTATGCAGCTCCGCCTGACTACGCCGCATTTGATTTCGGTGACTGATTCCCCACTAGCAGTTTCATTTGCCACATTTCCCTTTGCTCTTTATAAAACTAACTTTACAATAGTCTTCATTAATATGTTTTTGAAGACCTTTTTCTCAGCAGGGGGATAATTCTCCTCCCATTTTCATTCTAATGCAAAAATATATCATGCTTTCTTATAAATAATATACTTTCCCCTTGATGTTTTGTCAACTGTTTTTATGCAGTCATTTAGAGAGCTGCCTGGGAGCAGGTGTCTGATAACTGCTTATAGTCAAGTAATGTCATGTACTTATACCATTGATAACATCTTTCCTCTTTCGTCTGTCATAGATGTCAGAGGGACATTCACGCTTCATGAGTTTACAATCATAGTCACCTTATTTAATGAATGAGGAATTGTTTTGCTTCCCTTTTGGAGTGAGGGGTTTCCAAAACTGCTTGCAATAAGAAAAAAAGACCAAAGTTCTCGAGGAATATGTGAGGTTCTTTTTCTTTGGTATAGAACCTAAGGCAACTTTCTCGTGTCAAAAGAAGAGGCTGCCAAGTAAGGTAAGGACAAGTTAAAGGCCCTGTGGATGATTAAGTCCAGTCAAAGGTGACTATGGGGTTGCAGCGCTCATCTCACCTTTCAGGCCGAGGGAGCCAGCATTTGTCCACAGACAGCTTTCCAGGTTATGTGGCCAGCATGACCAAACCACTTCTGGTGCAATGGAACACCATGACGGAAACCAGAGTGCACGGAAACACCACTTACCTTTCCGCCACAGCGGTACCTATTTATCTACTTGCACTGGTGCTTTCGAACTGCTAGGTTGGCAGGAGCTGGGACAGAGTAATGGGAGCTCACCCCATCGCACGCAGGGATTCGAACTGCCAAGCTTCTGATCGGCAAGCCCAAGAGGCTCAGTTAGGGACACTTGAGGAATTCAATCTTTGTGAAATCGTATATGAAATGACTTGATCTCCGCAGTACAAATATAACAAAGGAACCTGTGATGCATGTTTTGAATGGACCTGCATATTTAAATACTTATTTGGAGAGGATTTGTAGCTTAATGCAGAAGCACGATCAGCAGTGGATGCAATGATAGGGCTGCACCATTCACCTGATGTGCATCTGGCTGAATCACTACAGCATCCTGGGGTGCAGAGGGGAAGGGGTATGACACACCTTGCAAATGGAGCCATAAAAGACCGCAGGAGGACAGGACGTGTCACGCCTCCCTTTAACTATGCGTGGAAAATAAAGAGGACTGCCTTTATGTGCTCATGGCAGCTGTCACCTTTCCCCCCACCCTATGGTGGCTGTAGCAATGGGTACATGGGGGCACCCATCAGTTCTCCCCCCCCCAGCAGTATTCAGGGGTTCTGCAAGTGACTATATACATGCATACAATGTGTGCAAAATGAATGTATACATTCTCTCTTAATACTCGTTCAAAGCTACTGTTCACCTTGTAAAAATCTCACATCCACAAAAAGTGTACTATGCTATGGCTGAGATCGAAAGTGTGACTTGAAGCTAGCTCAAGGGCTTGTGATCACCCTGTGATGTTTCCCACTTACTCTCCTTTGAATTAAAGACCCCCCATGATGCATCACAAATGGTTTTCAAGACTGTCCTTAGTTTCAAACGCCATTTGCCAGCACAGGTGTCTGGTATTTGAAAGAAAACTGACAGGCCTCTCGGATTACAGAATGCAGAATGCTTGGCACCTAATTATTATTAGTGGGAATGAAACAAAATGTTGCAGTATAGCCTTGCCCCTAACAGATCTGCGTGCTCCTGTTCAGGATTCCAGTCAGCTTCATCCTCCTCCACAACACTATAGGTCGTAAAGAACTGGAACAGAATACCTCCCAGATCCTCCAAGTGTCCCTATTTTCCAGGGACGTCCCTGGTTTAGAAAGCCGTCCCGGTTTCTGATTTGATCCTGGAATGCCCCGCTTTTCCTTAGGACATCCCTATTTTTATTGGAGAAATGTTGGAGGGTATGGAGTTATTCAATCCCTGAGCCATCTGAAGGTAATCCTGTATAGGGAAGGTTTCAATATGTTTTATTATGTTATTTATATATGTTGGAAATTGCACAGCGTGGCTGAGGCAACCCAGTAAGATGTGTGGGGTATAAGTAGTAAAATTATCACTATCATCGGAGAAATGTTGGAGGGTATGACCTCCCCTTCAGAGATATTGTTTTCTAATTGATATGCAGCTACTGAGCATGTTCAGTCTTCACTGAGTTGTGCCCCCCCCCCCGGAATTTTGCCTCCTTTCTTTGGTCTCCTTTTTAATCATCATCATCATCATCATCATCATCATCATCATCATCATTTGTGTTTCTGTCTCCATATCTCATATTTCACCCAAACGTGCTGATACCACCCTCTTGTTTCTCAGCAGCCCTGTTTTGACTCCAAGCCTGTTGGCACCCACCCACCTCAGTGTGGAATGATATATTGCAAAGTCATTATTCCATTGCCCTCCAAGTAAAATAGTTATGCATTGCCCTGATTTTGGGACAAAACAGCAACAGTTGCACAAATGCTGCAACTGTAACTATTCAGTATTGGGCAACTGTAGAGATGCACCCAAGCAACTTCCACTTGCAACAAATTTCAGTAGTCTTATCATATTTATTAATTTATTGATTTATGGGTGCTTCTCTCAAAATATGCCAGATGCTTGCAAGAATAGATATATCCAACTTTCACTTTACATAAAATGTAAAATGCCATAAAATGGGATGGCAACCTGGCATGTCTTTCTCCTGTCCTCCTGTCTGTTTATTACTGGTGCTACTGGGAGCTTCAAGCCTCTGCCCTGATTTCTGTGTTGTTGCAACACACATCCAGTGTCGGATTTACGTTTAAGCTAAACAAGCCATAGCTTAGGGCCTCACTCTCTTGGGAGCCCCCCAAAATATACTTCTTCTTAATTGTGTTTCACTATTAAAATACTTCTTCTCAATTGTATTTCAGTTCAACAATTACTTTGATAAAATACGTATTTTGTTATGTACAGATGGCTTTAAATACCCATTAGGTCCATAAATTACCATATAGCATATATTAAACATGAAAAACAGAGACAATTGGTTGTTGACAAAGGACAGCTGGACATATAAAGGGGCCCATTACCTTCAGTAGCTTAGGGCCTCATCAAACCTAAATCCGACCCTGAACACATCCTCTTTGAGTCAGTGCTGTGGAAGCAACACACACTGGGTTCCCTGTGCCTCACCTCTCCCTCTCAGTAAGCAGCAGGAATAACTGACATGAGGACATGTCATGAGGAATAACTGACATGTTCAGTGCCTCCCCCCTCATCTGCCACTCCACCAACCATTGCTGGTAGGCTCTTTTGCTTGTTAATAATTTAAGAAAAGTTAGAAAAGTTGGGAGCCATGTTGATACTTCTGCTTATGGTGAGCCTCCTAGAAATATCTACAGAATGTGGGCTTCCTGAAGAAAACAGCTGCCTGAATTGAATTTGTTAGGGCCAAAAGCTGTAATTTCTGTATTGCTGGGAGTTGGGCCAGATGACCCCTTGAGTCCCTTCCAACTCCACAATAAACTCTACAATTCAACTCTATGATTCTATGAAATGTAGCATGAAAGTAAGTAATGCACAAGTCGGAGAATCCATCCTGATTGGGGACACTGAGCACCCATTCCCACACCCAAATAGTTCTAATCCAGTTGCTAAAAGAAACCCATGTACACATGGAAGTGATTTAATTGTTCTGTCAAATCAATCGGACTGCATAGCTTTCCCCCTCTTTCATCACCTTATATTTGTCATCACACACTTTGTTTCAAGCTGTCAACGGCAATGGAAAAAACTGTCCTTGTTCATACCTACATCTCCTTCCCACCAGCCTCCCTGTCGATGAACAGAGCATTATTGTTTCTAGCAAGTATTAAAGGTAAAGGTAAAGGAACCCCTGACCATTAGGTCCAGTTGTGGCCGACTCTGGGGTTGTGGTGCTTATTGGGTGATCCGACGTACAGCTTCCGGGTCATGTGGCCAGCATGACTAAGCTGCTTCTGGTGAACCAGAGCAGCGCACGGAAATGCCGTTTTCCTTCCCGCCGGAGTGGTACCTATTCATCTACTTGCACTTTGATGTGCTTTTGAACTGCTAGGTTGGCAGGAGCAGGGACCGAGCAACGGGAGCTCACCCCGTTGTGGGGATTCGAACCGCCAACCTTCTGATCAGCAAGCCCTAGGCTCTGTGGTTTAACCCACAGCACCCGTGTGCAAGTATTACACATGGACTAAACTTTGTGCGTCGGCACATGCACTGAGTTCTTCTGTCATCAGTACAGCAGCTACAACTGAAATTATAATGAGATTCATGATTTTGCATAAACCCTAGGAGGCAATAACTTTGCCTTGTGACACCTGTCACCGGCGTACACACAGCACTAGTGTGGATCAATCTTTCCGTACCCCAGAGCCTTCACATTTATTTGCAAACTGTATAACACGGGTAAACAAGGATTTCTCAGAAAGGGTTGGCTATCGTTCTTTTCTACCTTTTTTATTATTCGGCAGCATTACATTTCACTGCTGATGACATTAAGATTTTACGTGAATGAGGCCTAATTCATTAAGGAACCACTTTTTACAAACTCATTGAAATGCAGATTTCTTGCAATAAAATAAACAAGGCTGTGGGGAAATATACATGTTTGAAATTGTATAATGTATAAAAGGAGGCTGTGCCAAGCAGTTGACTCTTGCCAGGATCCAAAGAGCTCCAGGTATGCATGGCTAGTGCCTACCCAAGCACTTTCTTATATACACTGGTGCTTCTACAGCCTCCATAACATCTTATGGGCCAGGGGAAGCAGGGTTCTCTCACTTTCTTATCATAAAATAATTAAAAGGTGGTTGAGTAGGGAATGTACTCGGGTGTACCCTCTCCCCCTTTTAATGCAGCTTTATATAGGCCTTTCTTTCTGGAGATTGTCTGTGTCCAGTAGGCCTTTACAAGCCTCCAATTATTTCACAGAATAAGGTCTATCTTGAGGATTGCCTGCTGATTTCTGAAGAGTTCTGGTTTGTGGTTGTTTTATTTTTGCTTTGTCCAAGCAGAGCACTGTGTGTATTTTTTAAAAGACATTTAAATGAAGGTTTTAACTTTTTTAAAAAAAGAAAATCCTCTGCTTAACAACAACAACAACAACAAGAACAACAAGAACAACAACAGGCAACATTTAGGATAATCTTACCTTTTGCAAAGCCCATAGACCAAGAGAAAAACAGAGATACACAGGTTGCAAAGGAAAATGTAGAACTACACAAGGCAGAAAAGCACAATTGCAGAGTAACATGAGGCTTCAAAATACTCATTACTCATGAGTGATGAGCCAAGACATTAAATTAGAGGCTATTGCTGATCTGTTTGAGTTTAAGTTTATAAGATAAGGAAGACATTTGACAGCATTAGGTTCTTTCCATTAGGATCTCCTTGAAATTGGTCAAGCAAGCTTCTTCTCTACTGGGACAGCTCAGAGCATTATTGTGTAGGAAGTTTTTTTTTTTTTTTTAAGGAAAAAGCCTTACTCCAGGTCCTTAAAATCTCACATTCTGGTTAACACAAGCACCCCAGAGTTTGCTTAACTACTGAGCTGTGAGGGCTTATCTAAATGAAGCATATGCAATAGTACTTGCCACAGAGACACTGCCAAAAATAGGCCCCCCTACTGTAAGGACATACCTTTGGTCATGGAGTCTAATCTGTCTCTGACCCCGCAGAAGACAAAGAGGAAATATGTGTATTTGTGAACATTCAGCAGGACTCTGAGGAACTGCCTTTTGAATTAGTTTCTCTGAATTTCTCTCCTTTCACTCTCATTCTTTGGAAGTTGGTAAATCCTCTCTGTTTCCACATGATGAATTTGGTTGGGCATAGGAGCCAACTCTTAGGGGCCAAGGGGGCTTCGCCTCCCCCAATAAAATATTTGAGGGGGTCCCAAGTCCCGCCCTCAGGTTGGTGGGCATTGCCATTCAAATGGTGTGTGTGTGCACTTCATCATGTGATCAATTATCTGGGGTTACCTGGGCCCCCCAATATTTTATTCAAGTAGGCACTCCTTTGGTTGGGCATGGATTTTCTTCTTCATGGGGTTATTTTCAGACCAAGGAACCCCGAGGGTACATTTTAACATTGAATGCCAATTTAGATGTCTTTAAAAACAAAGTAAGCAAGCATTAACAAAAGAAGCAATGAGCTAAGGAAAGTAGCTATATGATTGTCGGAGTCATATTTACCTAGAATATTAGCAGTTCTGTAGAGGCAACCAGCAGTCTGGGAGCTCCATTTTATTGTCTCCTGTGCAAATGATGATGATGATGATGATGATGATGATGATTTATTTATTTATACCCCACCCTCCCTGGCCAGAGCTGCCTCCATTATGTTCACTTCTTACAAGTGGGCTACAACAGTTCGTATATATTTGTATATATTAAAGCTACCCACACAGTTCCATTGAAGCCTATACCTTTGGAGGTCTTTAAGACAGGATGTCAGCAAACTCTCTAAATGATTTTTCTTGGAACTGAAACATTCTGATCTGCAGATAAATATGTTTGCTTTGTACTACCAGTGGCTGCCTCAACCTTCCACTTCCCACCCTTTCTGTAAGAGTTCTCCCTGATGGCTAACCTTATTTCCAGCATGTTTCAAAGAATCTTACGGTACGGTTGTGTGTTAGAGCCTTCAATGCTTCCTTCAGCTATCAGTAATGGCCCAGTAATTCCCCCTTTCAAGATGGTATGAAAGATACATATATGTATCCAAGTAGTGATGCTGATCTTAATTGGAACTACATTTGCAGTTGACTTCTTTGCACAACAGCATGCAATGGTTTTGTTGCTACTTTTTCTGTTGTGTGTCTAACAATTTCAAACCAGCTTCCTATTCAGGACACTTATCTGCGGATATGCAGTTTTTGTACTGATATGGAAACTCTCAGATATTAGTGGCATCATTTGTCATCGCTTTAGTTGGTTTGCTCTGTGTTGCTTTGGGTTCTGCCACTCTTCCCGGTATGATCAACTGATATGCACAAATTATATGTCCCAGCGTTGTTCCAATCTGTGTGTGACAGAAGGCAGCCTTGCACTGCATTTGCTTTTCTTTCTCCTTTCCCATTAGATCATGAAAAATTTTAAATGCAGCTTTTAATTGAAACATTACAGCACTGCAGATAGTGTCACTATACAATGCAGTTAATAACTTCCTCCAGGCAGTTCTGGGCACAGTCATTACCTGACCTGGAATTCAAAGTGGGGGGGAAAGTGACATTATTGGACAGGTGTGACGATATCTCCCTTCCGAGAACCTACTTTTACATTTTAGTATGGAGCAGAGCTCGCCTTAATATTTCATTGCTCACCACTGGAGAGGACTGTGCTGCATTCTTAACATCATTTGCTGGACACAGCTTGGCACAAATTGGATTTTAAGGAATGGCTGATGTCCATGAAATATTGAACAGAATTTAAGGGAACAAATATATATGGGCCCTCTATCCTGAAATTCATGGCTTGATAGACTGACGACTAGGCATCAAGTTATAGACGCTAAGGGTTGATCCCAGGGCCGGCCCCACCCCTAAGTAGAGTGGCATTGTTGTTGAAGGCAACAAAAGTTAGAGGGGGTTGGGTGGGCAAGGGGCAGCTGCAAGGTCCTAGAGAGGATACAGCTGTGTGCACCATACATACTGCCCTGAGTCAGTGTTGATGTGTGATTCAACTGCTTGCTTGGTCAGTTTCAGTCCCTGAAATGGTGGGAGGGGTGGCATCTGACTGAATCATACATTACCCTTTGAATTTGGAGGTGCATGGAGCCAACCCCTGACTGCTACCACCCAGAGGTAGGCTGGATCACAAAGAGAGTAAGCAGCCTTTTTCCAAAGCTGGAAAAAGTGGCATCAGCTGGCGATCAGGCCCATATGTGAGAAAGCAAGTGGACTGGCAGACTGGCAAAAGCAACCCAGCACTCCTGCCAGTGCTCTCACAGCATTCAGACCTTGCCATTGCCTTGCCCGTCCTCTTCCCACTAAGCAGCAGCAACAACACTGCCAGGGGGCTATTACTGTGACCACTAAGTGGGCTAATCTTGGTGCTGACCTACAGCTGCCACCCTGAACCCAGTCTCCTATTGTATTGAGAGCTGGAAGAATCAACAGGAGGTCCACGATGGGCAGTAACAGGAAATGACCTCACTGAGGGAGCCTCCAGCTAGACTAGTGGCAGGCTAGTCCCAGGAACAATGTCCACTCAACACTGCTTGTCCATGCTACAACTTATTTTAAGTAAGCTGATCTGAAATGTTGAAGTTTCTCCACCTGCAAAAACTGGTGGTTTAATTCTCAGGAGATATTGAGGCCTTTTACACCACCATACTTGGCATCCAGGCAGTACTAGCCTCTTGTCAGCCTCTTCACAGTCCCCCATTTGCCCTTCTTCTTCTGAGCAATAGTGACATTGTCACAGAGCACCAACCAGATTTTCCTTTGTAGTGACCTTACTGAGGGCAAACAGAGCTAATTCAGAGCAACAGCAGCATTCACGATTGGCATGTTCCTCACTCTGAATCACCTTAGTTTGTCCTCAGTGAGGTCATCACACCCCCCAAATTACAGGTAGAAGGAAAAGAGTAATTTAATAAAATAAAAAGTGGAAACCAAACAGCAGCCTAATAGTGTGAAAAGCTTTGAGATGTCTTTTGAAGAAACATGTCGGGTTTCCCAAAACCTCATTCTTGTGCCAAAACGGTTCAATGGAAATCTTTTTAAGCATTTCTGTTTAAAATGAGGATTTCATTTATTTCAGTAGGCAAGTATAATGTCCAGGGTTGGCATGAGTCATTTATGGATATGGCACAGCAAAGAGAAAAAGAGAAATTGGGCTCCTAGCCTAGCTGAATGAATCCACCCCTCAAACATGCTATTCCCTAAGCTGATATCAAGGGTGACTAAAAAGAATCATGGAGTGATTACTCTATTACAGGGGAGAAAGTAAATTTTATTGGATATGTGTACTGCTCAGCCCACTGTGCTTAGAAATTCAAGCACAGAAAGAGAACCTCTGAAGACAAGTCCTCTGAGACAATCATCAGAGAGCTGACAAAGCAATTTTATTTTCAGATAAACTACAAGTGATGTGAAATGAGTAAAGATGTATCATCTGTGGGGTGATGACTGATGAAGACAGACACATTTTAATATACCATTCTCAGTGGGAAAAGGGAAGTTGGGTGTGTGTGACTTCAGTGAAGCGTGTGCCAGGAATTTCGTCCATTCAGAATTTTAATGGGAGTGTTGGTAGTGCTTAATTTCTAGAGAAAGCAATGATAGGACTCACCTTTATCCGGAAACAAACACTCGGTGATCTGAAAGCCCTTCCCTAATATTTGATGAGTGGGAAAACTCTGTAGTTACTAAGTGATAGAGGAGTTGCACTCTCTGTGTGGTCATAGACAAATACATCCATTCAAACCTTCTGTGTTCTGAGATTGAGTCTTGACACTGGGGGAAAAAAGAAAAAGTCAGGACCAAGCTCCAGTGATCCCTGGCATAAACCCAGTCCCAAGTGCAGAAGTCAGTGATTGAATTGTTTTCAATGCTGGGTTGTTAATATCACCACCAACACTGGTCCATGTCTAATTGGAAAACATATTGTATCAATTTGCATACTTGATACACATAAGTTGTTTTTAGTCATTAGGAGGAATCTTGCATGACACGTGTATATTTACAATCTATGAAATTAGGGAAGCGAAAACTCATTTTACTAGGCAACATTATACTGGTGTTTGTCAACTATTACCCAGTGTGAGAAAGTTGTTCATCATGTGAGTAATATAGGAATGGTGTGTATGTGTGGTATGAGCATAAGAGGTTTTGTGTGTGTGTGTGTGTGTGTGTGTGTGTGTGTGTGTGTGCATGCTGCAGGAAGGGCCATAGCTGAATGCATGCAAAAGGTTCCAGGTTCAATCCCTGCCTTCTCCAGGTGGGATGGTAAGATATGCCCTGCCTGAGCCCCTGAAGAGCCACTGCTAGTCAGTGTAGACAATACTGAGGTAAATGGAACCAATGGTCTGACTTGATAGGAGGCAGCTTCATATGTTCCTGCTGTGAATGGGGAACTTTATGGGCAGCAGAATGGACACAATGAAGATATTGCACAAGGCATTCCCTGGGTGAGGCAACAGACAAAATTGTGCCTACTCACACCACTCTGCTCACAGAATGACTGTATTCTCTTCTTATTTGGCTGCACTACTAGTATCCTGATCTAGAACATTTACGCCAGAAAAGGCGCCACAACTCTGAAATAATTCCATGTTTCCTAAAGCTACCCTGATGTAACTGTTGCATCTCCCCAGTCTCAAACCCACAGGCACTCCCATTCAAATAGCAAGGACCAGACTGAATGGATGTCTGTTGTAATTACTGTATATGAACCATGAAGTCCCAGTCCAGCTTATGTCCACTGTGAATGCAACTCAGTGGTAGAACACACACTTTGCATGTAAAGATCCCAAGTTCAGCCCCTGACCACTCCTGGTGGTGCTGGGAAAACTGTCTTATCTGCAAACCTTGGAGAGCTTGGTGTAGCTAATACTAAACTAGACAGATCAGTGATTGTGATCCAATGTAAGACTACCCTGCCACTAACTTTACTCTGATTACTTTCTGTGAGACCCAGCCATGATTAACTTTAGCTGGATCAGAATCCTTTAAAAGTGATCAGTCCAAAGCATGAAAATACTTATAGCTGAGTAAAATAAAGAGGTTGTACCTATGTCTAGGTTTTCTGGATATTCCAGGAAATTATATACAGCAATAAAAGAAGTGCTCAATGTCAGGGGCTGGACTGAGGAATGGTGGGAGCTACCACCTGTGACATTAACATATGAGAATGCTGGAGGTGAAATAGTTAAACAGGTTACCCAATCAGGACCCGGGGGGTGGAGTCAGAGGGACTATAAAAGCAACTCTGGGAGGGGCAAAGGGCATTAGTTCATTGGGAGTTGGGTGGTTGGTTGGAGTGGGAGTGAATTGGGATAGAGTTTGTGGGTAGGTTGAGTTAGTTTAGTGAAATAAGCTGAGTCAGGAATAGCTAGGGACTAGGAAGACAAGTAAATATCTGAGAGGTGGTTTAGTGAGTGAGAGCAGGTAGCAGAAGTTATAGGTCTGGATAGGCACCCCATGATTGTAACTGACTGATACCGTTTATGAAATCATATGCTTGTTAAACTGCAATAAATAAACAAAAGTTTATGTTCCAATTTAACCCTGACTGGACTCAGTATTGTAGCAGGTAGGGCCTGGGTGGTGGCAGCGAGAAATAACATGGTGGCACAGGGATCAATAGACAGTGAAACGTCCAGGGACCCTGTGTGATTGCCACACCCCCCCCCCCATGCACCTTCCCGAGAAGAGGAGGACAGTATAGATTTAGAACAGTGGTTTGCAGAAGGGCATAGTTCAGACGAAAAGCTGGGAAATATTGGAGCAGCAGCAGCAGGAAGGAGAAGCACCAGAGGAGAGACAAATAACAGATTCAGTGTCTCTTGAAAGCATTCCTGATCCCCCCCTCCCAAAACCAGGCGGGCCATGAGAGTAGCAAAACAGAAATCTGAGAGGCAGAAAGCACTGACTAGCTGGAGCAGGGGTAACATAGATTAGGAGGGACTGAAAGGGTGGGACTTTACTTGGAGCAATGCCATTATCTAAGAGAGACAGCATTCCTTTGTCTCTCTGTGTGAATACTGAATAAATTATGTGGTGAGAACTCTTTTTCATTATGTGCTTTTTGACTGCCACCAGGGGGAGGGATCGTAATTCCCTGAACCCACAGTGAAGACACTCTGCTACGTGGATGGCTATTCTCCATGTACTTCGGTAAGAAGGAGAAAAATGAGTTCCATGGGATTTGCATTTGCATTTTATATATTTGAAATGCATATGCATTTATTTGTTATTGTTATTTACACGATGATTGTATTTAAATGCTTCCTTTGAATTTGGAAACTGCTCTTGAAGTTCATTGGTGAAAAATACACTAATACACTCCCAGAAGGGTCTTTTATTTTGCAAGCTTTTGTTTTTATTTTTTTTACCATCACCCTCTCAACTGCAGGGTGCTCTTTATATTTAGAGGAGTTTAAAAGTTAAAACAATAGGCACCTCTGTTGAGTGCTAAATAAGAAGACACTCAATAAAAGATATGTATCTTGCTAATGATGGATTCTGTACTATGGAAGGAAGGAAGAGTTTAAAAATTGTTAACAAATATGATGAAAAATGACTTTTCAAAATATATATATAAGGGGAACAGGAATACCAGCTTCCAATAATGCTCCTCATAAAGAAAACTGTGACAGGTTTTTAATGTGATGGACATCCTTTTCTGCTGCCTGGTAATAATGACTTCTAGGAACAATGCTTCATGCTTTCATCTCTGGAAGTTAGTTCCATAATAGCCTGAGCTTCACATTTAACCTTTTTTAAGCTATGGAAACTGCAGGAAGAATATATATTTCCATAGTTGTTTGGAGTGTTGTTATTTGGAGGCCTAGAAAAGTGATACATGGTATCTTATATGAAAGCTGGCATTTGTGGATCTAATTAATGGTCTACTCTTGTCTATATGTCATTTTAAACGCCAGTCATATTCAGGTATTTTTGGATGCCCTTTCTCCCTAAATATTTAGACAAATATTGTAAGCTAATAATATCTACACAGGGACAGCGAGGTAAAATATTGAGACACTGAGTAATAGAGAACGGGGGAGGAATTCAATTCAGTTTGCATTTAAAAGCAAATCTATTTGCACTTACTAAAAAAAATGTATGTTAGTCCTCACTCTGGGGAATGAACACAGTTTGGCATAGAAAGGTAGTTTGAAGATAATGATGGCTGGTGATGACAAGAGTAAAACACCATGAAAATATAGACAGGGCCAGTCCTATAACATTGTATTGGGGGGAATGTGCCTCAGGTGGTAGATCACAAGGTGTGGTTCATTTCACCTTCATCCGTTACCCATGGGCCTGCTTACCACTATATTTCAGTCCCATCTGCATGCATTTTTGTACACGTTACTGGGCTACAGAGCTGCATCACAAAATTCAGAGAAATGGAAATTTTGAAGGATTGCATGTTTCACTTTTGCATATTGTTTTGAAAAATGCAAGTTAGCTCAGTATGCTTTTAAATGCTAGCTGAATGCCCAGCCCCAACTCCACAGAGTGATTCCGTGTACCCAGCTGAATGTTATCGCCAAAATATTTTTCAGATATTAGAAATGCTATGAGTTCCAGTTTCACTGCAAATTGCAAAGGGAATCGGAACTCATGCAGCAAATTTGCATGCATCTTGACCTCAGCACAAATCCTAAAGAAAATTTAAAAGTGACATTGAATAGCTCTAAAATAAAGAATAACTATGGGAATAACCATGGCAGAGGCATCTCTACTATTTCTTCTTCATAACGTTCTTTGACAAAGGGGGCCTTCCTTGCTGGCTAATCCCAGCCCTGCCTCTTCCCTCCATTGCCGCAGGCCAAGTTCATCTTCACTCCAACACAACCACCCCCCTATGCCGCGTCTACTAAGGAGACAGCCGACATTCTTATCAATACGTTTTTCACTGAAGGGTGACTCAAAGCAAGTGGTATGAAAGAAGTTTCTGCTACAAGAGGGAGAAATGTAAGTGGAACCACTGGTAGGAAAGATTCATGTCATTTGAATGTCAGTGAATGGATACAGCAGGAGGCAGGCAGAGATTTTTCTTTTTAATCATTAAGATGCCATGAGCATTCCAGGGAAAGCAATATAGCAAAAGACAGCAGCAGGTTAGAGAAGTAGCTTATTGCTTCAATACAGTTTCTAAAAGTGAGGGGTATCGGGGGGAGTTGGCTATGGTTGCATGGTAGTAAAAAGAGGCTCTCTTCACAGAATCTCATTTTTATTACAATTGTTTTTATTATTACATCCATGCATGACCTTTTAGAAACTTTGGGATTTGGGGACTCAGACCCTCCTTCCATTTGGATGGGTGTTTCTAGACAAAGTCTGATAGATGCCACGTAGCCATGGAAATGTATTGATTGTTTTAGTAAGCTATTTTGAATTTTTTAAATATAATGTTCAAATATACTTCACATATTCCAAAATACCATTGACACAAAAATCAAGGACTGAAACTAAACATTTCTGAGTCCTTGCTCAAAAATACTAAGGTCTATTTGGTGAGGAAAATGGAAACTCTTATATTTCATACTGTTTTAGGTTTCATAGCTGACAAAAGTGCCTCTTGCTGTTGTTAAAAATATATCATTCTGTTATGTTAGATTCTCTATTCACAGAAAATTAAGAAAATATACCCCTGGGGTTAAAAACAAAATGCTAAAGTGAGGGATTTTTTATTGAAAATGTAAGGAATGATGATTAGTTAGAGAGATGATTAGTTAAAGCAAAAACTTCCATTAAATACAGTGAAAGTATTTCTCTAGGCAAGTGTGATGATGCAGTTTTGGTGTCTCGTGCATTGCTATGGCAACAGATAAATGGAAGAAAGGGGGGAACTGCCACCGGACATGTTGCAGCTGCAATTTTCATCTGAAAGGATAGGTGGTGGTGGTGCGGAATATTCACAACATATTTTTTTGTCTGACAGGAACAACTGTCTTTACAGCAAAATACCATAAAGGTGTCTCAGAATATTGCAAAATTAGCTCACCTTTTAGCCTGCCTGTCACAAGAGAAGCATAAAGACATAATTTCACCCTGTCATTTGCGTAGCAAAGCGTTGGCTTTTCTGTTCATTTTCTTGACTTCTTCAGCATCTCATCTACCCCAATTATTATACTCAGCACAAACTTCCTGCTAATCAGTACTTGTGAAAAACAATAGGGAGGAGGGTAAGAAGGAAACTGAAGAGGAAGAAGACACAGGTAGATATTATAAATTGAAAAGGAGGCATTTCAAACTATTTAAATCAGTGCATCCATGTGTCTGAAAGTACATTCAAGACACTTCAGAGTGCCAGGAGAGGGACTTTGAAAGAAGCCAGATTTAAATGGCTATTGTCGGAGACAAAACAGTTGAAAGACTGAACACCACAGTCCTAAAGATAAACATAGGTGATATGGTACACTGATAAGTGGGTACCAGCATTCCAACAACAGAATCATTGTGTGAGGCAAAAGGGAGAAGGGTAGCCCATCTTCTGGTCTGGTCAGTACAAAAGCCATATTGGTTGCATATGTTTCATAGGGATCCTTGCAGGAGAACTTTGACCTTCATAACCTGGCCCCAGGCTGAAATTAAATGGTGCAGTGATCATGTGACTAGCGCCCACGCAGCAGCCATCTTGTTACCTCATAGAATCATAGAATCATAGAATCATAGAATCATAGAGTTGGAAGAGACCACAAGGGCCATCGAGTCCAACCCCCTGCCAAGCAGGAAACACCATCAGAACACTCCTGACATATGGTTGTCAAGCCTCTGCTTAAAGACCTCCAAAGAAGGAGACTCCACCACACTCCTTGGCAGCAAATTCCACTGTCGAACAGCTCTTACTGTCAGGAATTTCTTCCCAATGTTTAGGTGGAATCTTCTTTCTTGTAGTTTGGATCCATTGCTCCATGTCCGCATCTCTGGAGCAGCAGAAAACAACCTTTCTCCCTCCTCTATGTGACATCCTTTTATATATTTGAACATGGCTATCATATCACCCCTTAACCTCCTCTTCCTCCAGGCTAAACATGCCCAGCTCCCTTAGCCGTTCCTGATAAGGCATCGTTTCCAGGCCTTTGACCATTTTGGTTGCCCTCCTCTGGACACGTTCCAGTTTGTCAGTGTCCTTCTTGAACTGTGGTGCCCAGAACTGGACACAGTACTCCAGGCGAGGTCTGACCAGAGCAGAATACAGTGGCACTATTACTTCCCTTGATCTAGATGCTATACTCCTATTGATGCAGCCCAGAATTGCATTGGCTTTTTTAGCTGCCGCGTCACACTGTTGGCTCATGTCAAGTTTGTGGTCAACCAAGACTCCTAGATCCTTTTCACATGTACTGCTCTCAAGCCAGGTGTCACCCATCTTGTATTTGTGCCTCTCATTTTTTTTTGCCCAAATACAATAGTTTACATTTCTCCCTGTTAAAATTCATCTTGTTTGTTTGGGCCCAATTCTCTAATCTGTCAAGGTCGTTTTGAAGTGTGATCCTGTCCTCTGGGGTGTTAGCCACCCCTCCCAGTTTGGTGTCATCTGCAAATTTGATCAGGATGCCCTTGAGTCCATCATCCAAGTCGTTGATAAAGATGTTGAATAAGACCGGGCCCAAGACAGAACCCTGTGGCACCCCACTAGTCACTCTTCTCCAGGATGAAGAGGAACCATTGATGAGCACCCTTTGGGTTCGGTCAGTCAGCCAGTTACCAATCCACTGAGTGGTAGCATAGTCAAGACCGCATTTTACCAGCTTCTTTACAAGAATATCATGGGGCACCTTGTCAAATGCCTTGCTGAAATCAAGGTAGGCTATATCCACTTCATCTACCAGGCTTGTAATTCTGTCAAAAAACGAGATCAGGTTAGTCTGACATGACTTATTTTTCAGAAATCCATGCTGACTATTGGTGATCACAGCATTCCTTTCTAGGTGCTCACAGACTGTTTGCTTAATGATCTGCTCCAGAATCTTCCCTGGTATTATTATTTTTTTAAATAAATTTTTATTGATTTTCAATTTTAAAACAAGCATAACAAACAAAACATCGACAAACAGAAACATACACACATATATAATTTCATATCCTCATTTTCATAAACCTTCTTTCTCGGACTTCCCCATACCTCACCCTCTCTGCATCCTTGTTTTACAGTTTTACAGCAACCCCTTGGTCCAATTGTATTTATAACTTATTCTTTCTCTATTTTCTATTAATTCATCAAACAATTTCCGCTGCAATTCTGCATCTTCCTTTCCCTTGACATTTTAGCATTCATCAATTTTACAATAGTTCTTAAGATAAACTTTAAATTTCTTCCAATCTTCCTCCACCGTCTCTTTCTCTTGGTCACGGATTCTGCCGGTCATTTCTGCCAGTCCCATAAAGTCGATCACTTTCGTCTGCCATTCTTCCAGTGTAGGTAATTCTTGCATCTTCCAATACTTTGCTAAAAATATCCTTGCTGCTGTAGTAGCATACAGAAAAAAAGTCTTATCCTTTCTTGACACCAATTGGCCAACCATGCCCAAGAGAAATGCCTCTGGTTTCTTATGAAAAGTACATTTAAGTACCTTCTTAATTTCATTATAAATCATTTCCCAGAAGGCCTTAATCTTTGGGCAGGTCCACCAAAGGTGAAAGAAAGTACCTTCAATTTCATTACATTTCCAGCATTTATTATTGGGCAAATGATAAATCTTAGCAAGCTTGGCTGAGGTCATGTACCACCTATAAATCATTTTCATAATATTTTCTCTTAAGGCATTATATGCCGTAAATTTAATACCGGTGGTCCATAACTGTTCCCAGTCAGCAAACATAATGTCATGACCAATGTCCTGTGCCCATTTAATCACAGCTGATTTGACTGTCTCATCTACTGTGTTCCACTTCAGCAGCAAATTGTACATTCTTGATAGATTCTTAGTATTGGGTTCTAACAATTCTGTTTCTAGTTTCGATTTCTCCACCTGGAAGCCAATTTTCCTGAAAGTCTCCAGAATCTTCCCTGGTATTGATGTCAGACTGACTGGGAGGTAATTATTTGGGTCCTCTCTTTCCCCCTTTTTGAAAATAGGGACAACATTTGCCCTCCTCCAGTCTGCCGGGACTTTGCCTGTTCTCCAGGAATTCTCAAAGATGACTGCCAGTGGTTTTGAGATCACATCTGCCAGTTCTTTTAATACTCTTGGATGCAGTTCATCTGGCCCTGGAGACTTGAATACATCTAGACTAGCCAAGTATTCTTGTACTATCTCCTTAGTTATTCTGGGCTGTGTTTCCTCTGCTGAATCATTTGCTCCAAATTCTTCAGGTCGGGCATTGTTTTCTTTATCGGAGAAGACTGAGGCAAAGAAGGCATTGAGGAATTCAGCCCTTTCTGTGTCCCCTGTTTACATTTCACCATCTTCTCCTCTGAGTGACCCCACTGTTTCTTTGTTCTTCGTTTTGCTATGAACATACCCATAAAAGCCTTTTTTGTTGCTTTTAACCTCTCTAGCAAGCCTGAGTTCATTCTGTGCTTTAGCTTTTCTGACTTTGTGTCTACACATGCTGGCTATTTGTTTGAATTCCTCTTTGGTGGTTTCCCCCCTTTTCCATTTTTTGTACACATCCTTTTTTAATCTTAACTCAGTTAAAAGTTCTTTAGATAGCCACCCTGGCTTCTTTAGGCACCTTCCATGTTTTCGTCTCATTGGTATTGCCTGAAGTTGTGCTTTTACTATCTCCCTCTTAACAAACTCCCAGCCATCATGAACTCCCTTTCCTTTTAGTATTACTGTCCATGGGATCTCACCCAGCACTTCCCTAAGTTTTATGAAGTCGGCTTTCTTAAAGTCAAGAAAATGAGTCCTAGTATGCTTGGCTGCTCCTTTCCGCTGTATAGTAAACTTCAGAAGAGCATGATCACTCGCGCCTAATGATCTGATCCTTCCACTTCTACCCCACTAACCAGGTCATCAACATTGGTTAGGACCAGATCTAAAATGGCTGTTCCTCTTGTTGCTTCTCCCACTTTCTGGACAATGAAGTTGTCTGCAAGGCCAGTGAGGAATCTATTTGACCTTATGCTCTTGGCTGAGTTTGACATCCAACAGATATCTGGGTAATTGAAGTCCCCCATTACTACTATCTCCCTTCCTTTTGCATGCTTGGCCATCTGTTCCAGGAAGGCATCATCTATGTCCTCCGTTTGGCTTGGGGATCTATAGTAAACTCCCACAATGAGGTCACTGTTATTCTTCTCTCCCTTAATTTTGACCCAAATGCTCTCACTTTGGCTTTGAGGTTCTAAATCTTGGATCTCTTCACAGGTATACACATCCCTGACATATAACGCCACTCCTCCTCCTTTCTTGTCTGGTCTGTTTCTCTGAAATAGATTGTATCCCTCCATTATTACATTCCAGTCGTGGGACTTATCCCACCAGGTTTCAGTGATGCCTATTATGTCATATTTAGTTTGCTGTACCAAGAGCTCAAGCTCATCTTGTTTATTTCCCATGCTTTGTGCATTAGTGTACAGACATTGAAGTCCATTAACCATTCCCCCGTGTCTCTTATTTAAGGATTTTTTCCTCCCACCACTAGGTCTGCGTGCTGTTTGCTCCATTTGGTCTATGACATTTGGATGATCATCTTCATCAATTGATAGACTCCTACCTTCAGGAGCACTGTCTCCCTCCCCCACATTAGTCAGTTTAAAGCCCTCCTGATGAGGTTTCTGAGATTTTGGGCAAAAACATTCCTCCCAACCGCTGTGAGGTGCAGCCCATCGCTTGCCAGAAGTCCATCTTCAAGAAACTGCAGTCCGTGATCTAAGAATCCAAACCGTTCCTGTTTACACCATTTGCGAAGCCAGCTGTTCACTTCCACTATTTTCCCCTCTCTCCCTGGGCCACGTCATTCAACTGGGAGGACAGATGAGATGACAATTTGTGCATTTAATTGCTTCAGTTTCCTTCCCAGAGCCTCGTAGTCTCTTTTGATCTTCTGGAGGCTATTGCTTGCAGTGTCATTGGTTCCCACATGAACCAAGAGAAAGGGGTATTTGTCAGTGGGTTTTATGATTCCTTGCAGTCGTTCAGTTACATCTTGGATCTTAGCCCCGGGGAGACAGCACACTTCCCGAGACATCTTGTCAGGCCCACAGATCACTGCTTCTGTTCCCCTCAGTAGGGAATCCCCTATCACCACTACACGCCTCCTCTTAGGTCTGGTCAGGGTTCTTCCGTGAGCTGTCCGTTCCAAGGTCACCTGCACATTCCCTGAGGACTGACTTGGTGGAGACGGTGTGCTCTGTTGCTTCCAAGAAGAGCTCCAGCTCTCTAATTCTTTGGAGCGTAGCTACACGTTCCTCCAGTTGCTGGACTTTGTCTTCTAAGAGGGCAATCAACATGCAATTCCTGCAGGTAAAGCTGCCTGAAACCTTTGGCAAGATGGCAAACATTGCGCAGGAACCGCAGGCGACTGCAGCTGTTCCCTCACCCTCCATCTTGAGAACGTGTCGTTGGGGGTGGCTACAGCGGTCCTCCATCATAAAAAGTGTGAACACAGGACAAATAACTCCCCCCCCAAAAAAACCTAGGTCTCCCCCAACAAAGGTTTGAGACTAGCTCCCCTAAATCTAAAAGATGGATCAAACTGCACGCGCCTGCAAGCTCTGGTAAGCTCCTCCCACAGCTAATCACCTGCCTCAACAGAAACCCTGCCCCCTCTGACCTTTGCACAGGGAGAGCAGCTAATCAGCCACAAAGAAAAACACACACAAGAAAACCCTTTTTGCTCCTTCTTCAGCTGCTGCTCCTTCTCTCTCTCCCCCGCAACACCTAATAACAGTTGACTTTACATTATTGCATTGTTAGTTTTCCATCTCTGCTCCACTTTATTGGCTGCTGTTTGGAGGCCTGGACAGACTATCAATGAAATGATGTCATGTTGCATGCAGATGATGTCATATCACATTGTGGAAGGGAGGAGGAGGAGGTGCTAGACTGTTTCATCCATACGGTCTTTGCAGCATCTAATTTCAGCCTTTTCTGTTGTGGAAGCCACGCTCAGCCCATCTGCTAGAGTTTCAGCCACTATCCTTAGTCTACTCATTCTGCCAGTCAGCCCAAAAAATGGGGCCTGTTGGTTTTTGCCTTCTGAAATGGCAGTAAATGAAAATAACAGTAGTACCATTAAACTCACAAAACATACAATCAATCAAACATCATCAGAGGATAGTGAAGAGTCCCAATTTATCTCAGAAAAGCTATTTGAATTATGATGCACTATTCGTTGCAATCCAGTTAGAGTGCCTATTAGAAAAGCAGGGCACCACCATTCATTCATTAATTCTACTTTTATGATTTCCATTTATAGACTGCTTATTATCTGAAGAGTGGTTCCCATTTAGAACTGTATTGCTATGTAACGAGCCAGGTCTACTTCCCCATTCATGTAAAATCCACAGTGTACAATCAGAACACAAAAATAAGAGGAATGGGAGCTGAAATCCTATAATCATTTACCTGGGAGTAATCCCAGTGAGGCTTTTTTCCATGTAAATATGCATAGGATTTTGAAGAAAAACACTAAGAAACAATGAAGTAAGCATTTCAGCAAAGTAACCTTAACTCTGTGCTAAACTTTATCCACTGTGAGCTCAGAAATAGTCAAAACTTTATGCAGCATTAAAGGAACCTGAAATAAATAGGCAAATGCCACAAATCTGTGATGATTAAAGCAAAGCCACATTGTTCAAATTTGGTTTACGTTGGTTTTTTTCCATGCGAGTTAGCACACTCTTCTAAATATTTTACCATTTTCCTTCCTTCAAAATCTGTAAAAATAACCATTGATTTTAAAGGTGTCTGTCCTGCTCAATTTCTATCTTCCATCCCGTTTCAAGTAGGAACTGTACTGAATCTAACTATAAAAGACAGCCAATTTTCTTTGCAGTAATCTTTAATATTTTTCATCAGTGTCTTGCTCCCCAGACAAGGTGCTAGTTTTGCAATCCGAACCCACTCATCAATGAACAGCTAATGAGATTAAAGTGTTGACTTTCAAAAGTAATCACAAATAATATAATGTATCATACCACCATAAAGCTGATATTAAGATGGACTGCAATCTGAAGTATCGTTGTGCTAATGCACAAAAATATTTGTTCCCCAGCCAATAAAAACGGTTTGGAAATGCATCCTAAGAGTTAGAATAAACCTCTCCACTGAAACATATACTATGGGTTGTATCCAATATTAATTCTACTCAGCTAGACCTACTATCAAAATAAGAACAGGACTACTATAGGTCCATTAATGTCAATGTGTTGGTTTTGAGTAGCTCGATACAACGCTATGTACATTGTAAGTAGAAAAATAATTACAAACGATATATCATAAATTAAATATATATTAAAAATTGAGTAGTTGTTCAATCTAGATAGGCATTTTTTTTCAATACAATGCCTCAAGTTCATATAAAGATGCATTGCTACACACTGGTAATCAGTCTCACGAGTGGGTATTAAAATTGTTCACCATTATCTAAAAATTTAACCCATCCCAACATTTGATTGGAAATACTTGGTGTTTATCAATGGGTTTTCCATGGAACAAAATTAGTTTTCTCTTAATAAGACAAAAGGAGCAGAAATGTCAATTACTATGGCTTCATTTTCACTATTATTTTCCAATTACTTGAAGAAGCCTATTCATAGCTTAGAATGGTACGAAGTGCAGAAGCCTTTCTTTGCAAACATTTAGAAGAATGCCCAGGGCACTATATGTAAAGCTTCACTAGCTGTTCCTAAAATTTGAATCCCGTAAAATGTAGCAGCGCTAAACAATTTATGAAGCACAAATTGCAGTGGTTATTGGCTTTTTCTCATTATGTTTTCAGTTTCTGTTACGTTACTGGAAGTAAAATATTGATGCTTCCCTTTAAGCCTTAAAGACCTTTCCCTGAAGGATGGGGCTGTAGACTACAGTCAAAAATGCCATGGTGGTCAAAAATGACTTGTGGCTCAACTTGAACCTTCCATTTTCACATCCTGAAAACCTACTTACCCTTTAACCTGCCAAAAGTAAGAGAATGATGTTATTTTGGTGGGATCATCCCCAGCTCACACTGAAGCATTAGCAGTGCAGTCTTATACACATCTACTCAAAAACACATTTCAATGAGTTCAATAAGGCTTATGCCAAAGAAAGTTAGGCTTACAGCCTCAGTGCTCTGACTTTTTCCAGGCCCTGTTGCATACTCTCCAACATGTCCTAGTGGAAGACCAAGACCAGTGTCTTCTGGGGCCATGCTCCCATGCGAGTCATGTGATCTGTGTGAGAGTATGGCACCCCAAAACACATTATTTGGACACCGTGTTCTCACATGAGAGCATGCCGAAAATGGGATGCCCCGATTCAATAAATTTAATCGGGACAGTTGAGGGATATGCTGCTGTACACCCTACGGTTGGTGGAAACAGAAGCAACTTTACATACAAGGTGTGGGGGACATTTAGCCCTCCAGTTACAAGTTACAAGTCCCATCACCCCAGCAAGCATGGCCAGTGACCAGGAATGATGTGAGTTGCACTTCAGCAAAATCTGGAGGACTAAAGGTTCCTCACACCTGGTCTAATGAAACACCTCCAATTGAGATGATGGAGGACCTCCCTTGAACTGAATGGATGTAGAACAGTGTAGCTCAGGAGTGGGGAAACTTTAGTCTTCTAGTTGTTGCTAAACTACAACTCCCATCAACCCCAACCATCATAGCCAATAGTTTGATGAGAGTTGTGATCCAACAACATCTGGAGGTTCTCCTCTCTTGATGCAACTCATGTGGAGAGGAACAGTGGCCCAGCATCAAGGCAACTGAGGGAAGGGAGAAATGAAGTTGTGATGGTTCTTGACAGAACATCTCTACCCCCTGTTACCTAAACAAGAAGGAAAGGGAAGTGTGAGCTGGAACAGGAATTTAACCCCCGAATCCATCTGTCTTCCTCTTTTCATATCACCAAGGTCCTTCTAAACACTCAACAACAGTTTGCATTTGTGTGTGAAAGAAAGGAAGGGAGCTGACTGAAACCAGAAGCTTCCTCAGAAATGACCTTCACCACATCAATAAATGATGAGCACAAGTCTGCTCTGCTTCTTTGAACTAGCTTTTTGAAAAAGGGCACGAGGGCATTTTGTTGCAAAGGTTCATGGTGGTTTCATGATGAACGTTTGTGTTGAGGACTCGGGGTGGGCATGCCATCTTTGAAAGAAGCTTTTTGTTTGGAGGTACCAAGGCTCTTGGGCTACAATAGAGAATAATGTTCAGTAGTACTTAAAATGCCTAATATGTGCTTTATTAGCTCTTTGTACAGTTATGCTTGCCACTGTCTGCAGACTGGAAAATGGAATGGGAGTAAGTACTTCAGAAAATGTTGAAAGCTCATATTTTGGCTAGTAGGTTTCTTTATTAGGGATGGTATCAGAATCTGCGTTGCTCAGACGAGCTCACTTGAATGGTCTTCCCCTGAGGCGCCCAAATAGCACCCACATTTCTAGAGGATTAGATGCTCCCATTCACAGAGTCACCTATTATGGCCACAATACAAGCTGTAGTGAGGCATTTTAATTTTTTCTCTCCATGCAAATAGCATTGTCTGGAGAGATAGTGAGACTTGTCTCTCTATTGTGTCCCTTGCCAGCTTCTCTCCCACCCCTGCACTGTCCATGGGGAAAATCTGCTATGTGATCAGGATTGCACCTCACAGGGTCCTTCCTTGTGGCAATTAAATGAGGGGGGGCACCATGTACTCCAAAATAGTCAGTGTGGCCTAGTGGCTAGCGTGTCAGATTAGGATCTGAGAGACCAGAGTTCTAATCCCTGCTTGGCCATGAAGCTCTGTGGATGACCTAGTGCTGATCACTGTCTCTCAGTCTAACCCACCTTACAGGATTTAAGGAAGAGGAGGACAACCATGTAAGTCACCTTGAGCTCCTTAGAGAAAAAGGTGAACTATAAATGCAGTAAATAAATTATAAAAAATGGTTACTGGGGTGAACACAGCTGTGCCCCCAAATGCAAGCAGGTGAGATGGATATTTAGTTGACAAGTCACTAATCATTTCTTTATTCACTCTTCCTGTCACTACCCTACTCTCTTCAGAGCCAGACTCACACCACAGTTTAGTTCATGAGTTGCACCTTTAATATTAACTAGGTGAAATGCTTCAGACTTCTCTAAGCATTTCTAGCCCCTGATCCAGCAGGTATGTAAGCTTGGCGTTGTTTTGGCTGCCTTTGACTGACACGGGGTTTATCCACCATAATTCATAACCTGCATATTTAGAATCAGATCCAGAGGGTTGAGCTCCACGGGGCTTCCAAGCTACTGTTTTTCACAAGCTACCCCTATAACATTTGAAACAGATTTTAATCTTGCTTATTGCTTTTTCTCTTGTTTTAACAATGTTGTGGCTGCCAGTTTGTGTCCATGTGTGTGTTTAGTATTTGCATTTTAACTGCTTTATTCTTTTCGTAAACTGCCCTGGGAATATGACTGTAGGGTGGTATAAAAATACTTCAGCTAAATCGATAAATAATAAACTCTTCCCTCAAAATGGGGAGGGGGGAATTATGGACTTCAAGAGCAGCATGCGACAGAACAGGAGGCTTCTGTGTATCTTTAGACTGCGGCTTTAATCTTTTTAAAACTGGCATCTCTCCTATGACTTCATTTACTACATAAATCTGCAGCTGTTGCTTTGGTTGTTCAGGCTCCCCCCTGCCCTCCTTCGTCTAATCCTTGCTTTATTATACTAACCTTGTGCTCTTTTTCTTTACTGGGATATTGAACTCTTCATTCATTGACTCATGTCTATTTTCAATTACAGCCTTGCTGCGATGTGGCTCGAAAATAAAGGCATGTAAGGTCTGAATCCATAAGGTCTCGGAAATGCATCTTCTATCACGGACTGACTTTTCTAAATATGGCACTCGCAGGATGGGAATTTTCCCAAGGAGATAATCTGAAGCATGTGAGCTGACTGCCTTTGTGCTGCCTTCTCTTTTGAGTCCTGATTGAATATAGTGACACTTGCATTCTGACATTCAGAAGAAAAGGCTGTCCAATTCTATAAAGGGTATGGTTTGTGCATGCTAGGGTCATTTATTTCTGGGGCTCATAATTCTTAATTGTGATTGCACATCTTCCTTCTCAGTACACCAATTGGCAAGAGTCTTGCCTTTATACTCTGCCACCCCAGAAAAAACCAGCCCACCAGAAGATCGAGGGACCTAATTTAACATTTCTGTTCTCTGCCACAGGGTCATTGGATGGTATTGGGTGCATTATTCCAGTACCCCATCAGACAAAAGGGTAACATAATATAAATATAAATATAAATATAAATATAAATATAAATATAAATATAAATATAAATATAAATATAAATATAAATATAAATATAAATATAAATATAAATATAAATATTATTTATACCTCGCCCATCTGGCTGGGTTTCCCCAGCCACTCTGGGTGGCTCCAATCACTCTGGACAGAAGTGAAATAATAGTCTAGTAGTACTTTAAAGGCTAACAAATGTATTACTACCTAAACTTGCATAGATTACCAACCAACAATGAGCATCTGACTGTAGCCCGGAAAAACTTACACCAGATTCTCCTCCTGCTCCTGCTCTATCTTCATAACGTTCTAAAACAGTTCCATTTGTTGCACTACAACCCACTTTACAAAGTTGTTGTAAGGGTGAAAGATTATAAAACACACTGGCATATTTAAAATGCTGTTATAAAACATTGGATGGTTCAAATGAGAACTCAATGTGCAGAGCATGGGAGCATAGACTGCATCCTGCCTGAACATCCCACCCAGCTAAGTCTGTTACAGCAGGCAGCCACAGATCAGATGAATATGCTGGTTGTGTCCCAGATTCTATTTTCTTTTATTTGAGTGTGCTTCCCCTCCCCATCGTGATTCCATGACCTCAGAGGTCACATCCCATGACCTCCTAGCAGCTCCACCAGGTCTAGTGGAAGTAAATGTGTATAGGTTTACAACTGGGCAGCATAATTCTATGCAAATTTACTCACTGTGCTCAATGGGACCTTGCAAGTGTGTTCCCTTGTAAGTGTGTTTAGTAATGCAATCATACAATGCAATCCTATGAGCATCTACTAAGTAGTAAGTCCCCTTTGAGTTCCATGAGACTTACTTTCAGGAAAGGCTATTTTGAATTGCAGGCTCTGTCTAGCTAATTTTCAGTACTGAACTTTTGATCCTCTGAAAATGAATATTTCTGGAAGAGGCCAAATTTAGCTGTATCATTTGATGTCTTCTGCATTTAGACAAGTGTGTGAAGATATATAACACCATGACTTTAGAGACCAACAGATTAGGAGCTTCTACTCAAATGTTAATTACTTTTACAGATGGACAGCCATTAAGGAAGACCAGCTCTTTGATATCAAAGCACTAACTTTGAATATATGTGTGGCTGACCACTCACAAAAACTAAGCCACTTTCACACACTTGAGTCTCAATATATTGGAACATCTTCAGTGCCTTTGATGTGGTAGATTAAATGAGCTCCCCCAAGTACTGTATCATTTCAAAATGAGTTTAATTTTAAGTTGTATATTAAAATGCAGGATCAGCACCCCTAGCCTACGGCACTGAAGCTACAGACCTTTTTCTACCTCTCTTGTGCCACACATTTCATAAATGTTCAAAGTATTTTTTTCTTCTTATTAAGTGAAAAATGTCACCCCAAATCTTGCTACATTGGGATGACCAATACATGTGGGGTGTAGAGGATTTATTAGACATCCTAGAAAACATATTTTCAGCCCTAGGGCAGCAATCTTCCAGGACCAGCATGCCAGTTGGTGTGTTTGTTTTTGTACAGAGAAAAAGCGGGCATCACAACAGGCGTGTATCTTAATTTTTGTACAATTGGCAACATTCTAGCCATTCAAAAGTGAGAGCTTTCACAAGCATCTAGACATGCCAGAGTCATCTTCACATTGCTGGATAACAGATTTGTTTAGTTTAGAAGACTGCAGCAAATTACTCATTTGTTTTTATTTCATGGTATATTTTATAACTTATTTTCAGACATGATCTTGGTTGTAATACTTGTATGTAATGACTCTAGAAAATGTGTGACTGTGAAAAAGAAGGTTATTGAAAATTGATGTACATATGCACAAAACCTATAAAAACAAAAATTGGGGAGAGAGCCTATGGGAACTAGGCTAATCCCTTAAATGTTCCCTTGGCACCTCCTTCTCAAAACCCAGGAAGCTTATGCCCAGTTTAGGGAGTGAGGCACAATGCCCATGTGTGTGACGACACCACATACGTTGCCCCCACTCCCACAAGCTCCCACCTCACAAGCTGATGCCTCTGACCCTAACTGTTCCCCTATACAAAATTTCACTGCACACCACTGGGGGGGAGTGATCCCCTACCCACCTTTCTGCCCAAATGGTACAGTGTATGAAACGTTTCCTGCATGATTCTGCTGAGTGCGTAAGATAGCCCTAATATATATACGCAGCTGGACTTTAGGAGGAAAACACTGTTTTGCCAATCTCATAACAACCAGTCGATGAATTGGCCTTGACTCTGTGACAACACTGCACATCAAGGATAGAAGTATAACAGGAATCTGAGAAGAAGCACGCACAGGAACCATTGATGCAAGTAATAAAAGACATGCCCCCTTCTCTTGCCCTGATCCCTCAGTATAGTCTTCTTGTACATTTTGGCCTGCTGCGTATACGAGCTGTCAGATGGAAATCCTTCAGTCCTAAGACCTTTGTGTTGGCAGCAATAAATATAACTGATTCTGATGCAAGTTCTGCTGTGCTCCAGGTAAATTATGGAAGCAGACAGGTGACAGCTTGTTCAGATGAGTCATTTGTTCTCATTTATCCTGCATCATCGGAAGGCAAGGTGTATACAGAATGTCAATATGATTTGGCATTTGGGAATGGAAACATTTCCAGGAAGGGAAGAGCAATCCTGTGCTCACATATACCAGGTCCAGAAACACGTTGCTTCTATGTTGAGGCAGCAGTTGCCAAATCCAATGGCAACTTACTGGAGGAGAGGGGAGAGGAAAGACACATGCAACCAGAAATGGCAGAAAAATAACAGATACAGCTTCACTCTGTTACTTACCAATCAGGTTACAGATAGGTAGCCATGTTGGTCTGCCATAGTCAAAACAAAATAAAAAAATTCCTTCCAGTAGCACCTTAAAGACCAACTAAGTTAGTTCTTGGTATGAGCTTTCGTGTGCATGCACAGGTATCTGAAGAAGTGTGCATGCACACGAAAGCTCATACCAAGAACTAACTTAGTTGGTCTTTAAGGTGCTACTGGAAGGAATTTTTTTATTTTGTTTTTACCAATCAGGGACTGTGTTGCCACCAATGCCCACTTGTCATTCACAGAGGTAGCCAATAAGCTCACAACAATGGGGACATGCCTGAGACACACACCACTGTATAATCGCTCCACAAAGTGTGCAAATCAATACAACTCCCACTCCAACAGCCCCAGTGATGCAGCCAGCAATTCCCAGGCACCCTTCCAGACATGGGTTCAAGTCCCTTTCTCCTCACCACCACTGACTTGGAACTCCACACAAACAAAGGGGAGGGAGATCAGGACACGCATCCCCGTGTTCTGGCAGAGGACCAGCAGGAAGCACTCAAAGCCTTCCTGGGACAGAGGTTCAAGACCCTTTTGTCAAAGAGAGGGGCCATGGCGCACACTGATAGCATCCTCCAGTGGCTCACTCTATAGGGAAGCAGGAAACAGGAGTTTGAGCCCCATCAAGATGAAAGGAACAAAATGCATGCCCTTGCCTTTTGCATGCTGGAAAAATATATACCAGGGCAAAGAACTACAGCTCTCATCAGCCCAGCCAACATTACAAATGATCAGGGATTGTGGGAGTTTTCCCAATGACATCTGGAAGACTGGGCACCACACTGGCTACTCCTTAATTGAGTCACTTCCATGAATCTATTATCTAAGCTCCTATCAAATTACATAGTGCTTCAGGACATAAACAGAGAGATAGGTCCCTGTCTTAAAGAAGCTTAACCATGGGGAGATAACAGTGGGAGAGAAGATCCCAAGATTGCTGAATTTCTTTTTCCCATGTCCAGATTGTTCTAAGATGTAGGCCTAGCAAAGAACCTTAAATGGAATCTTATCTTCAGCCCTCACCCACTTAATGATCTTGCAAGCTATTAAGTGGGACTAACTCTTGAAAATCTTCATCTATCTGATGCTGCAGGAGGAGGGCAGGGGAGAGTGGAAGCTGAATAAGAAAGGGATTTAGTCCATTTCCCTTTCACCATCTGTAAAAATATCAAAATCCCAGGCCCACTCACCTCCACACCTGGTGTTCTGCAGCTGATATTATATTGCACAGATCACTTTCCTTAATCTCAGCTCATTAAACACTGCATGCATCTCTTCAGCATCCCATCGAACATCTCTCTTGCAGTCCACAATTAGTCAGCAATCCCATAATAAAAGACACCACAATGGACATCTCTCAGAAAAACCCAGCTAAGGTTGCCATAGCAGCCTTTCCTCTGTGGGGCTGCCACCTGTGGATTTGAATGGGAAAAATTAGCTTTCCAGTAACTTCGTTGTTTTCCACTGAGTCTGTCTATGCAGTAAGATGGTATTAGAATTCTCTGTGGATGGTGGGTGGAAGGAAGTTCAGTAAAGTTTAATTTAACAAAACCTTTCTGAGCTCTGGCTGCAAACTATAAGGTTAATAATGTTTTTCCTGTTGAGACCATGTTGCTTTTCTACTTGCACAAAAACTGACAGTCATCTTTTTATGGAATCCATTACAACAATCCCGGATTTCTGTATGTGCTGGACTCATCTTGTTTTGCATTCAGTCACTTTGTGTGATAATATATATATATGTCTTCTGAATGCCATCCATTTTCCTATACAGAGTATTAAGGTCATCTTTATCCAGCAGTCTGGTGTCTTTTGGAACAATGGGTTTGGAAAAGCAGTTCTATTCAAAAAGCTACTTCGGCAGAAATTTTTATAGCGGGCGTGTTTGCAAGTCCTAGCCATAAACAGAGATTGAAATATAGCATCTAGTAGCAACTCCCTTTTTCACCTATTTATGTTAAAACAAAAACAAACAAACAAAAACCACCAATTTGATTTGTGCTATATAGTAGCCTGCCCAATCACGTTTTTAGTTGTCACAAATTCTCTCCTGTGTTTCCTGGCTGTGTTATGAATACATTCTCTACTTTCTACAAAAAGTTGTTCTTGCATACACCTTCACGACTTAACCAATTTATTATGGTTTCACAGAGCAGAGTCTACTTCATCAGATACATAAAGGTGACAGGTACATAATGGGTATAAGAGCAGCCATGTTCACATCTGAAATGGACCATGAGTGGAATCCATCAAACAGAGAGGAATGAGACCTGTGCTGATGAAGAAAATGGGTGGATAACCAACACCTGGAGGGAATAGTAGGATAGCACCATGAATTCCTTATGTTCACATTGTAGCCATCTGCACAGGGGTATGATGAAAACAAAGCCTAGCTGTGCTTGCTGCAACCAACCATCTGTTAGTCAATCAATGACATGGTTTTGACAGGGAGTAAACATAAGTGCTTACGTTTCTATGTTTGGACGACCTGGCTTCACTGAGTTCTTTTCTTCTTAAGTTCATTGAAGTGATGTGAAGCAAAGGCTCTACCAGGGGGAGCAACTGAATGACCCTAGGAAACCACAATATGGTCTCATGAGACTATAGGTCACAAACAATATAAGATGAAGTTCTAAAGGTCCTTATAGTAAAGAAAGTTAAGAATGCTAGATGCATGTTTCAAAGACTGTGAATTGCTGTGGACTGGGACTTCGGCTCAGAAAGTTGGGACACATATTAAGAGTCTCTCATTTGGAAAGGCTTGGAGTCCAGTTGGTATTTATTTATGACATCTGTATGCCTCCCTACAACACAAAGTTCTCTGGGCAGCTTACACCATATAAGAAAACAGTGTAAACACAAATAAGACATCAAACTATAAAATCAAAGATAACATAAAGACAACATAAACCAAGTCCAGTTGCACCTCCAAAGTTAAAATCCAGAGAGAGGCCCAGACATCATCGTTTATTTAAAATAACTGAGTGAACAGAGAGGTCTTTATCTGGCACCAACCCCACAAAGATGGCACCAAGGAAACATTTTTGGGTTTGCTGTTCTAGGGAGCATCATCACTGAAAAGGCCCCCTTCTTTGTGGTTAATTGGTGAGATCACTTGGTTACGGATCAAAAACTACCATGACTTTTCTTATGGCATTCTTTGGAGGAAGAGGCAGCTCTTTCTATTAAATTAAATAAAAAACTAAGCGGAACCATTTTTTTTAAAAGTCCACTTAAAATCCACTAATGAGAGGACCATATGTAGCTCCTGGATGAGGGAGTTCTAAAGATGTGGGGCCACTGAAAATGCCCTATATCTGGTACCCTCCAATCTGATGGTTTTTGATGGCAGATATGGGTGCAGATAGTCCTTCCAATAACCTCCTCACAAACCACTGAGGGCTTTAAAGGCAAAAACTGGCACTTTAAATTGACTCCAGAAAGAAATAGATAAGGCCCACAAAGAGTAGTTTGGACAAAGAAGCTTACAGATTTTTTTAAAAAAATTGGCAAGTTTTTTAATTATAAAGATAAGTGATATTTAAAGAGAGATTATGCTATAAAAGAGAGATGGTTCCAGTTAGCCCTCCATCAATTAAAAATAAGTGTTAGATTAATTAAGGACATTTCTTAAACTTATCACACTGGAATTGAAACAACAGCCTGCATTAAAATTATGCTTTCCCCGCCTGCTTAGTTAATATAAATGCAGACATCTTCTGTGAAAATGAAGACTACCAAAAACATAATTCCTGGAATTCAGACAGAGTTGTAAGATTAAAACAACTCTGGCTCAAATCCATTCTCTTACCACAGCTGAAATCAATATTGCAGGACAAATAGTTCCTGCTATTAATAAAACATTGGACCACTTTTCAAACAATGCCACACAGCCCAACCTTATTCATATATTCTCAGGCCTAAGCCCTTCTACACTCATTGAGGATTGCTCCCAGTTGACTATGAACAGGATTGCTGCCTTATCTATTTCTCTCGTTAATATCCTCAAAAATTCTGCAAAAGAGACTAGGCCAATGATGGGCAGTGAAGGACCCCACATTTCTTCTGGCTAACCATGCTAACCGTGCAAGTTGCAGGGAGGCAAGGCATGTATAGAAAGCCCCAGCCATCTCAGGTTCTATCTGTGCTTCTGACTGACTGGCTTTCGTAGGGAATCCAGGAGTTCCTTCTGGGTGAGGTTTTTCTAGGTTTTTCTTTTTCCTCTTGGTTTTAATGTATCAGTGTGAGGTGTCTTTTTGTCCATTTGTTTGATTTGTTGTAGGTTGCTTTGGGTTCCCCTGAGCAAGATAAAGCAATTAACAAATTCAAGATTGTTGACCTTTGTCTCAGGAGACAATGGAGGAGTGTGCTTTGGGACAATGGAGAAGTCAAACTGTTGGAAGGTTACAGCGCTTGCTGTGGCTGTAGGGACTGATATGAGAGAGACATGTTTAGTTGCAAATTCAATATATAAATTAACAACAACAATTATGTGCATTTACCTGCAAGGTGATGGCTGTCAAGGGATGGGGGGTGTGTGTCAGAACTCATAAGCTAAAGTGAATTTAGAAGGAGGTTCTAGTTTGCAAAGTTTATGAGAAATTGGACTGTGGAATCTGACAATATGCAATGTACCTCTTTTTTTTGTTACCCTGCGACTCTATTAGAAATCCTGTTCTCCTCAGGTCACTATATAAACAATTTCAGTAACTTTGTGGGTGGGTGGGAGCCTGAATAGCTGACAAGTCTCACTATCACTAGGATAGTTATATAATCAAATGTCTCAGGAGAGTCTTGTATACAAAATGTAATAACGTAATACTGCTTTATATAAACTGAGGGCAGAAGTCAAGGAAGCAGAGAACAAAGTCATTACCACTCTTTCATCGTGGGACTCATAATTCAATTACCCTTATTCCCACCTTGTACTCCAAAAGATAGCAATTTCTTTAGATGAAACTGGCAAATGGAAAGGCTGGTGTAGTGTTCTATATATTTGCAAGTCCTCCTTTTTCACCTTTCCTTCCACATTACCTTCCCTTTTGTCTTCTTTCTTTGTTTTCCAGTTTCTAAAAATGTACATAATGAATAATCCCCATACAACTCCCCAAGAAACATTCCCATGCATATACAATGGAGTCAAACATTAAGTAGGTTTAGAAAGAGTTTAGAATTGATTGAATCAGTTATACGTTTTTTGTACTCTCTGTTGCTTTTCCACTTTTCAAACAATGAAAAATGACACTCTTGAAAGTTTCAGAACATGAGTCAATTATTAGGGTTCTTAATTTTGATGAGTTTTAGATCCCAATCATCAGTTTTGCAGCAATTGCAGTGTAGAGCTTTGGGTAGTTGTGGTGTCCAGGGGTAGACAAATCTGTCAATTTGCTTTTTCTTGGGTTCTCATTTTCCCAAATCTACACATTTTCACTTTAATTTGATTTTTTTTAAAATAAATAATCATTCATGGAAATTCTCCAGCATTTTAGTGTGAATTTCTCCTGGCCTACATTTTTTTTTGCATTTTGGTGTCACAAGTATCCTAGCATGAAGAAGCAGGGATGTAAGCCACCACTAACACCTCTGTCTTCCTCTCAATGATTCTCCCTATTGTCTGCAGTTCCCCACTTCTAAATCTGCTCCAGAAAGTTGAGGGGCACTCCAGAGCTAATTTAGAGGGGTGAGGGAATCCCTGAAAATTGCTTTCTTCCTCAAAGGAAGACTTATTGTCAACTGAGCGATACCGTTGGATACAACTCAATATATTTTGCTAAAAATCAAGATGTAGGTAAGGGGGGAAACCACTGCCTGTCCTAACAGCCCCATTCTGCAGAAAATACTACCACCCCTCCTGCTTGGTTCATTTCACAAATATTAGAAAGATGCAACTCATAGCTTTAGTTCAGATATAACACCTCAGACAGGGCAGTAACTGTTTCATTTTTTTATTTTGGGATAACTTCTGTGTTTTGGTTTTAACATCTTATGTAAAGAACTTTGGGATCATGTATCTTAAGTGGCATAAAAATGTAATTAACAGACAAGCACCTCACAATTTCCAAACAGCGGCCCAGCTTTTTCACCCCAAAATGGCTTGTGGAACATGATGGAGAATGCAGAACTTAGCCAAATAACGACACCACTTTGTTCTGCTTAGAAAGGCTGCATGTTAACAGCCTGTCACCCAAACTTTAGCAGCATCCCTACTAAGTATGGCTTATTGAACTTCCCAGTGCTTTTTCCCTAGAAAAATAGGCACTGGTACTCTTCATGAAGTTGTTACAGTAAGTGGCACACTTTTTAGTAACAAAAAATAGGTGCTGGTACTGCATACCCATGAGTACCCCCTGAAAAAAAGAACTGGTCCTCAATCTGTTTAAGTTTCTGGAGATATGGATAAAACTTGGTTCAGCTTGCCTTCAGAAGGTGTGTCTAGAGCAGGGGTGGATACTCTTGCTCTCCAAAAACCATTGGATTATCCTCTTGGACCATTGGCCATGCAAACTGGTGTTGATGGGAGCTGAAGTCTAAAAGCATCAGGGGGACGACAGGTTAGGCAGCCCAGGTATAAAGAGATATAGCTGCAGGATCCGCTTTTCATCTTGCTGTGTAGCAAGGTTCAAGAGGGAGGGATACTGGCTCATTGGATTGACAAGAGTTTTTACTGATTAAAAATTAACCACCATAATATCTACAGTAAACTGTAAATATTAGTTGCTTACAGTGTTTGTTTATAAGCAGATTGCATATTTATTAATAAAGTTCCTGCCCCTGCTTCAGAAATGAACTCATTAGATAGCTTTGACAAGCCATTATCTCATGGGCTCTGTGCCTCTTGTCTGCAATATGTGGGTAATAATCTACTTCATCAAGTTGTGAAGGGTCACTGAGCTAATGCAGATGGACATCCAAATAGCACTATATGATTGCTAATTATTATGTGTTGTTTAACTGCGTCTGCAGTTCCCATCCATTTTACTCCAGAGTAGTACTAGTAAAGACAGCAGGATAGCAGGGGATTGGACTAGATGGCCCCCAGGGTCCCTTCCAATTCTAAGATTCTATGGCATTCCAAAATAAGAGCACCAATGTGCCATAAGATCAATTTTATCTACATACACATAGAAATCGAAATTGGCTTCTTTAACTGTAGGTGACTTGATATGAATCATTAAATGTAACTGGCTCAAAATCTTTTATACTTTGCAAACTTAAGGGGGGAAACACACCTAAGGATTACTTTCTCATTCCCATTTCTAGGCTTTCTTTCAAATACAGTATCATCCTACTGGAATAATATTTGCATTTCCAAGGTCTCTCTCTTTCTGATTGGTACAAGTACGATCTCCCCGTATGCAAATGTTCAATTTTTCTTTTAGAAAAGATAGTGACTCTTTCAAGCTCTAATGTTCAGATAAGCTCAGTATTAAAATTGACTCTATTAGTCACATGTATTTAAGGAGAAATAAATGAATGCTCTGTTATATTTCATCCCAGTTTCCTCCGCAGTTCTCTTTCTAGCCTTCCATTGCTATACAGACTAGGCTTTTTCATTTCTTGAAGGCACTCTAATTTACTGAAGTATTTACTAAAGGTAAAAGGTAAAGGACCCCTGGATGGTTAAGTCCAAAGGCAACTATGGGGTTGCGGCGCTCATCTTGCTTTCAGGCCAAAGGAGCTGGTGTTTGTCTACAGTTTTCTGGGTCATGTGGCTAGCATGACTAAACCGCTTCTGGCGCAACAGAATTTACTACCCCACTATTCTTTCTATGGTTTTAGCCATAGAAAGAGAGATGGCTTATCAGGAAGGAGAGGAGCAAGGTCTTTACAGCCAATGCTCCAGTGGTACCATTTTGGCACTCCTATCAGTATGTTTGCAGCATGTCCGCCTTGCTCCCCTTCCCCCTCCTGATAAGCTACAGTGATGCTGGTCAGAGGGGTGGTCACGTAAGTGCTGTTACTCCACTGACAGTTACTGCCAAAATTCTCTGTCATGTCCCCTTTATTTGCCTGTTTTCTAAACTAATAGCTCATCCACACTTCTACTTGTTCCATACCTAGGAAGCATGGGTCCAGGCAGTTTTCCGCTTGTCCCATTCCTTTCCTAGGGAAAACTTGCTGTTTAGTTTTAAATCGGGGCAAATGTCAATGGCCGTTTGCTCTGAATGAGTGCTAAAGATCAGGTTTCCCCGGGAGAATGCGAAAAGGCAAGCAGAAGTCTGGATGAGCCCTAAGAAGATCAAAATTGTTGATCTAGACGCCGTCAAACCTGCAGAACTATCAAGTTCAGCAAACAGATGGACTAAAATAGGTGACAAGAATGGGGGCAGGCGGGGGACACAGCTCTGTACTACTTTTGTTCAGGCTGCTTGGAATATTTTGGGGATTTACAGTGTCAAACTTGTGGGACAGTGGCATCATGGATGATGATAGCTTTATAGACAGCATCATAACACCAGCATAAATAGGGTGACATTTGCCTTTAGAAAAGAAGCATATCAGTCGTCAAGAACCCTAGATTAAGGATAGCACCCATGGCTCGGAACTGTTTTGAATTGGATACTTCATTATCCCCTGGACCTTAAAGGTGTTTTTATACGGGCTCCTGTTCGTTTATGATGGTTGGGAAGTGGGACAAAGGACAGTGAGCTTTTCTGAAATGGAATTAGGTTGTCTCGTGGAAAGGGGATAGTGTAATATGGAACCAGTCAAACTCTGCTGCCACAGGTTTTTCCTCCACCCTCACAGTCTCCTGCCTCCCAGGTCTGCAAGTCTAGTGTTTCTCCACCATGCCACACTACTGCTGAAGCTTGTTGCCCACATCTGCCCGATAGGTGCTTGTCTACCATATTATCCCCCCCCCCCATTTTTTTGCCTGAAAGCTTTATTTAATCGCTCATAAAATGGGAGTCCTTTCCCCTCCCCTATGTGAAATCTGGCAGCTCTGATTCTTTGGAAGAGTAGCAGAATGCTAGAACAATTTATGTCAATAAGATATAAAATACCAAAGTTGCAGGCAGCAGAAGAGCTGCTGGGTCTTTAGCACAGAAATTAGGAGGCAACGAAAATGTGACACCCCCCCTTTTTATGACATTAAAATGATCCTAACAAAGGGATAATAGGACAAATGAAGGTTTTAACAATGATAATGACTCAAGTAACAAAGCTATGTTTTCTCTCATTGCACACCCCTAATTCTGAGGCTGAGTCTTATTTGATATGTTAATCTTGAGTGAATAAATAAGGAGTCCCTTGGTGCTTGCTTCACAATTGCTATTCAGAATGCAGATTTCCACTTCTGTGCTGAAATGTCATTCTTCTAGCTAGAAGTCCTTTAGGAAAGTAAAAACTCTCCCAACAAAAGGAGAGAAAAGATTGGCAATTGAAGATAATAGAGGGATAAAGCATGCAAGGTTATGGGAAATAAAGTCTTTAAACTCAGATATGCAAAATGAGATGGCATCTGCCTCTGCCAGCTAACACTGTCTTAACTGACACTGCTTTCTCCCCCTCCTTTCCATGAATCTTCTCCATCCAATTCTTATTTCTGGTTTGAACAAAAAGGTTCAAAGGGAAACTCCAGCATGACGTTGATGAGCAACTCATTAGCAAATATAGTGCTGTTGCATTTGGTTGTAATGAGAATAGCATTCACACCAAAAAAAGCAATAGGTGACTTAAGGTGTCAAGGTTATTTACCTTACAGCGCAGATTTACCACTAATGACTGGTTTATTTCTAGGTACCACTGGCAGCTAAATGGATGTTGAAATCATCTCTGTTCTGCCGGTCTAATTCTGTCACTTGTGGTTTCATTGCCTTTAGAGATCCACCGGGTACAGGTAGTTTGTTTTCTCATATGCACCCTTGTCAATCACCTGGAACACATAAGCATCTGATGAAGCAGGTTTGAGCCAGTGTGGTATGAGATCCAGTGTAATGTAATTGTTAGAGTTGTTAGCATCACTCTGTCTCATAAAACAATGGAGTGCACCTCTGCAGGTGAAGTCAAACTTCTGAAGAATCACAGTGCTTGTTGTGGCTGCAGAGAGCCGTAACTGTTGGCTCCTGCATTGTTTTTGCCGTATAAGCAGCACTGAAGTGACATCTCTGGGCGCAAGCCTGGGCAGTGTGTATGGAGGTCCTGGGCTGCCCAGATGACAAGACCCCCATCTTGGCCTTGCTGATGTGGTCCAAAGAAAAGCAGAGCAATTCATTTCGCACCAACTTGGCTGGAGGAGTTGCCAGAAGGAGGTGCACAAAACGCCATCCTACTGTCTTAGAGACTCCACTCCACATTTGTTTACTCCTTAGGCCTTTTCTTTCTTCACTCACCTGGTTTAGCCACCAGTTGGAGTTGTTCCCAGGGTGTGGCCACTATCACATGCTGACAGCTTCTAGGAGCCACTGGCGAGAGCTGAGGGCAGGGTGGGGACCAAAGGTGGACAAACTACCCCAGAAGAAGCACAACGTGTCCCCCACCAAAGGTACTATCCCTCCCCTAACACCCCCTACATCCTAATGGTTAGGGTGATGGACTAGGAACTAGAAGATCCAAGTTCAAATCCTCACTCAGCCATAAAGTTCACTAGGTGACCCTGGGCCAGTCATTCTCTCTCAGCTTAAACTACTTCACAGGTATGTAGTGAGGATTAAATGGGGGGGGGGGGGATGAACCACATGCACCACCTTGAGCGCCTTGGTGGAAAGGTAGGATTTAAATGTAATAAAAATCATTTCTGTATTAACACTTGTGCTACACCCCCAAAAGAAAAGAAAAGCCAGAGGATTTTTTTTTTGTTTTGTTTCTGTCTTACTGTGTCATTACAAATGATTGATAGATGACATTTTTGGTTCCTGTCTATCAGACCTTGTGGCCCCTTAGGCCATGATTATCCTGTCACAGATGAAAACATCCTTAGATTTTAAAACTCAGTTTAAATGAGCAGCATTAAAATGCTGTTCATCCAGATTTGTAAAGGCTGCCCAGGGGAGTGCTCCCCTGAGGTCTTGGGCGGGAGAAATGAGATGTGTCTGCTTGGTTTCAAATGTTGTCAGCTTCCTCACTTTAGGAATGCATGGGAAGTTGGAAGCCAAAGGGGTTCTGATTCCCATTAGGATTCTCATTTGCAAGACCTTTGAAATATTTGAGTGTCAGATAGAAATTGCAAACTTTTAAAAGAAGGAGAGAAAAGCCTTCTCCCATCCTACCATGTGGAAAGGTAAGCTGAGTGCGCCTTCCATTTACATAACAGAGAAAAATGTATATGCTGGGATTTTCTCTGTTGCTGACTTTCACTTGCCAGCCAAGAAAGTAGCTCATTCTTCATTACTGAATGTCACCAAGTTTATCCTGTGTGACGAACCCAGTATAATTTCTGGATTACATGAGCATTCACCGAACAGAAGAGTTCTTATTAACTGAAGCCAGCTACTGCTGAGGAATGCAACATAGTTACTAGGCACAGAAGGGTGTCATCCTTAGCTGCAACTAACAATCAGAATGAGATTTTTTTATTATTATTCCAAAAAGAAAAGAGGGTGGTGTTTGCACATTGATCTATCCCCTACCAAGCATTTATCTTCACACCAAGGCCTGTGGCCAATCGTCCTCTTTGTTGGGAAATTGAGGGGTTCATTGCTGTAAAAATAATCCTTTAAATCAGCATCCACATGTACATCTACCTGGGAGTGAGCTTACTTATCACAGTGGAACTTATTTCTAAGGAAGCATGCATAGGATTGCACTGTTAAGCAGCTCAAATTATTTCTTTTTCATGGATGCATGACTGACAGGGCAATTTCTAGCTGAAAAAGAGCCTACTTTTCCATTACATTTTGGGCATTTTCAAGGAGCACGTACATAGTCTTTGGCATTTCTCTTTTGACAGTTGTGTTGAATGTGAGCAAAAACTATTTAGAGTGAAGCCTCACTGTGCCTTCTGAATCAGTACCGTATTGCCTTCAGTGATGATCTTACCCAGCAGCCAAGCATGATTAGCTACATGGCGTAAGGGCATTTGTGCTTCCTGAATAGTCTTGGGTTACCCATTGGCACTGACTCATTAAGGAACATAGGAAGAAGACTTATTCCAGTCCAGATTATTTGTCCACCTTGTGCAGGGGTAGCCAGTGTGCTGCCCCCTAGATGCTGTTGGACTACAACTTCCATCAGCCCATGCCAGTATCGTGAAATGTTGGGGATGGTAGGAGTTGGAGTCTAACAATCTCTGGAGGGCATCGCTTTGGCTGCCCCTGGCCAAGCCCATCTTTGCCAACCCCAGTTTTTTTTTTCTGGGGGTGACACAGGAGTACTCATATCCCTAAACATTTTGTGAATCTAATGGAAGAAGAAACTTACAAAATTAAAAATTTTAGTTTCTTCTCTAGCACGGTGAATTGTCAGTTTTGTTGAATAGCATGGTGAATGCTCAGTTCCCTTGTCACCCCTGATGATGGCCTCATTTCCTGTCACGGTGTTTCCTGAGTCTCAGACGGAAGCGAGCTTTTAATGTGTGAAGTAGGAGTTGGAATCTAGCCTGGAATCGGGAAGATGTTAGTGCACACAACCTCATGCCAATGTGGAAGTTACTGCGAGCTGTAACTTTATTTTCCCCAATGGTGATTTTCTTGAGTCAAAATGAGAGTTCCCCTAAACTTTTTTTTAGGGGGAAAACACTGGCCAACTTGACTAGCAGCAGCTTTCTAGGGCCTATTGCACCATGTCCTACCTGTTTCCTGTTAAAAAGAAAAATAAAGCAAAATAGCTGACCCATTATGACCAATGGGACACTGGTGCACCAACCTCAGTCTTCTTGCTTACAGCCAGTTCGAGGGGTCGCCCTGCCTGCTGGCTTCCTCCTCCTCTGTAGTCTCAGTGTTGTCCTTGTAGAACTCACCAGGGAGGAAAATGGGGGCAAAAACGTCAGTCATTATCTCTGACCCCACCTACTGTTGGGGCTCCTTGCCTTCCACCCCACCAGCCCCAATGGGCACCAGCTGCCACTGCAAAACAGGAGTTGTCAGGAATTAAACCTGGGATTTCTATGGGCGAGGCAGCTGCTCTGCTAATGAGCTCTGGTTCCCCCAAAGGAAGAAGACGTACTTACAGTCATTAAAAGATTGGTGCAGCAGAGAGAGGAAACAATAGCAGCAAACAGAAATGGATCATGGTGAACATTCTCACAAGGAAAATTGAAACAAGAGAGCACTTGGCACAGCCCTAGTAATTTTCCAAGGCTGCCAATTGTTGAGCGAGTGAATCCATTGATTTCTGATTAGAGAGCCCTTCATATAGAAATCTGTAGGAAACTAACCCAACTCCCCATGATGCTGGAATGTCTATGAAGGCACTTTTTTGGGAGAATAATCACACATTAAATATAAAAGGAACTTTGGCTTCTGCGTTATAATTAATACATAAATCAAAACACGTTTCTTCCTACCTTGGAGCTCAGCAACCAGCAGCAGTTAATAACTTATACATAGATGTAAATTAATAACACTGTTCAAATTAAATTATATCTCTTTCATTTTTAATATGCAATGTCACGTAATGGAAAAAGATCACATCACATTTTGTACAACATAAACGGTAGATATGTTAGGGCTGAGCTGGCTATAAAATAACATGAAACTAAGTAGTCTCATTAAATGTAGCAGTAGGGAACCGATTTAGAGAAAACTTGCACTCAGAAAACCTGCAACTGCCAAGCTGATACTTCAAAAACACACCATGTGTAAAGGGTAGGAACCCGCATGCTTGAGACACATCACAAAGCTTGAGGTTGCTACTGTTATGATGAAACAAACACATACTTTATTTGTTAGGCATTACATCTACAGGTACAAAGGACATTGCCAAATTAAGAGGGTGGCTGTGATTTGGTTTGCATATGGTTTTGGAAAGCATGAATCAGGCAGTTTGCCCTTTAAACACACCAAGTGGTTTGGCTTTTATTGACTGTTTCTGGAGTTTGTCCTTGTGTTGGGTGGTATTCTGCGTTCCAAGTGATTTCGGATGAACACTTCTTGTATATTTGTATTTGTGTTGTATATTTGTATTGTGTTTGTGGATGCTTTATTTTGTATTTTTGTGCTTTACTCTCTTGTAATTTCTTTGAGACACCTTTCAGTTGTGTGAAGCAATCCATAAAATGAATAAACCAAACTGAAAAGAAACAGTATTGATCCTTCACACATACAAACCTGAAAATATTCCCCTTGACTGAGAGCTCCCCAAGCACTGCATTGAAAACATGAAGCTCCTGCATAAATGGACTTCCCTGTTCACTGTAATGGAGAATGTCATGTGACTCACTCAAAGAAAATGGGGAAGCCCCTGTAAGGTAGAAGATGCTCATTAGAAAAACCACAGTGATCCCGAAACGGAAATAAATTAGGTTCACAGTAAGCCATGCTGCACTTTCTGCATGAAGCCCAAAATTGACAAATACAACTGATATGAGTCACACAATACCTAGATCTCTAATTAGCCACCAGGCTTGCTTCAAAACTCCTTTAACAACAACAAAACACCACTCCACCAGTGGTAGCCCTATTAATCAAAGCTCAACAGGGCAATTGGGCTTTGTAAATGTGAACATTGGTAATTTTGTGCAAAACTTTCTGGGAATACAAACTGGGATTTTTGATCTGGGTATATGGCATCTCCTTTGTTGAAGAGAAAGCTGACCTGCTCTGATTAGGGGAAGAGGTGACTTTCCCTGTTTTCCCTTCCTTTGTTGTACTGATTTGACAAACCAGGTGACAGGCTGAAAAATTCAAAGCCCACTTTTCTGAATAATGTGATGGATTCATAGGGGCAAAAGTTAGTTGATTCCATATTTGCCTAATGCTCTCTGACAAGTTTGTCACTCTCATTCCAGCTGTTTTCTTTGGTTGCAATCCAAAATGCTCTTAGGCAAACTTAGTCTCGTTGACTACGTTCAGGGGACTTTAACCTCATGCAGCACATTCCAGATCGCATTGTTTGCACATGGATCTTCTCCAATTACAAATTTTTTCTAACAAGGCATAATAAATGTCCTTCGCTAGAGAGTCATTTTCTATGTGTTGGCCACCCGGAGTGCTACATCGCACTGCCAAATCGGAATCCCTTAACAGATAAGAGAGATTAAAGAAATGTTCAAATACTTTGCCAGAGTTAGTAGAATGGCATGGCCAGATATATTTTTTTTAAGTGTCTAAAACAGAAGCTTTTAATGCTCAACTCTGACTGGAAGTGACATCCTTTGCTCTGTAAGCCTTTGTTCCTAGTCCAATTATAAATTGTGTGGCTTGATTACCACTGATCCTGGTCATCTAATTAAAAAAAAAAAAATCCAAGAGCTTCCATGAACACTGTAAGACCTGTAGCAGTCTCTTTCACAAGTTGCTAAGTAAAGTACCATTAGTTTGGGCAACATAGGAGAAGTTTTGAGCACAGCCAGTTAAATCTTAAGCACGAATGTGAAGCTATTGTGGTGTGGAGCCAGTGTGGTGTAGTGGTTAAGAGCTGTAGACTCGTAATCTGGTGAACCGGGTTCGCGTCTCCACTCCTCCACATGCAGCTGCTGGGTGACCTTGGGCCAGTCACACTTCTCTGAAGTCTCTCAACCCCACTCACCTCACAGAGTGTTTGTTGTGGGGGAGGAAGGGAAAGGAGAATGTTAGCCCCTTTGAGACTCCTTCAGGTAGTGATAAAGCAGGATATCAAATCCAAACTCTTCTTCTATGTTGCATGCTCACAGAGGGATGACAGCTCTGACTGCTTCCTGTAATGATAGGTGCTAGTCTGGACTTTTTACATGGATTAGTTTTATGAATTGTGACACCAGTAAAGCTGGCATAACATAAAAGGTATCCCCTCATGAACTATCTGTGATTCTGGGACACCTGCTATCTCATATGTGAGCTAAAAGAACAGCGAACATCCTCACCCTAATGGCTATGGAAAAGATCAGAGCACAAGTCCTGTGAGCAGAAACTGGATTTCAAACAGAGAAGACAATCCCATTTTTAGGATAAATTCAGGATAAAGATAAGATGTAGTCTTCCACAAATTAGGACCGAATCCTTCTGATTGCAAACATAACTCACAGGAACGTAAACTAGGAAGAGCAAGCGTGATTAAAAGGACATTGTGTCATGTTGTTCACTCACTAAGCAAGCCCCTGTTACATAGAAGTTAAATTCAAAGTATAAAAACTGGAGCTCACAGCTGCTATGGGAGCACAGCAGTTCCACTGTGCCTGGTAAGTCACTTCTGGTTGCTTCCAAAGCTTTCCTTGATGTCAAAATTCTGTTGGCCCTGGCCTAACCATTCAGCTAACCAGAGATGTAATGGGTCTTTGTATTAGCAAATGCCTTGCCATTTGGCACAATCTGAATATTTTCTGCAGCTTTATTTTTCCTTTTTATCTTTGTTTCTTTTTTCCTGGTGTTTCACTCTCCCCCCAACCTCTGCCAAGCATCATTGGATTGATAGCAGGAAGACTGGAGGATTGCTTTCTTATTATTCCAGGAATATCAAACAATAACTATTGATATTGGTTTGTTTTTGTTTTTTTCATGCTGTATTTTGTGCTCTCATTTTGTATTTCTATGCTGTAAGCTGCCCTATGATCTTTGGCTGAGGGTCTGTATACAAATTTTATTATATTATATTGTAATAAATAATAATATGAATCAATCTCCCTCCATGGATGTTCTGCTTAATATACAAAACAGAAGACAACAGAATAATTAGAGTTTAAGATGATTGAAAAATGCTTCGCCTAGGGGGAAAATGCTGGCAATATATTTTTTCTGTCTCTGATGTAATCAAGAGCATCAGAGTCCAAAATCTTTGTCATAATATATTTACACTTGTGGAGAGGCCTAGGCTTGGTTGGAGGGGAGGTTGTAGCCTCTGCCTGCCCCTTCATGGATAAGGGTATCCTGTTAAAAGGATCCAGGAGGAGTGGCTCCTGTCCGATGCCCAGACAGGGGCTAGGGCCATAACACTCCTCTAACAGGGACCGGTTTAGGGACACCCCAATTTGACGTAGGTCATAGGGCACGGTCCCCACTGGCTTCGCCCTCGGAAACACTCCCAGCGGACGTACAGGATGGAATGACATGCACCACTGCTTACCACAATGCCTATGGCCAAACCTCACATCTGTAACCAATAAAGTTTTGGCCTTATTTGATCCCAAAACTAATAAGCTGTTTGTGGCCTAATTTTCACCTGAGGGGACAGGGTGGTCATGGGGCCTTGATACACAAATAAACATGCATAGTCTATGCATGCTCATCCTTTCCTGGTTCATAATCTTCCCAAGAAGCATTTTGAGGCACAAATATTTAAAACAGCTGGTTTAACTTTCTGGACTCTAAGCCATTATTCACGATACGCCATGATATAAAACAATGTTGAGGAAGAAAAGAGCAACATAATGTGTCTTGTTTATATCTCGTTAGAAAATAGCTCATTAATCCTAAAGGCCACTATGTTGTGTTCATTTATCACATGTTGTTTACTACAGTATGCATTTCCCCCCATTATGACCTTCTGGAGGAAACAACTTTGGCAGGACAGTTCCAAGTAAGTACATATAAATAACTTTTGTTCATCTCAATAAGGATGTACATAATTCCTCCTTTAACGGTATACTGCCTTTCCAGTCAATAAGTTATCCAATCAATATGGTATCCAAAGTAGTAGGATTCCACTTCTTGTTTTCATATATAAGAATAATATACTGGAATGAATGCATACTGCTGATAACACACTTGAAATCTCTGGATGTCTCCACTCAGTAGCTTCATATACTCTGGAAGCTGCCCAAATGGGTGGGGTAATAATAATAATAATAATAATAATAATAATAATAATAATAATAATAGATGGATAGATGATTGATAGATATATACTGTAGATAGATAGATGATAGTTAGATAGATAGCAAATAATAAGAGGATAGAATTGAGCACTAAGGGGCTCCACACTGAAGGTCCCATGCTGCTGAAAAACTCCAAGCATCAACCAATGAAGATGACCATCCAAGTAGGACGGGATCAACTGCAAAGCAGTTCTGCTCACTCCCAACTCAGATAGCCTCACCAGAAGGATACAGTGGTCAGTGTTATTGAAAGACAACAAGAGGTCAAGGAGGATTAACAGGGACACATTGCATCTGTCATCATATATGGCATCTAGCAGCACCATCTTTAGCATATGCACTGCCAGGGTGCAAAGATCCCCCCAGTGCCCCCCGAATGTAGCCCCCTAATTAACTCTTATTATGCATAAGTCAGACACCACGCTTACACCTTAGCTCTTCTTTATGAAAGAAGGGAGGAAAAAGAAACAAACTTTTTTATTTGCGCATTTATTTACAATACACTTATACTTAAGTATACAACACCACCACACTTAAACTTATTTATTTAGGCACCTACTTAGGAGAAACATTAGTCGTATCAAAGGTGCCACTGACCCCGCTGCTGCAAAGCAGCTCAGTACAATACGTAACATAATATTTTGATGTAAGAGTTAATTTCGCATGCACGGTGCCATTGAGAATGACAAGCGCTGTCGTTGAGTCTGACAAGTGCCGCCGCTGGTGCGGCGCATCTTTGTTAAATTAGCGCACAAAGTCGAAAGTCCTTTAGTGAAACAGTAGGTATACATTTTGGTGATACCTAGGTATGTATGTATTTTGTTTTTCTAGCTTGATCAAAATTATTTATTATTTCATAACAGGTAGATAGTTAAGAGCTTAGGCGGCTTCAGCGGTGGGCACCTGGTGCCCCCCAGAATTCAGCGCCCGGGTGCCCTACATACCTTGCAGCCCTGGGTAAAGAATGCCAGGGCAACTAGGTCAGTTTTGGAGCCAAAGCCAGGCTGAAACCTCTATTGAAATGCATTTAGAAAATCAGTCTCCTCCAAGAAGGCCTGGATTTGGTCAATGACTACCCGCTCAAGAACCTTGCCCTAAAAGGGAGGTTGGCAACTGGCTGGTAATTACTTAGGTTCTCAAATGACAATGATCGTAAATCAAACGTACATTGGCTGCCATTTCAGGACACAGGTTGTTGTTGTTTTTTAAAGTCTTCATGAAAATTTGGAATGTTTTTAGTGTGCAGTTCTCCTAATATACACATTTTGTATGCAATTTTGTCCATTTTTTTTCATTTTTGGAAACAATTTCCCCAAATACAACACCTTTTTTTGGTTATATTCATGATTATATGCATTTTTACAAATTTTGTTTGGTTGGAAAACTGCATTACAAAATTTGGACAACTGCAAATCTGGAAAGACAATTGTGTTGGTTTCTCTCTCTCTCTCCGGAGATGTGAATTAATTCAGTTTGCATTAAAATGTGAATTAAATGAACTTGTTCTCCCATTCGTAAGACACGTACACACGCACACAAACACACAAATGTGGCCAGATCCCTTCTAAACTCTCTGCCTGGCCCAATTTCAGCATAACTTTGTAAACAGCGATTGTGTCACGTCTATGTTTACTGAAATAATTTATATGTCTCTTGAACCATTTGAATAAATGAGATGGTACAGTGTGTAAAATTGAAGCAATCAATTAAATTTGGCCCACAATCTGCATAACTAATGCAAAACTTCTTCACCTAATTAATTTTTCTCATCCCTAGTTACTCTGCCTTATTTGTCTTTAAAATAAAATTGTTTGCTATCATTAATCACACAGAGAATGAAGGTCATACCTGCTGGTTTTTTTAAAGTCCAGGATAGCACATAAAGCAGCCATGGAGAGATGTGACAGGTTGTGTGGAAGTTTTATGGCACACACAGGGATGGAATCCCAAAGTGAACTTTTACTTAAGGATGCCGTTTACATCCAAGTCTCACTGTGGCCAGCAGCCATCTGATGTTTATAGAAGTACTAGTGGCAATTATAGAACCAAGTTGCGATTGCAGCTGGGGAATAAGGGCGACTCTCTCCAAACAGAGAAAATGCCAATAGAGTGGAAGATTCCAACTCCCGGGATGCACTTGCAGCCTTGATAAAAATAGATGAGAACTCAAGAACAGCCCCGCTGAGTCAGACCAAGGGGTAACCTAGTTCAGCATCTTGTTTCCCAAAGCGGCCAATGAGATGTCTCCAAGAAGCCTATAAACAGGGTGCAAAGGTAACAGCCCTCTTTTTATACCTTAATGCAGAGATTTGGTCTGCTAATGGGGAGGGGTGGGGTTAGAGAGACAGACAGACAGACAGACAGACAGTGTTTGCCACATGCTCCTGCTCTATGGGGCGTTCATAGGGGAGGCAATTTGACATTGGGGGAAGGTTCCTGAAGTACTAATACCATCAATGTGGGGGCTACTTTAGGATACTGTTAATTGGCCTGTTGGTAAGCTTCCTGCTACCTTTGTTTGCTTTACATAAAATGAATTTATTTGATGAACCCTGAGTGTTATGTTGTAGTGAGATTTACACACACACACACACTTATTTATTTTTGACAATTATTGTACTCCTCTGTTTGGACTGTTGGTTTCCTCTTTGAGCACAAATGTGTCTGTGGATAATTTGGCATATAAATAAACTGACAATGGCTACAAGCTAATAATACGGAGTGAAGATATTCCTCGCCTTGCAATCCCAGGACCTCCTGCTGATCAATTTATTTTCGTGACCTTGAAGTCCTTAATGAAAAAGGAGAAGAATATCTATCTGCTTAATACAAATCAACATTTTATATAAGTCTCTACATTAATGTTCCCCATTCGATTTCCCCGCTGCTAAATGAAACATTCCCGAAGACTTCAGACAGCCAGACTCAGGTGTTCTGATCGGTGTTCTGATCTCTTGATAACTTTGGGGACTCTTTCCTAGTCTTATTCCAGATGGTGGGGGTCACCAAGGCAGACTTGGGGGCAGAGGTTCCAGGCCCTGTTCAGCCTGTCCCACGCACAGTGGGACTAGGCTGTCCCATGTGAAATAAGGGAGGTAAAACACATTACCATCTGAAGGGAAGAGTCCCCTTAAGACCATTAAGCTACATGTTTAAAATTACATAACTGACTGTTTTCCCATGTTTAGAAATACAGTACCCACTTTGTGAGAGGACAGCCAGAAACATACACAGCATTCTAAACGTGATTGCAACATAGATTCGTATATGATTTCATAATATAGAACATTTTAATTCTGATCCCCAGTCATTCCCAACATGCCAGGGAAACTCCATGCCAGGGAGTTCAGCACCTATAACGTGCATTGCAAAAAAGGGGGGATATTGAAACAAATAGATCATTTATCTGGCAAATTAAAGGATGAGTGTGGTGTGTAAAGGTAAAAAAGGTAAAGGACCCCTGGATGGTTAAGTCCTGTTAAAGGTGACTATGGGGTTGCAGCGCTCATCTCGCTTTCAGGCCGGGGGAGCTGGCATTTGTCCGCAGACAGTTTTCCAGGTCATGTAGCCAGCATGACTAAACCGCTTCTGGTGCAACGGAACACCATGACGGAAGCCAGAGAGCACAGAAATGCTGTTTACCTTCCCGCCACAGCTGGACCTATTTATCTACTTGCACTGGTGTGCTCCCTAGTGTGGGGTGTATCTGTGCATGGTAGGGTTGTGCCTTTATGATTGTGTTTGTGGGTTAAGGGATTGTGATTTTGTCTGCCCCCCTCCTTTTGTTCTGGCTCAGAAATCTCAATGTTAAACTCCACAGGGAAAGCACTTTGAGTTTTCCATTCTTCTCAAAGAATGTTACTTGCACTGAAGAGAATTAGCTCTGTGTATATACAGCAGATCTCCCACATGCACCATCAGGCAGATGCCTCCCATGAGACAAATGTGTTAAAATATAAGAGACTTCTCTAACAGGCATGCCTGAGTGAATAGGAACAGATTTACAGACAGTATGTTGCAAAGCAGGCATGGAGCTACATGAGGGAAATGATCATCATCAGAGTTTATCTATGTGAGAAGGTAGTTTTGTCACTCCCCTGGCTTCCTGAGTTTTTGGTGTTGCTCATATGGCTGCATTCACTAGAGAAAACTAGAACCAGGTAAATGGTGCTGCCTAGATTCACCTTAAATCTTCATTATTGGGATTTGGGTGAAATGATCATTGATCAAATGACAGTGGAAAAATGAATGAAATGGTAAATACATGAGGATTGAATTGTTTTAAAAATGCAAATATTAAAATAGCCTTAACATAAAATACAGAGAAACCACTTTTAGGCTGCAATCCTACGAACGCTTACCTGGGAGCAAGCCCCATTAAATACGGTTGGTTTTTTTCTGAGTCAGTGTGTACAGGATTTCACAAGACTGATTCTGTTACAAGTGACACTGCAAGCTTTCTGTAGTGAGGATAATTAAAGATAATCTATGCATCACTCCTGCATTGCAGCAAAACAGAAATTTTGAAGATGGTGATAATGCTAAGGCATTTTCTGAAGCAAATTTTTTTGATAATAATCCCTGTAAGGGGGATCTAAATACTAAGCATTCTCTGAATTTACAGCCTTAAGTAAACAGTGATATGATGTGCCACACTCAACCCAAACAACTGAGTCCTGTGGCACTTGAAAAGGCAGCATGATCCTTTATAGACTAGAGCCAATTTAAGTAGCTTTGTGATCACCTCAGAGTGCCCCCAAACAGATACAGTTAATCATTAAAAGTCACATTCTGTTCAGTTGTTTTGCTTCAGTATGTTACAGGTCTGATCCTAACTGGTATTGACTCCACAGTGGCCCTGCCTCATTTTTTTGGAGCCTGCAGGCTAAAAGTTTACATTAAAGACATATATTCCTTTGTGCAGCGAATAATGCAGATCCAAAATCAACTGGTTTTTGGTGCATCACTCTTGCAGTCAAGTTGGGTTTTCCAGGCCTTCGTCCAGAGGTGACTTCTATCTCTTGTTTGGCACTGAAGTAGTGACAACTAACCCCTCCTGATAGTTGCCTTGCTTCTCATCCAGTCCTTTGTATGGCTTGCCCACTCTCTTAGGCGGCCAGTGTTGGGCTAAACTACAGCCCTGGATGCTACAAGGAGAAAGGAATGGGCATATGAGCCTGGAGTTGTGGGTGAGAAGTCAAATGACTACCTAACCTCTTAGTTCTGTGAAACATTTAAAGGGATCAGTACTAATTCAGAGGGAAGACGCCAAACCGTATGTATGGGGTTGGGTACCTCAGACCTGGGGGTCCTCTATGTCTCTCTCTTTGGCTATCTCTCTCCCATGCCTCACCACTCTGTGTCCCTGCTTTGCACTCTGAATGCTTTTGCCTCGATGGAATGTGTCCTTGAACTCTGAAGAGGCCTCTTGCATGTCTGGATGGAGGCTAGAGAGGTGTGTGTGTGTGTGTGCATGTAGAAACAAGCCTACTATACAAACCTAACATACATCCAGGGCTCCACCTACTTTTGTCTCTGCATCTCACTTGCATATGGCCCCCCAGAATGCTGCACCGAAAGGAATGTGGCCCTCAGCCTGAAGAGGGATCCCCACTCCTGATATAAACAAAACAGGAGCTAAAACCCCAAGAAGGAAGGATTCAAACTATCCTTACAACCATAAAATTGTTTCTAAACTAGTTTTTCTACAGAAGCAACAAGATTTATTAGGCTGCCAGATAGCCATTTTAGATGTGATGTTGTGGTGGAGAGGAAAAGGAAGTCTGAAATAAATCTTGCGTTATCCCCACAAGCGCACGGACACCTTGCTGTGAGAGATGCACAGATATAATTTCATATCTGTTCCTGAGAACAGGAAGCACAAATTAACTGTGTGTCCTGTTCCCCCTCATCACCACCACAACCAATGAAATGGCCCTGAGTTTGTTTTACTCTTGGTATTAAATGTATTCCTTGTCCTGTCTGATAGTGGAACATTTCTACAGGCACCTCTGCTATACCCCAGCTGGTTCTTCAGCCCTCTGCTTCTTGCTTTCCAATATCCACTGACTTGCACTACATATGGTTTAAGAGCAGAAAATGGCCCCAAGGCAGCTTTGTGCTATCTGAGGAATTGTGTTAGCTTCCGTGGAATATCAACTTTCTTTCTTTCTAAAGTAAGTTTATCACCTCTCTCTTCTAAACACTTGGGCTGTAAACTTCATAGAATGAGCATTTCATAAGTCTGTTTCTCCCCCCTGTAGTCACAGTCTGTTCTTTTGTACTATGTTTTATAGTTTGTAAACACACACACACACACCCCTCCAACCCAATAGCTTGACATATCCTTTCAGCTGCTGTGATATACGCACAGAATTGTGAGATTGCTGAGCCGATATCACGTGCTAGATGAAGGCAAAAACATTCATTTCTGTCCTTGAATCATTTAACATTTCCATTTTCTAGGGCCTCACACTACTTTGTAGTTAAATGTAGGTAGTTGTCAGCAAGCACACACTGCAGCTTTCTTGTGTTGTGATTCTATGCTTATGTTTTCTATACTTCCATTAAGAAACTGGAGATGTCAAAGTGCTAGGGGCATACTGTACTTAAAAGAAAAATAAGGCTGAGCTCCTCAGTAATGACATAGATAAGATCACACAGTTAGGCAGCAATTCTGGAGACAAGGAATGTCTATGGCCCTCCAGATTTTGCTCGACTACAACTCCCATCAGGCTAGACCAGGGGTAGTCAACCCACTAATGCATCTTTCTTGATGGTAAAATTTCCTTACCGCCCACCAGTGCTCGATGGAAGGAGGATTCAGCTTGTGCCATAGAACCCCCTACTGCCCACCTACAATCCTGAAATGCCCACTAGTGGGTGGTAGGGACCAAGTTGACAACCCCTGGGCTAGACCATTGTGTATGTTCACTTAGGCTGTTGAGAGTTGGAGCCAACCATACTTGGAGATTCACAGGTTTCCCATCTCTGTTAACCACGCTTACCTTGTAATAAGCTCCACTGAGCTCAGTGGGGCTTGCATTTGAGAGGACATGTACTTATATGATTGTACTGTTATTTTTTATTTTATTTTATGCATTATTACAGTTTTATCCCACTATTACTCCAAGGTGTTCAAGGTGGCTATCTGGCTCCCAACCCTGTGAGGTTGGGCCAAGAGACAGTGAATGGGCAAGGGTCACAAAGTGAGCTTCATGACTGAGTCAGGATTGGAGCTCAGGTTTCCCAGGTCCTAGTCCAACACTCTAACCACTACACTGTTAGTAGCCTTGACCATTCTGAGATAGCTCCCAGAATGCTTCTGTTGTTGCATAAGTATGAATTTTATTGTAACTTTTACATCACTTTGTGATTTTTAAATATTACATGTGAAAAACAGAGTTGTTCCTTTTAAATTTTTTGAGACCTGATGCTCCTAATCAACAGGTCAGATAAATTAGGATGACTAAAGTTAACTAGAATTACCATTTGCACTTTATGGTGGGAAATCTTGAAAGTGTGCATGGACTGGAAACGGATAAAACACAATATTAAAAGAACTAAAAATAAAGATAAAACTAGGCAGACATTTGAAATCTTTCACAGCAGTATTTTTTATGAAAGGGAAAATAAAGTAGGTAGATTAGCTTGCAGGCGGATAATAAAACAGGAAAACAGATGGCTGGAATGAGAAAGGATAAAGCAGGGGTTATGGTATAGCTCATTAACCACAGTTTGTAATTTGTTTGCAAATTTTTATGAGAATCCCTGTAACAAATAAAAGTCTGAATTGGGGGGGAAATAGTGAAAATTTAAGGACACTAGAACCAGTCCTATTAGAACAAATATAATACCCAGGGGGGTCAGAAAACATTTTAGATTTTCAAAACCAGAACATGTGTTTACAAATTTCTTGCAGGTTCCATAAGGAGCTGAGGTGGTTGCGTTAGAATTGTCAAACCTAACAGCCTAATTGTGATTGATGCTCACAGTCCCTGTAAAGAACTGCACTAGTGCTTCAAGATACAGCAGCCCCTCCCCAATCCGGTGGAAAATTACAACACTCATAGAATCTGATACATGATCTAAGCAGTAGCATAGCTGCACATAGAATAAAAGTAGCCATGTTGGCCTATAGGGGGAAAAAGTGAAGACCATATTACAGCAATACCATCATTAAGCCAACCTAATGTATTAACTTGCTGGGAATCACAAAGGGGGAAAGCTTAGTCAAATAATGGAATGCCTTTTGTTCCCATGAGTATCTTAGGAATAGTGGCAGACATGCTGCTACATATTAAAACCAAGCCTTGCTTTCAAGGAAGATGGAGCCTTTTTCATGCCTTCTGCAAGCCTAAATGAAAAGCTTGGCATCAGCTTTTTTTGTTTTATTTATGCAGACATTGACAATGGAGCCAATACCGCTTGTTGATCAGTTTCCACATTGGCTGTGCCAAGCTGCTGTGTGCACATTAACTTCCATGTGCTGAAGAACTGTGTATTTTCTAGGAAATTGGCCCTGTCCTTGGTAACTACTATCATTAGTCACAACATGACCAGTCAGCCATCAACGAGTGCTGCTCTCCGAGCAAGGCCATTACCCCTATACTGGAAATCAAATTGGGAGGTGATAAGCTTATCATGAGCTGGCTATTGATGGATATTTGATACATGGGCATTCATTACAAAAAAAGGAAAGTCCATTCCTTTTCATTTTGTAATGTTAACTTTAAGGTGGAACTAGACCTTCAATAGACTTGTGTTTTTCTTTACCCTATTTAAAAAAGAAAATGGCATTGCCAAGATTGCATGGGGCAGAGAAAAGTGGACTACTTAAGGTCTTACCTCTGCGCGTTTTCACTGCCCAAAATTAACGACCCAAATCTCCTTTCCTCTCTATGTACAGTTTACCTGTGCACATTTCCTTTCAGGCAGTTCTTTCACTCAGGTTGCAATCCTGCATCTCCACTTAACTTTAGGTTAGCCCCACTGTGCATGATGGGGCTGACTTCTACACACAGGATTCCACTGCAAAACAGTTTGCCTGGGCATCCAGCTGAGCAGGCAGACATGTCACTTTGTCACATTCTTCCCCACTATGGCGAGATGCATTGTATTTCTATTTTGATCCTAGCAATTGTTTCCAAATTAGCATTTTGTCCTCTTTTGGCGTGATGCACTTCCTCTTTGACGATGTGGAATTAGTTGCCCTTGTCTTAGCCTAAAACATCTTTCCTTACCCCACACTTACAAGTAATGTATGTAACTGTCCATATTCATTTTGGTTGGTTCAGGAATATCCTGACACTTGAATGTATTTAGGTATCTGTCAGCTATATAAAAAGGGTTGGGATTCTTTTTTTACATGCATAAATTACTGTAGCAAATTTCTTACAGTAAATGTAATTGACTTGCTGAATATCATTCCAGTACTGGATCTGGGATTTCTTTGCGTTTTCATTTCTTTTAAATATAATCTCATAAATTAACTGGGGGGTGGGAGAGAATAATGAAATTTATCAACATTTCATATTAAGTATTACCAGAAATAGATAAAGGCAATAACAAGATGGAGCAATTGGGGAGCATAAGGGAAATGACAACTCGACATCTGGATTGGCTCTCAGTCTATTTTAAAACTCCATTATAACTCATCCATTGACATCAGAACTATCTATCCATCTGTCTTCTGTTCATAATGGGTTTTTCAAAACTAGATGGGACTAGAATTAAGGCTGACCCAAAATCCTTCCACAAGTTTCCAGAACATATTCTTCCCTTGTGAAAAAAGCAGGGGCATCAATTTATTTCTGCTTTCTCGAGGTGGGAGAAAATTATCCATGCATTTGTATGGATGGCAACCTACCTTCCTGAGGATTCCTAGGATGTGTGGGGCCATCTGGAAGCTGTGGGGAGAGCCTGCTAGATTTCCCAGAATGCCTTGGGGGGTGGTGCAATGCAAAGTGAATTGATATTGCTCCCAAGGCATTCCAGGAAGTACAGGTGGCTGGAAGCTGTGGCAGGAGCCGTTCTCCCAAAAAGTTATGGAGGAATTTCTCCACCCCACAAGAAGAAAAAACAAATCCAAAACTGTTTCAGGAGGGCTTCAGTTTGCCCTTCCTCCAAACAATGAGAAACTCAAAGATAAAAATAAATATGGCACGATTCTAACTTGAATACTCTCTATGATGCATCACCAGTTGCTCTTATTCATACAATGGGCAATCGCTAGCCACTGGCTTCTATAACAAAGTACATTTAATGATGAAATATTTTCTAATCAATGATTTCTTCTTCTACTCTGTTCACTTTAAGGTAGAGTCTGTACAGTGAGAATTAAACAACTGAAACTGCCCAGCTATTTGGCCATTAGCAACAATCTAAGCCCTCAGTTTACTTAATGACACTTATAGCAACTAGGAAAAATTGCACACATAGTAAAGCTACTGCAGTTTGTACAGTGGTACCTCGGGTTAAGTACTTAATTCGTTTCAGAGGTCTGTTCTTAACCTGAAACTGTTCTTAACCTGAAGCACCACTTTAGCTAATGGGTCTCCTGCTGCTGCCGTGCCGCCACCATGCGATTTCTGTTCTCATCCTGAAGCAAAGTTCTTAACCCGAGGTAATATTTCTGGGTTAGCGGAGTGTGTAACCTGAAGCGTATGTAACCTGAAGCGTATGTAACCCGAGGTACCACTGTACTTTCCTTATCTTGATAGTAGTAAAAGAACTCTATTGCAAGCTTACAGGATCCAGGAATGAAATGAGAAATTCCTAGGAACATTGACGTTACCAAAGCATATTGCAGTTCTGGAGAGAAGCCTGTACCAGATGCTTCAAAGAACAACAAAATGTTCCTAGACAATTGCACCATGATATATCAGGGGAAATCCCTCCTGCTCTCCAACCACTTGTACACATCTAAAAGAAGCATTTTGTGTTGTAAAATGCATGTGTTTTATCTTACAGAGTTCCAGCTTCTTAGACTGTGATTCAGTAAGACTTCTCCCTCCCCTTCAGCAGCACTTAATTTTCCCTGGGAATTGAGGTACACGTAGCTGTGCTTGGATTTAGAATCTTAGTAAGATTGTTTAGATGCTTGGTAAGATTATTTATCTTAGAATTTAATGTGAGCATTACTTCTGGGGAGAAAGCATTGATCAGTCAATTGGTACAATCACTTAATTCATTTAGAACTGTTTAGATGTGGATTTTTCATTGGCTTTTAAACAACACCATCCAGGGAAATAGCACTCAGTACTGATGACAATCATTTAAACCAGAAGGCGACATTTTTAGGGATTCTCAGCTTTCTTTGACGCTTAACAGTTCACAAAGCAGAATTTTCTCTGGAAGGCAATTTGGCCTAGTTCAAACATAAGGATCCAGGTTTCATAAAACCAAAGTTTATAAAGCTGGGAATGAATGCCAGACTCACAGAATTGTAGAGTTGGAAGGGACCACAAGAGTAATCCATTCCAATCCCCTGCAATGCAGGAATCTCAACTAAAGCATCAAAGATGACCATCCAACCTCTGCTTCAAAACCTCCAAGGAAGGAGAGGCTGCCACCTTCTGAGAGAATCTGTTCCACTGTCAAACAGCTTTTATCATCAGAGATTTCCCCCCTGATATTTAGTCAGAATCTCCTTTCTTGTAACTTGAATCCATTGGTTTGGGTCCTACCCTCTGAAGCAGAAGGAACAAGCTTGCTTTATCCTCCATGTGACAGCCCTATAGATATTTGATGATAACTATCATATCTCCTCATATCATATCATCTCCTTATCTTTTCCAAGCTAAACATACCCAACTCCCTCAACTGTTCCTCATAAGGCTTGGTTTCCAGACCCTCTGTGATCCTGGTTGCCCTCCTCTGCACACATTCCAACTTGTCAATACCCTTCTTAAATTGTGGCACACCACCCCAGGTGTGGTCTGACCAAGACAGAATAGAGCAGTACTATTACTTCACTTGATTGGGACACTATATGTCTGTTGATACAGCCTAGAACAGGCATAGGCAAATTTGGCCCTCCAGATGTTTTGAGACTACAGCTCCCCTCATCCCTAGCTAACAGGATCAGTGGTCAGGGATGATGGGAATTGTAGACTCAAAACATCTGGAGGGCCGAGTTTGCCTATGCCTGGCCTAGAGCAGCATTAGCCTTTGCCCCCCTGCTGCTGCATCACACTCATGTTAAGCTAAGACCCCTAGATCCTTTTCACATGTACTACAGTGGTACCTTGGGTTACAAACACTTCAGGTTACAGACTCTGCTAACCTGGAAGTAGTAACTCGGGTTTAGAACTTTACCTGAGGATGAGAACAGAAATCGCGCGGTGGTGGCGCGGCGGCAGCGGAAGGCCCCATTAGCTAAAGTGGTAACTCAGGTTAAGAACAGTTTCAGGTTAAGAATGGACTTCCAGAATGAATTAAGTTCGTAACCAGAGGTACCACTGTACTGGCAAGACAGGTGTCCCCCATCTTATATTTGTGCAGCTAGTTTTTCCTGCCTAGGTCTAGAACCTGACACTTGTCCCAAATGAGATTGATTCTACATTCAAAGTCATGAGTTTCATCCCACCAGGTCTCAGTAATGCCTATTAGGTTGTATTTGCTTTCCTGTTTTATTAGCTGAAATCCTGTTACATGCAGTCTCCTTTGCTCTTCACTCATTGTGTACTGATTTTGGGTTGCTGTTGCTTTTTAATCCTGTTTAAAGAAAACCATGTGATTTTGGTTTGAAACTTGAATGACTTATAGTGGAATCCTAGGAATGTCAACCTTGAAGGAAGCCCCATTGAAGTCAATGGGATTTATGCCCAGGTAGGCATGTTTAGGATTTTCTAGTCTTAAGGAAGGAAAGATTGGCATCTAGGTATGGGAGATTAAATGCTTGGAGTACCTTAAAAGGCATTACTTCCAAACAGCACCTGTAAATAGGCTTCTGCAGAAGCCCTATTCAGATTCTTCCTATTGACATGATTGTGAGAGACTACCTTGACAAGCTCAACTAATGTTCTCCTAATCGTGTGAAGCTATATTTTTAGTTACTGGATAGCTTGCATTGTTGACAAGTTTCATTAGGAGCACAACTCAGATAATGCAACAGCAAAATCACCCTTCAGTATTGCCTCTTGTTATACAATGTATTTAAAATTGCTACTAATTGAGGAGTTCCATAAACATTTCTCCTTCGAAATAGAAAGATAATATGTTGAAAATGTTCCGCTGCAGTGGCAGGTATCAGCTGAAGAGCTTCTCACTTAACATGCTTTTATACAAGGGACAAATTCTTTCTTCCCCCTTCTCCCCCACAGTAATCAAATAGATTTCTCTCTCTACAATTGCAAACTTGTGACAGTTTTCCACACTGGGGTTGTGGATAGATCTAGTATATTAGTAAGCTAAGTGCTGAGCAAAAGTCTGTCCTTTTCCATTGAGTGGGTTTATTCATTTTTATTTAAAGCATTACTATGCCTCCCTTTATCCTATGCATTCTGGAGTAGCAAACATGCATAAATAATTTTATTTATTTATTTCAACAGTGCTGCTTAATCACAAGAAGACTAAAGATGTGTTAAAAATATAAAATCGGAATTCAGTTTAAAAGCCTGCTGGAATACTAATATAATGGTATCTCGGTTTATGAACTTAATCTGTTCCAGAAGTCTGTTCTTAAACCAAGTCGTGCTTTCCCTAATCAGCCGCCAGTGCCCTTCCACCATTTGGATTCTGTTCTTAGACCGAGGTAAAGTTCTCAAACCAAGACACTATTTCCAGTTTTGCGGAGTTTGTAAACCAAATCGTTCTTAAACTGGACTGTTCTTAAACCGAGGTATCTCTGTAAAGGTATTCAGTAAGCACAGGTAGTTCAACAGGGAAGGGGCTATTTGACCTCAGGCAGAAAAGAGTTCCATAAAACTGGGCCCACAATAAATAGCCATGCATCCAAGCCATGAACAGATGGGAAGATGGTGTCTAATGAAATGCAGTATGTTTAAGGGGGCATGTAGGAAAATCCAAGCCAGGAGAAACAGGAGCTAAGCAGAAAACAGCAAAAAGTGCATTGTGGACTTTTAGAGGATATTTACTGACACCTTTTCAGTTATCATAGGAGCTACTGGAACCCATTAGCACCCATGGGCTATTGGCAACCCCTGACTTAAAGTAAGTCCTCCTTTAGTCACAAATGGCAAACAATATCTGCTGTTTTAGTATATTAATAGCAGCAGAAAACTGCCCCCCTCCAATTGCAATATCTCTTCTATGGTCCTTTCTCTTTTCTGTGTTTGGTTCTTCTATGAAGTCCCCTAATTAGCCCAGAGTCTGCATCTTGAAGATACATTAAAGCTCAAAGATAGACCTTACTCTAATTTTGCATTCTTCTTTAAACATTGCTTGATAAATCATTGCCCATCAAAGCTGTCTGTTTTAATTGCACTAACTGATTGCACCTGTAATACGTCCCTGTTACTTCTCAGTCTGCACTCAGATGATGATGTTGTTTTATAGCAGTGAAGTATTTCAAAAGGAAGGGCAGAAAATGGGAATGGTAGTTTAGCAAGATCTGGAGGGCCAAAGGTTTCCAACACCTGCCTGATGTTGTTAATGTCAGAATCTGCGTTCGACCAAGCTGATAAAGCTCATCTTCTGGCCGAGTCGCCCCCGACAATAATTAACGACCTGAGCCTCTGATAAGGCTCCAGGCACATCCCATTCAGCAGAGAATCCAAAACAGCATGCGGAAGTGATGAGATTTATGGCTACATGCTATGCTTTATTTCTAAGCTACGCAGACAGCAAAGAAATATACATCCTCCTCTATGAAAGCAGAGAGCAACTGAACCAAAGGAACAAAGGAACAGGAAAACCAGTACGTCACATCCGTCTCCCGTGAGACTTCCAACAGTATGGAATGTGTGGAATGTAAACAGAGCCTTGTGACTCTAAGCAGCTGCTCAGTGGCAAACAGAAACTAACAGTCAAAACACCACCAACCATACATAAATGCAGAGTATCAGCATGCTTGGGAAACACCAAGGTTTGTGGACGTGCAAAACATTGGGTGGGAGTGGAATCTAACACAGGAAAGACCTCCAAAATAGCCCGATGGTTACTGAAATGGCCATGGAATGATAGCTAAAGGAGATGGGGGCAAGAGGAAGCTAGATTGCAGGTGGAATGGAAAAGAGAATCATGGAGGCAGACATGGCTGGCTGAAACACTGTACCATAGCACTCCATATTCCAAGTTTTTGTAGCAGGTAACACTTTCTTTTCTAATTATTTTCATCTTTACTTGGCTTTTTTGTAGCCTTTTAGAATGACGAAGTGGAGGTCATTTGAATCTTTTAAAATAATTTTTACAGAAAGCCAATCATTACTTCTTTCTTGCCCAACAACGAATCTAGGAGTTGTTTAGCAGCGAATAATATCTGTGCCCTTTGCAATATGTTCCTTAAGTCTTTAAATACTTCCACCCTCATGCAGTGCAAATTAATATGTGGAGATACACTTTCCCCTCCATTATTATATACTGCAAGGTGATGTATACGGGGACTCTTGGACTGGAGTGCTTTACAAAGTACATTTTCTTTCAACAGAATTTATTTTGAATAATACTTTTCTCCACTCTGCCATCTGTTTTCCACTTGTCAGGTCTCATTGGAAGCAAGCTATTCTCACAGCTTTGCTTACAGCTGTTTTGCACAGACATATTTATCAGAGGCTTTTTTATTAGGTTTCAACAAAGAAATGTTTGTACAAGATGGGATTAGCTGTCATATTTTAAAATGTGTTATAATAAAAAGTAATCCATTAAACAAAATATCTCAAAACCTTTTATACATCTTTTGCTTGGAATCTGATTCCCCACTGTGATCATAAAAATGGAATTATTTACTGGCACATTGGCATTTTTATCGTGCCTTATCGGTTCTTAATTATTTAAGTACTCAATGGTTTTTATCAAATTAAGCCATTGCAGAATTTTTGCAATGTTCTCAAAGCTACCAGCATGAGTTTGACCAAACTGCGGGAGGCAGTGGAAGACAGGAGTGCCTGGCGTGCTCTGGTCCATGGGGTCACAAAGAGTCGGACATGACTAAACGACTAAACAACAACAATAACAAGTGCTTTGCATATTTACTTAGCAGGAAGCATCATCATCATCATCATCATCATCATCATCATCATATTTAGGGCTATTTCAGCTGGAACTCACTGGAACTGAGTTCCAGCATCTCTCAGGTAGGTGCCATTGTCATTATAAGATAACAAGGGAGGCATTCATAGTGAGTTCTGGCACCTCTTTTTCTAGAAAAATAGCACAAATTCATATTTATTTATACCTTGCCTTTTCCCCTGAGAGGTCCTAATATGACCAAAGTGGCTCACTCCACACTGGAGAAATTAAATTCAGATTGGATTCAAAGGAGAATTCACCAAATTCACACTTTCTGAAACTAAAGGCAAACCAAAACACAGCCAATTTTCCAAGCAGTCCTCCAGCCAAGTAAACTGTACAAAACTGCATATACCTGTACAAAGTGTATATAAAAATGCACATATTGTTGAAAACAATGTAGAAAAACACCTTAGTTTCAGTTTTCTTGCTTTGCAAAAAAAGTATTTGTTTGTTTGCTTGTCTGTCTGTCCTGCCCTTCCTTTCAAAGGAAAGTAGGGCATCAAGGGCCAATGTAGTAAAAACATATTCAAAATGTTTTAAAGCAAAAGCATCTTTAAAAATTAAGAACATTATTACTACTACTACTACTATCACAAAAAAGTTGTCCCTGACCGCTTGGAAATCATCAGGGATGTGCAGCTAGTCTACTTTTACTAGGGTGATCACTGTTTTTGGAATATTCAATTAATTTACAAAAATACAAAAAGAACATAAGCAAGCAGCACAGGCACTCCTAGCAAACAGCAAACCTGACACCTTGCATCAGAAATGCAAACAGGTGCCCTTGTATTCCCAAATACTTTCATCCAGATCAGCTCTCCCCCTCCCACCTCACTGTCTGTCCCAACAATGCCTAGTTTTTTCATTTTTTTTCCACACTCACCAGCCCTTAGGCTGCTGATGGAATGTTGCTTGCTTGGTTTGTAGCAAGGAGCTTACAGTCCTTTGTCAAATCTCAGACTTTTACGATGTCTTGCCCGAGGGCAAAAGCAAAGTGATCAGTTCCCGCAGTAATCAGACAGCAGTGCCACAACACATAGGGATAGAATCTGCCTACTACACAGATTAGTATTTGTCCAGATTAAAGCTCATTGTGTCCTCTAGATCTACAAATGTTTCAGAATTAACATACACTCACGCCATTCAAAATTAATGCTAGGTAAGATGAAGTGAAGTGATGCAGGTGGCGCTGTGGGTTAAAGCACAGAGCCTAGGGCTTGCCGATCAGAAGGTCGGTGGTTCGAATCCCTGCGATGAGGTGAGCTCCTGTTGCTCGGTCCCTGCTCCTGCCAACCTAGCAGTTCGAAAGCACGTTAAAGTGCAAGTAGATAAATAGGAACCGCTCCAGTAGGATGGTAAACGGTGTTTCTGTGCACTGCTCTGGTTCGCCAGAAGCAGCTTAGTCATGCTGGCCACATGACCTGGAAGCTGTACACCCGCTCCCTCGGCCAATAAAGTGAGATGAGCTCTGCAACCCCAGAGTCAGTCACGACTGGACCTAATGGTCAGGGGTCCCTTTACCTTTACCTTTAAGATGAAGTGAAAACTAGTTTGGAGCCGTTTCCCTTACTTCCTGCATGCCTGTGAACCTATTGGATGAACACACACATTGCAACATGGCCAGTCATTACCTGTGCATATGTGTTGATCTTATCTGTAGACCCATTTACTATTATATTCAGTAGATCTTATACAATGTAAGCAGTGATTGATACTACTCACATGGAGTGCTGCCCAATGGCTTACTGATACAAGGCAAGATTCATCCTCCTATGTGCCCAGCTGGTAGGAGAATGAGGCTGCAATCCTATGCACATTTACTTGGGAACATATGTCCCATGGAATTTAAGGGGGCTTAGTACTCTTAGCACAATTCCGTGCATGTCTACTCAGTAGCAAGAACTATTAAATTCCATGAGATTTGTGCCTGCAACATGATGCTAGTATACCACATAGTTGAAGGGAATAAGGTAAAGAACCTGTTATTTCCATTTTACTTTAGCCTGGAATGTTCCTTTCGCAAAAAGAACAATGGGGGAAATGGTGTGTGTGTGTGTGTGTGTGTGTGTGTGTGTGCGCGCGCGCGCAGGCACACACACACACACACACACACACTCCAGCCCAGTGCCTCTATTGGCCTCTAAAGTTGTACTGCTGGGTATTGTTCAATTTAAAAACAATTAAAAACAAAATAAAATTTGCAATTTTATTGCAAATCTGCGAGGGGGCCTCTAAGATACATTTGGCAAGGCACACTGGAAACCATCAAAAATTCCAATTGCTTCTGAGTGGCTACAACAACTTTGGGACATGGTTTCTCCAGAGAAACTGTGAAGATTTCAATAGCCTTAGTGGTATTTGTCATGAAATGATTGGGCTTCCTGGCTTATTAGAATTAGAAATGCAAATAGTATTATTTATTTCTTTAGCGTTATAAAAAAAATATGCAATGACTTGGATCATAAGTAGCACGGGCAAAAGGAAGCTTGCATAAGAAGGAAGCTTGACTTCTTTGTACCATCTTATGATACACACATCCCAGTGCCTTGGTGTGGGGAGAGGAGTTTAGTTCAACATTTTAATGCAAACCTACCTAATTTGCATTTCCCAAAGCAATGCACAAAAGTATGATATGCTTAATTCCTGGATATGTATGTGTATGTGTGTGGGTGTTATTAATGAATTCAAATTCTACTCAGAGGCCGCAGGTAATTAAAAGCCAGACCTTCGGCGTTTAATTTATAGTAGCCTTGAGTGGGAGGGATGTTTTAATCCTGCCTTTTAAAAATAGGATTGAGTTTGTTAATTTTCTTTGTTTTCTTTTATGATAGTTTAATGTATGTTGGTTTCTTTCATGCTAAAATATTGTAAGTCACTTAGAGTTATGTTGTAAAAAAGTGGGCATAGATAGATAGATGATAGATATAGATAGATAGATAGATAGATAGATAGATATCTCACAAATGCAAGGACGTGTCCTGGATAAAGAGGGCAATCCTACAATGAAACTAATGTGCAAAGATAGCAATTCTATTATCAGTTACATGTTTATACCATTGATAATTGAATCTGTTTCAGAATTATATCTTTTATCAGATTGACTGTTCAGTGCTACTTCTAGATCCTACATATTCCAATTGCTAGCTTTGAAGTTCACTTTCTTTTGATGTTGGCTTTGCAAGACTTAACAAGGTAACTGTGGCTCACTGATCCAGTGCTACACCCTTCTCAAATGCTTTTGCTTGGCTGGAATATGTAAGGTTGCCATATTTCAAAAAGGGGGAACTAACCCAAAAATAGTGATTTTAAGCTTTTTTAGCTGCTTCCGTTGCTTCTTCCAGTGCATTGCCATACATCTGGGTTTTCCCTGACACTTTGACGATTCGGCAAAATTCCCTCCTGACACCATTTTTACGCTCAAAACCAGGGCATGGCAGGAATTTTCCTGACATATGGCGAGCCTAGGAATATGTCCTTGAACTGTAATAATGGCTCCTGTTGCCTAGTGTACAAAAAGCTACACCTGTTGCTCCAACTATTATTTTTTGCCTCCAGCACTATCATGCACTGCGATATGGAAGGAAATGAAGCTCTTCAGTGAAGAAGAGGAGGAGGAGGAGGAGGAAGAAGAAGAAGAAGAAAAAGAAGAAGAAGAAGAAGATTCTTTATCCCTCCTGTAATCCAATAGCAGCCGCAGTTTTCCATCCCTGGACTGGCCTAACTGGATGAATGATACTCAAGGTAGCATTGTATGTTCACATATGTGAGTTATAACAAGCCTGAAAGTGTTCTTTTCAGTTCTTAACAAAAACAAGGCCCCGCTCTGTCATTAGGTAGAGTGATACGATTCCTCAGGCAATATATGTTGAAGTGTTGTGGGAGTGGGCAGTAGCCTATTGCCATTCCTTCAAAGAAGTCTCTTAGCCATTCCTTTCCATTGAAGTATACAGAGTTGTGTGCATCACACTGTCTGTTCTGCACCCCCTGTGCTAGCTTGTGGTGTAGGGCTCCTTCTCCAGTATTTAAGAGCAAACTTCCAGTTTTGTCAGCTACTATGTGTGGAATGGAGGGAGACCGCCATCTTGTCCTCTGCCTGATGCAGCAAACTGACTTGGTTCAGCGCAACCCTGACAATTTCTTCTGGTCAATGTCACTTCGTTTGTGCCTCTTGTTCAGTATTCCCCATAACCTGGGACTTTCTAAATTTATCCTTTTCTGGAAGAGATGATTTCCCGGCAAGCCTGCCTTTCTCTCTGGCTTTAATGAGCAGTCTCTAACCTTCCTATGCTTACCAGCTGGATTCATTTTCTTTCAGCCCCTAGGTAAACTGAAATATGTCTCTGTGTTGCCCAGCCACACACAGCTGTTTCCAATTAAATGTTTAAAGCCACTCAGCCAATTAGGGGGAAAGAGGGCCTCTAAAGCAGATGCAGAAATATAGCATTTTATGGACCCATTCGTCCTGATGAGTCCTATTACCCAGCCAAACCTATATTTTAATAACTATCATTACATTTCTACTCAAAAATGATGAAACCGAGGGGGGAGGGAATGAATAATTTCTATAAATTTAAATTATTTGGGCACTATCCAGAAAAAGTTAGGAAGAGGTAAGTCCTACTGTTCTTAATGAGAGAAATTTGCACACATCCTTAACTTTCTGATTGACATCAATGGGACTTAAATTTGGTGGATAGTGCCCCAAATGTTTTGGGCCTTTGGGCATCCTGTTGCCACCAAATTTAATTATGGCTCTGTTTTCAGAAGACCTGCTTGGGTCATCGGTGGGGAAGACACAGGGTGGTATTCAACTACATTTTATGGCATTGCTATCATGTTTCATGGCAAGGGACACCTATCTGTCTGTCTATGATTCCTCTTTGTCTCTGAGTAGGGGAAGTGGGAGATAGATCTAGCCTAGTGGCAGCTGACTGCTGTTCCCTACTGTAGACTCCGCTCTGTCAAAGCTGTTAATGGAGAATGACCAAAAAACAAGCAAGTTAGTCATAGTCTTGGAGATACATGATTGTGGTCCTTTGGGTGCGTGAATGTGTAGGTAGTTCTTCGTGATAAGGGCAACATACAGGATTATATTAATATAAAACACAGCTTAGGGATTCCATGTGAAGATTGGAAGGTTGTGTTCTGGTTATTATTACTATTATTAGTAGTAGTAATTGAATTTATATACCACCCTATACCCAGAGTTCTCAGGGTGGTTCACAGAGTAATTGATCATGGCTTCTGCATCTGCAATGTTCTAAAAATCCTGCAAACTGGGATTAACCATGTGGCTAACCTCAGTTTGGCCCTGTGCTTGGATTCTTTCCCCCCTTGACAGAGCATTTTATTATGTAAGCCACTACTTGCAGACTGAAATGTTACAATCATCTCAATGGTAACTGGTCTCAGCCAGTTTTGTTTTCTTGTTGTTAAAAAAATCTTTTTCAGTCCAATCAAGTCACCTTGCTTTCCCAAATGATCCAAGTCCCCATGTCCTCTGGAACTGTTCATAAAAAGTAGGGATGGTGAGCTTTAGTCATCACTGGGAAGCCAGGGAGCTGTCCCCCTAACAGTGCTGAAAACTTAGAAATGAGTCAGTATATTATGTTTTAAGTCCTTGGACCCTCTGTTTTCCTGCGAGATCCTATGCATTCTGGGTGGTTCTTGTTTCAAAAGAATAATACAAATTATCCATACCAGTGCAAATCCACTTTTAATCTTATATAGGAGTCAATGCTGGGAAGATCTCTGAAGAACTTGCACTACAAGAGTGAAGATAATAGATCTTCCAGTGGAAAATAAATCCCTCTGATTTAACCCTTGCCTCTTTTGTGCTTTCTCTAATCTACCCCAATTTTCTATAAACCCTGCTATTAGATATAGGAGGGAAGATGCAGGATCTCCCCACCCCTCATCCCAACTTCACTGCATGAGGCTGTGAATTAGTCAAACGGAAACAGCAGGAGATATTAGCTATGGATCTTCACCATTGCATCTACTTTGTTCTCAAACTGGAAAACTTTAAAAAGGCAAGTCCATAGTGCTTTGGTGTATGTACACTTTTAAAACTTAAAATGAATTTTAAAGTTATTTCTAATCTCTGGGAGTAATCCTTGGGAAGTATCACTGTATGACCCAGAGAGTTAGAACTGTATGCTGTGTAGTCTCCAGCAGCCCCTGATATAAATGTGAGTTAAAGTGACTTATTTCCCAGGATTTGTTGCAAGTGGCGCTGGTAAAGCACTGTGTAAGTTAATGAAATCGCTTTCCCAGGAACAAAATAAACTCTAGGACCTGAAATCCTATCCCAAGTTACTCATGTGTAAGTACTATTAAAGTTAATGGGACTAATTGATGCATAATGGATGGCAGGATTTCACCTTTTATCTACATTAAGTAAATACATTGTGTGTGTGTGTGTGTGTGTGTGTGTGTGTGTGTGTGTGTGTGTGTGTTAACAAGGGAGAATTGCAGTATTGGAAAAAAGGGGCCGTTTAGAGAGAAGCAATATTTTAGTCAGTCATGGCTGGTGCATGAAGATAGGTCAAAACTGATCTTAAGATCTTTGGCTTCTACAGCTGTTCTCAATCTTGGCAGCTAACAAAGTTATTTCTTTAAATGACTAAGTTTGTAATTCATAACTTGTGCTTAAATGCTTGTTTCACTTCACAGCACAGGAGATAAACAGTTGTACATTTCATTGGCATCCCAAATCATTGTTGTTATGACAGCTATTAATGTAGTTTGTTTATTTGCAAATTCCACTTATTGCCAATCCCTCTGGGCTCTTGAATTGCCTTATATTCCAGTTCAGCTGCACTTCATTTTGCAACTCCCATCATCCTTCACTATTGGCCACGCTGGTTGGGTCTGATGGGTATTGGACTCCAGCAACATCTACCCACGTTGCCTACTTTTGATCTAGGGAATTACCTCGAAAGAGATTTGCCAGCAGCTACCTGGACATGAATTCTGCACTCAGCCATCCCTTTGTACATCTGCCAAGGGGGTAATGCCTAATTTATAGACTGCATGAACAATTGGACTAGATGATCCAAAGCACTGATGATAGAATCTTACTATCAATTTGTGCACATATACAACCACACAGGGAATTATAAAGTGAAAGTGTTACTACCATTTCTGTGACTGTGGCTCCACCTTTTCTAGCTGCCGTGATTATAAATTTGAGGGGAATCAGCATAGCTCAGAGCTAGAGGTATGCAAAAGGTCCCAGCTGCGGCCCCCAACTTTGATCCCCATTATTTTCAAGTAGGCTTGGAAAAGAGTCCCATCTGAAACTCTGGAAAATATCAGTCAAGTGGTTTGGATTGGAAGGTAAGTCAGCTTAAGGAAATTCATGGTTTCCCATCTCAGCCTCGTCCCTGCAACTACCTGTTCACCACCCAAAGCCCCTCTGGTGGGTGGGTGCCCTTGCTGAAAAAAATGTGGTGTGAGAGATGGGTGAAGAATCACCTGAAATCAATCTTGGACCCTAAGGTAAGTCTACTTGAGGAAGTTTATGGAAGATATGTATCCTCCCTCCTGCAGCCCCACACAACCCATCTCACATTGGTCAAGGGGTCCAGTGGACCTCAAGAGAGGCTTTTCAGGGGGTGCAGAGGGCTTCAGGGGAAAAAGGAACCAAGGTCCTTCCATGAATATCCTTAAGTTAACTTAAATTTGGATCCAAGCTAGCATAGACAGTTGAGTGAGACTGACCAATGGTCCATAGGCAGACGACTATATTTGTAGAAGGCTGAAGGAAGACCAGATACTATTAAAGATACCAGCTGTGGTGAGGGGTATAATTTAGCCTTTGCCAGCCTGCTGCCCTCCAGATATTTTGGACTACAATTCCCATCCCATCCCTGGTTGGGTCTGATGAGAATTGTAGTCAAAGCATCTGGAGAGGACCAGGTTGGCAAAGCCTGGTGTAATTCCTTAAGAAAATTCTAAGTGCTGTGATGTGTGTGGAGACTGAACCAACTTGTTATGCTGCTTTTCTATCACTCTTATAATAAAATCAGTTTAATGGAGGGTTTTTTTTTGGTAGTTAATGCCTGATTATATTCTCATTGGGAAATGACTAGAACAATTGGAGCTGGGAGTGTTATTAAAACACAATGGCTTTTCTTTCTGTCTCTTTTGGGTCCCCCCTCCACTATCATGTTTTCACAATTCAGTTACTCTTAAATGATCTTCTACTGACTTTCTAAATAATTAAAGTTCTGTAGCTGTCACTTTCCGCCACATAATGTGTTTTTTAAACCGGGTTGCTATGGCTCTTTTGTTGCCTTTTGGTATCTTGAGAGCTATTTCTTCCCTATTTTGCCTCAATATCTGCAACCAATGACTTATCAAAAGCAATTTGTATACTGCTAAGGAGTTCTGAGGTTGTCTGTAGATGTGCTGTTAGGTCACTTGCCATTGTCAGAGAGAAATTACTAAGGATGCAAATTAAAGCAGGCTTGCCATTTTAGCAGAAAATGTGACATAAATGCTGAAAGAGAGCCAAAGTGGATAGAAATGGACAAAAGGCTATGCTGCTGTGTTCTCTCATTTCTCCCCCAGGTAAATAATTGTTCCTGTCTTGTCCCTATTTTGCATTATTAAAATGTTGCTAGTGTGAATTCTATTTCTCTCCCCTTCAGGATTTTGCTTCCTCTCAAGGATCATGAGTTGTTTACAATGCGATGTATCCTATACATATCTTTTCAGAAGCGAAGCCAATTGAATTCAGTGTGACAGACTCCCAGGTAGGTATGTTCAGGATTGCAGCTCCAGTCTGGGGAGTTTTGCACCCACCCCATTTACTGAAAGAATGAATTATGGGAGTAATTGGGACACCTCAGCTAATCTTGCCCTCACAGGTGGTATTATTATTATTATTATTAAAATTTGTATACTGCTCTTCATCCATAGATCTCAGGGGGGTTCACAATAGAAAATTATAATATTAAAAACACAAAATACAGAATAAATTAAGAACAAAAGCAAACCAAAAAATCCCCTCCCACAACACATAGGAAAGGGTATTGGATGTCAATCAACCAAAGGCCTGGTTGAAGAGGAAATCTTCTCCTAGCACCTAAAAGTGCTGCTGCGCAGAATAGAAATTCTTCCTCACTGTCCACATGGTTGGCCAGAGTGAGAAAGAGATCACTTGGTTTTGTCCCTTCAGGACCAATCAGGGATTCTATTCACGTGAAGGAGTTTCATGTGGATACATCATTTATATCCTGCTTTTCACTATATGCCTCAAGTGGCTTACAGACAAAGCAAAGCATACAACAACAACAAAATTAAACTTAGATTAAAACTTCAGACAATAGAAACATTAGAATGACATTCATAGTGCAAAGGCCTCCTGAAATAAAACTATTTTAACCTGGTGTTGGAAAATTAGCAGTGGCATTGCCTGCCTGATTTCTAAAGGTAGGGAGTTCCCTAGATGTGTGCCAGCTATACTGAAAGCATGGCTCTGAATCACACATACGGTAAACACAGGGAATGGTTTGCAACATAAGGGGGTAAGTCTGTTGGACAGCAGCCTTCTGCAATTTCACCTAGCATCTCTTAACTGGAGACGGTTGGATTGAACCCTGGACTTTGTGCCTACAGGACATGTTGTCTACCAAGAGCTAATACCAAATATTCCTCCTCCTATTGATGATATGAATCTCATTGTATGGTCTGGTGTTTTTAAGAAGCTGAGATCAGTGACAGTGAAGGACAGGAAGGGCTAAAAGTTTACTGCATGTATGTATGTATGTATGTATGTATGTATTATTGTGAACCAACAGGACAAGGCTCTCACCTTCATCCACCTATAGTTCTCCCCCCACAACACCCCCCAAGAGGCAGTTAGTTGGCTATAGGTGGAAACATAAAGGTGAACTAGACAGAGAGAGAAAAACACATCATAATTAAATAATTTTAAATATCCATTACAACAATGTCGAAAACATCAACAATAAAAATATTCTTATATAATTTGCTGCTGAATGTACACTAATATCAGGAAATAGGAAATAGGGATATGGGGACTCAGGCACCCCCTTCATCTTTCCATGGGTTTGAACCATATGCATGTTGTTAGCGACAATTAGCTTAACTGTGTGTCATGTTTCCTATTGTAAAGCACAGACATCTACCCTTCCCAACATTTTAATGCTGATCTGAATAATTGTTTGTATTATTATCTGCAATTAGCTCAATTGTGCATCCAGCTGCCACGTTTTTTTTTAATTGCTCCAACAATTATAATCTAAAACTTGGTCCCTGTTTAGAACACTTATCTGCAAATATAAACCCATGCTTTTTTGCATCCAGCAGAATAGGAAAATCACACATATTCAAACCATCCCAACCATGGAGTGAACCTCACATGCTTACTCAGCCAGGGGGAAGTGTCACAGAGTGCTATGTTCCCATTTTGGATTTTCTGGGGTCTAGTAAAAGGGATAAAATTTTCATTTTTCTTAGGCTGCTTTGTGCTACCTGCCATGTCAAGAAGAGGTTCTCTATGAAACTGATCACCACTCATGGGCTTTGGTCTTAAACCCCAGTTGGGGAATTGGAAGATTCCAACTTCCATCACCCCCAACCAAGATGGCCAATTGCCATGAAATATTGTGTGTCACGTGCTGTTTTGACACACTTACATACAGTATATCCTTCCTTACTCTACAGTGGTACCTCGGGTTAAGTACTTAATTCGTTCCGGAGGTCCGTACTTAACCTGAAACTGTTCTTAACCTGAAGCACCACTTTAGCTAATGGGGCCTCCCGCTGCTGCCGCGCTGCTGGAGCCCGATTTCTGTTCTTATCCTGAAGCAACGTTCTTAACCTGAAGCACTATTTCTAGGTTAGCGGAGTGTGTAACCTGAAGCGTATGTAACCCGAGGTACCACTGTATATAGCAGAAGGTGAGAAGGTAGCATAAGAATTTACCAATCATCTTAACCCCCTTGATTTGCACATCTGCACCTATTTACTTCAGGAATGTTCCTCCGCATTAGATCTTACTGGCTTAAAAAAAAAAACCCCACTATATTTTTCACACTAACAGAGAACACAGATATTCAGTGCTATGTTGTCGAAACAACTAATTTGTTCCAAGCTGAGAAGGGAGGTCTGAAGGGGTATTCTGAGTGCGTTTGTGTGACTGCACTGATAATCAGGGAAGATGCTAAAGGCATGCTTAGAATATTCCTTCAAACTTTTCGTCTCAATGTTAGAGGGTTTGAAGTAGGGCTGACACAAGTGTGGATGTTGAGGGAGGGTTCTCAAAGGACTCCTATGTTTATGCCTGCCAATGAACATCAGAGTAACTTTCTCCCACTGTTAGGTACAATACCATAATTGTTGACAAGTTTGTCACAGTGATAAGTACTGCTGCTTGAGTTAAAGAGTCGCAGCCCCATGTGCTAAATACTTCATGCAAATGTAGTTTATTTTTTCATAGTGTATAGCTTGAACCTTGCACACACAATGATGAGTTGTAAATTGGTTTGGGGCTCTTGGAGTCATAGTTGAAAGTTTGCTGAAAGCATCCGCTCAGTGTTAAGAGTGAACAGGAAGGTGTTTGAAAATAAATGCACAAGTATAGTGGAATGATATGGTCACATATTGTATATAGTTTTGGAAGCCCCATCTGAGAAATAAAAGGTGTAGTATAAGGGTTGGGGTAGAAAAGAGCAACTAAAATTATCAAGCTGTTTCCTTTGACGAAAGGCTAAAAGAGATTGGTATTTTTCACCTCAGAAAAAAGGCAGTTACAGGTCTGTAAAATTATGAATGGTGTAAAGTGAGTGCTCCACTCTTTAGTAATGCTAGATCTTGAGGTCATTTGGTGGAACTGATTAGCAGTAGGTTCAGGACTGAGAAAAAATGTACTGCATCACACAATGTACATGAAACAGGTGGAATCGCTGTAACAGATGGCTTCTAGCTTAGTGGCTTTGAAAAAGAATTAGAACCAGACTCCATCAACGTGTCTATTAAGGGCTATTAGCCAGAACAGCTAAATGTTCAGTGGTTGTATGCCTCCCACAGGGATCTGAATGTTGGAATAGACAGGCCTCTGATCTGATCTAGCCGGGGTCTTCTTGCATTCTCCGTTTAATACTGTATGCTATCTTTTAGGATATTTCCATTCCTCCTTAAAAAGGAAGCAGGCCGTTGTGTGTCACAAGCCTGCATACTTCCTGCTAACAGGAAGTTTCCATTTTGTATATAGCTTTTGTTTTCCTGCTGATCTGTTGTCTAAGGTTGTTAACAGAGAACAACTTAAGGTTTATGTACAGAGGTTGCAATTGGGTTGAACCACAGGTACTACAGGTTACACGGAAAGGGGGAGGCTGTTAGGGTATTTCTGTTCCTCCTTAAAAAGGGAGCAGGCTGTTGTGTGTCACAAGCCTGTGTACTTCCTGCTTACAGGACGTTTCCGTTTTGTATATAGCTTTTGTTTTCTGTCTGTTGCCTTGACACGAAGGCAAGCAGTCATGTTTTTCCTTTGTTCTGACCGATGTTGACTAAAGTTGTAAATATGCTCTTCTGGGTGCATCTTCTGTTGCGGAGTCTGCTGAAAAGGGCTTGCACAAGTCCTGGAATGTGTCTGAGGCTCGTGTTGCTAATTGACTGATGCTGTTCTACGGGAGATCGATGAATCGTCTGGAGATATCGTGGAGGCCTGCCCGATGGCTGGTGGTCTTTGTCTCCCTGGCAGTATCCCAACACTGTCTGCATCCTTCAGAATGAAAACATAGGCCATAGTAAATATGTTAAAAGATAGGCCACAACTATATTATATTCCATATTTGATTTGTGAGGTGTGGTTTCCTAGCCTTCACTTTGGTAACGGTTGCTCCTACTTAAGTAGACTAAGTATGTTAGAAAAGGAAGAATAAGTATGAAATAGATTTATGGGCCCAATTAGTTGATTGCCAGGACTTGCATAGTGATAACAGGTGGGCAGCCCATGTGGGTTGGGAAGATAAGGATCGTGCCCATTGGCCAGATCCAGTTGCCCGTCCCTGAGTTTAAGCAGTTGTGCCTTATTTGCACAGTGAAAAAGCCAAGGCTGAGTTAAATTAAAATATTTAATCTATGCAAAGTGACATAGTTAGTTAAGCCCTACTCTACTGCCAAATTAGGAATGGAAGCAAAGGATTTGCCATTCTGTAGGAGCACAATCATTGAGCACACTGACACACAGACCCAAACAACATGCATATATACACAAAGTGTGTTAGAGAGGGCCAATATATCTAAATGGCTCAGCTTGTGAGCTTTCCAATGGCATGTGATTGGCTCTTTGGGGAGGCTCAGAGCTGGACTAGACTGACTTTTCATTTGATGCAGCAAGATAAATCTTCAGTTCTTTTTAATGATTATTTGAATTTCATTCCAGAATTCCTTCTGTCAAACAGATTTTTTAAAAAACTTAAAGTTGCCCTTCTGGGTTGCAAACTGAGGAAGTCCTATAAACCCAAAGCCCCATTTGAGAATCCCCTCATCTGCAGCCCAAATCCTTGGAACAGAGTGTTTTGGTCTTGTTTTGAAATGACCAGCATTGCCTCTATTATAGTTCAAACACACGTTCTGGTCAGAATTCAACTAAGTCATGCTCAGAGTAGGCCCACTGAGATCAATGAACGTGACTAACTTAAGTCCATTGACTTCAATGAGTTGGCTCTGCATATTACTTAGTTGAATGCAACCCTCTATGGTTAGCGTTTATGTTCTTTAATAAACATCTGTATTCTGAATCTTTTCTTGTTTTCTTGATAGAAAATGTCCTTATCAGTGCCTAGCACATGGCAGCAAATAAGCAATGAACATCCTTAATTAAAGCACTGTCACTGTCAATGTTTTATGACATTCTGGGTCATCGTTATGTGTTCTCTTATTGAAATGGCAAGTGTTTAAAATCTCGTTTCCTTCATACTATCTTTAGAAAGCCAGTTTAACTTACTATGCTGAATGTCTATGACTGCTGAGAAAATAACCTTTCCAAAGGAATTCATATTGTCTAATCGTTTTATTGAAATTTCTCTTGAAAATATTTAGCATTTAGCATTCAACTTAGAATTATTGCAAACAAGAAAAATAGAAAAACCTAATTTATAAATAATGAAATAAACATACACAGTACAACTAGTCTCACATAGTCATAATGAAAGACACAGCAAGAACAGATTTTGCCACACCTAATAAAAATGAAGGTCATTTTTTGAGAATGATAATATCATGGGAATGATGTCAGTGCAAACAGTGCAATCTCAGTGCAATCCTAAGAACATAGACTCAAATAAGTTAAGTTCCATTGAGTTCCATAAATATGTGCGCCAAGAATTACAGCCTTAGTGATGTGTGAGCTGAGTAAAGCATTGAGGTTTTCTTGGGGATTTCTTAGAAAAAGCTTGTGTCTTTTCCTTAAGAAAACAAAACTAAGCTTTGGGGAGTTTGTCCCTTGTCCTCCTTATCCTCCACCACCCTGTTCCCAAACAAAGATATCTTCGTGAAAGGAGGAGGAACAGGCTGCAGAGAAAGTTCACTGGAGACAGAGAGCTTCTTGTAGATTCCATCTTTAAGGCACTGAACATGCACTGAAATGTTGTTTCCTACCAGTCTGTGTGCGACTTGTGGTTGCCAGTGTCTTCTCACCTAGTTAACTGAACCAGGAAACAAGTATTTATTATTATTTATTGAATTTATATCCTTCAAACAACGCCTCCCCCCAAGCTGTACTAAGCACTACAACAGAAATTTATTTTTCTCAACTTGATCAAGAAACAGCACCTCTTCTGTTTCAGAAATATTTCCAATAAGCAGTTTCTATTCATTACAAGGGTGCCTGAGAAATGAAGTGACTGGCAGGGAGAGCTGATTGGCAGCATTGAACCCAGCTGCAAAGGTGGAGTGGGGCTTGGGCTCCATTCAAAATGGAGCCCAAGCCCCACCCCATTTTGACTCCTCCCTGCAACACACAATTTCTGAAATTCACATTTTTTAAAAATCAGTAACAAAGTAAACTATACACTGGTTCTTCTGGATAGGCGTTATCCTTAACATTACAGTGGTACCTCTAGTTACGAACTTAATTCGTTCCGGAGGTCCATTCTTAACCTGAAGCTGTTCTTAACTAGAGGCGTGCTTTTGCTAATGGGGCCTCTTGCTGCCACACGATTTCTGTTCTCATCCTGGGGCAAAGTTCTCAACTTGAGGTAACTCTTCCAGGTTAGTGGAATTTGTAACCTGAAGCGCTTGTAACCTGAGGCATTTGTAACTTGAGGTACCACTGTATCTTAATCATTAGCATTTGAAGCCTTGCAGAAATTATATTAATCTCATTTTCCTACTAATTTTGACTGTGCTCCAGTGTTCTGTTAAAATGTTTCAAGTTTTAATGGTGTACAAGCACAGTTAAAAACTGCAACATGGTGATTCAGAGAGCTTGCCGTAATGGCTGATTATCTTTTAGCTTCAATGTATTTGAATAATAAACAGTATTCCCACACAGTATCAAAGGTGACAGAACCTCAGCAGGTATCAGGAAATTTAGTGCCAGTGGACTCTTGTTGACTAAGTTTCAGATAATTAGAGCTGTGTGATATTCAGATATACCCACATGACTCACATTCTTTCTTTCTACCTGAAACAGACAAAAAACCAACAACATTTTTGGAGTACATGATTCTTATATGAGCAATCCATCAGTGATGATCCAAATACTGAGTGGTTGAAAACATCATTGTTGCACAATGTTCATGAAGCAACTTGAGACAATTGTATAGGGTGGCAGACACAGGGGAGTGGCAAACTGACCCATCTCTGGCCCACTGTTTGCTTGCCTTATTGTCCACCCAGTCTAGTGCTGGCCATCCACTCAGTGAAGTTCTCTACTGTGTCCACCACATCATTCCTGCCTCACTATAAGAAGGATCAAGGAGCATTCTGAGTGAGGAGGCTAGGACACTGTCTGTGGTACTGCCACAATGGCTATAAATGTTGTTTAAACTTAAATAAAATATTTAAAGTACCTAATAATAATACTCCCCACCGCCAAGTTTAAAGAGCCTTTCTAGCTGCCATGGTAAACCACAGGGCTATTGTGGAAGTACACTCTCAGCCACCTCAGCCAGAATGCCTTGTTTTTACAAAGAAACTCTTTTGCCCTTCCAAGAACAAGGCAGGAAGGAGGCAGAGGTGGAGGAAAGCTGGCACTGCTAATGTGGTGGCAAAAGACAAAAAGTGGGCAATGAGGTAGAGCCAGAGGAGGACGAAGAGGATGTGTAGAGTTGATGGTGATTCAGGTGGTGCATTCTCCTGTGCTGGCGCTGATGTTAACTTCCCCCCAGTTTAAGAAATTCACCATTACAAAATGCCAGTATTTTGGGGACTGGAATTTGAATTTGGGAATGGATTGGAATTAGTTGGAATTAGCAAGCACTCCCTTCCTGCATCTCTGCTGCAGAACATGGAAGCAGGGTGTGCAATGCTCAGCACAGAAAGGCTTCTGTTTCGTCTGGCAAGACTTGTTGGATTATGCAGTAGGGGAGCAGATTTTTGCAGGAGGGAGGTGCAAGAGGGTAGAGGCTTAACAGCCTGCTTGTTGTTTACCCACAACAAACTGATGGGCCCATGGCATTGTTTTGCATCTGGCATTTTGCAGGAATTCCAACTGTATGAAGTCGTTGGTTGAACTACTTCTTGCCAAATGCCATCTTCAGGCATTTTATATCAGGCAGGTCACAATTGGATTTAACATCCTCAAAGGATGTCTGAGAAATTAGCCAAATTAACATTCATGTACAAACAAAGGGCAGTGTTCTAGCACCCTGAAGTTGGCCTTGAAACTAGCTTCTCATCTTACATGTGCCACAACTCGTGATAAATTAGTGAGTGAATTTGGCTCTTCAAAAAATGAATGTTTTATTTGTAATTTAAAACATAGTGTACATTTTTCTGACCTTCCTGCTAGCAAATATCTTACTTGACCATTAGCTAGTACAGCTAGTTCGCTTGGCCAACTCTTTAGTTATTCAAAGTACCAATCTCTCAACAAAAGAATGGGACTCTGCAAAAATTCCCTCCTTAATAAAAGAAGCTGGTTTAATCATGTTTTGCCATAGACCAGCAAAATCCTACTTTTGCATTAAGCACAAGACAAAGAGGACAAATATTTTGACTACATGTAGGACGGTAAGTAGACCCCAACTGTTTCAGATCAATAAAGTACTTCATTTTTTTTTTAAAAAAAATATCCATCCTTTTCATTAATAGAATTATGAGGATATGTACATAATTCTGTACACATGGATCTGTACACTTGTAAAATCAACCCAAGTGTTTTGATTTCTTCTCATCCTTTCTTAATGCCTCCCTCCAATGGAGCCAAGAAAGTTGGAACAAGGAACAACCCTTCTATTATCCTTCTGGTTCTGACACTGGGTAGCCATACAGCTTGCTTGAGAATCTAATTGAGGGCCATCAAACAAACTCTGTTCTTCAGAGGAAACACTTCCCATCACCCTTTGAGCTGCTGTTTACATGGATATTTATGCATATCCAAGATAAGGTGTGAATAATGAACTCCTGCTTTCACTGGAGATTTGAGTGTTTTCAGTTTGAAGTATAAATGTGAATATTAACTCTGGCCTTGAGTTTATTTCCGGGTCTTCCCTGTGTTCCCAGGCTCCTTGGCTGTTTGAGCCATGTGCCTGCTTGCTCGCTGATGCATTCCTCATGCCCTGAGGTAGTCTTGCACTTGGCTTCCATAATAACAATCGGTCGGAATCATTTCCTTCTCTCGATGTAAGAAGTAACAAATGAATCTGGGCACTCCATGTCTCCCCCCCTCCACTACTGCAGGCTGAGAAAATAAGTAGCTCATGCAGTAAATTTGAAAATATTTGCAATGATCAGTTAGCATAGTTTCAGAGAAAGAATTTATACTTGGAGAGCTTTTACAGAAACAAATAATCCTCTGCAGTCTTTGGTGCTGTTTGACTTGGATAAAGTCCATGTTCTGTTTCTTTTGGTTTTTTAAATCTTTTCTAATATGTACCGTACATAGGATTTTAAAAGCCTTTCCTTTTCAGTCTTATGGTATCTTTCCAGTTTACAGGTTATCTCCCATTTTGATGCATTCTCTTTTAGCCACTTTTGGGTATAAAGTAGTCTACCTAAAATGTTGGTGGGCCCTCATGTCAAATTTATTGTTTACCTCATAAAACAGTCTCTACAGAGGCTGAAAGCAATAACATTTGAGCTTAAGCTCGTGACAGCTATAGGTAGTAAGTATAGCCTCCTTCCTTAGCATTTTTCTCTGTACGATCAATATTACCTATATTGACTTCCAGGAATTCTCTTCTTCCCTCCTCCACCCCAAGTGTTCTTTATTTATCATCTCTGATTCATTAGGTACATAAAATCCCCCTTCTCTTCTCTCTCTGATTCTTTGATGCTCGCATTCTCAGCAGGTACCCATCTGAATGGTTTTCAGACCAGTAGGTTGTATCATTATCTTGAGCAGAATGGGATTTTAGCTCTGTGCAAGAATAGATGCTCTCCCTCAGCTGCCAGGTTTAAGCTAGTGAGGCATAAGGCTCAGCACTTCCTCCTGAGCTCAGCCAGTAGGTCTAACAGACAGCACAGCAACAGCTTTGAATGCATAACCCCAAAGGGCCTTGCACTCTGCATTCCCTTTCAAGTGCAGCAATCTTTTGTAACACAAATTATAAGGTCACACCAGCTTTACCTCTAATGTTGTCATTTCAGGCTAGCTTTGCTAGGATTTATTTTTTCTTCTTCAACACCGTATGCTTGTTCCAGCCTAGAAGTAGTTAACAAATAAGCCATTTGTACCTGAAGCAGAAAAACAGGCACAATGCCAGGCATTCATTTGACTTTGGAGGCATATTTTTCTCTTGCAAGGGGTGCAACAGTTTCAAAGATAGCTCAGAACCCTTCCAGGTGGAAAGCAGGGGGTCCGCTTGTTCAGCGCCATGCAATAACGTGGCTGGTGATTGGCTAACAGCATGCAGTGCAGGCTGTGATGTCAGTGGCCATAGTGGCCAATCAGGAGCTGTGTCTTTGCATCAGGCTGACCTAGCAGCCCCTGCATCCTTGCTTCCACTTCAGAATATCTAACAGAAAATGTTGTGATTCTCCCTTAGTTGATGCTCAGGGGTGGCAGCCTCACAGTTCTCAGTTCACCACCTCACCGCCCAATGCAGAGCAGTCATTGCTAATCACTTAAAGCAAATGAAAGGAGGCAACATGTTAGAAGGGTATAAAATGAAACACGGCAAGGAGAAAGTGCAGAGAGGAAAGTTTCGTAACATTAAAACTCATGGACCTCTAGTGAAGCTGAATGTTGGAGAATTTAGGACAGACAAAAGAAAGTACTCCTTCATGAAGTGCATAGTTCAACTATGGGAGTCCCTCCTACATGAGACAGTGCTGGCCATCAACTGGGGTGGTTTTGAAAGAGGATTAGACAAATTCATGGAGCTAAATGCTACTAGTGGCTACTAGTCACAGTGACAATGTTCTGTCTCCCTGACCAGAGGAAATATGTGTCTGTATATCAGTTGATGGAAACCATAAGAGGGGATAGTGCTCTTGTGCTTGGGTCTTGCTTGCAGGTTGCCCATGTGGTTGCCCATTGTGTGAATAGGATGCAGGACTGAATGGACCAAATATATTTGCAAAGTGCTGTTTTTCTAGAAAAAGAAGAGCCAGAACTCACCATGAACGCCTCCTTTGTTCTCTTATAATGGCAATGGTGCCCACCTGAGAGGTGCCAGAAGTGGGTTCCGGATAGCTCCAGCTGAAAAAGAAAAAGAAAAAAGCCCTGTATTTCCACTGGAAAATACAGAATGAGAATAAATTGAGGGAAAATCCTCTGTACCTTTAACCTTAACACTTATTTCTGTTTCTTATTTGTCTGTTCCTTATTTATGCTCTTTTTAAACCATGGTTTATGCTGTGGATCATTTTAATTACTTCTTTTTGGTCATTTTACTATTTTAAATTGTATTTGTATGTTACCTCGGAGGCTATTTCTTAGCAGAAATGTGGCACAGAAGTATTTCAAATAAATAAATACCTTGCATTGTATTAAAAAAGAGAGAGAATTCCTACGCATTTAAAAAAATAGCATGTCAGGAAGAACATTTTGCTGGAACATTCTCTATGCCATGGCAAGTTTTCTAGTTGTCGGAACCTTTTACTGTGGGCAAAAATTCAATCATACAGTTCCCTACCCAAAGTCTGAAATGGTCTGAACTCTGTCTCATGAATTGTCTCCAATGAAGCCAATGTATAACTGGAATGAGTTTTGCTCATGCAATAGCATTTTCCCTCCCTCTCACCCCCCCAGGCCCTGCACAAGTCTGCTTTTTTGGGGGGGGGGAGTCCCCCAATTCTCCAGAGAAATTGCGGTTGTGGGGGATGTGTAGGGAGAAGGAGGAGGGAAAGTTGAGTTGTATGAATTGGAAGTTGTTTCACTCGCATAGTGACTTCATTGGGTTCATCTCCATGTGATTTAACTGCATGTGTAAATTGGCTTCTGGTCTCAATTTGTGTATTTAACTACACCATGCTGACTCAATTCCCAGCTCAATTTCAGGATCAAGTGAAATGTCTATGGAACATGGAATGAATATATCATACAATTTTTCTTCTTCTTCTTCAGAAAAGGGCACTTCTGTGCTCTGTAATGAATTGGCAATAATGTGTGATTTTGGGGTAGTAGGTTTCAAAGATGTGAAGGTTAATGTAGTTCACAAAACATCCGAAGCACATTTTCCTCCTGGCAAACTGCGGGATCATTTAGGGGATTGTTTGTATTTGAGGCCGCGGACTTTCGGAATCATGCTCCTTAAGCTCTGTCCTCTGCAAGAGACAGGATAGGCAGCTAAAGCTGTTGGGGCTTTACCAACTGCTCACTGAAAAGCTCCAGAGCTTGAAAAACATATTCTTCACCTAATTTATTTAACACCTTGGGAAATAGATATGTACGTTTTGGCTTAGCAGAAATGTATTCCTGAACTCTTTGATTAGGTACAAAATTGCAGGTTGGTTTCTAAAATAAACAGGATGCTGGAAGGTTGAGGACGGTTGTTTTTTTCTGTGCATGGTGGAATTCTTCATTAGTCAGGAACTTGGCTGGTGTAGCTCTAGCTGGCCACTTGCTGTGTTAATGAGAAGGTTTGGATTGTATATATTCCCGTGTGCAACTGCTCTCTTTCCAACTTCCTCTTCGAAACAGAACAACGAGCCTGTTTCTGCTTTACTTTTGAGAAATCAAAAGGCATTAATAAAGGCAGTTTATTGAGGTATAGTGATACACTGCCCCCCTCAACCCCAACTCCCCAAACTGGCTATTTTGAAAGGGAATTATATAGATGGAAGAGAGGCAGAAGGGATCTGTTAGCTGAACTTGGGGTCATTTGCTATAGATTGGCAAGGTTTCTGACTCAAGGTAACAGCTTGAGATTGGTAAATAAATTCCAGACACACACACACACACACACACACACACACACATGCCTTGGGTGGCCTTGTGCTAATTACTAATATCTCAGTCTGAACTTCCCACACCTGTAAAGTATGAGTATTAATTGGTTGCCTCTGGTTGCCCTAACATCTTTGCGTGGATCACTGATCACATAGCGTTTAACTCTGTGCACAGATTGTCAAATATTTGACGTAATGCCCGAAATAGCTTTGCATAAATCAGGGGCATTGCTAGGTACATAAAAGACTTGGAGGACAGGCTCATGACACAGATGTGAGAAAACTTGCATATGCTAATTTATATATACAGATGCAGACTTAGGACTCTGAACAAATTAAGGTGGTGGGTAGCTAGAATCTCACTGGCAACTGTTATTTGCAGCATGTTCAGCAGTCAGGTATGCAAAGTATTAATTTATTATTTAATTAAAATGGGGGGAAAGGGAGGAGGCTTGGACTACCCCCTAACAGTGCCCTAGTGTACATTTTTGGTTGTGTCCTTGTGGTTTTTAATAAACAGCTTCAACAGTTGTTAGAAGCAGAACTGAAAGATAGTGGTTGAATGACATTTAAAAAGTATGTCATGTGTGAGAATCCCCTTTTTAATCTTGCTTTCCTCAGATGATGCTCTGCTGGCAGAGACAAAGCCCTAGTGACATTGCCTCCATAGTGAGTGCCCCCTTCATCATTTTTAGAATGAGCTTTTGTACCCTTTTGTATCCATGAAGAAGAATCCCTGGAAAAGAACAATATATTTTTTACCTTTTTCTTTTTCTATTATCACTACTACTACTACTACTATACTTTTTCAAGCAGTTTCCCTATATGTAAGTGCAAATTTCAAAAGATGGCTTTGTTTCAGTTCACATATTGTTTGGGGAAGCGCAAATTAGGTAGGTTTGTGAACTAAACTGAATTTATCTCTCATCCCTAATAACAACACTATCTACGGCCTACCAGTACATGTCATAGTGAGATGGCATAATCCTTGAGTGTGGATTGTTGTCTTGAGAGGCAGTGGAGTGAAAACTAAAATACTGTCAAGAATGTATAACTTGCTGTTAAAATGGAATACACAGGATGAAACGGTCAAATCAGCTATGATTAAATGGGCGCAGGACATTGGTCATAACATTATGTTTGCTGACTGGGAACAGTTGTGGACCACCAGTATGAAATTTACGGCATGTAATGCCCTAAGAGAGAATATTATGAAAATGATTTATAGGTGGTACGTGACCCCGGTCAAGCTTGCAAAAATTTATCATTTGCCTGATAATAAATGTTGGAAATGTAAAGAAACTGAGGGAACATTCTTTCACCTTTGGTGGACGTGCCCAAAGGTTAAGGCTTTCTGAGAAATGATCTATAATGAACTGAAAAAGGTATTTAAATATACCTTCCTTAAGAAACCAGAGGCCTTTCTCCTGGGCATTGTCGGCCAACTGGTGCCAAAGAAAGACAGAACATTCTTTATGTATGCAACAACTGCAGCAAGAATACTCATCGCAAAATATTGGAAGACACAAGATTTGCCCACCCTGGAAGAATGGCAGATGCAAGTGATAGACTACATGGAGATGGCAGAAATGACTGGCAGAATCCGAGACCTGGGAGAAGAGTCGGTGGAAGAGGACTGGAAGAAGTTTAAAGACTATTTGCACAAATATTGTAAAACGTTTGAATGTTAAAAAGATGTTGGATATAAAGACAATATGGCATTAGTGACATAGTCAAAAGGAGTATGCAAAAAAGTGTGAAAAAGAAAGGGGGATAAGACCAGAGTAATGTTATGTCAAATGTATATTAAGTGGTATAAGGGACTAAGTTACAAAGATTAGGTAAAAAATGATGTGGAAAGAGAAGAAAAACTGGAGACATAATAGGTTGAAACATATAATTATAAACGAGGTTTGAAAGAGGGTCAGAATTTGCTGAACTTGATTGTGTAAAGGGGAACACATAAAAGGGAGATGTGAGGAAGTCAAGAAAGAGGGTTATAGAACTATGAAGTTAAAAATTGGATTTCTTCTTTGTTTCTTTTAAATGTTTTTATTGTCTTTTTTTCTTTTTCTTTTTTGATATATCTGTTTTTGTTGTATGTCTGTCTTACTTATGTTTCTGTTTTGTAAAATCTCAATAAATATCTATTTAAAAAAAAATTGAGAGGCAGTGGAGTGATAGAACAATTAGAGACAGTGCTGTGTTGTGACAGTGTTAGAAAAGCTATGCATATTATTCCACTCATGAGAAATAGTTGTGCCTTATCATGGGACAGGGAAAAGAAGGAACTTCTGTTGCAGCAAGAAATATTAGTTTCAGGACATTTTAGAACAACCTTTCTTTGGGGAAACATTTTGCATAGCTGTTTCTTTCAAGTGCCCAAACTTATTTAGTAAGTCCTATGGCTTTCCTTCTTCCCCCCACCAGTTGTGCTTTTCCTGGCTTTGAGGTATTTTGTCTTCCTCATTGTGGGATTAGAAAAAGGGGTGACAGGGTTGTGGTTGTGGCTTGAAGCCACCTGTCAGTGGATGAGAAGTACTTAATGATAAACAATCAGCACAAGGGATTTAGATCACGGCCACAGCATCTGAGTGCCTCCTGTTACAAATGTTCCCTTCCCATATAGTTTGGCAATGCCTTCTGGTGATTCCTGCTGGTAGAGTGCCTTTGAGTGGAATGTAGCAAAATATTTCTTTCAGCACAAGGACAGCACCACCGCCGTGGAGTGCAATTCAAAGCAAATATGTAAAATGCAACCCGAACCCTGCAGGAAATAACCAAATAGAAAATAGAAAACCCAAGAAAGAACAGGGATTCTCCCCACACACACCACTGTGTGGTACACGGGGTTACTTAGTTTGTTTCTTCAAGAGGATATTTGAAGCAGTGGGCCTTATCCAATTTTCTACATTTGGCACAACAGGTAAGAAATAAACATTGAGGGCTATTAACACTATAGGCAATTTCCATTAGGATAGATGGGGAATTAGCCATATAACTCTCATTAATTTGAAAATGGAGTTGCACTGATGATCTTCATGTATTTAGCACAGGTGTTTATGTAATTGTCTTCTGCTCAAAGACAAAATTAGGCTGCTACATGCAGGAGGGGGGAATGGGAGAAGCCAGCAGTAAGGGCACTCCGTGAAAACTTTAGGAAGTTCATCTCAGGTTTGCTAGCAACAAAACAAATACCAAAGTTTTCGGTGAGGCTGATTTCTTTCGGCTGTGAACAATGAGCTAAAGTGGACCTTAAGCTTAGGCTTTTCGTGAATATCATAGTCCTGTTCAAAAGACTCAGGGCACAACACAAATTCCCTTTGCACTGGGGTGCTTGAATTGGGCAGAGATGGTCCTCCAGCTTCTGCCAGTCTCTACTTACACAGGTAGAGGTAAAACTAGATTGGCAGGAGCTGGGACAGAGCAACAGGCACTCACCCCATCGCGGGGATTCGAACCGCCAACCTTCCGACCGGTAAGCCCAAGAGCCCCAGTGGTTTAGACCACAGCCCCACCCGCATCCCTATTACACAAAATTACACAGGGATGCCAGCATCACTCCACTTGGAGCTCCCATTTCCACTGACCAAGCATGTGAGTAGAAATGGGAAGACTTGCCAGTCGCAGCCAATGGAAAGTTCTGGAACAGGTTGTCCTGTGGGTGGGGAGGGGCTGAGCTGGCTCAGGGTCCTGTGGGTTTTGATTCAGCCCCACTTCCATTACATGACAGCATCAGGCCCTGATGTCTGCCTTGGCTGGCATGTGAGCAAGGCTGCGTATGTAGTGGTACCCCTACCACTTCATTAAACCCCACAAGGCAGTAGCCAGAATTTGGATTGTGGCCATATCTGCTTTCAGTAAGACGTAGTGTGAGAAGGCTCAACCTCCACAGGTTCAGAGAAGCCTGCGTACGGCTCCCTCCATGCAGTCTGATGTCTGGAATCTCCAAGGCCCAGAACACATAAAGAGAGCCTCACCGTGCAATTCATATTAGGCTCTGCATTCAGATTCAATTAACCACGTTGAGGCTGAAGAACAAGCGCATAGGTCATGTGTAAGTTCACTGATTGTAAAAATATCTCCTGAGCAGGGTTTTCGCTATTACATTTAATGGTTTAGTTTTCACTTAGGTCATCAAAAAAATGTTTGCACTTAGAAAATGCCCATTCTTTAAGAACATTGTCTTAAATAGAGATAAGTATGATATAGCTACACATATAAAATTGTGTATAGAGAAGTAATTCCAATAGGATGCTTCCATTATAACAAGGGAGATTATTCATTTCAAATGAGCAACCCTGAACTGTATTTCTCTGTTGCAATAGTTTTTAAAGGGCCCCCTTTCTTGCTAAAACCTGCTAATTCAGTGCCTCCCTTGTTTCACCACAAAGCCCAGGTTATTTTAATGTTGCCAAATCCTGAAGTTTCACAGACTTTTGCCTAAGGAATTGTCTTTTGCTTCTAATATTTAGGCTATTTTGTTTTTAGGCAACCAGACCTTTTAGGTTGAAAAACAAATTTTTGGATTGAGGGGTATTCTGATTTGCAATCTTTCATTGATTGATTCAGCAATTAAATTCCAATAATACTTAGCTTTCAGGCAAACTGTACATAGTTTTCTAAAGAAGATGGGGTGTGAGGGGGAGAGAATTAAGCCTGAAGTGATTATCTATTTTTGCATATTTCAATGCCAGAAAATCAGCTTTGGGACCTGTAATGTTTTGCCTCTAAATCTACTCTGCTGAAGCTCTGTTGAGCTGTTTCTTTTCATTGCTTACTGAAGCTTGGTGTTATTGGACTCCCATCAGCCACAACCAACAAGGCTAGCATTCAGGGATGATAGGACTTGGAGTCAAAAAACATCTGGAGGCCCACAGTCTCCTCACTCATGGGCTAGAGGCACAGTGTTCAATGCTTCCACTTATCTGAAGAATGAGAAGTCATGAGGCATAGCCAAGAGAATACTTGAGACATATATATATATATATATATATATATATATATATATATATATATGGAATATTTTATCTACAGATATGCAGGCAGATTTTACTGGAATCAAGCAAATGTCTTTAAAAAGGCAGCAAACCTGCTGATCTTACATCAGATTCCAGAGTGTTACTGTTTTGGTCTCCCAATCTCCAGCCTAGCTTTCCTTAAATTCAGCCCTCTGCCAGCTAAATCTAGATTGCACCATTGGCTACACACTACGTGTCTGGGCCCTTTTGATATAATGCTACACCTTGATTTGGCATTGTGTGTATGAGCTTGCACAACCTTTTGGCTCCCTCTTTCCCCCTGCTCTCTTCATGTCTGGCACAGATGTAAGAAGGAAGCATCCACTCCCACTTTTTCACTAGGCCTAAACCTAAGTTAACTCTGGTAAGTTAATCAGCTATTTCAAATCACATTTTATTGTCCTGGTTTGTTCACTATCCATAGTTTAAAATAGCCACAGTTTACTGATTTCAAATGGTAGTGCTTCTTTGTAATATTGATTGCATTCCTAATTAAAAACTGAAAATGAATTTATTTATTAGGGGTATGCATTGGCTGTGTGTACTTTTCAAGTTAATGTTTTCACACACATATAATGAATACAGAGAAGTATGGAAAATTATGCCTTCTTACTTCCCTACTTACTGGATACCCATTCATAGTATTCAAGTATTCTCATGACAAGTGTTATTTCAGGGAGCTGAAGGCAGCCTTACAGAGCTATTCTTGCCCATTGTGTGCAAACTCCTCTCATTATCATCTCAGGACTAAGAGCCTTGGCAGTTCTTTGCAGTGCTTCAAGAAACTACTTCACCAGAGATGGCAGCCCTGTTTAAGGAAGCTTTTAATGTTTGACGCATTACTGTATTTTAATATTTTGGTGGAAGCTGCCCAGAGTGGCTGGGTAAGCCCAGCCAGATGGGTGGGGTATAAATAATAAATTATTATTACTATATATTATTATTATTATTATTATTATTATTATTATTATTATTATTATTATTACAGAAGAATGTATACATCACAGGCAACAATTCCTTTATCACCAACTTTACATTTCTTAAAAATACTGTCCGGCACAAGTGACAAAAGCTTTTTGTGAAATGCTAGCATGCACACAAACAGCTGTGGTGCTTTATAACTGAGATCTGGGGTCTGGATGTAAAATATTGTGTATTATTACTATTTTTCCTGGAAAATTTTCTCCCATGCTAGTTGAAGCAAATGGTGTAGTTATCTACCTCCTCACTAAAGTGGTACCCCTTCCCCAAAGTACCCAAATCTATTGATCCATGAATACTTTTTACGTACTAATTATACAATATATTTTCTTGGCTGTTGCATAGATTAACCATGTTAAATTCATCTACAGTTTATGTTCAGCACAGATAAATTGCAATAAAAGCCAGTGCATGTGGGACCTCTATACACTATCAGGATAAATTAGAAACAAAATTGTTCATATCCACCTACAGAGATTGGGTTTATAGTTTGTTCTAGGAGATATCCAAGTTGAACTGAGCAAATGGAAGTTTGCTAGCACATGTTGCTATTGGCTGCCTGAGATATGCAAAATTAAACATAAAATATACAAATTCAAAACTACCCCATTTTATTTTGTTGTCAAAGCAGAGGAAACTGACCAGCATGTCTTTAAATTGCAAAACAACTGCGTAGCACATTGCCCACAGCTTTAAATCTGCTCAACAGAAGTAATGGCCAAATAAAAACCTTTATACTGCCTTGCGCCATACAGAGCATTTGGCATTACTCGGTAATAAAGTTCTGGAAAGGTAGCGTAAACTGCCTAATAGGTGACAGCTGGTACCACCCATTGGGATTAAGAGAACAGCCATAACGGAAACAGACATAACAGGCAATGGAAATGAAGGCTTGCCTTATATAGCCCTCTCATAACAATAGATTGCTGCTGATAAGGTGACTTCTGGTCCAAGTGAGTTTCTAGAGTCAAAAAAGTGGGCAGCACCCAAAACCCATTAAGTCCAACCTCCTGTCTTGATGCAGAGCCATATATGTATTAGCCCCTCCATGATCTGCCCCCTGCAGTCAGTGATGCTGTGGCTGTCAGGAATGAGCCAGCTCTGAGTGAAGGTTTGCAGCAAACTGCAGAAAACAGCCTCTCTGTTCCTGGCTGCTCTGATCTTAGTCAGACAGAGGAAAGCTGGCAGCTGCATAGTTTGGCTCTTCCTGAACTTGAAGTACAAGCTGATAAGATAGTGGAGCACAGGCTAGAATGCAGTCAAAGCTCGCTGGAAGCACAAACAGGCGGGAAAGAGTTTAGAGACAGCTTCTCTGAGAATGGGGAAGAGGTGTGAGCTGACCCCCTCAGTCCGAGGCACCGGTGAATGGGAGGACTTCAAGATAGGAAGGAAACCCAACAATGTAAGATTCGTAGGTTCAATTACTTCTGGTCATGCCCGAAGTAGGCATCAGAAAAGTCTTCTTGATTAATGGAGCTGGAGGCTGTGTTAGGCCCGTCCGGAGCTATCTGTTTGTTTTTGCAATAAATCCAGCTTTTTAATTAGCTACGCTTACTCTGTTATCAAGCTGGGAACCTGGACTCTTGACAGTGGCCCAGAGAGCAGATGCATCACAGAAGGGCACCTTCTGTAAGAAAACTTCAAGAGTTTCAAGTGATTAAGGTAAGACAAGCCACCAGTCGCAGGCAAAAGTAATGCAGAATAAAATATCCATTGGCATCAATTAAAACGTAGCAGCTGCTCAGAGCCATAAGAGAGCCACATAAATTGCTACAATTGGGAAATTTCTTAGTCCGCCCCCCCCTTCAGGGTTTAACCATGTACATGTTGAAATCTGAAATGAACTCCCATCCTCAGCTCATTTTGGACAATAGTATAACCAACCAATTTATTGTGCAATTTATTTATTATACACATAACCAAACAATTTATTTGCTTTGAAGAGGTCAATGAGTACAGGTGTATTCAAACAGGTTTAAATACAATGGATTATTATTATTATTTATTATTACCGTATTTTTCGCCCTATAGGACGCACCGTCCTATGAGGCGCACCTAGTTTTTTTGGGGGGGGGAATAAAGGGGAAAAAAATATTTCCCCCCCAGGCGCGGGGCTGGGGCGGGGGAAGCCTGAGCTTCCCCCGACCCCAGCCCCCAGAACAGGCAACTCTCTGCAAGCCGTGGGAGCCCAGCGCCGGGCTCCCGCACCTTGCAGAGAGCTGCGCGAAGTCTGGGCGTGCTGAGCTCAGCGCGCCCAGGCTTCAGCATGCAGGCAACTCTGTGCACTGACCCCTCTCGCTCTCCAGGCTTCAGCGAAAGCCTGCATTCGCCCCATAGGACACACACATATTTCCCCTTCATTTTTGGAGGGGAAAAAGTGCGTCCTATAGGGCGAAAAATACGGTATTATTATTATTATAATTATTATTATTATTATTATTAAAAAGCAGTTCTTCTACAGAATTCTTGACAGAAGACAAACAAAATGTTCCTAAATGGAGAGCAAAAGAGAACAGCCCAACTTTAGCAATGCCTCCTGAGGTGGGTCTCTATTTTCATTCTTCAAGCATTCTTTTCCCCTTTTCTTTGTGAGCTTATTTATCATTCTAGATTATAAAAAAAATTTCGGGGGGGGGGGTTAAGTACATTCTATGTTTTAGTATCCTGAGGTGGGTTTTTTAAGGTGCTTAAGAAATAATCAATATTGTTATTTATGCCCTTAAATTGCAGGCTCTTATATATTTTCCTGCACATGCTGCATTTGCACTAACAGAGAATTCACATTAATCTTTTAACAAAGACCTCAGTTAAGACCCATTTGGGATTGCAGTACCTTCTGCCTAATAGCAACCTGTACAAGTCAGATCCATCTGTGGGGATTACCAGACCGATGCACTTGGGAAGTATTCTAAAAATGGCTTCATTGTGCACACAGTTTTGACCACAAATCTTAAGAGTTATGCATTTTTTAAAAAATGAATTTGGTTTTGCAGAAATGTTTGAGAGGGTCAGACATTTGGACTGAATTGGACTGAACATGCAATTTGAACTAGGCTCTCTGAAATTCCCCAAATGTGTCTCTGCAGACAGAGGGCTGTACTTTTATCCAAAGATGTCTCTCCAATCCATCAGGGTGTAGGAGATCGTTTTTGACAATTCTGCTTCTCTCTGAAGCCCTGCCCCATGCCTACCTCTCATGTTGTTATGTTGGGTTCCAAAACCATCTGAAGCAGATTTGTGGTGGTGTGAAGTAAAACTGATGAAAATCGGCCTCCTTCCTTTTCTTCTGATGAAAGCCTCTGGTGATCAAAGTGCTCTTGAATCAATGGAAGGGCACCACTGTATATTTGATCATTGTTTAGGACTGACCAGGTCAGTTTTCCTTTTTTTCAGGAAGACTTGCCTTAGATCCAGGACAAAGCGCTGTTGAAATCCTGGAAAACCCAGACATATGGCAGCCCTAGAGCTAGTGAAAGATCAGGAACGATAGCTGTTTCCTCCATTTTCATTTGTTTGCCTGGGCTTTTTGATTCTCACTCAGATCGAACTTGACAGTTCTGCTTAATGCTTAATGCTGAGCAATAGCTCTACTTGCCTCCTGGCTTTGCCCCATTGTTCTGTCCTTTGTTCATTGATTCTCCATCTCGCCTTCTCCATTGCTATTTGCCTTCTCCTCCCCCTGTTCTGACTTTATGAATTCTGCTGCCTGTTGTAAACCTCTTTTATTCATCTATGAGTGACATGCCAGTGGAAAATCCACCCACGTGGGCTGTTTCACCCACCTCCTTCCCCTTTTACCTTGAGTGGGAGTTTCTCTACTAAACCAGAAACTGAATATTGCGAAATGTATCTGTACACTTGTTGGATTAGAATAGTTTTGACTGCAGCATAGGTTTTATTCAGTAGCAACCACTGGTAAGCACATTCCGCTGCTTTGCTGTGACATATCCTCTATTTTCATAGGCCAAACTGAGCCTAGGAAATCGAGTGAGGTTACATCAACAAATATAAAGTGACATTTTCCCAGACATATTGAATTTTCTGTGTTTCGGCTCTCCACTTGTTTGTATTCTCCACTGAGGGCTCACATTTCTTGTGAATGTTTTGTTTTTACTTCAGCAGATGCCCCCTGGAAATGTTTAATCTAAAAAGAGCAAGCGGGTGTCCCATTTAATTTCCCTTTAATTAAAAATTATGTAAAATTAGTTTGGCCTACAGAATTCTTGTGCCTAAGGAATGCTTTAATGATTTGCCCCAATAGTGAAGCTAACATGGACTATGGGAATGTTTTCGCTTTAGAGCCCCTAGCCACTGTAATTACAGTTAACACCACTTAATAACCTCACAGTGCAATCATCTACATCACTACATAGCAGAAAGTTCTATGGGGCTTTTCCCCAGCTAAGTGGATATAAAATAGCTGTGTGTGTGTGTGTGTGTGTGTGTGTGTGTGTGTAATATTGTTATCATATATCTCATGAACACTCATTCTGCCTCTTGTCAGGCAGTTCTACAACAACCAAAGCTTACCTGGAAAAGTGATAAGCCTTGGCAATCACAAAACTGTTTGATTACAAGGGGCTTTCAAAGAGCCCTGCACTCTGTACTGAAGTCCTGACAACTGGGGCTTCAAAGCACAGCATCACCTGACATGACTATGTCAGGTTGAGATTCCTGCATTGCAGGGGGTTGAATTTGATTACCCTTGAGGTCTCTTCCAACTCTACAATTCCGTTATTCTATTACTATTGCACCATGTGATTGACAGGTGAGCAGCACCACTAACCTATCAAATTTGGTCTACCAGGGGTGGAAGAGATAAAGATTTGGCCCTCCAGCCAGAAAATGTTCCCCACCCATGATTAAATATTTTGTAGCTGACTTGATTACATGAACTAATTTGCATAGATTTTGGTAAGATGAGGTAGAAATGCTTTCTGAAATCCCCTTTCCCTCAGTACGTTGTTCCTCATTGTAAATTGCATTCCACATCTCATAGTTTTTTTCTTTAAAAAGAAAAAAGAAAATAAACTTGCTCTGAATCTCTTCACTGGCTTTGTAAAGTTCCACCGCCTTGTATCTCTTGTTGCTGAGGGCTGATTCAGACATGCATATTCATCATTCAGATAGTTCATCTTCAAGTGATGATTTGCATGCAAATTTGCTGCAGCTTCTACTTTTCTGACACCACACAATGCTTTGCAACGGAAATATTTCACACATTCAGGGCTGGTCTGCAAAGTACATTGTTTGCACCCTGGTCACTTAGTTGTGGGGATGACCGTCCACTTCCCCTTCTGTTATGTCTAGTAACAGTCACCATGTGATGGCTCTCCATCATGTGGACATTCTCTGCCACTGGAATTTTCCAACACTAGATACCCAAGGGATACCTAAGGGAAAGAGTGGAATTGGTGAGGAACGTCTCCTTGCAATAGGAAATTGTTATGTATTTACTGATATAGCAAGGATCACCATAAGGAAAAGACAGGCCTATTTAGAGGTACCCAGGTGTCAAACAAGTCAGGTAGGCAGCCATGGACCACTACAGCTGAAATCTGATAGCCCTGGCTGTCAGGGGCATGGGGCATCCAGAAGCTAGGAGAGTCAGGGATCAGGTGGAAAACCCCATGAAAAGACTGAAATCTGACATACATCCTAATTAAGCATGAGCCTGTCCCTTGAACTAATTCAAGACTGGTTCCAGAGCCAAATGAGTGGTCCTCAGGTTGGCTCAGAGTCGTTTAACCTGATTGGGGACTTCTGGATTGGAGCCACAAGGTAGCCCTAATCATAATTCATCATAATGATGTGGTCTGAGAATGGAAAAATGGAACATGTCACCCAGCTGTTGGCAATGTATCATGACGTAATAAGTGAAACATCCATGTTTGAGCAGGGGTTGTCAACACAGTGTCCTCCAGATGTTATGTACTAGAACTCCCGTCCACCCCAGCCAGCATGGCCAATGACAAGGGACAATGAGAGTTACAGTCCATAACATCTGAAGTGTGTTTTGTTGGCTACCCCCCTTTTTGTAGAATAGGTAGATTGGTCTATAGTTTATATCCTTTAAACTGCAAGCTGCAGTTTAATGCTTCTTTCCCCCCAGAAATGGGAGATGTAACCAAAGTTTAGAAAAGGATGCTCATAATAACAAACTCAAGGTCTTGTCTCCTGACCTCATTATGAAGCAAGCTATCATTATTGCAAGAGATCTTCTGTTAAGTGTTTTGCCTTTTGATGCTGGATTGGGCTTTCCCTACCTTTGGACTTAAATGTCTGGGGAAACAGTTGAAATTTTCAACTCTTGTTCATGATCAACAGAGAAAGCATAACCAATGAAAAGAAAGTAATCCATTCTAGACCAGAGGATGCCCTCCTGATTGTGTCCTCATGTTTCATTGCCCTCAACTCATCTGATGTAACTTATATTACAATACTGATAGTTTGAAATTTGATGATGTGAAGGTTTCAAAGGTGGTGATAAGTTTGTTATGCCATTCTGAATACTGCAACAAGTCCTTTAAAACCTGCATTCAGAGCCAATGTAGTTGTTGCTACAATGACTAGCAAGTGGATGGTTTCCATTGTTGGTTTTCCCTACTCTCCGTTTACCTTTATTATGGAGTTCTTCTCTTCAGTAGATTCAGGTAGGTAGCCATGTTGGTCTGACGCAGTAGAAATCTATATATATCCAGTAGCACCTTAGAGGCCAACTAAGTTTGTTCTTGGTATGAGCTTTCGTGTGCATGCACACTTATTCTGGACATTTTTTTAAATTATTATTTCTCTTCAGTAGGATACTGACCAAGGGCAAATCCTGATATGCCCTCTGTGCATGTAGACAGCCTAAAAGTTATATATATATTATATATTGACTTTCCATAAGTGATAACTTTGTCCTGCAGCCACTAACTGTGCTATTTTACAGATATGGACATAAGCAACTTCCTATTAAAGAAAGAATATTTACTCTTGTGTTAGATGTTTTTTATATAGGACAGTCTTCTAATATAAAATCAGGGACAGTGATGTCTCATGGCAATCAGCCTCTCATAAATGTGTATAATATTTAGCATTTTAGGGAAGGAAGGTTGTGAGTTGATTCTAACAGGAAACATCTAAGAGTCACCTGTATACTTTGTGGCTTTAAGTTCACACAGCTTTGTATATTTTACTCTTAGCAGACTCTCAGTTGTATAATTTGCATAATGATAGTTTATTCACAAAACAAATACCAAAAGCATAATGCCACTAAGTATTGAAGGCACTTCCTGAAAACATCTGGCCCTACAATTACAAGTACAACTAATGAGAGATCCAACATCACTGCAGGAAAATTATTGACGTATAATTATGAGAAGGCACTCATGGTGCCAGATGGCATTACTTAGAAGGTGTTCTCTTAGTGGCATGGAGCTACAGACAGAAGCCATTAAATGTGATTAAATGCATATAGGTGTCAGCAAGTTTTGCAGAGTGGCATGGGTCTTTTGGCTGGTGGTTTTACTCAACAGGGTCCCTTGCATTTGTGATAGAAGCTAGCACAATGGACAAGGTGCAACAGAGGTCCAGGCAATAAGGTGGTGGTGGTGTTTTTTCCCCAATGGAAACTAAGATGGTTTGGGGGTCAAGGACATTTAGGAAGTACATATGAAGAACATCCATGTGCAGATTCCACCCAGCTCTGTCTTTCTGCTTCATTTGCACTGGGAGAGGTTGCTGAGGTGTAAGAGCAATGCTTAGAGGTGGTGATAGGCTGGATGTGGGCCAATAAATTGAGGTTGAATTCTGAAATGACAGGGGTATTGTGTGTCCTGAGTTCTCAGTCCAGGAAATGGGGTGACATCCTGTCCTGGATGGGGTGAATACACTCCCCTATAAGGAGCGTGGAGGTGCTCCTTGGTGTAAAACTGTCACTGGAGAGTCATGGCCATGGTGACTAGGATTGCCTTTTTCCAGCTCCAGCCAGTTCGCCAACTAAAGTTCATCTAAAGTTATATATGCCTGGAATGTATTTCTAAGGAAGCTGCCTACAGTCAGGTGATCTTGTGAGCACACCATTCTGAAGTGGTACAGTTTAGAAAGAGGACTATCTCCTCAATGAGAATTTGTCAAGATTGTCATAATTAACTGTATGACAGCTTCTCCCAGGAATGCAATGTGAAAATAAGAAATAGGAGAAGAGTACTGGGAGAAAAACGTGGTCTGGGCCCACACCATACCTTTAAACAGTGCTTTTTCTGGGGGTATGCATACCCCTAAACATTTTTTGAATCTCAATTTGGCCTCATTGTGGGGCAGTAGGAAAATGAGAGTACCCCATAAGGCACATTCAAAGCACACACACACACACACTCACAAAGAGAGAGAGAGAGAGAGAATTCTGAGAACTGTGGTTTGCCTAGGGTGCTGGGAATTGTAGTTCTGTGAGGCATAAGTTGCAGTTCTTGGTGGGTGTGCTTTGTAGGTGCTTTAAACGTATGGTGTGTACACAGCTGTGGTTGATAACTGGGCCATTCACATTGATGGTGCCTGTACTTCTTGGCCTGTTGTTTAGATCCTCATAAGAACATAAGAAGAGCCTGCTGGATCAGGATCAGGCCAATGGGCCATCCCTAGATGTGGCCACTGCCTGTGGGAAACCCACAACCAGGACCCCCAAGCACAAGAGCGCTCTCCTCTCCTGTTTTCGCCCCAGCAACTGGTAGCACTGCTGAAGAATCAGCCTGGAGATTAGCATTATCCTTGTGTGTTAGACACTATGCCCAACATCCCAGAAACTCTGTCATGAAGCCTGTAAAGTCAAACTACATTAAGAATGCTTCAGGAAGTTGATCTTTGTGAATTCCGATGTGAAGCTACGTGAGCTGCACCTCCCAGAGCAATGTACAGATCAGTTATCCACTGACACCTGCAATTTCAAAATGTTCCAGTTCTGTTCTCAGCTGGAAAATGTATATCAGAATCTATTTGAATAGGCATATTTTGAGAGAACATATATTTAACGTGGTATCCGGTTAGTATCGGTAGGCATCTGTCAGTAGAACAGAGTGGGAGGTATTTTTCAGTGAATGCTTTCCTTCCTCTGCACTTCGACCCCCAAACTCTGACCTTGAGGATACCCATATCCTTTGAAGCAGATTTCAGAGGGCAGGGCTGCAAGGGGAGATGAAATAGCTGGAAGCTGCCTCCTTCCTTGTTCCACTGATGCATCCTTTCCATCAACAGAGGGACACAAATGGGCTCTATATATAGACACATGTGTTTTGAGAGGAAACAAATTTGTCTTTTCAGAGAAAACAATTTTAAAAAAAATATTTGGATGTGAATTTTAATTATGTCTTTTAAAATAATGATTTCAGATTAATGTGGAGGTGGAACAGAACAGGCTTATGAGTGAACATATGCAAAAGTGAGATAGACTCCAAATAGGGTGAGTTTTGCATCTCCAAGATACCCACACAGTCAACACATAAGCTGTGAACTAGAGTTGCTGCTGCATCTTAGAATTTGTTCAGTTCAAATGGACTGCCTTGATCCGTTCCATAAATGAAGCAAATATAACTTCTACCAGAGTCACCAGTGCGCTTCTTTTCTAGGTGCACCTGAAACAGTAATTCTTCACATATTCCTTTAGAGATACTTTTAAATATCCTGTGGTTCCAGCAGCTTTGTATATGAACAGCAGCCCCCAGGGATAAGCTCTGTCAGTTCAGAGGCTGGACTGATCAAGAGACTGATCCAAAATGCATTAGTTTCTGGGTGGGCTTGACCTGTGGAACAAAACACCACAGCTTGAATTCGCCACGGCATCAAACACTACCCCATGTTTAGAACATTTGGACGTATAATTTATCATATTGATTATGGCTGTTCTAATGTAGAAGAGCGTAAATAACTGAAAAGTCAAGAGAGAAGTGTTGAGCAATTTCTCATGTGTTTCACAGAGCGGCGACAGCTGAATTTAGAATGAAGTGTTGGCTGCTTATTATACTGATAGATATGGAGATAACCTCTGTTGGTGGCTCAGAAAAAGGTGTTTTAGACATGCATCCTTTACTGCATCATGGGAAAATCCCTAGGAGGATATGTACAATAGGACAGTCCCTTTCGGTGAGGCAGAAATGTGAACTGTATTGCAGCAGAAAATATACTTGGATATTTTTTTGCAAGCCATTTTCTCTGATATAATACATGTTCCTTTCACTAGTATATGCACTTGTATGTTTACATTACCTTAATACATGTATCTTGTACACATCACCTAGCTGGAGAACAACACTAGAGAATCTGTTTTCTGTGTTGGACAAATAATTTTATTTTCCTGCTCAATGTTACTAGATCACAGAATTGCAGTATGAATAGTTCACCAACTTGTTGCTCTTTGCTTTATATGCTCCTTTTAAAAATGCAATTGAATGAATATTTCCCTTCTGATTCGGAAGACATAGTGCGATTGTTGAAAATTCTGAGCCCATCAAAGTTTTTAAATCCCACAATTAAAATGAAAAGGTTCAAATCCAAAGTAAAATATGTAAGCTTGGGTGCATATTGCTGTGTGTGTGTGCGTCCCTTCATGTTAAAGTGGCAAAATCCATTATACGTACTTGGGTTTTTAGAGCTTAAAGGTCTTAATATAGACTACAGAAGAAAGAGCTTAGTGAAAATCCTCTCTAAGTTTATGAGCATAGCGAGAACATAATTAAAGTTAACCATGAGAATAAAAGGTAGGAGAAACCAGTACAAAAATACTATACAATCCACCACTGAGTTATCTTGAGATAAATCCAAATGAAGATTGGCTTTTAACATTATTTTATTTAGAGCTGCATCTGCACCATATTATTAAACATCACCAATGATCCTTCCAAACTTCAATTGTTTTTAATGTTAACCCCATAAAATATTTAAATGGTGAGCAACTTCCAGCATGAGTTGTCCCCCCAGTTTGAGCCAGCGGTGCTCCTCAGTAATGCCTCAGAAATTCCAACCAGTTTTGTCACACACAATCTAATACTCTTTAAAGAAACATCAGAAGCTGCCTTATATTGAGCCAGACCCTTAGTCAGTCTTGGTAAAGGTAAAGGAACCCTGGACAATTAAGTCCTGTCAAAGGCGACTATGGAGTTGCCACGCTCATCTCGCTTTCAGGCCGAGGGAGCTGGTGTTTGTCCACAGACAGCTGTGGACAGGATAACTGTTGCCAGGATAACTAAACTGCTTCTGGTGCAACAGGACACCGTGACGAGTGCCAGAGCACACGGAAACTCCATTTACCTTTCCACCGCAGTGGTACCTATTTATCTATTTGCACTGGCATGCTTTTGAACTGCTAGGTTAGCAGGAGCTGGAATGGAGCAACGGAAGCTCACCCCGTGGCGGGGATTCAAACCACTGACCTTCTGATTGGCAAGCCCAAGAGGCTCAGTGGTTTAGACCACATAGCCACCCACGTCCGTAGCTCAATACTGCAGGCTGACTGGCAGAAACTCTCCAGGATTTCTTCCATTATTTAGCTGTGTTTCTAGGGGAGCCAGGCCACAGAGGAGTCATAAAGACACCTGGGCGTAATGTCTAGTTTGGACCCAAGAAGCTGACCTTAGGCTTATGGATAGGACAACAATCTGTATTACAATCAAGTCAAATGACAACTGTTATTTGCCACACTCCCACCTTAAGACTCCTCTTTTACACAATATTTTATAGTTCATTACATTTGCTTATATAGCTAGGTTTAGTAATATGCACATTTATTGGCGGTATTAAAAGCCATGTTTAACAACTAACTCCCCCCCCCCCATCTTAAAATAATTTGATAGAACCACAAACTCCATATGCTAATAGCAGCCAAAGGAAGGGTTTTCCTTGCTGGAGTTGTCTTGTAAAGTTTGCAGATGATACTAGCACTACTCCTGAGTTCCTTTGATGCTAAAAATGGCTAGGTAATTTACTTTTCCTGTTGTCAACTCTGAAGAAATTAGATTAGGCATTCCCAGAATGAATGATGTGCATTTAAGACTTGCACAGCCAAGTCTTGGTGGCGTAAAATATGCTATGCCCAATATCTTTCTTAAAAAGCTTCCCAAACCTCAAGATTTCACATTGCACATCTGCACTCAGTAATGTAGTGAAGCTAAAGACCATGCATAATGTATCAATCTCATGGGGCTAGATGAGCAATGATATCTATTTGAACAAGTGTATGTACTCCAGAAGCATCCTTCAACACATTGGCTGGGTATGAGAAGATCTGAAAGTTATTGTGGGGGAATGTCTCATTGCCTGGAGGCTAATATTTATCTGCATTGAAAAAAGAAGAGGAATGCTCCTGTGTTCTATCAGAGGAATAGAATATTAGAAGGAAGCAACAATGTGTCGGCACAGCAGAGAATTCAGCCACCAGAAGCAAACCGAATGGGGAGGCAGTCCATATAAAAGCAGTGTTGTTGTTTTAAGAAGCTGAAGCTGTCTGATACTTTTGTCTCTGTCTAACGCAATTGCCAATTAAAACCCAGAGTTAATATGAAACTCAGAGTTAATATGTGGCACTGAAGAGGCTTAGACTGTGAAGGGGGGGGGGGGGAGATAAGAAAAGGCATTCATTACATTACATTACATTACATTAGAAACAAAACAACATCTAAGCAGATGTTGCTGTTATTATCATTACCATCATTGCCATTTATTTCATTTATTAATCGCATCCTACAAAGTACCTCAAAGCGATTTTACAACAGAGTACAATCATACAGTGGGTTTGCTTGCTTGGTTGGTTTTGTGGTTAAAAATTAGGTAGCACAAAAGGGAGAGAGGTGACGGTACAAATATATATAGAAGCATAGAATTATAGAGTTGGAAGGGACCACGTGGGTCATCTAGTCCAACCCCCGAAAATGCAGGAATCTTTTTGCCCAAAATGGGGCTTGAACCCACAACCCTGAGATTAAGAGTCATGCTCTGCCAGCTGAGCCATTCCTTATAAGTAATCTCATGTATGTACATTGGTACACTTATTAAATCACATTGACTTCGGTGGAATTTGCATTAAAATACTGTATCCATTTACCTGGGGGCATGTTCTATTTCACTCAATGGAACTAACTTCTTTCAGCAGACATGTCTAGGGATTGCATTCCCAGGCTCCCTGTGTTCAGGACTGTAGTCTTTGCAACTCTCTTGCAATTGCATTGATTGAGAGCAGGCATGTCCAACTTTCAAGAGACTGAGATCTACTCCCACTGTTAAAAATAAATGGCAGTGATCTACTGCCCGTGATCTACCACAGTTGTTGAGCTTTTTTTAGGAAGCCAAAGGGGGTGGTCCTGAGATCTACCGCGATCTACCACGGGGACACACACACTCCCATGATCTACCAGTAGATCGTGCTTTGTTTTCACTTGGTGCATGCCCCATTGTTACCAGTAGATCGCAATCTACCTGTTAGACATCCCTGGTCTAGAGAAGGTAGTTACTCATGATCCAACTTTTAGTACTGATTGTGCCTGCAGAGGTTTTGGGGTGATCGTGCTTTGTTTTCACTTGGTGCATGCCCCATTGTTTCCTGCCGAAATCTTGTGATTTTTTATATCACAAATGTTCTGGATGGGCATCAAACTTGTTATCCCTTATTTATTATATGAGAAATATGGAGCTTGAGATACTTAACCTGCTACATGTCCTCACCTGCTTCTTTTAACATGAACAACAAAGGTGATGCTGTTGATTTTCCAGCTTAGTTTATCGTGTATTCTTCACTTTGTTTGAAAATCACACGGGGATTGTTTCTGTGCCAGCTTGGACTTTGCTTTTCCTATCTCAGGGACAATATTTGGCAAGGCTCAGTCTGAAACATCTGGGTCATTCAGCTGACCAGAATTTATCCTTCTTTTGAGTATATTGAAAAGATCATTATATATGCATGCACTCTTTATTTTATCAGGTACGAATTGACGTATTCAGCACCTCTTAGGCCAATGTTCATGTTGCAACAAAGCTATCCTTTGGCTTTCCAGCACTTACTAAAGACTTATTATTATTCCTACAGGCATTTTAACTGAATTATGTTATTATAGTTTTAACTGATTTTCCTTTCGTTTATTTACTGTACACAGTTGTGATTAAGTGGTATCTAAGTTCTCAAAATAAATACAATAAAATTCACACAAGTTCATACTTTGTGCATCAAAAATGTACCCAAAATATGTCTAAAAATACATATAGAAATGCATACTTTCTGAGAAAATGGTTGATAGCCAATGTAAGTCATTATCAGGGTACTTTCAGCAGATGTTCTCTGAGTATTATTTGGTTGTATATCACTCAATATAGGTTTTAAAACATGTATTTAAAGGCATATCTAAATATTTCGTGGCAGGTTTTTTTTTAAAAAAAGAACGCATCCAAAACCAACATGGACCAGAAAGAAACAGATCCTTACATCTCTATGCAGATTCTTTTAATGTGTTGGAGGCAGCATTGCACCAGCAACTGGAGTCACTATGAGGTGTTTCCAATGCTAGTCCTACTCAGAGTAGACCTATTGAGGTTAATATACACAACTAAATTAAATTCATTAATTTCCATGGGCTTACTTTGCACAGAGCTCAGCTGGATACAACTTTAATGGGAATTTACACTTTTTTTCTTCTAGAAGGAATATGGAAAATATTCTTTGAACATTAGTTCATTTGGCAACTTCTCTAGGTTTAAAGTTGTTCTTTATGTGCCAAATTAGCAGACCTTAAAATACTGTCATTTAAAAAATGATTGAATGTGTCATTTAGATAATGTATTATTCAGCTTTTCCTCCCCACACAATTTATATATATATATATATAAAACTTTATAAAGTTGAAAATGTTTAAAGAAGGATTTTGGTTTTGTTTGTGATTCTGCCAGGCTGGACCATCTGTCATTCTTCTCAGCTATCTCTCCATAGGGATAAGCAGATGAAAATGTCTACAGTGTTGGAAAAATTAGATTTTTTAAAAAAAGTTTGTCAATTTCCAAACAAATTGATAGGGCTGGGTGATGCAAATATATTCTAACACCATTAACATATTGCATTTTTCTTCTTTAATGTGTAAGGGATCAGTGGAGATTGGATGTGCATGCACCTTTAAAATGTTTATTTACCTAAAAATGTATCTCCTGCTTTTTGACAAGCTCTGGAGAATACTAGGAGAACTGCCTAGAAGTATAGTATAGTCCCTAAGCCTAGACCAGGCTTCCTCAACCTTGGCCCTCCAGATGTTTTTGGCCTACAACTCCCATGATCCCTAGCTAGCAGGACCAGTGGTCAGGGATGATGGGAATAGTAGTCTCAAAACATCTGGAGGGCCGAGGTTGAGGAAGTCTGGCCTAGACTAACTAATCAAGAGAGGACGAACATTAAGAAGCAATACTTATGGTAGTCTTCCTCAGATACTCCTTCTGATGCCTGATTGTTCTGGGGAAAGATACAAAGACATAGGTGCATATATCAGAATAGAGTGAATTGCGCCTCTGGATAAAAAATATAATTGAGTCATGGGTACCAAGGTCTGGGAAATACAGGCTGAGAATATTTTAGTCTATGTTAAAACAACTAGGACACTGTTTGTGCCAAATAAATATTAAAGAGCAAAAGAGAGCCTAGTCTGACTATTAGATGCTGCAAAATCACTCAGAGTTATCCAACCTTTACCTGACAGCACATAAGCCTCATGGCTTAGTAAGTTTATGGAACTGGGTTGATTAATGCATTAATGCAGGAATGTCATATAATATTTAGGAAACTTCTCCTCCTCCTTTGTAAACTGTGAGTATCAATGTTTTCAGACTCACTATGGTGCCTGAAAATATAATAATGAAACAAAAATTATTCAACACTCAGAGGCCGCGGAAGCTGGAAATACATATTGTATAAAGTGACATAATTTTCGATATGTTATAATGCAGAAAGTGATTTGTATTAGGATTAAAGAACAGAATTGCTCATTGATGAATGCTAAGTACCATCTTTTTCTCCTCATTTCCTCCCTGCATTTTTCTTATAATCTCCCCATGCAGTCTGAACTATCAATTCAAATGGCACTTTAAAAGACATTACAACCCAGATGTAAACACAGAAATAAATTAGTTGTAGGGCTGTGCTTTGGTTAATCATTTATTCACAAAGTTGTACCTAGAGTGATTGACGGGCGAGGTATGCATTATAAATTTATCTGGAGGAGACTGAGGGGGAAAGTGCCCATTTTCTGTGACCTCAATACTCATTTGCAACTGTAAATCCCTAATTTATAATTTCTTCTGAAGCAAATGAAAATCCATCTGTTTTTCCCTTCTGCCTGCCAACACTGATGGGCAGTTCAGATGCTATCTGGTGCGACTTTGAGCAGATGCAGCAGGTGCAAAGCTTCATTTCTGCCAGAGTTTACCAGAGTTTCATCCGGGAATGTATGCTCAATAGAAGGCTGGTCCCTGGAATTAAAGAATGTATGGTTTTTAATAGCCTCTGGATACAAGATAATGCCATTCCCACATATTTAGGTTTCCGGTGAAGAAATTCCAGGCATACTATCCAAACAGTCTCTCCTTGGAAATCATACACTGAAGGCTCAGCCCTTCAATATCCCTGTGGTACCTCTGTGCACTTTGGGAAAGTCGGAGGTCAGAGAAATTACCATGGCAAAGCTATAGTTAACATGTTAGACATGGCAGCCCAAAATATTTGGAGGAGTGAAAAAGGACAAAGTAGGTTGGGGAGGCAAAAGATAGTGAAGAACGCACCTTCGTTGGTTAATGAACTCCTGGTTCTTAAACTGTATTCACAGTATGTGAACATTTTTTACAACCAGCCTTTTTCTCCTCTGAAACAGAATGACGTGGCTTAAGGCACAGAATGGATATAGCAGGGTGTTATCAGATATGCAGCAAACACTGCCGTTAGTCTGTCTTTATGCTCCTGAACATGACAGGCATTAGCAGAAAACCACTTGCAGCAGTCCAGATCAGATCACTTGGGAATAATTAAGCAGGAGCAGTATTGCAAGCTTCAATGCTGTATCCAATTAGGTGGAAGGTAACTCCATTGAATGCAATAGGATTTACTTCTGAGTAGACATCAAAGGGTTTGTACAGGCTCTAGGGATGGGCAAATTTGTCAGTTTGGTTGCTCTTGATTTCTCATTTTTCAAGCCGTAAGTGCATTTCTCCACATTTCTGCAGCAGTTTGCATTTTTAAAAAAAGACTTCATGAAAATTCATCAGTATTTTAGTGCAAATATTTCCTAATATTCACATACTTTTGTGCAATTTTGATTGATGTGTACATTTTTGCAAGCAAACATCCTTAACATGTTTGGTTGGGAAACTGCATCACAACATCCACATATGTCCAAATTTCAAAACAGAACTGTGAAATCAGTGAACTCAAGTTACTTAGAATCATAAAATTGTAGAGTTACTTGTGTAAATGGATTTCAGTGGGTCTACGCTGAGTATGACTAAGCTGGATACCACCCTTCATCAATTAATCTGCAATTCTAACTGCAGTTACCAGAGGTTGTAAGCTCCACTGAATACAATATCACGCACTTCTGAGCACACATGACTGGGCTTGTAATGTAAGACACTCATACGTTCTGTGGCAGGTGTCACTGAGATGGTTGGGATGCCGCCATATGCAACTGTTGAGTCACCATTTTTGATACTATAAAATCCAGCAGTTATATAGACATCTCCATCCTTAAGCAAAACAAACAGGTTCCTTGTGGTGGAGAGGAGCAAGTTTAAGTCTGCCCTGTCTGAAAGTGACTTATCCCCCTTCCTTGTATTTGACCAACATTTAAAATCTCTAGAGAATCCCCTGGCATTCTGAATGCCTTTACTGCCATGTGCTGCTAGGCTAGCTTTGTATTAGCACTGCTTGACTGAGGGGATGCAGCTTTAAATGTTTTTAGAGTGTCTGTCATGTTGAGAGGTAGGGTGTAGCAGAAGTGGAGCACCGTAAAATGCTAAACCTTTCAAAGACTTCTCATTTCCAGGTACCACATGTGGAGCCTTTGTCCTTCAAGGATGAAAACGGCACCCCTGGGGACCGAAAAGCTGCTAGCGTGTGAGAAAAGAAAAAGTGTGCAACCAAGGTGAGAGGATACCAGAAAGATGACGATATATGAAAAGGGAAAGGGAAACAAGTCACATTTAGAAGAAGGGAAAACGCCACAGGTTGGTGGAAAAGTATGTGGAAATGTTCTCAGTCTTCAAATGCTGAAAAGTAAAGAGGCTATTCAAGTTGTGCTTCTGAGCAGAATATATCCTAAGATGAGATTAGTTCAGCTTGCCTGGTTCCTCACGGTTTTCTCACCCCACTCCACTTCAGAACAAAGGGGATTTATTGAAAAGGAAGGTCCTCCTTATGGTTGAACATAGTTTCAACCCTGTTGATTTGAACTGTCCACTTCCCTCAGGGGAGCAAAGCCTGTCATTCAAATACAGCCATTTATCCCTTTAGGGCAAGGCAGCTGTACCAGGCAACCTTCATTGTTAACATAGGGAACATGTGAGAAATGTCTCATCTCTCACACAGGCTGTAAAGTTGCCATCCTAGCCATGTCTTCTCAGAAGTAAGTCCTGTTAACTTCAGTGGGACTTACTCTCACATAGGGATGGAGGGTTGTTATTAGGTTGTTCTTATTTTTATTTAGATTATATTCTGTGTTTTTATATTGTGATTTTATCCTGTGAAATGCCCTGAGACCAGCAGGAACATGGCGGTATACAAATTTTAATAATAATAATAATAATAATAATAATAGGCAAATCTGTAATGAATTTCTGCCCCAATGCCTACTCCCAGGTAAGTGGGGTTAGGGTTGCAATTTAACATATGTTTTTAGTGATATTGTTCAATTGAACCATCCAGGTGTATTTCTAAGCTGGGGCTTTGATAACTGTAAAAGTTCCCCCATGCACATAGGAAAGGATGATTGTGCTTTACTCATTTATTTATTAAAAGAGAACTCTTGAGTTGAGGACACTGCTGCTTTTTAGCTGATAAGTTTGGTCCTATGGGAGATGGGGTGTTTGTAAGCTGCCCTCCAGCATGAGCAAAGGGAGCAAACTCTGCTGGAATAAAATAGGTATCAAACATTGAAATTTAGCCCAGGAGACTCACAGGTGCGGCATATGCAGGCACCTTCCTCAATATATTGGGGTAACTTCAAAGACTGGTGGCTAAAGTGTGGCTTGTATTGTCAAAATCCCTGTGAAATACGATTAGATTATCCACTAAGTATTTCAGCCTGAACTTTGGTCCTGCTTTGAGAAAGCCCTTTAGCAACAGAAGGAACCTCTGTTTCAAGGGGAAATGTAAACATTTACAAGTTTTTTTTGTTAAAAAAGAATGCAAAATAGAAACTGTTAACTGCCTGAAGAAAATCACATTAAGGTGTGCCTGTGCATGTATATGCCTGAAAATATATTTACAGGAACAATAACAGCACCCTCCTTTTCCTTGGTCGCACTCATGTGAATTGTGTTTTTGTAATTTGTTTCTGCTACCACAGAGATGGCATGAGCTATACATCAGCAAGGGGTGGACTCTTTGCAGATGGTTTACCCCAATACATCATCCCAGCGGTGGCATGTTGATAATATAGGACGTGATCTCTCACATCAGCAGAGCACTATAGCACTAAAGAGATGCCACCTTTAATTATTTATCACCCCCGTTTATCATCCCTGTGTGTTGTCACCTGATTTGTGCAAACATGGCCCACTTGGACACAAGGCATTGCACAGTACTTTGTACAGAACAGTGATGTGGACCTGCATGCTCATTATATACCTGGTGGCATGACACGCCACAGCTCCATAGTCCAGTCTCTCTTCTGGTGGTGAGCATGCAGGCTGTTAGGGATTAATCAGGATATATTGCCCTTACTCTAAACTGGGGGTGCTAGCCTTTGACTTTTCAGGTGTTGCTGAGCTACAACTCCCTTCATCCCTGATGGTCAGGGACTCTGAGCCTTGGCCATACTGCCTGGGACTGATGAGAGATATTGTTCAACAACATCTGGAGGGCTGCAGGTTGAACATCCCTGGCTCTATAAAATATAGCTATGGCTGTTAATACTATGTTCTCTAGCAGGCACATCCAACTTCCAAGAGACTGCGGTCTACTCCCACGATAAATAAACTGGCAGTGATCTAACCATTGGATTGACCAGAGTTGTTGACCTTTTTGCGGGGAGGATGAGCCATGGTTGTTCAGCTTTTTTTTTGTTCTTCAGGATACTGCGATTGACCATGATCGACCACAGACATGCCTGGTCTATATGAATACATTCTTTCTATGTATTGTCTCTTGGGCACTTGGGACAGATTGGGAATTTTACTGGTGTACCACCCACATCAGTGTCTATCCGTTTTCCCTGCTAAGCTAATGAAGATAGGCTACATATGGTGTTGATGACTCTCAGGATTATTGCCCAAGGCTAGTTATGATGTCCTATATAAGTGGCTCAGCACTGTAGTGGACTGCATGAGGACCAATAAACCCCAAGAAGATGAAGGTACTGTAAGCTGGTGGTTCTTTTGCCTAGCTGAATGGTGTCCAGTCTATTCTGGAAGGGTCGTATTTGCCTTAAGGATTCATAGTGTGGACAATGGTTTTGGAGCTAGCATTGTCACTGGAGCCGCAGGCACCTTTTACCATTTATACATATGGCCCTACCAGGACAGAGATAGTCTACCTACCATTATCCAGACTCTTACAATCTCCCATCTAGATTGCTGCAGTGCATTCTATATAGGGCTGCCTTTGAAAACGGTCCAGACACTTTATCTGATCCCAAAATAGAGCACCAAGACTGTTAACTGCAATTGGCCAATATGATAATATCACAACATAACGTTGCCATCTGCACTACCTGTCAGCCCATGTCTTTAAAATCCTAAATGTCTTTCACATGTATGGGTTATTTTATATTTGCGATTTTAGAATGTTTATTGTACACTGCCCAGAAGACTTACACTATTAAGTGATATAGAAATGCAAGGAATACACACATACAGCTGCTAACATGCAACTAAAATAAGGCTATAGCCTTCTGTCTCTAAATATCTAGATGTGATGGTCTCTGCACATACAAGGTATACTGAGTCAGATCATTGGTTCATCTAGGCTTTCTTGTTGTTTAGTCGTTTAGTTGTGTCCAACTCTTCGTGACCCCAGAGCACGCCAGGCACCCCTGTCTTCCATTGCTTCCCGCAGTTTGGTCAAACTCATGCTGGTAGCTTCGAGAACACTGTCCAACCATCTTGTCCTCTGTCGTCCCCTTCTCCTTGTGCCCTCCATCTTTCCCAACATCAGGGTCTTTTCCAGGGAGTCTTTTCTTCTCATGAGGTGGCCTCATCTAGGCTAGTACTAGGTAATTGGCAGAAGGCAGAGGCCTTACCTAGCCTTGGTAACTGAGATCTTCTGAGCAAGATATCAGGGAATGACCCTACTTTGTACCTCTAGTGCTATATATTTCAGAGAATACATCCCTGGCAAATGCTATTCAGTATCTCTGAACATTAATATTATTTATTTAGGTTGTGAAACATCCCCCTCATTATATGTAAGCAGCACAGAACACAGTGCTGCACTGGAGGTCCCTGTTCAAACAGTGATCTACTCTAGCGTCTTTGATAAAGTGACAAATTGTGATCTATTTGCATTTGTATTTCCCTCTGAATTTATTTCCGTTTCAGTCTTCATAAATCCGAACAATGCCTTCTAAAGTCTTGTTTCTCAGCAGGCATGATTGACACTTATTTAGTGCAGACTTCTAAAACAAGCATGACTCAGAGCCCCTGGGCGCATAGCGCATGGAGACATTGTTCTTTGCACAGTTGAAATACAGAAGAAGGAGGATGGCGTAGAATAAACAAAGCCATTTCTCAATTTGTTTGGGTTAAGCCTAATGGATTGGTTTAAAGTACATTCAAATGCAGTGAGGCACAGTCAAAACAAAAGAAAAACCCACCAGAAGCCAATTAGAGCTGTTTCATGCCATCACTGGAAATGTGCTACCAGAAGTAAATTCTAGCTAAAGAGCTGCCACCCACATTTTCACTAAAGTGATACCCAGTGCCAAATTTGAGGTTTTCCCTTTGAGGAAAGCTTCAAGAATTTTAATAAGACTGGTGGAAATTCTGGCTATAAGCACGATATTTTGGCCCATGCAGAATTCAAAACCAAGGTGGAGGTTCTCTTTTGCTTCTTCATTGCTGTCTAACAAATGAGATTAGTACATGCAGAAACCCAGAAGTGAACTCAAGGAGCAGCAAATTGCATGTGTGCGATTGCAGTTAAGTGCAACCCTCATGTCTTCCTTGTGAAACATTTTCAGAATTTCAAGGTTTTTGCTTTTCCAATAACGCTAGCATGTTTTCTGGGAACCCTATTTGTTTACATAAATGTAGACCCACTGAATCAGGGATGGATAGACCCATCGATTCAGGTCCATCCGGGACTGGGACTGATGGATAGAGTAGTTCAAAACATGCAAGTCCCCTACAGTGGACAAATTCAAAGAGTCCAAAAGACTTGGATGTCACCATGGGAGTTAGCAGTAGTTCTGCTTGTCATTTTTAAAGCTCTTAACTCTCACACCCCCAGAGTAATCTGGTTGCCTATGTGAGCCAAACTGGAGTTGTGCAGCAAGAGACTCAAACCCACAAAGTAGACAACCATTCTTAAACACACACACACACACACACACACACACACACACCAGAAAAGCAAACTGAACCAAGCTCAGCCCACCAAATCAAACACAACCCACCAAGCAACCACAACAATAGCCCATCTCCTTCTTTTCTCTTTCTCTTTCTTACCAAAATTAGAGGGACACACCAAAGGGGTTGTCTGAGGGTGGCACAGTGCCCACAGGCAGCATGTTGGGGACCCCAGCTCTAAGTACAGACTTACACATGAAAACGATTGTGCCCCACCAATTTGAGGACAATGGGCCACATGGCAAGTAATTCCAACAAGTCAAAGCTCTCCCAGTGGCAGCAGGGAGATTCCTTGAAATCTTTAGTAAAGTTTGCTAAAAATCCAGCTACCTTAGGACATCGAATAGATTCACTGGAAAATGGATATGAGATATTATACATATTTATGCCATAACAGAATGCACTCTCCTGGCTGATTTGCAGATGATGTGACCTCCATTCTGTTTTGTTGTGTTCCCTTTTAAACATTTCTCTACTGAGATTTTTCAGCGCTCATGACACTGAATTGCTTGCCAGGTGTGGATAATTACTGGCACCCTGATGAGATGAGGGAGCACCAGCTGTTCAGTGTTAAGAGCTCCAGCATCTTCTCCGAGAACAGTGGCTGAGCCCTCTAATAGTTTTCAGTGTTTACTCATCTTTCAGTTTCTTAAGACAGAGAGCCAACAATTGATTAACTCAGTTACTGATACTGTTGTAGAGGCACCAGGCAATGTTTGCTTGACTAAGTAAGCAGTAATGTACAACAGCAAGAGCAAAAACACTTCATAGTCTGTCTTTGACCTTGTAATTTCCATTTGATGGCTGCAGTGACACATCAGTTTGTTCCATTTTCCTGACGTTTCCCCTAACTGTTAATTTCTGCATTGTATTTGAGGCTTCTCACAAAGTAAAAGACACTTCTGGGAAACTAATGGACTATAGTGCATGTTTAGAACTCATTTCCCTGTTATTTGATTCCAGAAAAAAATCCATTTGCAGCCCCCTTAACTTGGAAAATTGTGGTATATAGTGACAAAATCCGGGGCAGTATTCTGGCAAGAGATGCCATCTTCAGAAGCACATTGAGGGGGCCCAACACAACATCCTGATGTTGCTCCATGTTGAGCTCCAACAATAAGAGGGCGGCTCCCTCAAAAAATTAAAACTGACAGATTCATCCATCCTTTCTACTCATGATAGATCCTCCAACTCTTACCCCAAAAAGCCCCTTCATTGTTCCAGAAATTACTACAGTGTCATTGTGCACAAGGCAGATTTAGGGCATCGTGATTGGTTCTGCTGCACTGGGCACTGAGCCTCAAGGATGCTGCAAGGTGTCAAAACTATGACATAGTGAATTGAGCAGAACAGAAGGCAAGAGGGAAGGGGCAATGAATTTTGGCCTCACACAGGGTGCTGCTGAAATTTGAAATTCCAAAGTCCACTCCAGTTGTGCATGTGTGGGGGATGTAAGAGCAATGCACAGCCACCTGGGACTTGCTTCTACCTTGGAGCTAAGGTCCTACCCTACTCTACACAGTGGATGGCACCATGTATCCCACCCCACATTAAGCAATTATGCAGCTTCAACTCTCAGTCCCTATGGATTTGTACATCTAAATGCTTGCTGGTCCATTAGGGTAAAGAGGGGCACTGCCCCTACCCACCTTGATTCCTCCAAGCCACCAGCTTTCTTACTTCTGACCAGTCCAGGGGGTGGCCCTGGCTTTCAGCTTCCTTCTTCTTAATCTCAGCTTTGTCATTAGAGAACTCAGCAGGCAGGAGGATGAGGACCAAAAGCAGAACCACATGGTTCCACTTGTCATTGGCTGAAGCTCCATCTATTCTTGGTCTGCCCACCTGATGCCTTAATGAGCACCAAACACCACTCATTTCTTATATTTGGGCACAGGGCTGAACAGAAGTGTATTTAGAGGAGCACAACCAGTTCAGTTGCACTGGATGCAGAGCCTCAGGGCACTGCAAGGGGCATCACAACTATGAAGTAGACTAGAAGATAAGATGTGGCAGGGCAATGAATGTTGGCATCACACAGAGAGTCACTGAAATTTGAGACCCCAAGGTCTGCCACTGGCTTCAGCCCTTAAGCCAACACACATACAAAGACGCCAATGGCTACACTTGATTTATATTCATTACTTCCTCTCTTTACATAAAGAATGCAATGTCAGAAAGCAGGGTGGGATGTCTAATGTATTTTGCATTTTCACAGTCCAACAGCTGCCCAGCTATTTGAGTTCATCTTCACCTGCCCCCAGAGTTAAATAGCTTTTGTTAGATTATTAGCTTTACAGAGTCACAAAGCCCCAGGTGTAATTATGCTACAGGTAAGGTGTTAAAGCTGATTTTTAAAAAAGCACACTGCCCATGTGGCATTCCTCTCCCCAGAATTTTATAGAACAAATACAGCATTCGTCACAATTCATTTGTAATATTTTTATTGCACTGTACAGGGGTTTGTTTTCTCCCCTTTAAATACCTATTACTGTCACTCCATGGCTGTTGATGGTTCCGTTTTACATCTTGCTGCTTTGTTAATGGTGATGATTGGGGAACATTTGCAGCCCTTTATATTTCATTGCATTGTTAATCGATTCTGCTCAGATGGTTAACAGCTCTGTCACAGTAAAATGATGATATTCCTAAAATCCGATCTGGGACTAAATAGGATTGATCACAGACATAACAAAATGTAAATTCCTATTTGCATTCTGTAACAGGGAGTGCTGGGCTTGACCACAATGAATGGAACTAAGGCTTCCTTTAAAAACTTCCCTATTTTTAGGCAGTGTACCCCAAATTAGCCTCTTCTAAACATGGACGTGCCAGCTGTCCTGAAACCATTCTGATACAGACTGGGATAGGCAGCTTTTGTTGTCTTTGTTAACTATGCAACAAGCGGACGATCGAGTGGCTAAGTTTTGTTTTGTTTTTGTTTGTTTTTTTGCAGCATTGTGCTGTGGGGAGAAGCATCATCTGTTGTGTTTCTGTTTGTGGTAAAAACTTTGGCTACTCTAGCTATTTTCCTGACCATCTCTAGATAGCAATTTAGGCTGTAGTCCTTTACAAGGAAGTGATTCGAAACAGGCATACATAGGATTGCACAGTTCAAAGAGGCTGTCATCCTAGGCGTCTCTGTATAAAAATAGAAGAAGTAGGAGCAGCCCAGGTTTTACAAAGATTGGCAGCTGTAGCTGTTTAAAGACTTGCTTCTGCTTTCAGTGTGCACTGCAAGTATGTGTGGATGTAGAAAATAGATCTGGTGTCATATTTTTTCTCTCAAAGCTATTGTCCTTTTATTTGTTATTCAGAGGGAGGTTGCCTGTTATTTTAGCAAAGATGGCCTTTTTATTCTTTTCAGTGGGAATTTCTGCAGCTTTATTCTTACCAAGGAGCCTAAAGAAATCTTCTTATCCCCAGTGGAGCGCATAGGTTGTGGGCTTCAAGGTATCTTTTTATATTTTGGGGGCACTTTCCTACTCACAATATATGGTTAAAAGCCCTCTTCCCCTCAAGCCTACTTCAGATGCTTTGAAGAAGGTGGAATTGGATTTGACTTAAGCGTCTAATGCTGTGTTTAATAAGCAGTGACAGTCAATTGACCCTGAGCCAGGAATTGTGAGAGAGCTTATTATTTTGGTAATTTTCCAATAATGCAGGAGGAACATTAGGCGTGACTTGGTGATCAGTATTTCCAATGAGAACCTTTCAGTGGTGGAGTGCTATAATTTTTCTTTTTATCCTAACAGAGTGTGAGGAGTGGATTAATCTCCTCTACCAAGGTCTTCACTTAGTGAGCAGGTATGTGGCCAGAATTTCTTCTGGGTGAAGCAACAAGATGATTGTGAAAATATGGCTTCTTGCCTCTTAATAAGGATCCTACGCAATATGTGCTAATTGTTTTGAGATTAATTCTGGTCACCCAGATATGGAAACATTTTAATTTAAAAACACATTGTGAAAGCGATGCTCTGTTGGGGGATGCGTTATAAGGTGCTTGGGGAGAAATTACTTATTTAAGAGTTGGTTGGGGACTAAGAGAACTGGCTGATTATAGTGACTGTAGCTGAAATCCTATCCTCAATACTTGGGTTAAGTTTCATTGTGCTTAATGGAACTTACTTCTTGAATAGGATTGAGTTATAAATCAGGAACGGGGAACCTGTGGCCCTCCAGATGTTGTTCGGTTCCAACTCTCATCAGCTCCAGCTAGCCTGGTCAATGGATAAGGATGAAGGATGCTGAAGGACAGCAATGACTGTAAGGCCATAGGTCCCGTCTCCCTCCTTGGTAAGAGTGGTTTGTCATGATCTCAGCCCTAAACATAGCTACCCATGAGGAGGGATAGACAAAGCTGTTAATCTCTCGGTTTTACATTTTGCCTTCAGTTTGTCACATTTCTGCTGCAATATGTGGATTTTTTAATAAAAGCGCCTTACGAAAATTCACCAGCATTTTAGCATTTAGTGAAAATTTCTCCTAATGTGCACATCTGCAAAAAGAATCAGGGAAAGTTTACTGAATGGCTGGGTCAATAGTTTGATCCCATTTGTTTCCAGGATAGATGAATCTGCCCATTTCTGATCTGCATCACTTCTACTCATCTTCACCAACATGTGTGTTCTGCACCATTTCTGTATGAATCTGAAGTAGTAGTAGCAGCAGTAGTTGTTGTTGTTTGTTGTTTTAAAGAAAAACCAACCCCATAATTCACAATTATATACCTATTTAAGTATTTGAAACATATTTCTATCCCACCTTTCATTGCCAAAAAGGAATCTGAGAGCCCCTTACAGTCATAAAACATTCAGACTTGGTAAAAACTGAACAAAATAAGCAGCCAGAAGAACAATAAAGCCTTTCAAAGGACAAGATGGAGAGCCTGTGCACCGCCCATCACCTCTGGCCAATGGAGGTAACTACACAGAATACTCTTAGAAGAATACACCAATCAGATCAGGTGGTATTACCTGGCCTGTTCACTGGTATGAGCAACCTGAAAACCTGTTCTCGCTCACCTCAGATCACTTTTGTTTCCCTCCCTCTCAACTCTGATTCACTACCTTCCACTGCAGAGAAGCCATGTTTTATAGTTGTCCATGCTCCACAATCTTCTCTGTAAGTCTTCCTTTGTATTGGAAAACTAGTTTCCATAGAATCAAAAGGAGAGGGTGTACATGTGGAAACAAACAGCTGCACCATGCCACTAGGACTGTTTCCAAGATCATGTGACTTCATCATCCTGCTCCCCAATGTTTAAGATGCAGCTCCAATGGAAGCCTATACTCATATAGGCCTATGTGCACAGACTTCTGCCTCTCAGATCTTCAAGCTTATTGTGTGGATGTTGGGAGTGAGACTAGTAGCAGCACAAGTCCACTGACTACATATGGGGCCCCATTCATGTGATGAATAGGGCTGATGTCTCAGTTCCATAGCAAGCTTTCATTCTGAGAGATCTTAAGACAATGTGCAGCTATGGCCATCCGCTCAGATTAACTCCAACCGTATACAAGAGTTGCTACAGTATTATGTAGACAAATGATGACGCATACAGGATCACATACTGAACATAGTTCACTCTATATAGGCAGGGATTTCAGTTCAGGTGCTGCTTATCACTATTGCCTGTAGAGGGAAACCAAACCCTATGGTCAATTTCTCTAGGAAAAAATACTTTGCTAATGTGGTTTAAAATATTTAGACAGGTTAAGCCCATGCTAGGTATTAGTATACAATGATAGATCCCAAGGGCTTGTGGAGATTAAAGGTTTGTTTCATGTAGAAGAGTCAGAATACTAATGCAACACAATGAAAACACACTCAGCTCTCCAAAGGATTACAGAGACTTTCAAAAGATTTCAATCTACAATGGGTTCCTAATTATTATTATAATGACTTTCTAGAAATACATCTTTCAAGTTCAGTGAGCTTTCTCCCCCTTTTAAAGCAAATATCTTTTGTTCAGAAAAATAAGATAAAGTGTCAAGAATTGTATCTTAAGATAATGATTTTAATTAACCTATGACTGATCTCATGGCCTGTAATTCACCTGAGGCACAATAGGGGTGACATTAGCTACATTAGTGATTGTTGTAAAAGCAGTTTTGTGCGTTGATAAGCAGGCAGGGGGCGGGTATCACTTTGCTTGCGATGGAAAGATTTTAAGCAAAGGAGGGACTTTTAGCTACCCCACTCCACATTGCTGTACTTGTTTTTGCTCCTATTCAGTAGAGGACGCCTGAAGTTTAACTGTGGTGCACCCCTACTGATTATGTTAATTACAACTAAAAAGTGAAATTTGAGGAAACACAAAAACTATTTTGCTCTCACTTAAAATCCAATATAATGTAACTGTATCCAAAGAAAGAGATTTCAGTACAGACTGGTGAAAAAAGAAATAAACAACTTTCTCACTTACTTTTTAGCATCTTTAATGCAGAGGAACCCTCATGCATGCCACATGGAGAGCTTAGGGGGTGCTGCATGATCATAAAGTAAGCCATGCTTCTTTTCTCTTAGTTCTTTCTTTAAAATCATTTTGGTTATAGGTCTGGGCAGGCTGGGACTTTAGAAGTATCCCTGAATCACTTGAACCCCAAATATTTATAATCTGAAGTAGAAATTCCTAAGCCCCCACCCCATGTGACAAGGGAAAAAAATGTAATTAGTTGCCTTGAGGTACATTTTCTTATTTTTCTGTCCCTTGCTAGCAGATACATCTTAGAACACATCTGTATGCTTCTGCAGCATTGGACAATTAATTATCTGCTTCTTATGCGGCCTGGCAAACTTTTGTTTGGCCACAAATGAAATCTGAGTATATAACAGATCATGAGATGGTTTGTACTTTCGTTCATCCTTCTGATGTAAATTTTTTTTTTTTAAAAAAATATTTATTAAGATTTTAAATACAAATGCAAAAACAATGAACAATGTAACATGTATCATAACATAGTTTCATAACTTCTTTGGACTCCCTCACGTCTCCCGTTCCCACTTACATCATTATAGATTTTTACCAGCAATTTATCATCTTGTTTGCATTCTTATATCCCGCTCATTTAAATATAATCTAATAATTCTCCAAAAAAATTATATTTTCCTCAATCTCACTTGTCATCCTAATTCCATCTAATTTAGTGGTGCTCAATTATTTATGATCTGGCATCCTTCTTAACATTCAACCAAATTACAGTATTTTTGTAAATAAATCTTGAATTTCTTCCAGTCTTCTTCAACCTTCTCCTCTCCCAGGTCTCGGATTCTGCCGGTCATCTCAGCCAGTTCCATATAGTCTATCAGTTGCATCTGCCATTCTTCCAGTGTGGGTAGATCTTGAGTTTTCCAATGCTTGGCGATGAGTATCCTTGCTGCCGTTGTTGCATACAGGAAAAGAGTTCTGTCCTTCTTTATCACCCTCTGGTCGACAATACCCAGGAGGAAGGCCTCTGGTTTCTTAGGGAAGGTATACTTAAATACCTTTTTCAACTCATTATATATCATTTCCCAGAAAGCCTTCACTCTAGGGCACGTCCACCAGAGGTGAAAGAATGTTCCTTCATTTCCTTTACATTTCCAGCATTTGTTGTCAGACAAATGGTATATTTTAGCAAGTTTAACTGGGGTCATGTACCATCTACATATCATTTTCATTACATTTTCCTTCAAGGCATTACATGCAGTGAAGTTCAACCCAGTGGTCCACAACCTTTCCCAGTCCTCAAACATGATATTATACCCAATATCCTGTGCCCACTTTATCATAGCCGATTTAACCATTTCATCTTGTGTATTCCATTTTAACAGCAAGTTATACATTCTTGAAAGTACCTTAGTCTTAGGTTCTAACAGTTCTGTTTCCAATTTCGATTTCTCCACCTGGAACCCTAACTTTCTATCATTTTTAAAAACTTCTTTAATCTGAGCGTAGTGTAACCAGTCTCGCACTTTATCCTTCATTTTCTCCAAACTCTGCAATTTCCAATTGTCTCCATCTTTTTCTAGTATTTCCCAATATTTTGGCCATTTGGCCTCCATATTGGGTCTTTTTCGGGCCTTAGCTTCCAGAGGTGAAAGCCACCTTGGAGTTTTGTTTTCCAATAAGTCTTTATATTTTGTCCAGACATTAAACACTGCTTTTCTGACAATATGGTTCTTAAAGGCCTTATTGATCTTAACCTTGTCATACCATAAGTATGCATGCCAACCAAAAGCATTGTTAAAGCCTTCCAGATCCAGTACATCAGTGTCTTCGAGAAGTAGCCAATCTTTTAGCCAGCAGAAAGCTGCGGCCTCATAGTACAACTTTAGGTCTGGCAGGGCAAAGTCCCCTCTTGCTTTCGCATCAGTTAATATCTTAGATTTAAGTCTGGGCTTTTTGCCCTGCCAGACAAATTTAGAGATGTCTCTCTGCCACTTCCGGAAGCACTCCATCTTGTCCACAATCTGTAGTGTTTGAAACAAAAACAACATGTAAATTTAAAAACAAATAATTGTACATTTGTTTGTTTTCTTAGAATCTTCCTAAAGTCTGAAATAGATTTTAAGTATGTATGACTATTTGTGTTGTTTTGGGGAGCACTGGATTTCTTGTTACTGCTTCTTTGCCTGCTTTTATATATACCAGGTGTTTTTATTTTTGTATCCTTGCTCATTTGGAAAATGCTGAGCGTTCCAAATGTTTTCCCAGCGTGGTTGGTGGAAGTTGTCCAGGAACATCTGGAGGGAAGCAGGTTGGAGGGAAACCTGTCCAACTACTTCTGTCCCTTGAAACTCACTTCTTTGCATCAAGAAGGCATATTCTGAATTCATATATAAAGTGGAACCTGAAGCATAGAATTTGTTTCATAGATCATGAAGAAAGGTTGTACATCACACTTACAAGTCTGTAGCATGTGCAGTTCAGCTTCATGTATCCTCTAAATCAAGTATGTGTAATAATCAGGGTGGGGTTTTTTGTAGCTGAAATTCTCCGGAATTTATTCTGGCACCTTTCAGGTGGGTTCCAGCACCTCTTTTTCTAGAAAAATAGCACTGGTAATAATAGAAGTAACAACAACAACAGCAACAACATTGGTAAGAAACCTAACATTGTTTCAACATAACTGCTGGCAGATGCATTATTCTGCATATGATCTATTTGTAAGTGGTTATCCATTCTGCAGAGATGCAGACTTATTGATTCTGATGCTTTGTTCACAGGTATGGAAATCATTTTTTTTTAAAGGCACAGTAAAAGCTCTAGCACAAACTTATGGCCTTGGCATAAGTAAACACTTTTCAATTTGAAACATGCTTTTTGGGAAAGACTCTAATGTACTTTATTAATTTGCATGTCATTAACAGCCTTGTTTTTCGTTTGGAAATTAGTGCTGCTTATTCAGAATTACAATATGTCATTATTGCTATATTTTAAGCACACACAGGAAGCTTCTCTAACAACCTCCAGCAGAACAAGTCATAATATCCAGTAAGTGGCAACTGCCACGAATGCAAAGAATGCACAAGTGTTAATGGCTTGTTAATGTCAAGGCTAAAACATATCAGGAGCAATTATGATGCAAATTTCTATGTGCAGCTGAAACCCATTTTGCGCATCTTTCTAAAAGACAAGCTCGCCATTTGATCTCTTAATGTATCTCTTCACAACCTGCTCAGACAAATCAGTAATTCCTAATAGACTTTTGTAACACTACTATTTATGATTCAGCAGTAGCTGGTTCTTTATACAGATGTAGTTAAGCATAATACTGAACACTTTGCTGATAATGCTTAGTCCCAGAAACTCCCAACCCACAAAAGGGAAGGAATTAGGAGTGCCATCATCCTGAATATTTGAATGTATACACTTTGATTTTAATGACACTTTCCTTGTGCTTTTGAGATATTTTCCCCTGCCTTGTGCTTTGAGCTCAGAGCTCTGCCTGTGTTCTGAAGAGTTTACAACTTATTAACTCCTGCTATTGACATTTTAAGTATTCTTAAGGTATACAAAACTACCTGTTCTGCAGTTCTCAGATAAATGTATGAATTGGAAGCCCCGTTCCATGCCCAATAAACACAGGGTGACTTTGTCTAGCGGCACTCTGGCACATAGATTGCAGCAAAATACTGGGCAAGGTTTTGCCCACTATCTTCTCTGTGTAATGGGCTCATGTGAAAAGGCTGTCCCATGAGCCCTTGCTGAAGAGGGAAGGGAAAAGCCTATATAACGGAGCTCACAGCCATTTTGCTTTGAGAGCTTTTCTCTCTCAACCTGATTGGAACTTGGTTGGGATTTTATTCGCCTTTCCCTCAGTGAAATTATGGCTTTCCTTTGTTCGGCGGAAGAACATTGTTTGTATGAAGGTGGAAATGGCATTGGGGAGCATCAAAATAGTATAAGGGGCCCCCAAAAGGGGCCTGAGGGGAGGATTTACCGCAGCAAACCCAAGCGGGGGTTCAGTATCTGCCTGGCTAGAATCTGCACCCTGGTCCCCCAGTGAGACTTTGCTTGCTTGACTTGCACCACAGCACTGTTTGACACTGGCCAACTTCCGTCATACAGATTTGGAGCAATCCAAACCCAGTGGATCCATTCCATCAACATGGCGTTGTGGAATGATGAACTGATTTTGGGACCCAATGCCATGCCAATCCTTGCCCCCACCTGCTGCTGTCAATAAAGATTTGGCCTGGTTTTATCCCATCGCCATTGTACAGTCTGGTTATTGTGCTGCTATAATAGGTCACATAATTGCCTGGGCAGCTTCCAAGATTTCACACTTTGATTTAAGTTATTTATCTAACAGGATTTATACACCATTTACAGGCACAATAACTCCCCAACAGTTTGATTTCATCCCCAAAGGCACAGTCTTCCATTGTTTCCCAAGAAAGACAGATGCCAACCAATGTATGTGGTTTACATAACATATTAAATATGCTGTAAAATTATTTTTTAAAATAGGTGTGAAGAAGTCAGGCAAAAACACAAACAAATAACCCCCCTCCCATCCATGTCCCCTCCTTTTGATCTTGTTTTTATTATGTATTTTGTGTTTTTACCTTGTATTTTTATGTTGTGAACTGCCCTGAGATCTACAGATGAAGGGCGATATATAAATTTAATAAATAATAATAGTAATGATAAATAAATAATAAAGTTACATATTAAAACAAACAAACAAACAAACAAGAACATTTCCAGCAGTACAGGGATGGTGCCTGTCTAAAATCAATGGTCAGGGAGTTCCGAAGTGTATGTTCCTTGCAAGGGCAGAATGAAGGATATGTAGTCGGGGGAAAACATTATGTATAAAAGTGCCAGTTCTGCAGATTGAAGAGGTCAAGTGGGCCTGTATGTCATAAGGGGGCATATGTTTCAGCACAGTTCTTGGCAGCTTATAACATGTCAAAGCACATGTTAAAATGTTTATTTTTCTGGGGAAACAAATGCATTCAGATACATATTTTGAGGGGGAAATGCACTATGGCAGAGCAACCCCATGGGAGTGGGAGAGGAAGAAGCTGTAGTGCTAGACTCTGCCTCATCTTGAGCCCTGTTGGGGGTAAGGTGGTGTGTGGCTCATCAGGTGAGCAGGAACTGGGTCACTACTGTGTATCAAGAGAGCTAAAATAGTCTTTACGAAACCTAAGATGTGAGAGGAAAAATAAAATCCAAAACAACCTTGGAGGGCAGGGGGACAGCTTCTTGTAAGATCCCACCTAATTTGCAAACATGTATGAGTAAAGGGGAAATGCCTTTGTCATTTTGATGACTATTTATGTTACGCTAATGCTTCTTGTTTTTTTTTAAAGGCACACTATTAATTGAGGATGATGCTTTAGTCAATGCAGCTAATAAATTGATCAAATGCTGCAGGCAGCCCTAGAAACAATATGCTCAATTTACTATCCTATTCTTTCTCATTCCTTGCCACCTAAAAAAGCCCCTGGGTGGGAGAGGGACTCCCAGACTCCCAGGCCCCACCTGTGGCATATCTCTTAGGGGTTCCAAAGTTGCAGGACAATTGTGTTCTGCTTGTCCTGGCAGCCTCAACTTGCTGTGTCCACCTCTGGGCTTCACAAGATCTCAGAGAAAGAGGAGACTCTGTTGTTGTCCCTAGCAGTTTTGAGGTTTTAAGTCCAGGCTAATAAACCCTCAGAGACTTCTACACAGGAAGAGGCCTTATTTTAAAGGGGCTGAAGTGTGGAAGAATGGTTACATCCTGGCAGGTCTCATTTCCCTTTTTCAGACTCACCAAGCTCACCCCCAGGACCATGAATGGAAATGCAGAAGCTGGCAGACATCCTGAAGAAAACACTCCCTGAGCCCTAGTCATGAGGAAGTTTCCCTATTCTATGTGCTCAAATTCAACTGCAACACATGGCTAAGGGACCCCTGACTACGGATAGGTAGCCGTGTTGGTCTGCCATAGTCAAAACAAAACAAATTCCTTCCAGTAGCACCTGGTATCTGAAGAAGTGTGCATGCACACGAAAGCTCATACCAAGAACTGACTTAGTTGGTCTTTAAGGTGCTACTGGAAGGACCCCTGACTGTTAGGTCCAGTCGCAGAAGACTCTGGGGTTGCGGCACTCATCTCGCTTTACTGGGTGAGGGAGCTGGCGTACAGCTTCCAGGTCATGTGGCCAGCATGACTAAGCCACTTCTGGCGAACCAGAGCAGCACACAGAAATGCCGTTTACCTTCCCACCAGAGCGATACCTATTTATATACTTGCACTTTTTGTGTTTTTGTGCTTTTGAACTAGCAGTTGGCAGGAGCTGGGACCAAGCAATGGGAGCTCACCCCGTCACGGGGATTCAAACTGCCGACCTTCTGATCGGCAAGCCCAAGAGACTCGGTGGTTTAGACCACAGCACCAACCGCATCCCAAAACACATGGCTAGTAAGTATTATTAATGTATTATTAATGATTAGATCATAATCCAAAATTTACAAATCATAAACATCCACCTATAATGTATGTATAAGTCTATAAACAAGAAACAGCAAACATAATAAATTGCTATCAGGGAAACTCCACAATGAAGGCAGGATGCCTTTCAATAGATAATGTCCAACAATATTGTAGTGGTGGGTGCTCTATTCTGTAAGTGGTCTGGGCTGAGGGCCCGGACGATAAGCTAGGCAGAGATGGAGCAGTAACACTAACTTTGAAGCTCCTCAACTGAAGCCTGGCCAGTGCCGAAACAACATCTAATCTAACAGTGCTCCCTGCTGGATGGCTTCCCCGCTATCCCAGGCTCCTGGTTTTTACTTGGGAGATAGCTTCTGGTAAGGCCGGTTATGTTGAGCTGCATGGCAGCAACACACGGATGAGACACAGACACTTGAGGAGATGCACTCACATTAACAACATGATGTGTGCCTTGGTGTATCCATAGATACTGCTGCAGCCTCCTAGCAGTGAATCCAGCAATTGTGTCAGCATATTTTGAAACCACTGTGATCATTGGAATTGCCTCCAGGTAGCTGTGGTTGTATCCATGGATACACTGGGTTGCACATTATTTTTCTCCATGGGAATGTGTTCCTAGGGATAGCTGTGAGTGTCATATGGAGAAGATATTTAGCCCCAAGATACTGACAGTAGCTGTGAAAGTATGTTATTAAAGGATGGTTGGATGAATAAATCACTCAAATGAATGAATGTGGGGAAATGCCTTCTTTTGTCCAGGCGCAGGGCATCTGTGCTCTGCTTTCCTCATTCATCTAAAGTGTATGTCAAGTTTTTTTATTTATTACAAAAATCTTATTCTCTTCTGTATTAGCATTTTTTTTTCTTTTTTAAAACTTAAAGGCCTCACCATTTTAATGAAAAGGCTCCCAGCAGAATTCTCCCATGCCCTAAATTCATTGTTTTGAAAAGATTTTACCATGTAGTTGACAAGCCAATTAAACCCAATAAATTTCCAAAGTCTGCTGAAATCCATGATGCTTTTTTCTTATCCTGCAGATCTTCAGAATTGTATTGCAGCTCAGACTCCCCGACAGTTATGAGTCGGCATTCTATGGCATTGTCATTTCAGAATCACCACTTTATTCTCCTGCACATCATTTCTTCAATTCCCTACATACTTCAATAGGCTGACTCACTTCCAGTTGTCACTTAAATGACGTCTCGACTGGCATTTCACTAAGCCCCTAATAAACTCTCCGCATTCCTGCTTCTGCCAAAGCCACATTCTCCCTTTGCAGTAAGACTCTGCTTGGACAGTTATTAAATTTGCTTCTTTGTGTTGTTTTATACTCCTCCTCTAGCTTGTTGCTTTTGGGTGTTCATCAAGAACTGGCCAGCAAAATAGTCTTGATGATGTTTCTTAAAAGGTAAAGGTAAAGGACCCCTGACAGTTAAGTCCAGTCGCGAACGACTCTGGGGTTGCGGCGCTTATCTCGCTTTGCAGGCCGAGGGAGCCGGTGTTTATCCGCAGACAGTTTTTCTGAGTCATGTGGCCAGCATGACTAAGCCACTTATGGCAAACCAGAGCAGTGCATGGAAATGCTGTTTGCCTTCCCCCGGAGTGGTACCTATTTATCTACTTGCACTTGATGTGCTTTCAAACTACTAGATTGGCAGGAGCTGGGACCGAGCAACGGGAACTCACCCTGTCACGGGGATTTGAACTGCCAACCTTCTGATCGGCAAGCCCTAGGCTCAGTAGTTTAGACCACAGCGCCCCCCATTGTAGCACCCTGCTTGTGGTTATCGCTTAGCTGGAATGAAATATTCAACGCAGCAATAGAGAAATTAAAATAATAATTTATTTCTCAGATAAATAAATGATAGGCACAGTGGTATATGGTTACCAAAGCTCTGCCTGCCCTCCAGCCCTGATAGCCAGCACTTATATTTCCTCAACCCAGCCCCCTTGCTCCTCCTTTGGCTGCCTCTGTCCAATCAGCCTGGTTGAAATTCCTATTGGCTGTTTGCTAGAACCAATCATAAAAGATACACCCATTTCCTATTACCTTTTATGGGAGACAAAGAGCTATATTTCCTTCTATCCATAAATGGCAGATAAGTAGCCATATATCTTACATTTGCCTCGACAAGGCACCTTGATTACCAGATCACCTTTTGCCCCTGTTGCCCCTGCATTCCAAAACAAATGGCTAAAACAAATGGCTCGTGGTATTAAGTTCTATCTAAACAGAGATCTTACTATTTACCAACTCTTAATTAGTGTTTTTGCAGCTTGATTGTATTCTGTAATATGTAGGGTCAGTGTAACCTTTGCTCCCAGCCTGTATTTCCCTTTTTACAACTTTGAGAAACTTGTCTCCTGCTTCTGCTATAAATCAGGGGGGCCCTTGTCCAGGAGGATAAACAACTGCCAAAGTACTTAGCCAGCTGCTTTTCTGCCTGGCATGAAACATTTGCAAATCTTTAATCTCATTTTAAAATACAGGCCTTGATCAGATGCCTCACCATATCCCTGATATTTCTTACCGAGCAAGAATTCAGAGGAATGTGGGGTGGGAGCTGTTGATTTACAGAGCAATCCTGTAGATTTGGAAGTCACTCCCACTGAGTTCAAATGAGACCTACTCCCAAGGAAGTAGATATAGGAATGCAGCATTGATAAGCCTGGTAATTCACGTTGTTCATGGTATATGCTTTGAGATTTTAATACTTCACTCACATTTTAACATTTATTTTAACAGTTGTATCATCAGCTGCCTGTGGAGCTACTAGTCATACAGCAGCATGTAACTGTAGGTTATGAATAAAACAAAATGGTGTGGCTTGACAATGGAGGGCAGCACAGTGCACGAACATGGCAGGAGAACTAGATTGGCTCTGCTGGTGCACTGCACCACACTGACTTCCCTGCCACCTTGCCCCTCTGTCTCTCGGTAGGCAATAGTGATCTACTTACCTGGAAGCTAGCATAATGGCTTCACCCTAGACAGTGAGCCGCTTATGGACCAACAGCCAAAGATGTTGGGAGTTGTGGTTCAATCAACACCTAGAAGATGCCACATTGCAATAGGCTGACACAGGGGTAGCCAATCTGCAGTTTTCTGAGTAAAACTCCATTATATTCCAAGATCCGAGATGTGGCAAAAAATAAAGCTCTAATCAAACTAGTTGGGGAAGTTGGGATTAATTCTGCCACCTGCCCGAGGGGGGAGGGGGAGGACAGAATGCTGTGCCAGGTTATGACTGCTCATATTTTACATATTTGTTAAGGAAAGCTATTTCCCACACAGTTTACTCATGTCAAGTAATCATGGTGCTCAGAAAGACTTACAGGAAGCTAAAAATCATTACAGAAAAAGTAGTACAGTTTATTGTATGTACTGTAGAATAAAATGACAGACAACTGCAGCAGACGAAAATAACTTTTAGAAACATGGATCAGTTCACTAATCCCCCCCCCCAAAAAAAACAAACAAAAGTCCTCATCAGTCCAGAGGTCAAATGCCTCCTGAAACAAAAATGTCTTAGCCAGGCGACAGACAGGCCATTACAGAGGGGAACAAATGAACTTCTCTTGGCAGGGAGCACAAGCCACAGAGAAGACTTTTCTCCCTTGCATCCCAATGAATTGTGCATCTCCTACTGCTGAGATGTGAAGAAGATCCTCCCGTCCAGATCTTAAAAGAGCTGTCAGGCATCTATGGAGGGAGATGGTCCTTTCCATTGAAATTAGTGGGTGTAACGCTTAAGCATGTTGAAGTCCCTCCACAAAATTGCATTGAATGTCTTCAATGCAGTCATTCAAGAGCAGCATCAGCACCTGAATCCCAGTTCTCAGGCGCCTGCCCTGAGCCGGCCTATTCTGACTTGGCACAGGGATGGGGAACCTCAGGACTGGGAACTAAATAAAGCATTTTGTCTGGCCTTTGGGACTCTACATAGGTCACACCCTGCACAGGTGCATTGCCTGCCTGCAATGTCTTTCAGTCGTGAGAGTTACACACACTTGCCAGGACAGAGGATGGAGAGATGGGTTCTTGTGCAGAAATGTGTCACTGTGTGTGACCAGAATCTAACCTACTGTACAAATGCCTGAGAAAATCCCTATTTCAACTCAGGTGCATTGTGGGAAAGTAAAAGAGTGGCTAGACTGAGCTGCCCGTTGTTGGTTGCTATGCTGCTGCTACTGTTCCCTGCCATTGCCAGGTGTGATGAAGGCTGGCATTAAACCTATACAGTGGTACCTCAGGTTACATATGCTTCAGGTTACATATGCTTCAGGTTGCAGACTCCACTAACCCAGAAATAATACCTTGGGTTAAGAACTTTTCTTCAGGATGAGAACAGAAATCACGTGGCAGCAGCGCAGCAGCAGCAGGAGGCCCCATTAGCTAAAGTGGTGCTTCAGGTTAAGAACAGTTTCAGGTTAAGAATGGACCTCCAGAATAAATTAAGTACGTAACCAGAGGTACTACTGTAGCTAAAGAATGGTAAATCCGGGGTTGGCTTAAGACAGACATGGCCAAACTTGGCCCTCCAGATGTTTTGGGACTACAACTCCCATCATCCCTAGCTAACAGGACCAGTGGTCAGGGATGATGGGAATTGTAGTCTCAAAACATCTGGAGGGCCAAGTTTAGCCATGCCTGGCTTAAGACCTCTAGTGTCCACCTCTTCCCTCTCCTCCTTTCTATTTTTGAGCATTCTTTCTCTAGGTAACATTACAAAAAGTTTGCTTGCCCTTCTGCCACGTGTTAGCTCTTCTGATTTAAGAAGTTTGCTTTAAACAATTCAACAATTTTGCAGGTTAAAGTAAGTGAATCTAAGAGTATCCAATTAATTACTTTGAGTGTAAGTTAATCTTTAAGAACAGTTTATGCAAATTGTTTCTACAACTTTCATTATATAACGGCAGATCATTGAAGCAGAAGTCATTTTATTCACAAGTTACATTTACATAAGTGTCCAATCCCTCAGCTGTTAATGCTTGGCTTGCAATCAATATGTTGAAATTCTTTCTACATGTAATCCATTAATTTTTAACTTCACCACCTCAGGCTACCGTTGCCTTGAGGTGCCATTGCTACTTTGCCTATAATTGCAAAAACTTTTCTTTTCTTTTCTTGATGGCAAATCCTAAAGCTGCAGGATGCCTAGATCTGCTACAGCAAACTTCCGATAATTAAATACAGTGAAATATTAATGATTTTAGTTTTGCATTCACCCCTACTGCATCAAATGAAAGCATAATAAATTTTAATTGTTCAATAAACAATCCTGTTAAGCACATAAAAACCACAAAACAAACAATACCTTTTGGCATATTTGCTAAATTTTTGCATCTGGATATCATCTCATGTATTAATTACACATCTCACTATGAAATGTGTGATCGTTATTTCCAGTAATGCTATTAATTGTTAACTATACTTCCAGGGCTTGCTTGATTCGGCATGATTTCATTCTTCCATTTCTAAACAGGTTTGTCCTGTAGCACAGTTTTGATTTTGACACAGCAATCCATGCAGCTTCTCCTGACCTGCCTGGGCCTCTTTTCTTTCGTTGCTAAGCTACATCTCTGGTCCCCAAATGAGTCATAACTCATCAGAGGAACATAAGAGTCAAGGGTGGTTTAAGAGATGACATCAGTCAACACTGGAGTACAGCCAGGGCAGCATGAAAGGCTAACCAGATACATAAGAGTAAAATAAGGCAGGCAGCTAATAGTTTTGCACAGAACTAGAGTTTATTCATTGACTACAGGACTGGCGCTGGCAGGGATAGGGGACAACCAAGTGGCACACTGTCCCATGGCCCAAATTGTCAGAGGCACTCAATGGCCACCCTCTTCTCCATTACCACAACCAACTTCTTTGGGCAGGCAAACAAGTGCTGCTGCTGCTGCAGTGGCAAAGCCCAGCAATTCGGAAGGAAGTGATACAGCTGTCTGGTTGACTGCAGTGGGGTAATGCAGTTGCCTGATTAGATGCACTTAGGATAAGGGCCTCTTCACCCTTCTCCGTGTTGGTGCAGTGGTGAGGTGACTGTTCTCTCTTCACTGAAGCAATAAAAGAGGAGCTTCACAGTTCAGCTGAGGAAATCTGGTGGAATCTGCTCTTCTCTCCCCCACTCCATGGTGGGTTCAATTTCTCCCATCCTAAGACAGTCCCCCCCCCCCCTCTCTCTCTCTCTCTCTCTCTCTCTCTCACACACACACACACACACACACACACACACACACACTATATATATATAATGATGCTAACTGGAAGAAAGTGTGATTCCTGGCTGTTCTCTCAAAGGATGGACCAACATTTTAGATTTTAAAAATCCAAAATGTTCCTGTTATAAAAATACTTTCTGTCTCGTCAAAAGTTGTGCGCCTAACCTTTATATGATGATTTAGCCTTTTCAGACACAATCCAGTTTTGTCTCTTCCCATCTTTCTCCCCCAAGAACTTTATTCTGTTGTGTGTTTTTTTGAAAACTATTTAGTACTGTTCCAGTTATAAAAATATTTGCTGTCTTGCTGAAAGTAGTGCGCCTAACCTTTATATGATGATTTAGCCTTTTCAGACACAATCCAGTTTTGTCTCTTCCCATCCCCCGCCACCGCCACCCAAGAATCGTAAAAAGTTCACTGGAGCTTACCTTTCTTTTCTGTTCAGTCAATGAATGAACTTTACAAATTCCAGAAAGACCCTTCTAATGATACCAAGTGCTTGGAAAACTGCAGTACATGGTTCCTGTTGTTGCTCTCGCAATCAACACAATGTGCAGTGTCACTGCACAAATCTCTGGAACTGATTCTCTGTTGATTCCTGGATCAGTGCAGGTCATGCTGGTAAAAAGAGAAGACTGTTGTAGTCTTTAGAAATGTTGCAATACTCAAAAACGAAACAGATTAGGGTTTATTTATTTATTTTAATGGGTGGGATACATACATAATGTAAGAACATAACATGAGCTTGCTAGATCAGTGGCCAATGAGATGCCTGTAGGAAACTCACAAGAAGGACAACAACATGTCCTCCTATGATTCCCATTAACTGATATTCAGAGGCATACTGCCTCTTGACAGTGGAGGTAGAAATAGCCACCATGACTAGTAGTCATTGATAGCCTCATCACCCATGAATTTGTCCAATTCTCTTTTAAAGCAATTCAAGTTGGTAGCCATCACTGCCTCCTTTGGGTTGGGGGGAGTTCCATTATTTAAATATGTGTTGAATGAAGAAGCTCTTTATTTTATCTGGCTTATTAATTGCTTTTGCAAAACAAGGCTAAATAATCAGTCACCCTGATTTAGTGGCTCCTTGAAGGTGCAGGAGATCTGATGTGCACGTGGTGCTCCCCTGTTCACAACACCTTCCCCATTTACTTCAGAGATGGGTATCTATCAATATGTGCAGATTCTTAGAACAGTGTTTCCCAACTTTGGGCCTCCAGCTGTTTTTGAACTACAATTCCCATCATCCCTGACCACTGGTCTTGCTAGCTAGGGATGATGGGAGTTGTAGGCCAAAAACATCTGGAGGCCGAAGGTTGGGAAACACTGTCTTAGAAGAAGAAAATGCATTGCCTGTGATCTTTAATCAGGCCATTGAATTCATATATATGCTCCTTTAAAGATAGCCAGCTCTCTATAGGCCAAATCACCAACTTCAGCTTATTATAACAGGTAAACAACACACATCTATCATCTTTTTTTGGCAGAACTGTCCTAGTATGTGCAAAACCAGTCATAGTGGAAGGAACACTTTTTGTCAGTATTTCTTCATTATTATTATAGATCACCTGTCACTTAGATCTTGTGCTCAATAACACTGTGATTGCTGAACTTGACACCAGAGAAAAATCTGCCTGCGCAGTGGACTTCATAATAGGAAATGAACTCCTTTTTCTATTCTGAGATCATGCTCCTGATCTTTCCCGTTATTTACCCTGACATTTTATAAGCTAGTAGATACAAGATTCTGGCTGAAACCAGCCCTTTAAGAATAAACTCACCAACTGTATCCTTACTCCTCTTGGTGGTAAAAGGTAAACGGACCCCTGACCATTAGGTCCAGTCGTGACTCTGGGGTTGCGGCGCTCATCTCGCTTTATTGGCCGAGGGAGCCGGCGTACAGCTTCCGGGTCATGTGGCCAGCATGACTAAGCAGCTTCTGGCAAACCAGAGCAGTGCACGGAAACACTGTTTACCTTCCCGCCAGAGCAGTACCTATTTATCTACTTGCATTTTGACATGCTTTCGAACTGCTAGGTTGGCAGGAGCAGGGACCGAGCAACGGGAGCTCACCCTGTCACGGGCATTTGAACTGCCGACCTTCTGATCGGCAAGTCCTAGGCTCTGTGGTTTAACCCACAGCGCCACTCACGTCCCCCTCTTGGTGGTAGTGCTAGGAAAAGTTGCTTGGAACAGGGCTGAGGACCTATGAGCTCTCTGGATGTTTTTGGACTTCCACACCTATCATCCACATTCAGCACAGGGACAATGGGAGTGTAATAAAACAATATATCTGGAGGACCAAAGGTTTTCTACCACTTTCTTTCTACGATTTGTCTGAATGTGTTGAACTGAAAAAAGAAAAAAGTACAAGTGACACCAAAGGGATATTCCTACTAAGTAAACATATTAGAGAATGGGGTGATAGGAACATGATAAGCTCATACCATCTCTGAATTAAACAACTGGCATTTAATAACATAAGTTGCATGGAAGAAAGTCAGCGCTGGCTCTATGCAGGGATTTTTATACATTTGACATTCTGCAGTTACCCCTGATTGTGGCATGCCCAATTTGAGAGATTTGCATGTTGCCTTATTATCTACACTGGCAGAAGAACTTTGGTCATTTGCATCATTTGCATTTTGGCATTCCAAGCACTGTCAAATCCTGTACTTGGATTCAGCCAGTGCCTGTACCGCAGCCGTGCTCTCATTACACTTGACAGCACGAAAGACTTTTGACAGATGCACAAACGCTGTGAAAAATATGTCCCCGGGTCAATAGTGTATAGATATCAGTCCCCTTCCATTTCTCTAACAGTATTCAATTTTGGCAAAGAAAGGAAGTCAAAGTAATTTCTGCTAATAATCTCCATAGTTACAAAGCTACTAGAGGCCTCAATTTGCTTCCTCCAACATAGTGGTGAACTTCCTTCAGTGAGGGACTCAGCCTTATTGGAGAACTGAAGATGAAGATCACAACCCTCTCAACTCTTAACTAGTTGGATTTCCCTTGCTTCGTGCCTAAGAAAAATCTGATGCCTCAGCCTGGGTAGTACTACCGTATAGTTAAGAACATAAGAAAAGTCCTGGTGGATCAGACCAAATGCCCTTCTAGTGCCACAACCCATTTTCCACAGTGGCCAATCACATGCCTCTGGGAAACCCAGAAGCAGGACATGAGGATATTAGCTGTCTCCTACTCATGTACTCCCACAACTGGTAAATTCAGGAGCATGCAGTCTCTGAACCTGGAGGTAGGAAATGCCCTCTGAGCAGGGGTGGATATCACAGATACAACCCATTGGATTTTGAGGATAGCTCAGTAATGTTCAGTTGGACAGAGTCCTGTGTGATAAACAACAGAATGCTTATGGGTCTACTTTGACCCATACTAACATTAGTATTAAACTGTTTACTGGCTCATTCATAAAACCATTGCTGAGGTTGAAAAAACATGTAGGGTGGTATTCAGCTAATGTATCTCATTAGCACAAGGATTTACATTTGTGCAATGGGATTTCTCCCTTTCTTACCGCCATGTATGGTCTAACCCCCCCCCCACCCCATTGGAATCTAGAAGGTAGGGAGAACAGAACAAATTTAGAGGGTGGGGGTGAAGGGAAGTACAAATCCATGCATTGACAGGATGCGTTCCTTTACATTACATTGGATACAACCCATATTCTTAATACAAGTTTCTTTACCTTTTTTCTGAAAGCAAGTGTTTTCCTAGGAGAAGACAGCATTTTAAAGAGAAATGCTTCCCACAGCAGCATCCCATCTTCACCGTCTCTAGAGCAGAAACCAAAATACCACAGAAGTGAAATCTGCAAAGAGCTCTGCGTCCAGCATCGGTCCCTTGCTTTCCTAGGACCTTAGAGTGTACACACACTTCCCAGGTGTTTGCCCAGCCACACAAATGAAGAAAGGCAAACTTTTGCAAAGGTTAAAGTAAATGCCTTGCGTGCATTCCACATTTCACTGAAACCAATGGCAAGCCCTTCTTTGATTTGAATGGTTCCGGATTACACCTATTGGATTTAATATGCATCAACAATAGCAGAGTTGATAGGATTAGAGTTATTCAATAAAAGGGGATCAACAGGAGCGGGTCTGAAAGGATTAAAGCGGTTCAGTTATTATTATTATTTTTTAAAAAACCATACACACACAACCCACAAACATTTACAGCAGAGCCTCTGCTAATTGGCAGGCTTGATGAAGCCAATAACTTGTCAGGCAACAGGCTTTCAAATGAACAGGTGTTTAGTACTGAAAGGCGATTAGTTCTGACCATATTAAGTAGCAGAACTTACCCCAAAGAGCTAATTTGAACAGCTGATTCACACTGTGTCCTATTAAGTGCCAGACCATCTGATTTGCACCGAGCAGCTGAATGAGGGCAGCATGTATCTCCAGGTGATTATTCAGGCTGCAATCCTATGCACACCTACCTGGCAGTAAGTCCCATAGAACTTAATAGGGCTTAATTTTTGCGTAGGATTGCACTGTCAGTTTCATTCTCCTAAACCAGGGTTCTGCAACGTATATTTTATTACATTTCCCAATAAACTACTAAAGTTAGCGGAGCAGGTACGTTAATATTTATATTCCATGCCACTTTGTTGTCTAATAATTTTGCTGCATCAAATTAGATTATAGTTCTGCCTCCATGACTCCCAGTGGGAAAAGGAATTGTCAGTGCCACTGTGAAAGAAGCATCTTTGCCAGTCCTACTCCCATCTATGAATGATGTCTTAGGTGATACCCTACCCCTGGTAGGCAAGGTAAATTTTGACTATTTCAGATATCAGATGCAACAAAGGGGCAAAATCAAGCAGATGGCCCACTGCAACCAGCGCTAATTCAGCCTCAATAATTCAAGCAGGGATGTTCATCTAGGTTCCTGCACAACTGGGATGGAGTTAGAATTGGAGACAGCCAGTGCTTTTTTTTTCTGGGGGGACACAAGGGTACACATAACCCTAAACATTTTGTGAATCTAAGTTTGGCCTCATTGAGGGGCAGTATTTCAATATTAGTAGGAAAATGAGAGTACCCCTAAACATTTGGGGGGGGGCACTGGAGACAGCTATTTGCTATTGTGCATCTAACAAGTAAATGAAGAACTCTCCAGTCACTGGTTTTGCGCATCTAACAAGTAAATGAAGAACTCTCCAGTCACTGGTTTTTTTAAATAAATAGATAGATAGATGATAGATAGATGATAGATAGATGATAGATGATAGATAGATGATAGATAGGTGATAGATAGATAGATAGATAGATAGATAGATAGATAGATATAGATAGGCAATGCCTTCAATAGGGGACATTGGGCATCATTCCTTACAGTGTTAGTTCCATAATTGAATGGTTAGCATTATCCCATTATTCCATTCAATTTTATTCCATGAGCACTTGGCTTTTATGGACCCACTGAACTGAAGCTGTGTCCTGCTACACATGTTGGCACGTTGGTTCATTGTGATATGATTGTGTGTGGTATGGTGCTACATATTTCCACCTGATGTGTAAGTGAGCAAGAGAGAGAAATGAGCTGCTATGAATTTGCTTGTTCTCCACTTGGCTTCCTTCCACTCAGAGGCAGAGATAGCTGCTCCGGCTCCAGGAGCGGCACACATGCTGTGCACCCCGGGGCAGGGCCATGGGGGCGGGGTGAGTGTCCCAGGAAGGTTCTGCCTGCAGCAAGCGTCCCAGAGGGTGAGCCGCCCGGGGGGTGGAGTGAGCAGCCCATGGCGGGCTGCTTCCTGGGGGGGGGAGGGGGGAGGGAGCAGCACTTCTTTGCCATCAGCCTTCCTCCCTTCCCTCTTCCTTTTGACAGCTTGAGGGAGGCTTCCCCCTCCCCCAGGAAGCAGCCCGGGAGTAGGGGGCAATGGCGCACTGCCCACACGCGACTCCCAAGCCTCCCCAGTGCTGTCAAAACTAAGGGGGAAGGGGGGAAGACAGCTTCACCCCTTCCCCCTGATGGCTCCGGGTAGGCTTGGGAGTCATGGGTGGGTGGCGTGCCAAATGTCACTCCCTCAGTATTGACACCTGGGGCAACCCACCCCCACTGCCCCCTTCCTCTGCTCCAGCTTCCACTCATGAGCAGCTCACCATATCTTTTGATATCTTGGCTATGCTCACTTGATTTGCAGATGGTGATAACAATGACGGCATTCCAGGGTCACTGTAAGCCTCTCTGTTTGAATGTGGTGGGCATATGCAACTACCGACACTTGTGTAACACTCATATAACACCATAACTTATTTCTTGTGCACCATTCAGACAATTATATCATCAACACTTTCTTAAAGCAACTTCACATGGTGTGAGGTTTTGTTTTTGTTTTTAAACCCAACCTGAGACTTTGTCAGCTGTGATGTCTCATTATACACTATAAAGAATCAATAAAACTGTCATGCTCTGAAGTTTCCCTACTGTTATTGTTAATAAAGACTATCAGAAACAATGACAGCTACTTGCGTCCTTTTCCATCTCAAGTGTGAAGACAATGGTGACAAGCCTGGCAAGGAAGCAGGGCAATAACATTCATTTTGGGTGCCACCCTCATTCTTTCCTTCTTTATTGCCCTAAGCTGAAGCGTGTGGGGAGGGGGAAATGAGTGACTGCTAAAGTTATTGTGCAAGGGAGAATGGAACCTTCAATTTCGAATTGCTGAACTTTCTCATGCAGTTATTGAAACATGTAATGCAACTGAATGAAATATATACCATCTTGTGTTCAGAAAGCTGGAGGAGTTGCCTAAAATATCTAAGCTTTGGGTGATGCTATGAAAGGTTCCAAACACTTGGGATGATTCAGAATATGGTAGAAAAGGAGACGTGTTAGCTAATAGCTCTTCTCATTCTGTCAATCAGAATAAATGGAAGCAATATACCGTACTTCATAAAATGCTTTAATGGTGCATAGCTACTCAAAAGAAAATCACATTGATTTCAATTATCTTTACTCTCAGATAGGAGTAGGTGAAGCTGTCGATTTTTTGTGTTTCAGTTTCTCACATTTCCACTCTCAATTTCAGCTCTCTACATTTCCTCATCTTTTGTTTTTTTTAATCAAATGGTCTTCATGAAAATTACATTTTGGTATGCTTCCCCCCCCATATATGTACATTTTTGCCATTGCCCTTTTGCCGCAGATGATCTGACAGCAGAGGAAGAACAAATGCAGCATGGGATGCGGATACTGCAGATCAGAGGAGGCTTTGAACCTGCTAGATCCAAGGCGATCATTCTATAAACATCAACAGGGTCAGAGGGTAGCAAAATGCACCCAATTCTGGGGTTGGCAAATGTCCTTTCCTTCTAACCAGCCCTCCCCTTCTGGCCTAGTGAGTGTGTAGGGATTTGGATCTGGTGACTCTACCACCACCGATTTTCTCTGCCACCCTACCGCCGTGGGATTGTTCTCTTAGCCTTTTGGGCACACAGTCAACCGTTTTAGAAAGACGTGTGGAAATTTGTAAAACTGTGACCTAGCCATTCATCCATCAGCTCGAGTTAAATCAGAATAAGAAATTTAATTAAATCTGCTTGCAGTGACACTTGTAATTAAATAGATGGAATTCTGCATGTAGTCAACCCCCAAGAGCTTTTGCCACACATTTCTTAAGACCTATTCAATGGATTTTAACCCAAAGAGAGAGCAGCGTTGCCCACACCCCTCCTCCCATGTCTCTCCTCACCTGCTAACAGTTGACTACTCACATAAAGAATGTTAGCTAAATGTGAGTTGTTATCGCCACAAATAATAAGAGTTGGAATAGACACTCCTTGATGTATGCTACCAAGGCTTTATGATACACTTTTCACATCCCTCTTTTGAAATAGCCCTAATGCTTTGTAGCTGAGAGATTTAAAAATGAAAATTGTTGTTGTGGCATTGTGAAGATCAGCTTGCATCAGGCAAAGGGAGAGAGGGCTGGTGGGAGATGTAGGAGGTGCCATCAGACATCTTATTTCCCTTACCCTCACCCCCGCTGGGCCCATAAGATGTTTGCAAACATACATGACTGGACATGAATGTGAACAATCTTCACTGCCTATAGCCAAATGCCACAGTAGTCCAGAATTAAAATAATTCTCAGTGTCAACGGTGCCCACCACTTGGGGACATGGAAACATGATTTTACATGTTATGATGTAAGAACTTACTGTGAGAATGCAGATTCCTGTAGCGAATATAAAGCCCTCCCCACAGCTTCAATGAATTGCTTTGAAAACAATACAATTTTACAAGGCCACATTTCCTTTCTGAGTTTAAGAAATTGCATCTAATTAGCTCTACCAACATCTAATAAGGAGGTAGAGCTTTGTGTTAAATTATATAGAAAAACGCTGTTCCTAAGTCATTCTGACTTCTTTATAGTGTAAACTCATTAATATTAAACTCCCAATGTTCTCACAATTTTGGAGTGAATAATCACTGTCTTAATGACGTTCCCGCTTGCTTCCCAGCAGTATATTCCATTATTTCAAACTGATGGTAAAATTAACTCTCCCCCCACCCATTTGATCAAAAGAATGAAAACATTATTGAACCCTAGTGATGGAGCATTACAGGACTGTAAAACACACACAAGTCTACAAGAGCTCTGAAAACATTTGTAATTTTCAATGAAAAATCATAGTGGTGCTGATGAGCATTGTAGGCTGCAAACCAAAATGTAGGCTGCAAACCAAAACTCTTTGCATATGAAAAAATGAAGAGAGAAAAATAGTAAACAATCTGAACTATGCCCAAACTGAAATGGCTGACCCAAGTCACCATCCCTATTCACCAGTAGTGAATTGGAGGCAGCTGTTTCATTAAAACACAGATCTTCTTCCACCCCTGGTTGAATTACTGGGTCTACTTTTGAAGAGTGTTTGGAAACATCACTTGGTTCAGAATGTAGCAGCAAGGATGCTAGTAGACGTTTGCCTACTAACATGAAGCAGGGGTGAGGACCCCTTTTGACTCCACCAGCCAGGTCTTTTTCAAGTTCTGCCTCATGGACCAAATTTGATGGAGGGTGGTGCTGGTGGCACTAAGATTCTTTTCTTCAAATACAACCTTTTCCACCCCTGCCCATGGAAAAGATGTCTGAGGTAAACGTTTCCAAGAAATCACCTCTGTTCATGCTCATTGCATGAGAGTTACGTATCACCTCATTTCCAGAGACTATCAATAACACTTTAATCTGTGTTTTTTTGGGGGGGGGTTGCATTGCTTAAGCAGGATGCTTTGACTCAAGTAGTTCCCCTCTGGAACACCTCTTAAGTAAAAGAAATCAATATGTTCATTAAAACAAAACAGGTTGAAATACTGCTTTGTTGTTTCCCATTCAGACTCTTCTCTTCAAGATAAGTCAACACCCAGAATTCTGAGACATTTCTGGTGAAATGTTCCACAGACTATTTCCTACTTTCATTCAAAGCACAACTTCTTGCTGAAATATTTCCTTTTTATGGTTCAGTTCGCTTCTCACGCACCTGCTGGCACAAGGGCAGGGCAGGTATTTTTAAGATTTGAACCACTAAGACTGCACTAACAGTAGCTGATGGTTCAAGGCCCACAACAAAATGTTGCAGTGTATCTTCCTGGTGTCCCCCCCCACAACATTCCCCCGCCCCAAACTGGCACTCAAACAGTCTGTGGCAACTGAGCATGCTCAATCTTCTTGAGCTGTGGAAGACGATAGTGGTTGGGAGGGGGCTGCTGCCTTTTAATTTTTCTGGAAAGTCGACAAACCTTGGCATTTCCCTCAGGATGCTGACACCTCCCCCTTTGTTTCTCAGCAGTTCCATTTCTATCAGCGCTCGACACCTGTGTTTGCTGTTAGCAGGAATGGCAATAGCTATGCGCAAGAAGTGCTGAATTTTCTGCATTAATCCTTAAACTGCCCTCTTCCCACTTCTTCCTTGGAACATCATCCTCTCCATGTCCTTGAGAGCCCTTGTCCCTTGTAACCTGTATCATGGTAGGTTCTGAAAAGAATGCAACATTTTCCATGGCCTTTTCCTATTTCCATGACCTTTAAAGGATTTACTGTCCTTTAACCTTATGAAAGTGTGAGGATATCAGGCAGTTAAAATGTTTGTGTTGCCGTATATGTTTAAAGGGCTTATGTCTTCTTCTTTTTCGGCATTTGAGACGGATAAAGTGCTTAGGCTGCCTTCAGGCATTTGATTTTAACAAATAGAGGCTTCAGTCTTGAAAGGAAGCTCAACATTGCCACAGGGGGCTGCCTGTTTACAGTTTATTACAGGATCACAGGGTAGGAATTGAAATGCAAAGCCCATGTTAATGCAGTATTAAAAAATGAAACCATAAGGAACTGCCAACAATTTCATTCAGGAAACGCAAAAGAAAAAAGTATTGTAGCTACCGTCCTAATTTTGTAAGATTGCCCATTGCTAAGACACTGGGAAGATTTTATATTCACCGTTAAAACATCTTAAAATGTGAAGCCGTAATTGAATGCTGTGCAGAAAATGGAGTTTGCTGTAGAAAGTGAACTTCAGTTGTGCTCTAAGTCATCCCAGAGGACTCAGCAGTTAGTTTTGCTTCCTCATATATTCTTTTCTTACTAAGGGTTCTGAGAATTAAGCATAGATGGGGTTAAGGGACGAAGAGTTAGAAATATAGGGCCTGCTTCAACTAATGAGTTCCGAAGAGGAAGGGGAAGTGCCTGGCACTCACTAAAGAGATCTCGTTTCCTCCCTGGCAGTTTTCTTATAAGGAAAGCTTGGGGAGAAATGTTTCCATTTTCCCCCAGACACTGTCTGCAGCATTTCTTCAACACCTGAACCCCTGGGGGCCCAAAGCCCTTTGGAGGTTTCCACATTAATTCGGGGTGCAAATGCTGAATTTATCCAAAACAACTTTGGGGTTATTGATGTAGGATTCATCAAAATATTTGCTTATCCCCGGCCATAAATAATTGAAAAACATATTAGCTGTCCTTCATTGACCCTCATGATGTCTGTCCAGACATGCTGAGGGGCATCCCTTTAAAGCTTCAGCGCCTGCAATCACATATACCTGTTTTTAAATCTAGCTGGGAGGGAATGAAGTCACTTTTTAATGGACAAGCTAGAGCCTCTTCCTGAAACGACATTTACACCCGAATCCAATGCATGCTAATTATCTATCTATCTATCTACTGCTATTGATAAAAAACCCAAAGCAGTTTACAATCATACATATATACAGTGGTACCTCAGGTTAAGTACTTAATTTGTTCCGGAGGTCTGTTCTTAACCTGAAACTGTTCTTAACCTGAAGCACCACTTTAGCTAATGGGGCCTCCTGCTGTCGCCGTGCTGCCGGAGCATGATTTCTGTTCTCATCCTGAAGCAAAGTTCTTAACCTGAAGCACTATTTCTGGGTTAGCGGAGTCTGTAACCTGAAGCGTATGTAACCTGAGGTACCACTGTCAAATGAAAGCTTACATATATACAATGAAACAACAGTTAGCTTTTCCACTAACTATTACAGAAGTATATTTTCTTAAGTGCCTGCATAAGATTGGCAGTATATAAAAGTTTTCAGCAGACATTTAAAGGGTCTTTTTTAAAAAGGCACCACCTGAATTTCTGTTGGCACAACATTCCACACTACTGGGCTGATGGCTTGGTTTCTTGTTTCTGTCCAAGGAGCCTTGCCAAGTTGGAGGATAACCAGTGATTTTCCTGCAGATGATCTCAGTGACGGAGCTAGGATATACAGGTTCAGGTGGACCAATGAGAAAATAAATCCTGTTAGATTCAATAGGAGTCATTTTCAAATAGGTCTGACTAGGACTGAAGTGTTTGGTACTTGTGTCCAGTTGACTGCAGATCCAGCTTGCCAAGGCCAGCGGTGGATTACAGTATCTGAGGGCATTCATTTGTAACCAGGAGTCCTAGCTGGACATTTGAACTAGCATATTTGACTCTCATTGTTCCTCTGTGATCTGTGCATATGTTTCCACAAACCTGACAAAAGCATCCAGAGACAAACTGAAGCAAAGCAAAAAGGAATGAACTTTGCTGAACAATGCTGAGTACACCGGTGGAAAATCATTCTGCACTAACAAAATGAGTCCAGATTTGGGTCTATTGAAGAGCAACAAATGAGCCCAGCACAAGCTATCTGTACCAAGAATTTGAAAAGAATACAAAGGCCTGCTGCTGAAGTGTTGTCAGGAGTTTTTTGTTTGTTTGTTTGTTTTACAGACGCCGTGTTTTGCAGACAGATGTGCAAACAGTTTAGATTACATTAACATGGTGCTCTGCTAGGTTTCTGCATTTGATTTATGACGTTCAGGCCTTTGGACTAGATTGGAGTTGCTCTGTGCATTCGCAGGGCCCAAAGTAATCTTAAAACAGATTCACTTCTGGGAAATGTAAAGGATCCAGTAAGAAGGAACCCCAAAATATCTGTGGGAAGGTTCAGGTCACATGCTATTCTTACAGCTGATTCAGCAACACATCGCAAAGCATAAGAACGAAGAAGAGAATCAATACACAAACCTTTGAATATAACATATGGAAATGTAGTGAAGTAAATAAATCAATAATGCAACTAATCTGAATAAACTGATTTTTTTCAAAGAGAGTCCTTGATATAGCTGATCACATGCTGCTGTGTGTATAAGTTAATGGGGCAAATGGTTGAATAGCGTGCTTTACGCTGGTTGCAATTTGACATTGTGCTGCCTTGTAATGCTCTCTGGCTTTATATTGATATTATGTTTATGGATATGGATAGTTTGTTTATGTATTTGTGGGTTGTTTGTTTTGTACGTCAATCCTTTCACGTTGTTTTTATTGCACTTATTGTGTTTCTGTATTTATGCATTTTTATGTATCACAGGCTGCTTTGAGATCTCCAGATCTCAGTAGCCTGTAAATGAAATCTATAAAGTTCAATGGGGCTTTGTTGTTGTATAGTCATGTCCGACTCTTCGTGACCCCATGGACCAGAGCACGCCAGGCACTCCTGTCTTCCACTGCCTCCCGCAGTTTGGTCAGACTCATGTTTGTAGATTCGAGCACACTGTCCAACCATCTGTCCACTGTCCAACTGTCCTCTGTCGTCCCCTTCTCCTTGTGCCCTCCATCTTTCCCAACATCAGGGTCTTTTCCAGGGAGTCAATGGGGCTTACTTTCAGGGAAATGAGTAAAGGAGTGCAGACTTAGGATGGATTAAGAATTTAAGAACATAAAGCTGGTACTGGAGGGATCAGGCCAAGGGCTCTTCTCATCTAGCATCCTGTTCTCACAGGGCTGGTCAGATGTCTGTGGGAAGCTTGAAAGGACCTTCACACACCATCATTCTTCCTACTTGTGATTCCTAGCAACTGGAATTCCGAGGGATGATGCCTCTGATTCATCTGGATGCGTTCGGAAAGGGTGGAATGTAGTACAGAAACTCTTCCCTCCAAGTGGTTGAAATCAATTGTTTTCCCTCTTTGCCTGGATGACTACTGTCTCACGTTTCACAGAATGGTTACATGTGACCATTATTACTGTTGTTTTGTGGTTTGTATTCTGTTTCCTGGCTTTTGCTATGTGCTACAGCTTTTGTTTTTCAAATTTCAGTAAACCGTTGGGTGCCTTGCCAGTGACACAAAACAAGGACATGGTATTGGAAAGTATGAGCTTTTCCCCCTCCCCAGTTCCTTACTGTTTTTTGTGGCTGCAGCCACCTGGCCTGGAGGTTCTATTCCCAGTGCTGGGTTGTTGATGGTTTATTTTTTATTTTTTTAAGGAAGGCTGGAATCAAGCACAGTAGACTCTCTGGAACACATGGAATCCGGCATTTCCTCCTCTAAGGCTGGATGCTTACATGGGCCCTGTGTTAACAGAAAGGTGATCCTGACAATATGGTGGCATGTGTCCCATTCCTTGGTTGACTGAAAATACAAAGATTCTTCTGCATTATAAGCTGATAATTGAGAATTAATTTTTTTGGCTAAGAAGACAAACAAATGAAAAATCTCAGCAATCACATTCATGGACCCAGGAGAGAGAAAATTGTTAAAATATTCAAATCAGTGTTCACAGAAACCATTTTTGAAAATGTATGTTGCTTTGTTTGCATTCCCTCAAGTACATGCTTATTGCGCAAATTACATTTTCCTCTCCCCGCTATGTTTGTACCAAATAACAATTCAGCATCTTCCTACTGTGAAAAATCAGGTTGATTTAATACAAAACAATAGCACGTCTTTGTACATTAAGGCCTGTGGTTTCATTTCTGAAGATATAATTATCAGGCACCTTTTTGGGACATACTGTTGCTCGTGAGGGGGGGGACCCTCTTTCAAGTAGGCATTTGTCAAATCAAACAGTTACCACTGACAAAACAAGACTCAATCCTTTAGGTGCAGAATCCAGGATTTGTCTTTCATTAACACATCCATGGTACATGTGTTACTTTGTTGAACAAATCAATTGCATGACATGGAAATTTGATCCTGTGGGTCTCTATCAACTCCAGCAGCATAAGGAAGAGGTTACAAAATATTTAAAGGCAGTGTAAGTAAAACTGCATTATAAGCTCATTAGCACAATAAGACATTCACCCCACAACATGTGCAATTCTTTGAAAAGTACACAAAGCACCCTACCCCCAATGCACCAGTAGAAAAATTAGGCAGAGAGCACCATTGTGGTCCATCAAAAAGCTAGGGGGAAAGGTAGGTTTTTACTTGGCACTGAAAGGTTATCCACAAAAAAATCTGTTTCCCAGTTCCAGAATTCAAGAAATCATTTTGTCCTTAATATGGCAGTAACACTTAGTAACACCAGTTATGTTAAGGTTAGGTCTTTACACTATCAAGGCTTATGGTTTACCAAGGTGCTGCTGCTGATGGTGCTGCTGCTTATTTAAAGTTTTTGGACTTTTCCTTAATGTTTCCTGAATGTTCATGCTAGCTGTGATCTACTAAGCATAATACAAAATCCCAAGGTAATAGTAGACGAGGTGGCACCTTCCATATGTTGTTGGACTACATCTCTTATCATCAGCTATGCACAAGATTTTGGTCCCACTGCTCATCCATTAGAAAAAAACCCCACCTGGAATGTAAACATAGTTAGGCAGTTCCAAGGGGGGGGGTGTTAGCATTTCAAAATTCAACACTTGAATTCAATTGTTTGATATATTGGTCAGAGTTATGTTGTAGCCTCAAACCTGTTGGCCAAGTTAGACTGAGGCCAAGAGTGTTTTCCCAATGGGAGCTCTGATGTGATGAAAGAAATCCACAATGAAGAGATTACCTCCAAGATACTAAAGATGCTGTGTGATATCCAACTTTACTCATACCCATTGAAATCAATGGACTTCAGTAAATTGTCTGATTTCAATGGAACTACAGTGGTGCCTCGCAAGACGAAATTAATCCGTTCCGTGAGGCTCTTCGTATAGCAGTTTTTTCGTCTTGCGAAGCAAGCCCATTGACAGCTTAGCGGATTAGCGCTATTAGCGGTTTAGCGGCTTTTAGCAGATCAGCTGATAAGCAGCTTATCAACGGATCAGCTGATAAGCGGCTTAGGGCTTAGGAAAAGGGGGGGGGGAAACCCCGCAGGAACTCGCAAGACATTTTCGTCTTGCGAAGCAAGCCCATAGGGAAATTCATTTTGCGAAGCGCCTCCAAAACGGAAAACCCTTTCGTCTAGCGGGTTTTCCGTCTTGCGAGGCGTTCGTCTTGCGGGGCACCACTGTATTCTGATGTGACTTTGTTGAACATCATGACTTATGTCTGAGGAATTGTTAGTATTAGGCTAAATAAAAACATATGCTTAGTGGCTTTTTGTTTATTAGAGTTAAAGAAGAAGGTTATAATTCTTCCCATTTAACTTACCCAACAGCAGTTCTGGTGTATTTTTTAAAGTCTAAAAATAATAATTGCTGCATGTATCCCCCCCCCCATGGTCATTTTTCCTGTTTCATTTACCCTATTCTGTATTTGCCCAAATATCTTCCAATTACGAGTTGGTTCGTATACAGAAAGTAACTAATGGCCTGTTCCTACCACTAAAATATACTGCCACTTATGTGGCCACACAATTAAAATAAAAGCTATAGCTCAGGCTTAAAATCTATGCAAATCTTTATGAACCTATTAAAGGAGAACTACATCATGGGACAAGCCAGAAGACTTAATAGGGAACAGTTTTTGGATGATAAAGCAGTTCAACATCCTTTAAAAATTACACTGGGTCCTTAAAGGGGAAGGGAAAGAGAAGCTTCCACTAGTGCGGTGTATGATAATAGGGAGAAGAGTGGGGGTTTGTTGTTGTTCTGTTTTTCATTTATTTTAAAAATGCATAGACTACTTAATCAGCAAAATAGCTAAGTGGTGTACATATTAAAATAATTATCAATAAAACACAGAATAAATCAGCAACTTATTAGAAATAAATATACAGAAAATAAATTAAAACATCAGTTCAGCAAAACATTTAAAATTTATCAATATACCACAGATACAATCAGCAAAATGTTTTAAATGAATATACAGAATCTGTTGAGGCCTGCTGAAATAAATAAAAAAGATTTGTGTGTGAGAGAGTTCTCAGAAACAAGTGCTATTTTCAGCAAGCATGTTATGTTTATTCCTCTTTTTCAGGCTGTATCTCTATTTGCATATGATTTAATAGGACTCTTGTTAAAATACACACACAGCTCATGAATGGATAAGGGATTTCTTTGCACAGAGGAGGATAAACTCGTGAAGGAGCTGTCTTTCTCCAGCCAAGAACTACCATTTTGATAAATGGACAACATTAATTTAATGTTTGCCCTTTATTTGTACTAGCACATTGCAACTTCCAGAATTAATTGTGGCCTCTCCACCAAGTAGCAGCGACCAGACCATTACTGCAGTTTCTTGGACTACAAGGAGTGAGAGTAAAGAGTCACACAAACAGCCCTTACCAACTGGTTTGGTGTTTTTGAGCATTGCCATCACAAGATAGCAAGAGGCCATGGTGAAGCAGTGGTGGTAATGGTCTGTGAGAGCCGCTTTTAACTGGGATATGATATTCACCTCAGTGAATTCCCCAAACAAGCTGAGCAGAAGTTAAGCTACTCAGGGGCAAGCAACAAGCTAAGTGTTACCTTGAAGAAGATAGCTGAGGAAAAATTTGCATTATGATATATTCCGCATCGGATGTCTTGTTTGTTTACAATGCTTGCAAAAATTGATGTTACAAAATCAACAGAGGGAAAGCGTGCCAAACTGCCTGTAAATAATTCAAGCAGCTGGCAGAGTGCAGTTACATGGGGACTGTGAGCACTTAACATTTTGTTCCATTTTCTGTCATCTGCTTTAATATGGTTGTAGAGTCTCGGCGCCTTTTAAAATATGGATCTCCCAGGGTTGCCAATTCGTATTCTTCTTTATCACACATTTTATTTATCCTACAGTGAGGGAAGAGCTGGAGGGTCATTTCAAAGCAGGTTCTCACGTAGGACAAATAATGGTAGGGGTGTGAGTGTGGGTGTGTAGAACTGCGCAGCCAAACTTTATCCATGTTTTCAGTGGGAACTAGCACCCACAGGCTTTCTGCCAATTTGGCTTGCAGGCCTAAAGGCACATATGGGATAAAAAGAAAGGAAGGCACATGAGGTCATTATCCAAGAAGTCCACAAGGGACCAATGTGTCCTGTAGAACATCTGACTGCTCTTGGCTATTTCCATCATATGGGTTGGGCAGAGGCGATACGAGCTCGGTGACAAATTGTTTTAGCTGGTTTCACTTGGCTTCTTCTCAGGTGGCTTCAGGATGCTCATCAAATCGTCCAGACAGTTCCAGTTCTGGAAACAGGACGTCTGACTCAAGTTGTGCTCCAAGCAACACTTCCATTAATGAAAGGAAGCCAAAACTTGAAGTTGTGCCCATAAATCAATGGCTGAATTTGCTGCTGTTGCTTCTGCTGCTGCTCAGGATAATTTACCAAATTGATAGATAAAGTGATCAGGTGTGTTGTGCTAGCCCATTCATTTTTCAACATTTCATTTCTCTTGCTGAAGTCCAGGTTCTGTGCCATGGTAGCTTAGGCATCCCAAAGCAGTTGCGGACAAGTGATTGTGCCCAAACCCACCAAGCAGATTTGTTAGATGAAACATTGGGATAAGGGTTATATTTCTTAATATAACCAAATTGGAGGATCTGCAAACTTAACTAACCAAATTGACCAAATTCAACAATCAAGGGTAGGTGAGGATTTTGACTAATCCTGCTAGGAAGGAACCCCTCCAGACCCCTGGGCATCTGATACAGCTTTGTTTTAAACAGAAAAGCAGAGGACTAAAAATAGTGAAGTAGAGAGAACACAGAGCAACTCAGAAACAGAATCGTAAAAGGCACACAGATGCAAGTACAGTATAAGGCAAATACTGTGTGCCATGCACACCCCTATATGTACACAAACATGCACACATACCTATATCTAGTATACTGTATATCTTATTGATGCAATCTATTTCACATGTAACTTGATCTATTTCTCCACACTAACGATATTGATGATATGCTTCATAGCATCAAAGGAAGACTTAAGAAAATAGCACTTCCTTAAAAAAGCAACATTTGCTTACAATCACTTTGCTCCCTTACAGCTTTAATGTTTAATTATAAACCCTTAAATGCAGTATCTTCATTTTTATGTGCATTTCCATTAAGAGACTCAAAATCAGAAAGACTCATGAAGGTGAAATTCCAAAAATGCAGTAGACACACACATCAAGAAGTTTTAGCCAGCCACAGTTTCCTGGGGCAAGTTCCCACATTTAAGAATTTGTTTGCCCTTAACACTTATACATTTTTACTGAGAGAACCACTGGTGTAAAAGCAGCAAATGTGAAAGGGCTGTAGTTTAGTGTTGGAGCACATGCTTTGTATGCAGAAGTTCCCAGGTACCTCTAGCAAGAGCTGGGGAAGATTCCTGTCTGAGATCCCTTACCAGTCAGTGTGTCCCAGGCATGGGGAATCCATTGTCCTCCAATGCTTTCAGACTCCAGATCCCATCAGCCTCATCCAACATGTCCACAGGTCAGATTCCTCATCCTTCATGTAGGCAGTTGCTGAGAAAGATGGAACTATAGTTTGATTCATTATACAGCAGTTCCATATGCTCAACTGCAGTATAAAGTGTGACAAAGCTATTAGGACAGCCCCACATTTCACACAATAATTGTGTTTGGTGTCAGTACTGGAACACCAGGAAATACTGGTCTAACAGTGGCATACCTGCGACAGCCAAGTAGCTAAATAGGTACCACAGCAGCTGTAGGATAACAGCATTTCCATGTGCTCTGGCTTTGGTCACGATGTTCCGTTGTGCCAGAAGCAGTTTAGTCATGCTGGCCACATGACCCGGAACGTTGTCTGTGGACAGACACCAGCTCCCTCAGCCTGAAAGCGAGATGAGTGCAGCAACCCCATAATCATCTTTAACTAGACTTAATCATCCAGGGTCCTTTACATATTTTTTTTACATTACACCTGCGGCATCCACAATTGTCACAGAGTGGAGCCACTCTGAGTTGAGAACCTAGCATCTTGAGTTACAGTGTGCGTAAGAGAGTTTCCAACCTGAGATCAAACTCCCTTGACGTGCTAAGGGCTTGTTGACAACACATTATCTACCTGACGTGATGGAAACATTTGCCTTGTAAATGAACCTGTCTGCCATGTAAGCTTAGCTTTAAGCTACTTTAATTCACTGAACCTTTCATTTTCCCCCACCTTATTTCTGCCTGAAGAAAAGACCAAGAGCTTTGCATTCTATTTCATCAGCTGGCAGTTCCAGTCTTCCAAGGTAGTTATTATTATAAGCTTACTAATGACAAAATGAGGGATTTGCAAACATATTGACAGATCTGTGGAAAACAGAAGCGGTGGCAAGCAGCACCATGTGGTGGAGATAGCACAGGTGAATGTTTACCAGATTGATATTCATATGGCAGGGACTTGCAAAAGGGCCTTCTATTTATTGCTGCTGTTGCATTTCAATCATACCAATTTCAAGTTTTTTTCTTTGTAGAAAGACAGCTTATAGAGGCAAGAATGTTATCTTCATCGTGGAGATGCAGAGCCATCCAGCAAAACATTTTTCATCATTGCTAGAGCTCTACGAACAGTTGAGGCTTTTCACAAAATGTTTCTTTCTTGGGAAGGGAAACACAATTTCCACATGGGGGATTCACAAATATACCCAAGCTTTAATTTCTCTTCCCCTTGCATCTCTCCTCTCCCATAAATCTCTTCAGATGTTTTTGTCATCTTCTCCTTTTCCTTCTGAAACCTTGACATAATTTTTTTGGGGGAAAGTCTGCAACAATCAAAGCAGGATGTTTATAGATTCCATGTTTTCTTTATGGTACAAATCAATCATATTGATATGTTTGCATATACAGCTTCCACCTTGAATAAATTAATCCACATACCCTGCAATAAGAAGCAACAACATGCAAATGTGCATTGCGATTCATATTTTCATGAGAAAATTGTTACCATGGCAAATGCTTTGTGTGTGAAATGCTGCAAATTCAACAGAGATGCCCAGAGAAGCATAATGTTGTCGAATGTCTGATTCTCAAATATAGGGTTTCCTATTGAATTTATTGCTATAGCTTTCAGGATGAAATGTAAATGGCATTTTAAATTCTGAAAAGAATTATTATGCAAGCAGTCACTTTAAAAAAAGAGAAGAAGTTTCCAATCATTCTAGGCTTAGGCTGGAAAAAGTGAGATTTTTGTCATGTTAAAATGAGCAATTTTATGGTGTGTAAAGATTAAAAAGTAATAAGATTGGTTTTAATTCTGAGGGTTTTGGTTTCTGATTTGTTTAAATGAGGTCTATTCATTCTTTCCCACTCCACTTTTCCAGTTCATGTGACAACTTAGGCCCATCTCCATATCTGACCTTACAAGTATACAGATTGTCATACTTAAAGTAGACCCATTGAAATTAAGTTAATCGTGTCCACTTATTTCAATGGGTCTACATGAGTATGACTCATATTAGATCTAACCCAGACACTCTGGCATGAGACTCTTCATCTCAAGGTTGTGGATTTGAGCCTCATGTTGCGTGAAAGATTCCTGCATTGCAGAGAGTTGGGCTAGATGACCCTCATGGTCCCTTCCAACTCTACCATTTTATTATTCTCTGATTTTATGTGTTTCCATGCATATAGACATGCAATTCTATATAGATGATCTTGTATGGTGATGAATGCAAATTTGTATGTTCTCCAAACACTTGCCCCTAAATCCACTTGAATAGCTTTGCTATACCCAATCCTAGGGCTTGCCAAACAGAAGGTTGGTGGTTCGAATCCCCACGATGGGGTGAGCTCCCGTTGCTCGGTCCCAGCTCCTGCCCACCTAGCAGTTCGAAAGCACGTCAAAGTGCAAGCAGATAAATAGGTACCACTCCAGAGGGAAGGTAAACCGCGTTTCTGCGTGCTGCTCTGGTTCGCCAGAAAGCAGCTTAGTCATGCTGGCCACATGACCCGGAAGCAGTACGCTGGCTCCCTCGGCCAGTAAAGTGAGATGAGCGCCACAACCCCAGAGTCGTCCGCGACTGGACATAATGGTCAGGGGTCCCTTTACCTTTACCTTTACCCAGTCTTAGAAGTGAAAAGTCCTGATTGCTTCCTTGCACTTCAGTGCTATAAACTCACACAATTCAGACCAAACTTGATTAAAAATCCACACACTTTCTTAGCATAATGATGACTTTTTTGGGACTTCACCAGCCAAAACCTCTGGGAATGAAAAGTTGCTGATCCTCCAAGATACATTGAAGTTGCATCTTGTCTTTTAACTAGGAGAGAGAAAGCAGAGGAAGAAACTACAAACACAGATCAAAAGGTTGATATCAGCATTTTTTAATGACCTAGTTCCTGTACCATAGCCAATAGTTTTATATGAGGAATGATCAGCTGAAACAGTTCCGCTGGAAACAAAAATGGATTCCATCATTTTATTCTGCCTGAAGCATTATGAATACAAGTGTTGGGTACTGTGTTGCACAACAGGAGTTGTGTAAACTGGTGCATAGTCCTTTGGTCTAGTCATTTGTTCATAAATGTGATTTGGGGCTATATTTTTTTAAATTAAGTTACCTGTAGATATTGGCCGGGGTGTGGGTGTATCAACACCTTTCAGATTTTGGTCCAATATGTGCTATTATTCTTTTAGCCTTCAGATCTGATTTGAATAACTTTGAATTATTTTTTTAAAAATGTTAAGAACATTTTAAAAAACAAAAGAACTCCATCAGATTAAGTCCACACCGCTTTTAATCCCCGGGAAGTGGGGTGGGTTACACTATTAAAATTCACTGATTGTAAACAAAGGATTGTGTCCCCCCCTCCTGATCTTCTGTTTGCAATCAGATTATGATAGACCCATTATTGTTTATGCACATTTTCTTTTGCAGCATGTGTGCAAACATAAATGAATTGCTACGTGAGCTATGTGCTATGTTTAATTGGATCTGTAGCAGCCATTACACAGAAAAGTGTCTGGGAGAATGTGTGATGCAAAAGGGTTAAACTATCACAAGAATGTAGATATGAGAAGAGAATGGGAAAACAGAACATCTGTTGATTACAGTACATCAATGGATGTAAAACATGAAAACATTTTCCTCGTTTCTTCGTGGATAAATATCAGGCAAATTTACAAAAAGTTTAGTGGCTTCAGTAAACTTTCCATATTTATTTCTGGCCAATACTGGAAACTAGCGGGATGGTAACATTCAAGTCAGAATTGTGCTTTTGGCAAATTTCTGTCAAACAGCTAATACAATTCATTTTACAGATAAACTCATAGTCTTACTATAGTAAATATGTGGGCTTTTTTAACACCAAGTGCTCTCAGATACTCACTTTTACATCAAGTGAGTTGCAGCCCAGCATGGCAAAGCGCAAAGACGGTGTCAGGTAGACATCTAATATAATAATAATAATAATAATAATAATAATAATAATAATAATAATAATAATTTATTATTTATACCCCGCCCATCTGGCTGGGTTTCCCCAGCCACTCTGGGCGGCTTCCAACAAAATGTTAAAATACAGTGGTCTGTTAAACATTAAAAGCTTCCCTAAACAGGGCTGCCTTCAGATGTCTTCTAAAAGTCTGGTAGTTGTTCTTCTCTTTGACATCTGTATTGGACTGTGTATGCACCATACATTTAAATCACTTTTAAAGAACATTGCTGCCCCAAAGGAATCATGAGAAGTGCCATTTGTTAAATGTGCTAGGAATTGGTCTCTGTGATGGGTAAACTACAGTTCCCAGGATTCTTGCGGGGGGGGGAGAGAGTAATGTGCTCAAAATGTATGTGGTGTGTAGAGCCTTACTCTATTTTATCCTATTGGTCATAGTTGACATAGATCCCCCCCCCCCCCCCCGTGCAGGAATAGCTAGAAAGACAGTATGATTCTCCATATTTTCAGAGTCTTTTTTGGTCTTCAGAGAGGCGAGGATTTCACTGAAGGGGTAAGTCTTTGAGCTTGGAGTTTCTGACAGCCAATATCTGAGTAGTGAATTAGAGTGATGCGTGGCAAAACAGCATTATCATAGCTGCATTTTCAAAAATAGCAAGTCACTTAGCATTCTATCAAGGGGGATGATTTTGGGTTTTCCCCCTCCTAACTGCAGCTTTCTGTATCACCAAGGCTGTCTTCTTGACATTATCCTGGAGAAAGATGTCATTGCAGAAATATCATCTTTTATTGGTTTAGCATCAGATTACAAACAAGGTCTTTATTCTTCTGAAGGTATCATTGGCTGACATCTGTCTGAAAGGCAAATTAGGCACAGGCTTGTGACAGAGGGAGACTCATTAATTGTAGCAGCCATTTTAGCCATGATTCATGGCATTAATGAGGGGGTGATAGCGGCTGCTCTAGAAAAGTTTATGAAGGGGCTGTGTCTCCCTTCATCTTCCTATCAATAGGGGCTTTCCTCTCCACATTCATTCACTTCAGTTAACACATACATAATGGGGAGAAAAAGCAGGAGGGCTCCTAGAGACAAATGTTATTTTTAGAGCTTAGTACTGGGGGGGGGGGGGGGAGAGAGAATCAAACTGAAGAGCAAATCAGTCTACATTATGCAAAGCTTTGAACTATTCATTTTAGAGCCAGCAGCCTTCTCCTCCATTACAATAATTCAACATGTAAACAAATCTAGCACACTTTTTAAAATCTTTTTTTAACCCAATATCATTTTTACATACGGTGCACTAAGTAGCTATTACTTAATTAATCTTGAATGTTATTAGCAAGTAGTTTACATTTGTTTTCAACCAACTTGTATTATTATTATTAACCCAACAGGAAGAAGAGCTTGAATGTCCAAATTTGCATTTTATACCATACCATCATTTAGGATCCTGTTCATTGTGTCTGAAGCAAGGCAATTGATGAAAGTGTGTGGAAAGGGGAATATACATGTGAGGGGCTAGCCAGCTTCTGTTTTACTTTTATTTTGATCAAGAAATGGTGGCATGCAATAAACATGAGTTGCCTAATGTGTACACATTAAATGGTGGTTCTGCCTGTTCACCAAAGTACAATATTGCTGATTCATCCAATGTTAGTTGACTAGATTGATTACTAAACCAGACCAACATGTCAAACATTAATGCATAAAAATTTATTCACAGCTGACCTAGTTGTCTTTTTCAATAAATTCTAAATGTTCTGTATAGCAGACACATTCTCCCCACCTCAGAAAGTTAAGGAACACAGTTAATGGGTTAATTCCATTCGTGAGGAAAGACCTACCTCATTCCTGAGATACATCTGTCTGAATCTGGTGACTTCCTCATCAGGTTACTGGGTAGATTACTAGGCACACAACTTTGTGTTATAAAAGGGCTCAGATTACATGGGCCATGAGTTGTGATCAGGAAGGAGTGGGTTGCTGCTGGACTGTGGAGTTATCAGAACACTTTGAGGGGAGCTCGACTGAAAAGAAGACTTGGAGAAGTGACAGAAAACAGAGAACTATAAGCTGCTGCACAACTCTGTGCAAATTGACTTAGAAGTTGTGTGTGGCCTTTGTTCAGCAAGGTCTTGGAGTACAGAAACCCCCTCTGGGACCAGAGGGAGAAAAGCCTTTATGTAACCAGTATATGGTGTGTAAATATAGTGGTTTTTTTGCGTGTGCTAAGTAAAACAACTCGGCTGAAAACAACAACTGTTTCTTGTTAGTGAGCTTAACTGCTTTCCTAAAGCTTCCACATTGCACACATAGAGATAAAAATTTATAGGTTGAGGATAAACACAAACCCCAACAAATAATAACAATTTTAAGGCTACAATCCTATACATGCTTGCTTGAGAGTATGTCCAACCGAACTCCGTAGAGCTTACTTCTGATTGGACATGTATCAGATTGCACTATTCTAACCAAATCCATTTACAGTGGTACCTCAGGTTACAGGTGCTTCAGGTTACAGACTCCCCTAACCCAGAAATAGTACCTCGGGTTAAGAACTTTACTTCAGGATGAGAACAGAAATCGCGCAGCAGTGGCAGCGGGAGGCCCCATTAGCTAAAGTGGTACCTCAGGTTAAGAACAGTTTCAGGTTAAGAAGGGACTCCAGAACGAATTAAGTTCTTAACCTGAGGTACCACTGCTCCTCCAATGAAGTATCCTTAGGAATGCAGTCTGTTCTTATTTACTGGTTCCTGTTAAAAAGTCTCCTATTTCTTAAAATACGAATGCAATGAATACGAATGCAATGAAAAATTCCAAGTGACAGCACATTTCCAAATACATTTATACATTAACTTATTGCCAAAGATCACAAAAAGATGTGATGCCAACGTATGATAACTGGAACTGTTGTTATTTGCTAATCCTCCAAAACAACCTTCATATTTTATAGGCTTTAAAAGGCCTTTATTGCAGTCATACAATTTAAAGATAATAATAATCAGTGATGTTTGTTTCCTGGACCATTAGTTTTGTTTCTTGGACTGTTGACTGTTGGTTTAGCTCATGGTATATAATAGAGTCTGTATAGTTAAAGCTATGGTTTTCCCAGTAGTGATGTATGGAAGTGAGAGCTGGACCATAAAAAAGGCTGATCGCCGAAGAATTGATGCTTTTGAATTATGGTGCTGGAGGAGACTCTTGAAAGTCCCATGGACTGCAAGAAGATCAAACCTCTCCATTCTTAAGGAAATCAGCCCTGAGTGCTCACTGGAAGGACAGATCGTGAAGCTGAGGCTCCAATACTTTGGCCACCTCATGATAAGAGAAGACTCCCTGGAAAAGACCCTGATGTTGGGAAAGATGGAGGGCACAAGGAGAAAGGGACGACAGAGGACAAGATGGTTGGACAGTGTTCTCGAAGCTACCAGCATGAGTTTGACCAAACTGCGGGAGGCAGTGGAGGACAGGAGTGCCTAGTGTGCTCTGGTCCATGGGCTCACGAAGAGTCGTACACGACTAAACGACTAAACAACAACAATATAATAGAGTCTACACGCAAACTGGTACAGTGTTTATCTTTCCTCAGTATTTTCTAGACATGTATGTGTCTACATTTATCATAACCCCATCTCCGTATTGCTAAGGCTTTAAGTGGCTTTGTAGCAGTTTCCCTGGCATCATTTTCTTTTCATATAAATGTCATGTTCATCATTTGTTATCTCTGTGAAAAACCTCTGCACTCCTCAAGGAAAGGGAATGGACAGCAGCTGAAGAGGGACTCGAAGGACAATGTGAACCATTTGCCCTGTCAGAAATTTTGAGTCTTGAGCATAAGCTATTCACTGTCACTTCCATATCTACTCCTCCCTAATCTTTCTGTCTTAGAAACCCTCTTGCTCTCTCCATAATTTGTAAGCATCGCCAGTCACAAATGCCCTGCAGCAAACTCTTTCCCCTCACCCATTTCTTAAGTCTGAAGTGTGCCCCCAAGAAACAGGCAAGAGTTGAGCTAACAAGTGCAACTTCTCAACATGCCATTGACCTTCCTAATCAACTCTATTATAGCCAAGATTTGACAGAATCATTTAACTTCCTGGGAACTGGCCTGATTCCATGCGGATGTCCTGCTGCTCTCCCTCAAGCAGGAATCAATATGAGAAAGACACATTAATAATGAAAAATATTATTGGCATGGTGTTGTTTTGAGAAACTAACCTCCAGGCTGAACTCAGGTCATATATTAGTTAGAATATGCAAGAAATTTCTGAAACTCAGAGGGGCAGGAGGAAGAAATGGGGATTGTTGATGGTTTCTTTCAGGCATGGAGGTCATCCTGCACACATGTCACAAGTTAATTGAAATTTCTTGCTGAAGTGACGACTGCTCGCTTCTGTATTGCTGCAGGCATGAGTTTCAGTCAGTAGAGGAAGACTGCACAATTCTGGTGTAATGAAAGGTTCTGGTGAGGTAGAAGAGTCCAGCTATTGGCTCCCTGGAGAGAAAACCCTATTAAGAGGAGCCTTAACAGACCGTGGTGCCTTTGACTCCCCCTTCAGCTATTGCCCTTAAGTCCTGCTTTGTGAACCAAATGAGTAAAGCGGGCAAGGAAACTTCATTTCATCTGCCTCTCTCTCTCACTCACTCACCCTTCAGTACTCATGTATTCATTCCTGCAGTACATTCTCTTTTAAAAAAAATTATTGGACAACAGAACAAAAATAAAAATAAAACATTGAACAACAAAAATTTATTGAACAACGGAAACAGACAATACGTACAAAGAGAAAAACAAACAATCACAGCCAAATAATACAAGCTCAGCACAAGCAGTTATCTCTTTCACTGTACAAGTTGTCTTTTCATACCCCCCTTTGTAATTTTATAATTGCATTCATTGCACTCACTCTTAATTCTTGATTTTCCTTTTGACCTAATTATCAAAAGCTCCAACATATATTCTGACTGTTAATCATTGTTGCTATCCTACTTGGATTGCTTCTCTAGAGTTTTCTAGCTGCTACACCAGTGTCTTATTCCCTGCCCCCCACCCTTTCTCCTGCCTCCACCCTGCAGATATGCAATGGATGGTATTAAACTAAGTTGTCCTCAGTGTAGACCCACTCAGATCATTGACCATTACCAAGTTAGGGCCATTCATTCCAATAGGTCTACTCTGAGTAAAACTTAGTTAACTACCACCCTAAATGTAGCAGCCTTCATTCCTTTTAGAATTATCCTTCCTTTCTTCTGATCTCTTTTTATGATCCCCCTCCCCCCGTTCTTCCCTATGAACTATTATAGATCATATTTAAGGGCTCAGGGGACAACCATACTATGCCCCAGGAAACAATATTTCATGATATCATAGGAGCATATTCAGGGACATCCTTCTGGTTCCCCATCTTTAGGATGGGTTTCACACGCACACACAAGTTTGGAAAACACCAAACATTCCACAGGAGGGATGTTCGGATGAGCCCTAGTTCTAATATTGTCCAAATATCCTAGCCATCATGTCCATTTCTTTGCATGTCCTCATGTTTTCCTTTCTCTGTTCCCAATACTGCCAACTTCATCTATCACAGAGTGCAGTCAAACTTTATCTATTGTCTATTTTATTCTTGTAAGCTGCTTTGAGACCTACGTGGTAAAAAAAAGAGTGATATTAAAGAAAAAAATTAGAATAACAAAATAGCAAGCAAGGATAAGGAATAACTGTTCTGGGTGGTGTGGCTTGACAGTGCCTATTCATATTCTGCAGTACTTTCTCAGTTCCTCTCTCCCCACTTTTCCACCCTGCCTCTGCTGCTTTCCTTATGTCAAAACCAAATATGGGTTTTAGTAGACATTTGGGGCTTAAAGCTTGAAACTTCAGAAACATCTCTTCATACATGTTACCCCAATGGGACAGTGTTCCAGGTAACCAGGATGTTCTACCCAGAGCTTCAGAACTTAACATTTGACTGTAAGGGTAGTTTTATGTAGCATAAATAAGAGGATTAAGATATAGTTTCAAATAACCACTGTCCATGTCTCTGGCTACAGACATTCTTTTAGGATAGGCCCTACCTACCGTCATGGTTGGGTCACCTCAGGAAACCATTTTGTCACATTTCTCCACTTTATGAGTGGTGAAGTCCTCTTCCTTCTAGTTACCTCGGTTGACAGACCAGGCTATGTTGACTCTATGTTGATTTTGGACCCATTGCTAAAGCTAATTGGATGTGTGGATTCATTCTGATTTATTTCATTGGTTGAACATTAGTAGACATGTTGGATCAGACAAGGACCTAACAAATTCAGCGTTCTGTTCTTACATGACTAACCAAATTGATGCCTGTAGGAAGCAAGACCTGTGCACAACAACACCATCTTGCTTGGGATTCTCAGCAACTTTAGTATTCAGATGGTGCCTCAGAAGTAATACAACCATCAGTGAACTTTAGTAACATTTAACTCTCAATAGTATCGTTTTTTTGAATGTGAGTAAAGCTTTTGTCCTGAAAATGAGCGTAAATGCCGGTAAATGGCTTTAAGCTTGTATTATATTTCTGTAATTGGTCTCAGTTTAAATGCTTGTTTTCTCCCAGAAATGTGTTCATTGTTCTCATAATGATGTGGTCATCTCCATTTTATTCAACATAAGCGGGTTATTCCCCAGCCCCATCTTTCCACTGATTGTAAATCCACTGGTAAAGACAGCTAATTCCCAGGAGAAGGGAAAGCCCTGGTGGTAGCAATGAAATGCTTATCATGTTCATTACTACCTGTGGTTTCACTGCTTAGACAAGAAAATATATCTAATCCTATAGGGATCTGGTTAAATTCCCATCCAGCTGCCACATCTGAAAGTGTGAAAATGCCTTTGCTGGCAGAAAAAAAATAACAGCAGGAAGACTAAGAATTCATCTCCCTAGACATATAAAAATATTGCCAGTTATCTGATTGGTCAAATGGGTGTTCTCTTGATGGAGAGTAAATTATATTATTTCTTGATTAAACATTGCATTTATTCTCCATTTATTCCCTCTTTGTAAGGCCTGAAGACTGCAGTGAGTCCAGAAGCTGAGATTTCAGAGAAGTTGGGCAGGAAACCGTCCAGATCAGGAAGTCTGTTAATAACATTTGGCCTGATGGGTCAAGTGGCATTCTGGGAAGTGTGGTAGGACTGCTCTGTTTTAACCCTGTGATGTAAGTTAGGCAGAAAAGGATAGGCTGCCCACAGTTATTCCAACTAGGCATGGTTCAAATGCTTTCATATTGCTTTGTGATTTGTTATCATACTTAACTAGCAAAGTTCTACATTAGGGGAACCTGTAGCCCTCTAGCTGTTACTGGTCTCTATCTTCCATCATCCCTGTCCATTGGTCATGCTTGCTGGGACTTATGGGAATCAGAATCTAACAACATCCAGAGGGCCACAAGTTCCCTACTGTCCTGTGCTGGTCTGGAGGGCAAACTCTGTGGTGATCCCTAAGCTGTAGAACTATCTTCTCACAGAAGGGAGTCTGGAAACTTCATTGTACTGCAGCTTTTACTGAATGCTGAAGACACACTTACTTTTTTGACACAGTTTCATGACCCATCTTATTTCTCTAATTTTAAGTTGTTTTAAACTGTTTTTAATATTGTGTTTTAATTGTTGCAACCAGCCCTTGGACCCTGAGGTAAATTTACCTTGGGGCAAATTGCAGGGGTGACTACTTGAATAAAAATATTGTGGGGGCCCAGGTAAGTCCCCCCCCTGCATAATTGATCACATGACACAGTGCAATCACGCTATTTGAATGGGAATGCCTATCAACTTTGTGGGGGCCCGGCCCCCTCAAATATTTTATTGTGGGGGTCGAAGCCCCCACGGCCCCTAGGAGTTGGCTCCTATGGTAAACAGTAAGAATTGTAGTAAGAATAATGGTGGTGTTGGTGGTCAATCATCCTGTAATAAATAAACTAGCACACACAAGACTTTTTCTTTTTGTTATGAAAATACCAATAAGACATGAAAAATGATCAGGTTTTTCTTTGAACTAAGGTGGGGGAATCAATTTCATGTTCCTCCTTCTTGAATGTGCCACACTGAGCTTCTCGGTTGTTTGCATGAGGAAAGGGAGGAATTGATTTGATTTTGAAGAAACCTTGACATTCCTTTCATACTGAGATGGATGTCTAAGGGACTCATCTTGCCTCACAGAACTTACCCAGCTAGGTGCAGATAGAATGTTACAGTTCAAGTGTAAATTGAGAAGCATTTTGTGGATTTTATGGAAACAGTAACAGCATCATTGCTAGTGACCGTTGTAATGGAAAAGCTGCCTTGCTGCTTGAGAGAGACTTTCGTGTGTTTAATTTTTTCCAATTTTCAAAGGTGATCATATTGTTAATTCCAACACAATATAAAAAGTCACACTGAATCTGAGACAGAAAAGCATTCAGCCCAGTTTAAGAAATCATATTTGGTTCCACTTCAATTTCTGGAGGGAAACTAGAAGGTGACATCGAGATTGCAGGATACCACAAAATGGGAGAGAGCAATTGTGGAATCCTATTCCTCTGGAGTGCCATTCTGCAGTTTGACTGCATTCCGCACAGAGAGAATATATGATAAGGGGAATGTAAATTGAACATTTAATATGCATCAGAACTGACCATTGTGCATATTCAACATGCCTCATGGAGAATATGAAAATAATCCTTCAATGTAGAGAAATTTGAACACATTTCCCAGTTAATACACATAACCTCAAACAGGCTTTGGGGAATGTCTATACATCAACTGAAAACAGTCTTTCAGGAATGTGTGTGAATTTTTGTTGAATTTTGTACATTATCTGGCTATTATGCAGTTCCCAACAGACCTTGGGGAATGTGCATATCTTGACGACATTTTGTATATCCTTTGCACATATGCGCATTCTCTGGTCAGTATGCACAGTATCCATGAAATATATCCCTTTAAAAAAACAAATACTGTTCCGAAGTGTGCAATCTCCACTACCTAGATTGATATTGGTGCGTAACATACCTTCCTACTGATCAGCCAAGGAGGAAATTGGGGTGCTTCAGATAAAAACTATGCAGTCCCCTTTGTTGTTGTTGTTTTTAGGAGGGTACATTCAGACACTCATGCTTCTCACTTATATCCCAGATATCACCTTGATTCTGCTGATTTGTAAAACTGGTCCTCAGCACTACTGAGTGGTGGTAGGGAAGTTATTGAAGTGGGACAACAGGCCTTCAACAAATATCATTTGTATATATCCAGAAATGGAATATTTGGCTAGGATTTTCATTGAAAATTGAGGTTGGATGTCTCCCAGTCCCCAGCCTTAGCCAGCTTGGTTTATTAGCCCTTTCTTTCAAACATGGAGGCAGTCATCAAAATGTATACAAAGAAAGATCTCCATTGTGAGAGAATAGCCACAGGGAAACAGGTGTGGGCTTTCATTCCAAGGAGATTGACTTGCCTTTTTATGTTTAAGACAAGTTTCAGCTGCTTTATCCTTTAACAGCCTTGCCTGCCTCATACACAACAGCAGATTCCCTATTTTGTTTTCATCACACTCTCTGACAACAGACAAGTTTCTTTAGGGTCACTAGATAAAAGCTTCCAATCTCCTGCTGTTTCTTGGAAATAGAAGTGCCTCCCCCATACCTGATCATTGAAGCAGCTCTGCAGGAGCATCTCTGGGCAAAATATACCAGACCTCTCTTTCAGTTTACCACTGTAACCTTGAGGAGACAACTTAACAATGAAGTACTCAAATAAGGGCTGAGTCCTACAGCCTCCACTGATAGGTTAACTGCTGGGCACATGTGGCAGGAGCTGATGCAGTTATGTGCCTGTCAGTGCCATTGATGGTGAATGGAGATGGCTGCATAGATTGCCTTTCTGTTTCTGTAAACAACTGCAAGGGCTTAGAAAGCTATTCATGATGGTCAAAGCCAAGAATTTGTATACAATATTTCTTGCAATGTAGAACACATTCCTCTTACACTGTGATGAACTGCAATAACTGCATGCACTTCTGTTGAAAGTGTTTTGCATATATAATCTCAGTAACCCTTCAAAACAATCTATTCAACACATGGATGAGTGTTACTACATATCAGGGTTGGGGGATGAGGAGGTCGAAAAGACTCAGAGGATGCAGAATGATGTAAAATATCATTCATGTGCTGATTTACAGGTATTGATGCAAATTTAGGGGAAAACGACTATAATTTAAATAAAAACACAATACAGCTCTGCATAGTGGGGAAGACTGATGTTTTATAGATAATAATAGTTTTATTTATTATATAAAACAAGGGCCTTGAAGTTGCCCATCAACAGTTAGCACCTGATGGAAGACAGACCAGGCACACAGATTATGAAGCCCAGTTTTCAAATTACACCAGAGGGAGTTCACTCATAAATAATTTTAGGAGGCTGTTGTGGTGCTAGTTTATTAAAACATATGCTAGAGTTAAGATGGGCACCAACACAGATATTGTCACATTGCATTGAACATGTTTTCCTTCCACAAAACTGTACCAGCTTCCATGTAGGAAAAAAGTAATGACCATTGGCTTGAAACGCAAGGCTAGTCTAAGGTCATCTCCAACATTCCTTTATTTGCTTACACATGGGTATATTCAGGATTGCTTCAGCTGACACATTTCACTTGCATCTCAGCTCTCGGATAATAATTGGAGAAAAACCTATTGACAAGCTGGGCAAGTTCATCAGATCCAAACAAGAACCAATTGGGTTGAACTTGGATTGTCACCAGTCAAATAATGGAATATTTCAAAAAATGCATGGATTTTGCTACCAAACATGCACTAACACACACACACACAATTGTGCCTGCACAAGTTGAACACGAACAGGTTAATGCAAAATTAATTGTATGATTTAAAGGCATTAATTGCAAACAAGATGTTCAAACAACATTGGCCAAACATCTGCATTTATTTTTTTTATCTAGTTTAAAAATACACAGAACAATAACTTGGTAAAATCCTGTCACTTAAAGTTTCCCCGTCAAACTTAGGAATTTGCATTAGATCAATGAATCTTTGAAAAAAGAGACCTGCCATCTGGTACATTTGCTAAAAGAGAGAAGGATAATTAAAACTCATCCTTACCAAATGTGACATGGGCCCCTAAACTCCTATTTTCATACAAATTTGCAAAACAGATGAGGAAAAATGTTGAGTCTTTTGATACATAGGTGCTGCCGAATGCAACTTCAAAGCAAGTTTTTCTGACAAGAAGGTGTTGGGGAAAAAATCATACACAGAAAATGGCTCTAAGTTGATTCTCCTTGTAGAATAAACCAAAGGCTCATTATCTTACAAACTCTTGTGCATACAATGTTCCAATCTGAAATATGGTAATTAGATCAAAACCATTTTTAAAAGGACTAGCACCAATTAGTTTTATTACTGGTATCAGTGAATCAAAACATAGCCCTATTCTCTCTGACAGCTCAGTAGAGTTGTCTGGGGATGCATAATAGGGGAAGCTCTTCCACAAAGGTTTTTCAGCATCCCACTATTATGACCATACCTGCACTTTATATTTAACTCTGTATCATACCAGTTTAAATAGCTAAAAGTAGAAAATTGCCCAGCTTTACTCTGTTGTGGTCCCCTTCAGGACAGACATGTGCGTCTGAGACAAATGATGCCAAGAGACAGGGAACAGCAGTGATGTGGAGTAGAGGAGCAAAGCTGTATGTGCAGTGTGCTCTGCCCTCTCCTAAACTAGCCTGCAGACCTCAGGTACAAGTGTATGCTTTCCCATCCTCAGTGTTTAAGTAAGATTCCAGTCTGGCTGGCTTTTGTACACAGAAAGGAAAGAGAGACCATATTGCCCTTTGCTCGGCCAGCAAAATGTTTTTGAACAAATAGAAAGAAAACATGCCAGGGAGAAGGGTGGTATTAGATCTTTGCCCTGACTTCTAGTTTTCTGTGCAAGCATTTTGTGTGTGGAATGAGAAATATAATTTACCATAGATTTCCCTCACAAGGTAGAAGAAATCTGCTCTCACCAAGAGAAGATGCATTCAAACATATTATTCACCTTGTGAAATTAACATAGTGGGAAAATTGCTTCCATACATCATCTTGAAAATCAGTCCATAGCAAGCATGTGTGTGTGTGTGTGTGTGTGGAAGTGAGAAGAGTTATTCTATTTTTCTTCTTTTTTATTATAAAGGAAAAAAACCCAGCCAATCATATTGATTCACTATTTCAAAAAGTGTTCAATTGCACAGTTTAGAACACACACATTACTTTACTTCTTGTTCCATGCACCAGATGAAATAAGGTGTCGTTTTCTTAAAGAAACATAGAAAATTAATAGGGAGAACTGTTCTAAATACTATCGAAATAACATTAAATTGACACAATGGAAAAGAAAACAAAACACAAATATTCCCCCTGAGCAGATGGCATTTAAGAAGTGGGTGTAGGGTCAGGAAGAATTTTTTTAAATGTGTGGGATGTTGGGAAGTTAATATATTGTTCTTCACAAGTATATCTCCCAAATTTTTAATCTATTGACTTTTTATGTGAAATACTATTGATGTAATTCAGTCCCACTTCCCAAGCCTCCCCACCAAAAGAGCTGATGGGCAGGATTTAAATGCTGGGAATTTAAACCGTCCCCACACCCCTTTTGTTTTGTGTGAAGTCTTGCCTGAAGAAGGGTTCTAGAGCACTCAAAAGCTTGCCACTCTTTTGTTCCATTTTGGTTGGTCCGTAGAAAGGTATTGCCCGATTGCCAATTTTGGGGCCCCCCCCACCCTTTGTGGACCAACACAGCTATCTTTGTTTTTGTAACATCCTAATATTGCTTCGAATCCCCGTGATGGGGTGAGCTCCCGTTGCTCAGTCCCTGCTTCTGCCAACCTAGCAGCTCGAAAGCATGAAGTACAAATAGATAAATAGGTACCGCTCCAGCGGGAAAGTAAACAGTGTTTCCGTGCGCTGCTCTGGTTCATTAGAAGTGGCTTAGTCATGCTGGCCACATGACCCAGAAGCTGTACGCTGGCTCCCTCGGCCAATAAAGCGAGATGAGCGCCGCAACCCCAGAGTCGGCCACGACTGGACCTAATGGTCAGGGGTCCTTTTACCTTTAATATTGCTTCAGATATCCCAGACAAATTTCTTTCTCCATTTCTCAGCTTACCGTTAGTTACTAAAAGCTTAACAGCTTTAAAAAAACAAAACACCTTTCAGTAGTTTTCAAAGATATTTAGGCTTTGATGTGTCTTTGAGGGAGAGAATTCTGTAGGAGCATCTCCTGAAAAGGCCACATGCCATTTAGAGGGGTTGCACATTATTGGTAAGAAGGCATTCTCTGGCAATCTTCACAGGTGCAATAGTTCAGAGAGAAGGAAGTGAACTCTTGTCAGGGGCGAAACTGTCTGACTGTCAATTTACTGCTGGGTATGGGAGAGGCACAACAAAAGGCTTGTGGGGTTGTGAAGTTGACTGTACTGAAAAATGCTATTGGCCCATTTAGCCTAGTACTGTCTCCTCTGAGTGACAACAATTTTCCACATTCTCTCACAGAGTTCTTTACCAGCTCTGCTTACCCAGTTCAGGGAGGGGAAATATCAGGCCAGTGGGGAGACTGTATACCCCTCAACCATCCCGTTTTAAGCGGGACATCCCAGAATTACAGAAGCCATCCTGGCTTCTGATTGGATCCTGAAATCTCTCTCTCTTTTTTGTTCCTGCATTCTGGCACATGTCAGCTGGCTCGCGCCAGAGCACCAGACTAAAAGGCGCTCTTTTTTGATCTCATGATCAACTGGCTCACACGAGAGCTCGGGACCAAAAAATGAACATCCTGATTTTGATCCATGGGATGTTGGAGGGTATGAGAATGAAGCGCTCTAGGTCTGTCTGCCAGGCCCTCAAGATTTTCCCTAGGCCACAATCCCTCCCCATGTCACTCCCTTTATAGAACTTCTTCACACCCTACTTGAGTATTTTTGCCTTGAACTGTAAGGGTGCCTCTTGACTTCCTGGCCAGAGGACAGGGGGGGGGGGTGGGCTGTAGAAATTAGCCAGCTAGACAAAGGTAAAGCTCATAATATGCACTGCCCCCACCAACTTCTTCCTGTGGTCTCTCCTATCGGCATATGGCTCCCTCGTCCACAATGGGAATACAGTTCATTGGCTGAGAAAGGTTCTCTAGCCTTGTGTCAGGGGCTGAAATACACACGTTCTTCATGCAAAGCCTATGTTCTAATGGTTCACCACCATCTGTATTTTAAAGCTATTTTGAATGTAGAATATGCATGACATAACAGCCGAATTGCTCAGCTGTACCAAGTACATATTGAGACATTTCTTGCCAATTCCCTAATTTTTCTTTAAATTAATCTGAGCAATTATCTGAGCAATTGTCTATTTTTTCTTTGAATTGCATATGAACTTTCCTCTATTGGTGACATCAATTAACTAGATTATCTGGATTTCTAAAATGCAATTTCTCTTTATGAATCAGTGATTACATATTTGATGATATTCCATTGTTCGTTTAAACTTCAACATCTGTAGTAGAAAGATTCTACTTCAAAGGCATTCTTCCACTGAGTTTTGTCTTAATTCTGACTGACTCGTTTTCCTGTACTCAGGCTACTGATACTTTGTCTTATCAAGTTGGAGTTAATTGTACTTTGTGTTACCAAAGTCACTTAAATATATCAAATGAAGTCCAGTGAGAAAAGTCCTAATAACAGTTTACTGAGCAAACTGAAGAAAAACTGTGCATCATTTGAAGGGAATGGAACAGAGAACGTTTGTCATTCTTAGTTCAATATATGACAGGGAGACATTTATCCAAACATACAAAGAAAGTTCTCACAAAACAACAGAACCAATCAGAGCACATGTGCAGCTCATACCACTTTTCCTGGTTGCCAAGCAACCCCCCCCCCCCCGCTCTTGGCTACTTGTCTTTAACACTAACAGAATTAACCCTTAACTTAAAACCTGCATGATCTTGCCTGTTGCAATTCCAGCACTTTGTACTCCACGCTTACTCCAACGAATTCGGTACAGTCACTTGTAGACTGCAGAGCCATCCTAAATATGCTTACTCAAGAGTGGACCTCTCTAGTTCAGTGGGACTAGCTCCCTAATAAGTGGTGCAACCTTACCCTTACAGCAACTACAGAAGTTGGTTCAAACAGAATAATTTGTCTATGGCTGAGCTTCATGGGAATTTGAACCAGGATTTCCTACTTACAAACTTAACACTAAGTACATCACCACTATCCAATAATCAGAGCCCTAACCTGAGACTGGGGAAGGGTTTACAAATGGGAAAACACTCTGTGAAACTTTGACTGTGGCTGTTTGGCCTCAGTCCAAAGCTTTTATCATCCCCACAGTCTTATTCTTGAAATGCATTGATAAAACAAAGAGCAAGAGGTCCAGGAGGTTGAAAAATCACCCAGATTAAATATGAGACTAAGCCTCTGTTTATTACTGCCCCACTTCTCGGAATTTCATGGAACTTCAGGATCCCTAACCTGTATGAGAGTTAATAAAGAAATGAGATAATGACAGCTACAATTGTTGAGGACCAGAATTAAATATGTGATGATCCAAGTCTCCGTCGTAAATGTTAATATGTCCCTTGAAAGCAATGTTGACAGCTAGATGCATTCAGAGTATTCTGTAGCCTATGATACTTCCCAATGTAGCACAGAGGTCTTCTACCTGCCCTGACTCCAATTACGCATTTCAGAAACAATAAAGGATGTTTCTGTGTTTCTAGGCAACCATCCACCTGGTTCTCCACATTTCCTTCTGTCCCTTTCATGTGACAAGCTTCATGGTCACATAAAGCCAATCGTAATGTTACAACAGCAATGGTAGAATCAGCAGGAGTTCAAGGAAATAGCTTGGGCTTTGACGCAACCAAACTTCAAGTTCACCAAGGCAGGTGACATTCCTCAGAGCTATGGGGAGAACACGTGGAAAGGGGGAACAAAGACCTCCACCTCCTCCCTCATTTATGTCTCTGCAGAGAATATAAAACCTGAAAAATAAATGTGGAGAAGGCTGAAATAAAATACTATATGATTCCTTTAGGGACAAACATGGATGGTGAGATGTCCAGTCATTGTTAAATCATAGAATCATAGAATCATAGAGTTGGAAGAGACCACAAGGGCCATCGAGTCCAACCCCCTGCCAAGCAGGAAACACCATCAGAGCACTCCTGACATATGGTTGTCAAGCCTCTGCTTAAAGACCTCCAAAGAAGGAGACTCCACCACACTCCTTGGCAGCAAATTCCACTGTCGAACAGCTCTTACTGTCAGGAAGTTCTTCCTAATGTTTAGGTGGAATCTTCTTTCTTGTAGTTTGGAACCATTGCTCCGTGTCCGCTTCTCTGGAGCAGCAGAAAACAACCTTTCTCCCTCCTCTATGTGACATCCTTTTATATATTTGAACATGGCTATCATATCACCCCTTAACCTCCTCTTCTCTAGGCTAAACATGCCCAGCTGCCTTAGCCGTTCTTCATAAGGCATCGTTTCCAGGCCTTTGACCATTTTGGTTGCCCTCCTCTGGACACGTTCCAGTTTGTCTGTGTCCTTCTTGAACTGTGCTGCCCAGAACTGGACACAGTACTCCAGGTGGGGTCTGACCAGAGCAGAATACAGTGGCACTATTACTTCCCTTGATCTAGATGCAATACTCCTATTGATGCAGCCCAGAATTGCATTGGCTTTTTTAGCTGCCGCGTCATTATATAGCTTCTGCAGCATGCAGAAACAGCTAAATATGCTCCCTTGATCTGGATTTAGGGGCAAGAGTGAAGATTGTTGCCCACTGTTTTGGAGCATGAGTTTATAATAGGTACTAATACTGGGATCTGAAGCTGGAGCTTTTGGGACACTTGGACAGTTGTATATTTGGCTTTCTTTGATAAACATGTAGCTGGATAATTGAGCAGTGATCCTTCAGAATAAGAATACTTCCTGCCCCCAAGCCCAGCAAGTGAGGTTGGGGGAGCAATTCCAGCCATTCCTGGATAGAGGAAAAACTGCACAGTAATGTGTATGTGATGCTGGTTAGTGGGGACAGAACTAGCAGGACTGAAAAAGCCTGAGTGGTTGGCTGGTTCTTGTCTCAGCCCGATTGGCCCTGGTTGGTAGAGTCACCTACTCTACACTGCTCCTGAAGGGCAATGAGTGGTGGTATAACTAACTAAATCAGCCTCACAAGTGCAGAACAATGCAGTGAGGCACCTTTACAAGGAAGGGAGACTCCTGAATGGACTGTGAGACCCAGGAGTGGGGAAAGGATCCATTTTGAGGCTCACCTGGAACACACATCCAAAGTCATGGGGCTTGGGTGTGGATAGTGAATTGGAAGGAGCTCCATCAACCAAGAGGTGAAACCCAGGCAGGTTGTGCCCAGGCTTTCCAAACTTAAACATACAGAGGAGGCGGAGGAGGAGGAGGAGGTAGCAGCTGATTCTCACACAAATGGTCAGTTTTTTGCCCTGCAGATCTTTGCTCACTTAATAAAGGTATGACCCTCATTTATCTTGGGATTTGCCTCTTAATTCTGAATAGTGAGCACAATTAAAATGATTCCATAACAGGCCTTCCAGGAAAGGTATCAACGGTTTGCCTGTTTCTCTATTTTTGTCACCCTAATACCAGATTAGAGGTAAATGTGTTTTCTGGTCTTTCAGAGGCAAATCAAAGTGAGCAATTTATAGGTTTTGGTGAGGTTTTGGTTTGAAGTGTTTTGGAAAAACATTCCGAAGGGTTTCTACACCCCTGCCAATCATACATCATAAGTTGTTTCAAGTTGTCAACTAGAATGCAAACATCACTACTGCAATCAAGAGCACTTTAAGAGATGGCCATTGTAAAACCCCATTATGGGATTTCCCCTCAGTCATTATCTTTTTTTTAAAGGCTTCTGGGCTACCATGTTTCTTTGAGGGATAATTTCCATCAGTCAGCCACATAATACAAAGCATACCAGCAAAAATGTCAGACCGAATGAAGCTGGATAGAAGTTGGCTGAGAAGATTGCATACATTGTGAAGATAGAAGAGACTTCATATTGTGACAAACTAAGTTATATATAAAAACAAATTCCTTCCAGTAGCACCTTAAAGACCAACTAAGTCAGTTCTTGGTATGAGCTTTTGTGTGCATGCACACTTCTTCAGATACACAGTGTGTATCTGAAGAAGTGTGCATGCACACGAAAGCTCATACCAAGAACTGACTTAGTTGGTCTTTAAGGTGCTACTGGAAGGAATTTGTTTTGTTTTGACTATGGCAGACCAACACGGCTCCATATCTGTAAGTTATATATGCTATGGCTGACAGGGGACCATGACAGATATCTGTCCTAGCACTGCAGCTTGTTGATATCTCTCAAAGACAGTGTGGGATAGTGAATGGAGTGTCCCTTACAGGCAGGTTTAAATCCTTACTCAGCTCACGGCAATATTACACAGAACTGCTGTGAAGCCATAATGGAGTAATCCCATCTATGCCTCTTGGGAGGTCCTTGATAATAGGTGGGATGTGCATATGACAGACAGATAAATCACAGTTGCTGGGTATTTAATACATTATAAAGTATTATCAAAATTCCATTCACATGCCCCATGGCAGTTTAAAATACTAAAACTGACCAACGGTCCAAAATTAGAAACAGCAAAACACTCTCAGGCTGATGACTGCTCCCTGGCTTGGGCTTCTTCACTTCTGCCTTTTCTCAGGGCACCGCTGGTTGCAGGGGACTGGCCACAGGGAAGGGATGGGCCAATCAGGGTTCTAACTGCAGTGCTCTAATATTGCTTCAGTCTTAGGCAGAGCCTTATACAGGAGCAGTGCTTCTATCTCAGTTGTCTATTTCTTCAGTTAAAGGAGCCAAAAGAGTGTAGGAATATCTGGTTGTACTGGGGCTTTTGTAATGGAGTCCTCCAAGCCAGAGGATGGCAGTGCAATGTTCTCAGGCTGGAGGGGGCCTTTTTCAGGCATGTTTCTGGGTGTGGCCCCTGTGTGTAATTCCCCTTCTGATTCAGAGTCCTTGATCTCACCCCTAAAGAAGGGGATTCTGATCCCAGGGTGACAGCACTTATGCCACCTACACCCTAGCCTCCACCCCTCTTGTTTCATCACTTGGTGCTCACCTATGTACCAGGGGACCATGAGAGAGAGGAGCAACTATGCCTAAGGTCTCTCTTATCTCACTGTTCCACGGTAAGACTAGGGCTTCAACAGGAGAGCCAGAGCATTTGAGAATCCTTCAGGTTGCACAAGTCTCTTGGGAGGCAGACCTTCTTAATCACCCGCCCCACTCCCAAGCCTACAGCGAGCTGAGGGAAGAGCGAGAGCTGCAGCAGCTGCTTTGCTGTGGCTCGTCTGAGACCCAGCCAGAGAGGGAAGGGGGAGAGGAGCTGCCAATTGGTGCAGCAGCACCATCTGCCCACCTGCCGGGGCTGCCAATTGGCATGGCCGCCCGCCCATTGGGAGTGCCGATTGCAAGGGGGTGGGGGTGTCGGTGCTTGCCGGTGCTTTGCCGCTCGGCTTGCAAGTCATTAGTTTGGGAATCACGGGGGGGGGGGCTGAGAAGAGAGGAGTGGGCTGCCCCAGAGCGGGGAAGGGAGCGTGCCCTAATTCTCCTTCCCAGACACTCAGGCTGTGGTACCCTCCAAAATCTGGGGCCCTGGTGCCCCACCTAACGTCTACGGCTAAGACATAGTGAGAGTTAGGCCGGGCGTTGGATGTGACAGACCAACTTCCTTCAGTTCTCTTCGCTCACCACACCTTATAATATCAGCCTCCCTTAAACACTGCTTGTTTGGGCCATTACATCTATAAAGTCCAGTTGAAGCACTATAGAGGGATATTACTACTACTACTACTACAGAACAGAATCAAAAGAATTCCTTTTGTCCTTCCTGAATCCAGGGGTGCTTCTACACTCCTACCCAATCCTTGCCATGTTCTTCAGAAGGCCAAGGCGGTTGCTTTAATTTTAATCTTCAATCACTTTTCAAGCAGCGTGTGCAATACTTGAAATGCGAACATCATTCTAAGCTGTTCTGATAGATTCTTGGCAAGCAGATGTGTGGGGAGAAAAAGATCAAAACAGAATTCATAATGTGTTAAATTAACAGCATTGTTTGCTCCATTGTTTAGCACTGGTGGGGAACTTGGGAGGCCCTAGGAAGAACACCACAAGTCAGTCATGCAGATTGGCTCCCCTCCCCTCCATGTAGCAGCCTTTCCCAATTTGCTGCTTTCCAGATGATTTGGACTATATCTCACATGAAACCCAGCAAGCGGAGGTGCAATGGCTGAGACTGGTGGGAACTGTAGTCAAAAACATTTGGAGGGTACCAAGTTAGGGAACACACACACACACACACACACACACAACACAAACACAATACAGTCATACCTCTTATTACGTTCGGTTCAGGTTACGTCTTTTCAGGTTGCGTCCTGCGGTGACCCGGAAGTACTGGAAAGGGTTACTTCTGGGTTTCGCCGCTCACACATGCGCAGATGCTCAAAATGACATCATGTGCATGCGCAGAAGCGGCAAATCGTGACCCGTGCATGTGCAGACGTGCAGGCGTGGGTTGCCTTCTGCTCATGTTGCGAATGGGGCTTGGGAACTGATCCCATTCACAACCAGAGGTACATTGTACACACACACACACACACACACACACACACACACACACACTATTACATTTATTGAGACCTGCATATACCAGGGTAGGTAATATGATAACATTCCAAATGTCATGGGACTCCAGTTCCCATCACCCTCAACCAGCATGGCCATTGGCCAATGGTTGGGGGTGATGTGAGGAACAGCTAAAGGACACCACATTGCCCATCCCTGCCATATGATATGAAACAAACTTTCCATAATAACACTCTTAGGCCTGCAGTTCAGTCACTTGGAGACCTCTTTGTATAAAGCGATTGACAAATGCAATACAAATAAATGGTGTGGAGTTTATAAATATATATAGAATTATTTCTAAATTTGCATCTGTACATATCAGTTAGGCTATGCCATTAAAAAAAATAACCACCTGTTTTGATTATGCATTTTTTCTCTTTTTTGGGTGTGGGTGTGGGTGGGTGTGCGCGCGCGCACAAGTAGCCACCCTACAAAGCCTCCATTTCTTCGCTTACTAACTTTGCTTACTAGCTGAACAGAACTATAAGGAAGAGATGAGCAGGGCGACTTAACGATACAGATTAGGCAAGAAACAGAGCTGAGCTTTCCAAGGATTTTGAGAGGGAAAGCAAAGTAGAGCAAAGCAAGTTGGGAAGGGATTTGCACATGTATCCCCCTGATATTTGCCACTAGCAGCCCATGGCTGCTCAGGGACCTCAATCTAAAATATTTTGGACTCGATTGATTGAAAGATCTACCCAACTATAAACCCCTCAAGTTTCAACTAGATATTTATATGTATAGGAAGATGTTGGCTTTGGATGCTTTATTCCCCAAATGTCTTTTTTTGTTGCGGCTGCTGCTGCTGAAAGATATTCAGTTGCTAGATGGAAACAAAATAAAACAGACCTCATGGAGCTTCTGTTGAGGAAAAGTTACTAGAAGATTTTAGTCTCCTGCTGCTTCTAAGGAGTTGTAGCTTCCTTCCTATATATGGCCACTGATTGAGGATGCTCTTGCAGAATGCAGAACTTTAAAAGCAGCTTGTGGTCTTTGAAGGGAGCTTTCTTTAGGCTCATTACATATCCTTTAAATGAATGCATAACCAGTGAACATGGTAAAGAAGCAAACGGATACGGTGACGTCGACTTAGGAAACAAAACTCCTAGACTTTCCTTGTGTTCTTGTTTTTTGCTTTCCTTCCTGTTACAAGCCACCAGATTACTTCAGTTGTGCTTTGCTGAATAGCTACTTTCACCTGTAATTTAGCTCTCAGTAAAATTACCTGTGAATATGTTGCCCCATTGAAATCAATGCAGCACAAGCAGCAGTGCAATCCAGTTTGGTTAAACTGAGAAGCAAGCCCCACTGAGCTCAATGGGATTTACTCCCAGAATAAGTGTGTATAGGATTGCACTCTGTGTTTAGCCATAGTCACTATCAAAGGAGAATATATACTACCAAAAACCAAAAGCAGTTATATCTTTAATAAGGGCAGTAGTAAAGTTTGTGTCAAGCAGCCCTTCTACTCAGAGATGAATTAATTAAATATCTTAGAGGCCTATCCTGAATCATATTCTAGAGCCTCAATTCCTTCCCGTCTATAAACCACTTTTTCTTCTCTGCCACTTCTCTTTTCCTAAGATGCATTACTAATTGCATCTTCCTCCATCATGCAAGCCCAAAGTACCTTTCACACACCTATCTGCCTCATTCCATTTTATCTTTAAGATACTCTGCTGCCATCAGCATTTAATTCACCAATGTATCCATTAAATTAGACACCAAATTTCTCATTCCCGGGGCTTACTCTGTGTTTTAAAATGCATCACAGTAATACCAGTTAAAATTCCCAATAAAGAAATTAAATCTAAAGACTGATTAAATTGTGTCCTATCTGCTTTAACCTAGCCAAATTAAAAAATGGCATTGCAGTGTTTCCAAAAACATACCAGCTCAAAGGCTAGTTTTGGATCAACTGACCAATTAAAAGAATGCAATCTGGTCATTTATCAAGGACATTTGGTTAATCTTGAATGTTACCAGTAAATGTCAGAATCCTTAGAATTGAGAGAAATAGCAAAATCCACTGTCAGTCATTTCCTGTATTATCTTTCTTGCTATGACTAGTGGCTAATGCAAACAAAGTATGTATGTATGTAGGCATGCATGTATTATCTCTCTGTGTACATAGTGTTACATACTTCTCAGCATTCTTAAGCCAGAGAAGCCAGTAAGTTAGTCACAAGACAGCTGTGAGTTTTTTTAGGTAACAATGTTCTTGTTGCTTTCAGTGACAGCTTTCCCCCCAACAAACATCAAGAAACATGCAAAGCTTTCCTTTGCATAAACTCAGCCAAGTTCACTTGGAATGGGTTCCCTCATGCAAAGGATGTGAAGGTTTTTTCTTTCTATGGAAAGGAAGAGAAAAATATTATTTTCTCTACAGTAGGAAAATACAGAGGAAAATCTTCATAAACCGACATACTGAAATCCTCCACTACCCTGTATTTCTAGTCCATATCCCTTCCAAATATAGAACACATAATCAAGCACCTCAGTGTTTTCTCACATGTGTGTCTAAATTTCCTTTCTTAAACACACCAACTATTTTTTAATAAAGACTAGTTAGAAGGAGCCATAAATTTAATTCAGTGTTGAGAGACAGAGAGAGTCTGAATGCAATGGCTTGATGTGTAGGGTAGACCACTCATTTTTCAACAATCTTGTCATCAGAAGGGGCCTTAAAAAAATAATCTCATATTTTTGCCCATGTGTATGTCTTACTCTTCAAACAGCATCTACCCTGTCAAGAAAGAGTATACTTACAAAATGGGAATTTTAGAGTTTGATGCCACTTCTGTGGACCAGTAGGGGGAGATCACAGTCTGCTATTACATTTAATTGCTCCCAACTCTGGTGGGCTAATTTTCTATCACTGGTGGTAGTATGGTAGCTATAAAATCTAAATATACACTTAATATATCTCTTAACCAATCTACAGTTTGTCTCAGTGCCAGAATTATTGTATTAAAGATCACTTAAAATGGATTTATCTATCTCGCTTGGAAGGAAGGTTATATGTTGTCCAACCCAATTTTCTCACTTGGCACAGATCGTTTTTGGCTATGCTGATCTCAGGGAATAAGAGATACATTGACTATCCCCTTCTGTTGAAGAAAAATATGCACCAGCTTCGTAGAAGTAGAGCAAACCTTTGGCATATTCAGGCTATAAAAGCCATATGGTTCCAAGCCATCCACAAATTGTATCTCTCTACATCACAATGAAACGTGTGGTGTGTAGGCCTGTGACATCAAGGCCTCCTTGGGCAGCATGACTTCACAAGTATACAGGTTCTCAGTACTAAGAAAGATATGTTCTCATTGGTAAAGGTCACAGCCAGCTCAAGGTTTTTGTGGGCCCTGGACAACAAGTTTATCAGCAAACCCACTTTGGTACATTTTAACAGCTACCCCTTCTTCCTCTAACCACACTACATCCTTCTTTGACACTCCTACCATTTGATTCCTCCTCTTTATTGAACCACGGTCCTTCCCTCTTTAGCCCTGCCCATTTGGCCTTTCTCCTTTTCAGATACAAATCTTGAATAAAATGACCCTGCTTTAAAAATTAATATGGTACAAACTTCTGAACTTCACTGGCTGACCATTCTTTCGTAAAAGCAACAACCGCGAAACTTCGCCCCATAAGACGCACCAGACCACAAGACGCACCTAGTTTTTGAAGGAGGAAAACAAGAAAAAAATATTCTGAATCCCAGAAGCCAGAACAGCAAAAGCGATCACTGCACAGTGAAAGCAGCAATCCCTCTTGCTGTTCTGGCTTCTGGGATAGCTGCGCAGCCTGCATTCGCTCCATAACACACACACACATTTTCCCTTACTTTTTAGGAGGAAAAAAGTGAGTCTTATAGAGCAAAAAATACAGTAGATATTTACCTATAAGCAGAAAACATAACATCAATAACACAAAGCCAGAATAAATTAAATCTCTCTCTCTCTCTCTCTCTCTCTCTCTCTCTCTCCACACACACAAACACACACACACACAAATACACTTAGAACTCCAGTTTCATATCACTGCACTGCAACAAACCTCCCTCCTGCAATCCTGTGCCCATTTACTCAGAGTAAGCCCCACTGAACTCAATCAATTATGCAATTCTATTCTCACTTTTGTAGGCATATGCACAATCGAACACAAAAGTATTTGCTTCTAAGTAGAAATGCATAAGGTTACATTGTCAGGATTCCATACCGACATTTCTCAAATGAAAATAGGCAAGTCCCATTCTATAATGATAATTTTACTATTTATACCCCACACATTTTAGTACTAGGTTGCCCCAGCCACTCTGGGCAGCTTCCAACAAATATAAAAACATAATAAAACATTAAACATTAAAAAAAACTTATTTATACACAATTGCCTCCAGACAGCTCAGGAATCGAATAACTCGAATAACTCCTAAGGAAAAGCGGGACACTGTGGGATCAAATCGGAAACTGGGATGGCTTCTCTAAATCAGGAACATCCCTGGCAAATAAGGACACTTGGAGGGGCTGGGATTCAGCTAGGCCTCCTTTCTGACATGCTATACTTCTAAGTGTGAGGAAGTTGCTCCTTTTTATTTGTATTGGAACTTCAAGGTAAAGTTGGAGTAGAGACTTTTGGAAAGCAGATTGGAAATAATAAAGGTGTTTTCTGTGAGCCCCAAACAACTCCACCCCACCTCTTGGTAACTTTAAACTTTCTACAAAGCTGGGTTGATAGGATCAAAAGTCATCAAACTTTCACAAAAATGAAAGATCACAGCAACTGGATAATTTTAATGAGAAAAGCCATATGAGCATAATCTTCATCTTATTGCCACTCCAAAACTTTCAAATTATAACAATTTTTTAAATGTTCCACTGGAGCCAGACTTTAAATTTTATTCTTACTATTGTATGATGAAGGAATCAATAAAACCATGGAAGAACAAGCTATATGTCATTCAGCTTTCTACATCATTAAAACAACTGGTAGTTAATGTCTTGATCAATAAACTGTAATGATGTGGTGGTCAATGGTTTTTCAGATAATAGGGGCTTACTTGGAAGTGAATGCCATTGAACAAAGTGGGACATCCTTCTGAATAAATAGGCATAGGATTCTGCTACATGTTTAATTTACTGTGCCATTCATTTTAATAATGAAATAAGAAGAAGAAGAAGAAGAAGAAGAAGCAGCAGCAGCAGCAGCAGCAGCAGCAGCAGCAGCAGCAGCAAATTGGTGTTACAAGGATAGAGTGGGTAAACACTCTTATTAGTCAGCAAACAGGAAAAGGTAGTCCATACTGATTAAATATAACATTATTTCTCAATGTATGTAACCCATGTATGCTGAGCTTCTTAAAATACAACACTTTACCACAACGTAAAGCTACAACAGTGACCATGATATTGCTGATCAGGTGCCAAAAGGAGGTCAAAGGCTAAGAAAGGCCACATTCACTGCACACATTTAAAGCAGAATCATACCATTTTCAACAGCCATGGCTTCACCCAGAGAATTTTGGGAGCTGTGGTTTGTTAAGGGTGCTCAGAGACAGTGTGGTGTAGTGGTTAAGAGCTGTAGACTCATAATAAGGTGAACCGGGTTCGCGTCTCCGCTCCTCCACATGCAGCTGCTTGGTGACCTTGGGCCAGTCACACTTCTCTGAAGTCTCTCAGCCTCACTCACCTCACAGAGTGTTTGTCGTGGGGGAGGAAGGGAAAGGAGAATGTGAGCCGCTTTGAGATTCCTTCGGGTAGTGATAAAGCGGGATATCAAATCCAAACTCTTATTCGCTTCTTAGGAGACCCCTATTTCCCTTGCCAGAGCTATAATTCTCAGAGCAGTTCAACAATCAATCCTTCTTCACATGAAATTTTGGGAATTGCAGCTATGTGGGAGAAATTGGGGGGGGGCTCTTCTAACAGCTCTCAACACCCTTAATAAACTGCAGACTTGCCAGGACTGTTTGAAATGGTGTCATAGTGCTTTAAACAAATTGTGTGAACATGGCTTGAGAGATAAAACATTAAGAGCAGAAAAGCAATGCAGGTCTTTGTTGTTGTTTTTCACCAGATGTTTGCAACTTAGCGACAGAGAGAGGGAACTGGGTTTTTTTTTATTACTGCTATTTAAAGTGGTCTCTGTTGCCTTTTCAAGAGCAAGAAGCGTTGTGGCAGCGGAAGACGAAGAGCTTCTTTGAAACCCAAAAGTTATGGCTTACCAAATACTAACATTCCCTTAACAGCTCCTCCGCTTGCCATCTTCAGAGCTTTCAGGAATAAGCCAGGGAAAAACACTGGGGAAACACATTGTTGTTTTGCTGCATTGGGGCACACTGCGAAAGGTATGCACAGCTGGCCCACTGGCTTGAACAGACATAGCTGCAGCAGTCGAAAACTTCCATGAGGTTCAGAGCTAACAGCTGGAAGATAAAAATTGATAACTGAAATTAAGATGGGGGTGAGGTGAGAAACTAACAACAACAACAACAACAACAACAACAACAACAACAACAACAACAACAACTCATACCTGACCTTTACCATAAGTGCCCAGAGGAAGTTAAAACAATGTAGAACTACAATACTAAATTTGTTTAAAACAATTTATGGTCAGAAGAATAGGGTTAGTCCTAAAATGCGCCTCTCTCTCTCTCTCTCTCTCTCTCTCTCTCTCTCTCTGTGTGTGTGTGTGTGTATAACACACATACATATATCAGGTGAGGGTAAAGAGGTGCATCTTCAGTTTCAACTTTGTGTAGCTTCTACCTGTTTTGGAGAGGAAATTCCACAGCTTAAGGGCTGCCACAGAGAATGCCCTCTCTCCAAGGCTACCATCCCCTAAACATCCAAAGGCAGTAAATTTAGCAACTGAGACCCACCCCACCACAGATCTTAAAAACCCAGAAAAGGTCTTTAGGAAAGGAAGTAGTGTTCCAGACATTTTGGGTGAAAGTATTTTACAGTTTGGACAGAACTGACAGATCCATTCCTAGACTGCGTTAGAGAAATGAACAGGTAAGAGAAAACTCAAGTGCCTCAAATTTCCTGCTTCTGCACATCTCCACAACATCTAAATATCAGACTTGAATTAGGTCTGAATAATTATCCATATGTTTCAGATGAAGAACTGAGAGGAGAATGCCTTGCCTAAGGCTGCCTACTAAGTTTATGGATAGAGTGGAATTTGAAACACGGTCTTTCTTGGCTCATAGCTCATAGCTTTAGCCACTCCTCAAGTTTTGTCAAATAAGGAAAGAGGGTAAATGGTGAGGTTTTGCAGAAGAGGTTTCTGGTGCTTCTCTGTGTTTTTTTCAACCTCGGTGAATAGTGTGAAGGTATGAAAATGGTGAGAGAACTTTGGTTTACATCCAACAAAATTGTTGCAGCTGTGGCACTCCTTTTGCTTATGCAATGGAACTTCCCGCTGTGCTCCACCCCTGATTGCCACAAAATGTTCTGGAACATTTGAGAAGCCACCACCCACCACAAACCCAAGCAGATTTAGGAGACTGCAGAAATTGGGGAAGTTCCATTGTGTGAGTGGAAGTCATTCCGCAAGCACAATGACTTTATTGGATATGACACATAATCTCTGTTATGGGACACATATTTTTTAAAAAGTTGAAAGAGCTTACCCAAAGTTGGATTTTTATACACTAGGAGGGGAGTGGGTACAAAAGAATAAAATAAAAGTCAATAGATAAATATAAGGCATTACACATAGGCAAGCACAAGCAAGAACTAGACGAGATTGTGTTTTTTAAAGAATCTATTGCAAAAGGATAAATAGCTTTAGTGCCAATATTTTTGTGTGAGGCAAACACGGGAAAACTGCAAGTTCTACTTCTAAGCTAATAAAGACAGGATTTTGCTAGTCTCTGAGGCAGCTAGGCAGGAGATTGCAGACAAATACAGAAAGAAAGAAGCCTGCCAGAGTCAGACTTAAGACATCTGTCTTTTAAAATGCTGTTGTTAAAGCATTTAACTACAGTTCATTTTATGTGCTAGCTAAGCATAACTGTCGAAAACTCTGGTTCTCTCCGCCTGCTGCTTTCCCTTTCAAAAGGCCAGGAGAATGTTTGAAACACTAACTCTTCAGAACAGCCTCAGTAGCTACTGTTACCGCAAAATCCTGCTTATTCTGTTGATTTATAACAAACGACGAAAAATACAGGGCAGGATTTGCCTAACAAACCCTGGTAGTGGAAGCTCTGCACAAGAGCTTCTGCTTGTGCAACAGAACTCCCCTCCCTCTTTCCTCTGCCCCCCTGAAATTGGTTCAGGGGGAATCAAGAGAACCTCAAGAACGGTGTGCATGGGAGGCTGGGGGGCGGGTAGTTCAAGCAGATATGACTCTACATTCACCCACATGCTGAATCAAAGGGCCAAACATACATCCAACTATCTATCAGTGTGTGGAGGGGGACAGTTTTGGGAGTCACAGCACAGAGGAAGGAGAGCTTTATTCCTTCTCTTCCCAACCGCCACTTCTGAAAACCCCTACCATGTGGGCAAGAGGTTTAAACTGGGGGCAGGCGGGGGGGGGGAACACTCCCATTAGAATCAGTAGGGGCCCTTTTGAATTCTTCTGTAGACTGTTTGAAAATTTCATGTATTAAGTGACCTATAAGTAAGTCACATAAATAATAAACACAATCTTTTAGCTGTGCACAAGAAGGGGGTAATTTTCCTGGGGAACCTGGAGAGAGAAGGGATATATCTCCCCTTTCTGTGTGCTGGGATCCTAATAAAAATCTTCCCCCCACTCCGCGCTGCACTTGAAATCAAAGAAAGTTTGCAATAAGCATAACTCAGTTATGTTTTGCTCTTCAGACTCCAGAGACAGACAGACAGACAGACAGACAGACAGACAGACAAATAAATAAATAAATAAATAAATAAATAAATAAATAAATAAATAAATAAATAAATAAATAAAATTTTTATTTATGTCCTGCCCTTCCCAGTTCAGAAAACCAGGCTCAGGGCAGCTAACAACAAATTTAAAACCCTTAATTGTAGAAGCAGCATAAAATACAGTATAAAAACATAAATAAAAATAAAATTCAAAGTTCAGAAATCAATTTGGGGGAAATTCATCCAATAAACATTAGATAGTCACCAGGGCTAGCTGGCTGAATTAGTCCTACTTGGGCCAGTGAGGAGGCCAGGGGAGAATTAGCTGTGGGGTCTCAGAGTAGGTAATCATCATAATAGGGGAGGGGGAGGGAAGGGAAGGGAAATAAAAGATTAGGCTTGTTTTAATAGGCCTTGGTTTAATCATTCAAGGCAGTTCTTGTGTTCTTATGAAAAGCTATGGTGTGATAGAGGCTCTACCCAGGATTAGGTAAGGCGAATCCCTTGCATTAGGCCACACCTGCCATCCCAGCTTCCTCTCTGAGCCCTAGTTATTCGCCATCTCCTGAGAAAACCTCTGTTTTTCTCTTGCTGCTGGAGATGTCTGGCAAGAGAAATCATGGAAGCTTTTGCATATTAAAGAAACGGTTCTTGCCTAAGGGCTTCTCAGTCTCATTGGATTGGGTAGAGAGAGTGCGGAGCTCTGTGTTTGAACAGGCTATTGGACTAGCATAAAGCCTGTCATTTAATGGTATATGGTTGGGTATGAAATGCTAATGGTCAGCCATCCTGAGACTATGAATATGCATTCGAACTTTCCAAGGTTATTTGCACTGATCATCCAGTGGAGATGAAAAAGCACAGCAAGGGCTCCTTGCTGTTGCTGGTAGCTTTCTTTCTCCTCCTCTCTTTTGCCACAGTCACACCCTACGTTGAAACTACTACAATACCATTTTAAACACTTCTGGCATCCCACAAAGGATTCTGGGAGCTGCAGAGTTAGGAAACCTTTATCCCCCTCCCGGAGTTACAGTTCCCAGAGTTCCCTGTGAAAGGGGATTGACCGTTAAACCACTCAGAGAATTGTAACACTGTGAAGTTGTCTCCCTGTCCCCCACCCCTGCCCCCTGCCAGCTGTGGTATTCAAGAAAGATTTAAAAACCCACTCATTCCAATGGCTTTTAGTGAGGGTTTTTTTTTTTACTAGACATGTCACTATTTTTATTACTGTTTCATAATGATGGCTTTGGAAATGGCTTTCTACAATGTAATTTATAAATTACATCGAGGTGGGGTTCTTTTTTCTTTCTTTTTGAATTTGCACAGTTTTTATTATAATGTTGCATTGTTGTATTTATGTTGTTTGCTTATAAATATTTGAAAAAGACAAAGAAATATTTCGAGGTGAAACACATAGGGCAAATCTCATTCAGATCTTATTGAACCTAATTGATGGGTCTCTTGATGAGGTCAGAAGTGCACATCTCTGCCTTGAAGCACTAATCCTTTTTAACAGGCAAGACCAAAACTGGATCTGGGCTAGAGACATTAACTTTGTGTACTTTAATATTTTCTTATCTTATTTCATTATTCAGAACTTGTGGTTCATCATAAATCAGTGAGCCCTGAAACTTTATACTCCTTGATAAGAATGATATGTAGAACCTCTCTGGTTTCTTAGTGGGATCTGTTATCATGGATTGCAATGGAGATGTGAGTACAATACTGTTACGCATTTGTGAAGTGGGTCCCCTTAAACATGTCATGGGTTTGTGCCAGATCCTCCCCATAATTCTTGGATTTAGTAAAAGTTAGAATTATGCAAAGTTTAAACTTTGCCAAACACAGAAACCCCTGGATTTAGTTGTGCTAATGAGCCAAGTCAGCTCGGCAGAACTAACCGAATGGGCCATTAGCAGGAGACAAAGGCTGTCTTTTGAATCCAATGCTGTCCTTAAGTGGGAAGCCAGACCCTCATAGGATGTGAATGTTCTACAATCCCTGCATCTAAGTTGTATATACAGTGGTATCTCGGGTTACATACGCTTCAGGTTACAGACTCTGCTAACCCAGAAATAGTACCTCGGGTTAAGAACTTCAGGATGAGAACAGAAATCGTGCTCCGGCGGCATGATGGCAGCTGGAGGCCCCATTAGCTAAAGTGGTGCTTCAGGTTAAGAACAGTTTCAGGTTAAGAACAGACCTCCAGAACAAATTAAGTACTTAACCCGAGGTACCACTGTATGTGTAAATAAAAGCATATATCATAAAGACAGCACAGTCTCTTTTGTGCCTCATTTTCCCAAAAGGGAATGTGTGCCTGTGGCCCCTTGAATCTTGCACTACTCATGGAGACTGGGGTGGCACCTAATACTACACTGGCAGAAGGTAATGCGCTTCTATTATTTGCTACCTTGCTAATCTGCTCTGGAGGAACAGCCACCACTTTCCCCTGCCTCGATGGCTCCAAAACTCAGAGCCTTCTCCCACAACCAGTACTATGATTAAGCATGAGTGGCTCACCCAGTGGGGTGCTGCCGCCTCCATGGTGTCTTGGCAGTAGAGTGCCTGCCACTTACCTAGAGAGAGAGAGAGAAGGGTGGGGGTGGGACAAGGTGGTAGTGAGGTCGAGGCTGCATGGATGCACCTTCAGAGCCAATTTGGCACTTCCATCGGCTCCCTCCTCCCCACTCTCTCACAGTAAGATGTTGCAACCAAGGGGCTATTGCTGTGACTGCACTGCTCTTGGCAAGCCAGTGTAATGAGTGTGAGGCATTCACATCAGGTGGTAGATGCTGGGGGTGGGGGTGATGAGCAGCAGAACGACGTTGAAAGGAAAGAGTTCTGTGGAACACACAGCTGGCCATTTGGCCTCCTAAGCCAGCCTGTTATCTTCAAAGCCGTAGAAGTTGCTGTCCCTCTTCCAGTGCTGAAAAACAATTCAGTCTGGTTAGTTTCTATAGATCAGGGATGTCCAACAGGTTGATCGTATTCAACTGGTCAATCCCCACAAGGTTCTGGTCGATCGCGGGCTCCTTTTCCTTTGTGATGGCATAATAGCATCCGGTGGCGCACCCTCACCCTGTCCTCCATTTTTGCATGATCGCTGAAATGGAAGATGGAGTTTTCACTGTGAGGCAGATAGTTTCCTTAGCGATCCGTTGTTGAGTTCCCTTTCCTCAATTTTGACATTTACCTCTCCATAATGGGACATTCCTCCCTAAAAAAAGCTCCACAACTTTGACCTGAACAGCCCCCCCCCCCAGGACTTTCCTCCCTAAAAAAAGCTCAACACCTTTGGTCTGAACCCACCTTCCTGCTCCCCAAAAAAGAGGGTTAGATCACTGCTAGGTTTTTTTCTGTGAGTAGATTGCTGTCTCTTGGGAGTTGGACGTCCCTGCTATAGATAATGTGGTAGCTAATGTGGAATGGGGGGGGCACCACTTTAACCTGCACCAATGTCTTGGATACGATGCAGGATGAATCCATTTCCCACAAGGGTTTATGGAACATAGGAACCTGCCTTATACTGAATCAGTTCATTGATCCACCTTGCTCAGTATTGTCAATTTTGACTTGCGATGGCTCTCCAGAGTTTCAGACAGAGATCTTTCCCTGCCCAATCTGCAGATGCTGCCAACTGAACTTGGGATCTTTTTTATGTCAGGCAGACGCTCTACCCTGAGCTGATCTTCATCCCATTCCTAGACTCTGTCAGGGACTGGATGTGCCGACAACAGTATCTACTACCTCAGCAAGTTGGAAAAAAGCAAAACCTCAATATAAGCACTAATGCAGCCAGATCTAAGAACTGGAAAGCAGAGTTGTGGGGAAGTGTGGCACGCAAACAAAGTGATTTGCACAATTTAAGAGAAATGCCCAGTGGCACAGCTAAGATTGCCAAGCACAGAAGGCTTGCCTGAGACACACCACACACCCAGTGTGCAAATTTTATCAGTATTTAACACTGAGAACTGCCCTCTTCTCCCAGATAGAAAAGGTCATTGACTACATTGCATATATTAATTCATTACAAATTTGAAAATGTTAATTGTCCCACTCATTAAGGAAAAGTGTAAGGGTGGAAATCCAAATGTCAATGAAAAAGCATTCAGGCCCATTCTAAATCTAGTGGAAATTCTCAATTCTATGAAAACTCTCTAACTCTCTCTTTTCCAAACTCCAGGACACATTTCACTTTCCAGCTTCCCCCAAGCTTTTGTTCTTGGACAAATGTTGGAAATACAATGGAAAGCATACAAAAGGTTATAGCACTCACCAATCAACCAGATACTGTCCATTTAGCTGGACACCCACAGAAGCCATTTTCCCTTTCATACCTTTCAGATGTCATAAAAAAATCCACAATACCCCATTTGCCACTAAAGTGCACTTTACTGTCGTTTTGAATTAGCCACGTTAGCAGCAAAGTAGGGAGTGGGGGGGGGAATAGAAAGATTTAAAAGTGATGTTCAGAAGCAGCACCTCTGGATAATTGGCCAAGGCACTTAAGGCACACTGGTGAAATTGGTGTCCTAAAGAGCTTGTTAAACTACCTTCTACCAATAAGTCAGAGCAATGTCAGAATATTCATTGCCATTGTGTCACTCTGCCGTTTTCATCCAGCAAACTAAATAGCCCCACAGCTTTGCCCTGCAGTTTCTTTGACAGGACTTTGTTTGCCAAGGTACATGGGGAGCATCACATTTCAGGCAACTGGTCCTGTAAAGAACAAGTTCCTTTGCTTAGATGGAGTGGGTGCCCCAGTCCTGAATTCACATGTCCCTTTTATGCATGCAAGACTAAGTGTATCAGGCCTTCGCTACAGCCAACTGAGCACTTTGCAGGATCTTTTCCATGTATCAGAAGCTGAGGACAGATTATTTGTGGCTCAATAATTTGAACATGTGGAGTGCACATCACCCTGACCAGAGTGTTATCTTGTCTCCCTAGTTTTGCTCATGGAAGACATCAGAGACAGCCAGCTCTATAGTACTACAGTCCCTCCATGGATTAGCTTCAGACTAACTGGAATGACCCAGGAAGCTGTCATAAGTCATAGGCAGGGCTTTTTTCAATCTGGAACTCACTGGAACTCAGTTCTGGTACCCTTCGGGTGGGTGCCATTGTCATTATAAGAGAACAAGGGAGGTGTTCATGGTGAGTTCTGGCACCTCTTCTTCTAGATAAATAGCACTAGTCATAAGAGTATTACTAGTGAAGAGGAGGAGGAGGAGGAGGAGGAGGAGGAGGAGGAGGAGGAGGAGGAGGCAGCTATAAGTGTGGAATCAAGAAGGGTGCAGTCAAAATAGCTCAGTCAGTAGAGCATGAGAGACTTAATCTCAGAGTCATGGGTTTGAGTCCCATGCTGGGCAAAAGATTCCTGCATTGCAGGGGATTGCACTAAATGACCCTCATGATAGAGAAAGCATTGACCCCCTGCTGGTGAGGCTTGCTGACCTCCCGGTAAAGCAAAAATTCAATCTTTTGTTAGGCAAAGACCACAAAACGACCCGGATTATCACCAGATTCTGCGCACAGACCTGTAGGCGCAGACTATCCCCCAATTAAATCTAGTTTGTTAAGAAAATTCCCAGTGAGAGATTTTACTTTCTTGGGCTCCATGATCACTGCAGATGGTGACAGCAGTCACGAAATTAAAAGGTGCCTGCTTCTTGGGAGAAAAGCAATGACAAACCTAGACAGCATCTTAAAAAGCAGAGACATCACCTTACCAACAAAGGTCCGTATAGTTAAAGTTATGGTTTTCCCAGTAGTGATGTATGGAAGTGAGAGCTGGACCATAAAGAAGGCTGACTGCCGAAGAATTGATGCTTTTGAATTATGGTGCTGGAGGAGACTCTTGAGAGTCCCATGGACTGCAAAAAGATCAAATCAATCCATTCTTAAGGAAATCAGCCCTGAGTGCTCACTGGAAGGACAGATCGTGAAGCTGAGGCTCCAGTACTTTGGCCACCTCATGAGAAGAGAAGACTCCCTGGAAAAGACCCTGATGTTGGGAAAGATGGAGGGCACAAGGAGAAGGGGACAACAGAGGACAAGATGGTTGGACAGTGTTCTTGAAGCTACCAGCATGAGTTTGATCAAACTGTGGGAGGCAGTGGAAGACAGGAGTGCCTGGCAGGCTCTGGTCCATGGAGTCACAAAGAGTCAGACACAACTAAATGACTAAACAACAAAAAGTCTATCTTAAAGTTTTTATGTGTTTATATGCTTATCACATTTTAAATCTTAAAATCCATTGTTGTATATTGTTTTAAATGTTTGTTTTGCTATTGGGATTGTGGTTCCATTTGTGTTTCTCAAGCTGGTCTCTGACCATAATAAATTTCATGCCATGACCCTCATGGACCTTCAAACTCCATATTCTAGGATTCTATGAAAACACACACACACTCTAAATCAATGATTCAATTAGGCCATCCCTAGATTTAACAGTTTTTGTAAGGGGGTGATCTCTCTAGATCAGGCATCCCCAAACTCGACCCTCCAGATGTTTTGGGACTACAATTCCCATCATCCCTGACCACTGGTCCTGTTAGCTAGGGATGATGGGAGTTGTAGTCCCAAAACAGCTGGATGACCAAGTTGGGGGTGTCTGCTCTAGATGGTGTATATTGCTTCAAAATGTGCAAGTCTGTACTGCTGCACTTGTGAGCCTTCTTGCCTCTTCTGCTGAGTTGGGGCCCTGAATTTCTTTCCCCAAAGTCCTGCCTGGTGGTACCATTCCATTATGATGCTGATGCGAACACACTCTTTAAATATTTCAAACTGTGAATGGTTTTAACAAAAAGAGGATTTTTGCTTGTCCAAATCAAACCTATGAAATATAAATTATATATATATATATGATTTACTTTGAAAATGCTTAGTTCTTCCTGCTGTCTGTATAAGAGGAGAGATGCTTTTGAGAGGCAGCTCATCCTGAATGTCATTACAATACATCCTGCCTTGCTGCAATGCATCAAAAACTGAGAAACATCTTTAATAAAAATTGCTACTTTTGGACAGCAGGATGAAGAACATCTAGGAGTTGTTTATTCTTTGAATCTGTGTTCATGAAACATGAAAGAAGAGGTTGATTAACAAAACAGAATTTCAGATGAAGTAATTAACACCTTTCTTTGCAAAGTCTAAATAAGAATAGGGATGGGGGGAAGATCCTTGAGGACTACAATATGAAGAACAGGGAAATAAGTTAAGGGAGTACAATGAGTACAAGTACCAACTGCAATCCTCATCAAATAAATGTTTGATCAATTTGAGGATCAAAGCTTATGTTAAAATAAAAAGAAAATAATAATATTGTCCCATTTTTTAAAAAAAAAATATGATTGACATCCTTAAGAATCCAGCCTTTTTGTTGTTGTTTAATGTCATTTTACCTTGGGGAAGGATTTTTAGCTCTGAGAACAAATTGATGCACTTTTCCCCTTTAATGCTGCTGTATTTATTTGCTGCATATAAACTATTTTAGGGAAGTGCTACATCAATGAAAAATGTGTCTTCATGACCACAAACTAGGTTCTGCAGATAGATCTTGCGTTTGCTTTGGTATATCCTGAAGTATACAAACTCCGCACCTGGTTCAGCTGTACCAGGTTCTGAACGTTTATTACAAATATTTCGGGGGGCGGGGGCAGGGAAAGCAAAACTGCATTGATTTCAGTGGATATAGGACCCTCAGGTATATATGCTGTCTAACTGTACCTATTTGGCATGACACATTAGTGTCCCTTGTGTGAGACTAGTGGCACAGCAGCAGTAACATGGAGTTGCCATTATCAGTACCTGCTGCCCTCCAGATATTTTGGATTACAACTCTAATAATAATAATTTATTACTTATACCCCACCCATCTGAGCAGCTTCCAACAGAATATAAGAAACAAAATGAACCATCAGACATAAAAACTACCCTAAACAGCCTTCAGATGTCTTCTAAGATAGTGGTTTATATCCTTGACATCTGATGGGAGGGCGTTCCACAGGGTGGGCGCCACAACTGAGAAGGCCCTCTGCCTGGTTCCCTGTAACTTCTTGCAATGAGGGAACCACTAGAAGGTTCTTGGATGGACCTCAGTGTCCGGGCTGAACAATGAGGGTGGAGACGCTCCTTCAGGTATACAGGACCAAAGCCATTTAGGGCTATAAAGCTCAGCACCACTAGTCACTGATCATGCAAGACATCTGGGTGGCACTATGTTAGGGAAGCCTGATTTACATTATTTCCTAATTCATTCGCTTAAATATTTATATGCCACCTATCTTTGGTCTAATGCAAAGCAGCTCACTAGTCAAGCAATATATAAAAACACAACACTGGAAGAAACGTTCATGAAAGCCTGCCTTCTCATAAAATCAAAACTAACAACAGAAGTTGGTAGTAGCTTTAACATAGAGAAAAACAACTCAGACAGCTGGCATCAATGTGACACGCTATCCATTAACAGTCCTGGGGAATAAAAAGGCTTACACTTGTCACCTAAATGAAGCAAATGCTGACACCTCCCTACTTGTCAGAGATGTGATCACAGGTGGCTCTTTTTCAAGCTGTTGCAATCAGTGATAACTCAAATTGCGGTGGCTGCATCAACAGCCTCTGTGTTGCAGTTCCATTTACTCACAAACAGTCCCTTTCCAGAACTGTAGCAAATCGGAACTGAGCCGAAGTCTGCGGCATCAGAATTCTTAACCTTACCTGTCTCTTTGACAGCCTCTCACGGCTTAAGGGCCCATACATTATGTGCATATTGATGGGCTAGTTCCTATTATTTAAAATACTCTGTGCAGAAAGCCCCTATGGACACAGCCACAGAGAGGAAGCAACATCTGTTTTGGCGTGATCAGAATTACGATCAGCAACAGTGCTAGGAAGCTCCAGTGGTCAACATGTTTGCACTGATTTGAATGTCATGTGGCTGTGTTCATAGACACCCTGTGTGCAAGGTTGCAGAGCCTCTGAATTGGTTCAGTCTCTTTTAGGTACCTAATTCTGTTACTGCACACACTAAAAGTCAATTTTTCACCTTTATGCATTATACTTTTACAGACCCTCTAAGTGTCCCTATTTTCCAGGGATGTCCCTGATTTAGAGAAGCCATCCTGGATTCTGATTTGATCCTGGAATGTCCCACTTTTCCTTAGGATGTCCCTATTTCTATTGGAAAAATGTTGGAGGATATGGCTGTTCACTCTGCTTCTACTATATGTGACAATATAAATAAATAAGAAATTAGGGAAATAGTGTTCATAAACACCAGAGAGCACTTGCATAGCAGTTTATAGGGAAGGGAAGTTGATGAAATTTTCCATGATGCTGAAGAGAACAGAGGATGGAACCTGCTTGAAGAAAAGTCATTCCTTGAACAACAAAAATTGGGATCAGTTTCTCACCTTACTCTGTTGGCAGAAGGAAGGAAGGAAGGAAGGAAGGAAGGAAGGAAGGAAGGAAGCCAAGATCCATGTTTGGGGCAAGTACTGTTCAGTGAGAGAACCCCAGCAGAGATTTAAAGTCACAAAATATGCTGTAAAGTAAAGTGTGTAAATATAGGCTGTTAGACATCTAAAATATGCTCCTCCAAGTAAGTTCCAAAATGTACCCTTCAAAAGTTTCTTTCCAAAGTTTCACTTTTCCCATAGCATAGAAAAAGACCATATGTTGGGTAAGTTAAAAAAATTGTTTCCTTACAAACTCTTAATAGGTCAGGTTTCTGTGCTTCAGAATTAAGCATGGCTTAATTACAAAGTGGTGAAGTTCCTAGATTATTAATATAGGAACTCAAGAGAGGCTGGTGAAAGCCATGTGGTCTGAGCTGGAGCCTGAAATTCTCAGGTAGACTGAAGGAGAACAAGGTCTTGATTACCAAGGTGAGTGGAAATGGATATAAGTAAGCCCTTATGTATGAATTAGACTTAAGCATGTTGGTTATATGAAGCTGTTTATCCCATACACTTTACAAGGTGGAACTGTGTTCTCCTCTCTCCACCTTAGTTACACATAGTGCGTGCATCAGCTTTCCTGCTATTAAGTGCCAATCTAGCAGCCACAATACTCTCTATTGAGACATGTGGGGATAAATAAATGAATGGTGATCATTCCAACTCCAGCATGATTAACACAGCATAGCTTGGTTTTCCTGTGTCTAAGGGAATGAGTCATGTTTTTAAGACAGGGATGGCAAACTATAAAATATCTGAAATCCATTCTCTTCTCCAGGCAAAGTATATTTTACCAAACAATCTGACCCGCCTCAGAATAAAGAGATGAGGCACTTGACACTGGGGTAACTAGGCCACAGCCTTAGTCATAGTGGAGTTTCTGAGGTAAAACATCACTGGATTATGAGGAGAATCCAAAGGAAAGATGCAAGAAGACTAGTATAAATTCTCCAATGTGGCAGGTAGAAAGGAACCCTAATTTTAATACTTTGCCTGCCCTTTTCTAAGCCTAACTCTCCATATTCGTGTGCCCTGAACAAAACATCTTGTCACACTCTACAAATAGCCTGGCATTCAACACATCCCAGTCATTTTTGTTGTTGCTTCAATCGGCTCTTTGTTACATCTCTCTAATACTGAATAATGCAGCAGTCTCATGAGAAGAGCTCAGTGCACAGGTGATTTTCTTGAAAACGCTGTACTTCCTAGTTTTGAAATACACAATACCTCTGTTACCATAGTTATTTCATGCTGACTGTCTCTCAGTCAAGTTGCTCCTGGTACATGACATTGCAGGAGTTCATCCTGGAAATGAAATCATTAGGTGTTCCGGTTTCTCTCCCCAACTATCCATAGGCCATCCATTTTCATCACTGTTTTTGTACTGAGAACTGATTGATTCACACTGTGCCATACTCTGTTCTTGTTAAAATCCTTGGAACAAGAGCGACACACAAGCGTGCACTCACGCACACACACATCCATCCGTGCTTTGTATAGTGGGAGAGAGACAATAGCCAGGTAGATCATTTTGAATTGTAACCATCCATATATTCTTTTTGCTGGCCATTCCTATCTTTCTTCCCTATGCTGCCGAGATTACAAAAGGAAGAATAAAAATGACCATTCTGTGAAATTATAGAACATTGAAAAGATTAAAGTAGCACAGTTTACTGTTATCTTTCAAAGAATATAGGAGGCTATAAAATCCTGCAACTTCATTCCAGCAAGAAAGATTGTAACAAGGACAGAAAAATAGCACAGCATAAATCCAATCTTGCAGCTATGATTGTAACAAGAGCGAGATATGGACGGGACAAATGTAATCCACTTTTGTGGCAGCTTGGAGATTGTAATCGTATGGTTAACATCTATAAAATTTTGGGTGGGATTCGTTTTTTCCAAGTCCATACACAGGGCATAAACATGGAGGTGTGGAATAGAAGGGCTTATACTGCATGACTGAAGGCAACAGTGTGCAAGAGCACTGAATTTGTTTTCAGGTGTCTATACCTTGTGTTGCAGCAGTCAGAAATTCTAGGAAGTCTTTGGCACTACTGTTTCAGCCTCCTATCTGCAAAATGGGGATAATGACATTCGATTGATATGTCTTTCATTTATTTATAATATTTACATGCCGATGCTAGCCTTAATCAAAATAGATTGCAGCACACTTTGCAAATACACACAAACACAAAGTAAATAAGTCACAAGTATAAGATGAGCCAGCAAAAAAGAAAAGAACAGTTCAGCAAAACAAGTACATGAAGAGATCCGGAACACAGGCAACCTGATATTTTCTACCAGCACTGTCATAGGCAGTATGCCTCAGAATACCAGTTGCTAGGAATTACAAAGTGCTGTTGCACCTCTGTCCAGCTTGCAGGCTTGCCACAAGCATCTTGTTAGCCACTGTGAAGCATATCTGGGTCCCAAGCCATTTTGGGCTTCGACGGTAAACACCAGTCCTTTGAATTGGCATATTGATGCTTAGCATTGTTGTCTGCCAGTCCCTGTGTCCTTCCATTCCCTTTCTCATTCTTTGTTCATATATTAATTGTACAAAGTCTTGCAAGTTCAACAGTCCTAAATCTGGAGAACACCACATTGGCTACCCATAGTCTACTGCAAGAGTCAATTACATGCATGCACACCAATTCTTAGTTAAAGACTCTTAATACCGCTGGTCATGAAGAAGGATAGGAGAAGGAGATTCCAAACAGTTGATCAGTGTTGGTCTGTAACTGGACTGTAAGCTGTACATATGTACAGCCCTAAGTGGTAGATCAGGTTAGAGAACTTCCCTCTAAGGAGATTTTTGCATGCAAAATTCCTTATCACTTATCATCAAGGAAAACATGTATGGGATTTGCTTCCATGCATCTATCGTCTCCGGTTGGATCAAGATGAACAGATCTTCTGTCCAAGCGTTTGATAACCTGTTGAGATTTAGATTGGTCATGTGTCCTACTTTACAGAGGGCAGTCCGTTATTTGAGGGCTATCAGAGGGAAGTTCTCTATGTGAACGTCTCCATTACTCAAAGCGCTGTCTGGTTCAAGTCTGGTTTAATGATTAATAACCATAAGAAGTTAGAGCAAAGGCCTTGAAGGCACCTGTCAACAGTAAGCACCTACATAGCAGGCTGAGCAGGCACACATCACCTGATCACAGGCTTCTCTATTGTGGCCAGACATATGCTATTTCTATTTAAATTAAAGTAATAATTTATAAATATGCATCTGCACATATCAATTAGTTTATGCGACTTTCATGCAGATCTGTGTGCAAGATTACTCACTGCCTTCCCTCTGGTACAAGAGTTTTGTTTAGGCTCAGCATTCCCTCAGAGCCCCAGAAACCTCTGTCTTTTACTGAGGGGTCCAAGATTCTTCTCCTCATAGGGCACCCACATGTAGCAAGTGCTGTGTTTGTCTGCCCCATTCTCATTACAGAGCCCTTCTCAGAATTCTGCCCTGTATTTATGGTGCTAACTTCACACTTCATATCAGTAACTTTCTGGCCTAGATTCTAATCAGTTCTCTATTCAAAGTTAATTTATGGGTCTGGTATTCTACAGCATCCCCCTGCTTTTTGCCTTCTAAGTCAGTTGCTCTCAGTCTAGGTTGAGCCTAGGTTTCTCCATCCTTCCCCCAGCCTCACCCTTCCCTTATATATTGACAGGTGATTACAGGGCATGTGCACATAATCTGTCCTTTTCTTCTTCTTTTCTTTTTGAAATGCCTCAGCAGCCACACTCAATAGCCATTAAAGTCACAATCCAGAAAATGAACATGAATGAGAACTTTAGAGATTTACTTCTGGGAGATTATGTAAAGGAGACAATATTAAAATAGGGTATTCACTCAGTCAGCACATGAAAAGTCTTTGCTGAATCGGCCCTATTAAAATGGAATGATATGTAAGTAAAGCTTACAGGATTTTAACATATAACTTTATTAAAAGTATACTATCTTTTAAAAAAATGTATGTAGACAATAACCCAGGAAAATATTTTTACTGTTGCAAGACAAAAATAGTTTATTTCTCTCATTTATAATTTGTTTTCAGAAATAAAACTACATTAGGTTAGATTCAGAATATAATAAAGGATACTTTGTCATATGCTTAGCTGTGTATAATTATATTAGCAACTTCACTCTGTATGCTTGATTCAACAGTTTTCAAGAGCTTGTTAACCTTTCTGATTAGATTTGTGCTATCAATTATACTTAACAAGGAACTTTTTATCCCTCCTTTTTATTTTCCTTTCATTAATTCTATAATTTATTTTAGGTGCACTTGTAATGTTATGACCCTGGGCATGTATATAACACCCTGGAGGGATTTCAGCATGGCTGGTTTTGTTCTTGTAAAGAAAGCATTTTGGTTCTTCTATAACAACAATGAATTTCATGGACAATGCTACCATTTGTGATGTTCACGTTTAAATAATTCATTTGTTTTTAAAATTATGATGCATTGGATAGTATCCAGCAACATCATACTCAAAGCAGACCCATTGAAATGAATGGATTTCAAGGGGTCTACTCTCAGAATAACAATCATCCATTGTTATAATGGGTAAGTGTGTGTGGAAGGAAGGCTTTTAAATTGCAAAGTTTGCTGAGCAAGGGCTTTTATCACCTCTCTGCATGATCCCTGTAGGTGACCACCATTACAGTTTAATTTTTGAAAACAAAAAACAAATCAGCAATACGTTTGTGGGGGTTTTTTTGGCCAAGAGCAGGTTTTTCATCTACAGTGGTACCTCAGGTTACATACGCTTCAGGTTACACACTCCGCTAACCCAGAAATGGTGCTTCAGGTTAAGAACTTTGCTTCAGGATAAGAACAGAAATCAGGCTCCGGCGGCACGGCAGCAGCAGGAGGCCCCATTAGCTAAAGTGCTTCAGGTTAAGAACAGTTTCAGGTTAAGAACGGACCTCCGGAACAAATTAAGTACTTAACCCGAGGTACCACTGTACTACAATGGTGCTGAAGTGCAGCAATGTTAACAATACTTCTGCAGAGCTTTTTCAAGTGTCCATGTGAAATGATTTGTTGTAAATCTTATAACAGCCAGATAAGGTAAGTCAGTAACATCAGCCCCCATATTGTAGGGGGAGGGCAGTGATGAGAGATCATGGCATGCCTAAAGCCTGGGTACATCTCAATCACTGTTCACTGTACCTTTTGCTGGAACAATGCTTGCAATATGATATATCAGTAAACAGCAATACAACTGTATCATTTTAATTTCTCACGCATGTGTGAATTTTACATATTAGGTCTGATCTTAACTAAACTCCCTGCAGCTATAAGCTAATAAACTGGAACAAAGCTCGTTTTCAAATATTCCTGGTGTAAGAAATCCAGATAATCATATGCACTAGGATATCTGTAGCACAAAAAGAGCTGCATTATCCAGTCTGAGTACAAACAGATTTCCTCTGCCGTAGTTAGATAACCAGTCAAAGGAGAGATTGGAAGAAGATTGCTATGCTGCCGGCAGGCTGCTCTTTAGCAACAGCTGCTGCTTAGAAATTTGTGCAAAGAACTGCCCCACAGCAACTCTGAGTAAACTGACAGAGTTACTCAGAGCAATTCTGAGTAAACGTGGTACACAGGGTGGTTTAAAAGGCGAGGTCTTTGTTCTAATGCTTGTGAAAAGTGTTGGGAACAGGACAAGCATTAACTGTGCATGATGTGCTATAATAATACTTTGCAAAGATCCACCCCCCCAATGCAACAAAACTTCTATTATGGATAAAGTCACACATATGCAGTAGCTCTGATACATACATAGTTAGGATAAACACACAGTTCTGGTTAGAGCTAGGTATTGTCCTAGCTCTAGGGATTGTCCGCTGAGTTTGGATTACTTCTGGACTCCCTTGCTCACCTCCCCCAGCCAAAGTTCATTGACCCCAAGTCAAGGCCCAGACCACCAATATTTGCTGATAAATGATATCATCAACCCACATCAGTGCACCCAGCAAGGAATGGAACTGCTAAGTTTTACTGCTAAGCTCTTGATTGAAAATTATTACGAGTTTTGAACCTGAAGGCAGATCCTTACCTGTGCTCCATCCTGGTATATTGGATGTCTGACTGACACCACCACAATGAACTTAATTCATTCTGGAGGTGCGTTCTTAACCTGAAACTGTTCTTAACCTGAGGTACCACTTTAGCTAATAGGGCTCCCTGCTTCTGCCATCGCTGCACGATTTCTGTTCTCATCCTGAAGCAAAGTTCTGAACCCAAGATACTATTTCTGGGCTAGCAGAGTCTGTAACCTGAAGCATCTGTAACCCGAGGTACCACTGTACCTTGAAGACTGCAGGTTCCTCATCTCTTCTCAACATGTTATTTATTATTTCACCTCAGTGCTACTATTTAACGATCCCTGTGATTTCTCCCCTTTATTTTTCTTAGACATGCAAATTGTTATTGGATATAGGATTTGAGAGTGAATGAATAAATATGGGGGGGGGGAGATGGGGGGGGAAAGCCCAGATATCTCCAAATTTCAGTCCTTTGTCCAACCTAAGTTCAGATCAAATATGTTTTAGAACAAATCTTCAGGTCATGGAGTGTTTCCCTCCCCAAAGTCTTCTGCTTGCCTCCATAAGTATTGACTTTATGTTAGGAACTATGACTCATGTCTCCCTTATCTGCTCCTTCTCTGGCCAAGGCCAACTGCTCTCATGGAAGTGGATCATGAAAATGAATAGTGGGATCTAAATGAAGGACATGCATTTAGATAAATGGGCAAATTAGATAAAAGCTTTTAAAATGGGCTTCAACAGTTGCAAAATTAAACTACTATTATTCACTTCTAGCACTATCCCACCATAAACCTTTAAACCCTTTGCCTAAGCCTGGAATGAAATCTGCATTTTGTGATGAAGAGGCCCTGATGCAAAAATCAACGGCTTAGCCATTGATTATGTTCTTTTCTGAGCTGAAGTTCGTTTCCCAGCATCTATTTCTAGAAAAGTCATGGATCTTTCCTTTTGCCAGTCAGCTATCTTGATATTCCAGTAAACCTCTTCAGACATTCTGATTTATCTCCTGAATATATTATTTTTTGTTAATTAAGTGCCAGCTCCTCTAGGAAATCATGCCCCCTTTGCAGTACATGCTCTTTTCACAAGCAAAGATTTTGGATAGAAATATGTTAAAAAGAATCAAAAGAACACTGGCATTAATAATAACAAAATTTGTGTGTGTGTATGTTTATCTCCTAAGGATGGGGCAGATGCAAATCAGTTCACATTTAAAGATGGACCAAACTAACAATTTTGGAACAATATGCTACGTAAAGCACAAGCACTCTTCCAAATTCACACTTCTCCAGATTTTGCAGTGCTGTTTTCTGACCAAGTAAAGACAACAACAGTGCATATACTGCATAATTTCTGCATAATATACTGCATAATTTCATAATAATGTAGCAAAACAAAAATATAAATACAAAACCCCCATATTTCATGCCTATAAATATATCAAGATTACTTAAACAACAATAGCAAAAATAACAAGGGAGCTTCACAGTTGCACTTTCATCCTCGAAACTGCCCTTCCATGATGGTGATCACCTGAAGTGGGAAGTCTACATGTCAAAAGCCCTAATTTTAAACACAAATGCCCCCTTTGGTTCTAAACCATAGCCAACAATCTCTTCTCCCTTGAGCTCCCTCATAACCCGCCTCAGCTGTCGAATTCTCTGAACCAGCTCCCCCCCCAACAGGACTCCAAAAGGGTTTTTCCTCACTTAGATCAGAGGAAATTCCCCTGTCAATCATGGAAGATTCAGAATGACCTCAAACAACACATCAGTAGAGTCAATCATGCCACAATGCACAATCCCACAACACACAGATCATCTACATAACAGTAATATAATACTGCCTCCCAATATACAAATTTAAAATCCAATCCCATATAATTTTGCCACAATACTGAACCAAGCAATTATAAGCTTCAGTGGCATAACTAATATGGTATCTGATAGCAAAGCTTAAACAGCGTGGTTTGAATTTTCAGCTGGGCTGTCAAAAAGAGATGAGTGGTTTCCTGGCAAACAGAAATATCACATTCCCCATATAGTTGGATATCTGAACCGCTTTTTAAAAAATGAAGCAAAAAAATAATAGTGGCTAGAACTGGGGGGGGGGAATTAATTCTCATTTGAACCCTTCACTTTTACTCAGTCTAAACTAACCAAACATGACAGTGGCCACAAAATGAATAGGGAGAAAAGGCTGGTGACATTCCATGAGTAACTTCCTTTATTATTAATGGCTGTGATTGTAGGATTTATCAAGAGATAATTGACCTTGTCAGTGTTAAGTCATTTCTGTTTTGCTTCAGGATGCTCTGACTCCTAAGATGATCAATTATTTCCCAGTTAAGCCAAAAAGACAGGCTTTTGGCTCAGTCGTAGAATGCTAAACACAAATAATCAAAACTCCGTGTGTGTCTCAGGTGGAAAGTCATTTTGAATAGCAAGTTGACTCTAGCAATGTAACTTCTGGATCTTTGACATAATCTCTTGTGTCACGGCAGCCCAGCAACAGCGGCTTCAAAATAGCTGTGTTGTAAGCGACCTCAACAGCTCTTAAATTCTTAGTTGGTGTGGGGGAAGAGGGATTGTTGTTTAGGATTATTTGGAATCCCACTGCAAAACATTGCTAGGCTTTCTCAGAATGCCTTATGCTTCTTTTGAATTTTATCAGCTACAGTGGTACCTCGAGTTAAGAACTTAATTCATTCTGGAGGTCCGTCCTTAACCTGAAACTGTTCTTAACCTGAGGTACCACTTTAGCTAATGGGGCCTCCTGCTGCCGCCACACCGCCGCCACACAATTTCTGTTCTCATCCTGAAGCAAAGTTCTTAACCCGAGGTACTATTTCTGGGTTAGCGGAGTCTGTAACCTGAAGCATCTGTAACCTGAAGCGTCTGTAACCCGAAGTACCACTGTATTTCTTCTAAGCATTTCTTCTTGAAATTTCAACAAAAGTGAACTTTGTTGGCAACTCTATCCCTGAGGTTTCAGCAACTTTGTTGAAATAATGAAAGGAAAAGATAGCTTGACCATAATGAAGCCTACAAGCTTCTCTCTCTCTCATTCTCTCTCTCTCTCTCTCTCTCTCTCTCTCTCTCTCTCACACACACACACACACAATTAATTATCCATTGGGAAGTCTTTCAGGTAATTTGGTCCCAAGTTGTTCAGGGCTTTATATGTTCGTAACAATACCTTGAACATGGCCCAGTAGCTGGTCCACAGCCAATGCAGTTCCCTCAGGACAGGTGTAATATATGCTCCACTCAACAACCTGCCTGCAGCATTCTGCACCAGCTGCAGTTTATGGACCAATCCCAAGGAATGCCTCACAGGGAACACATTGCAGTAGTCCAGCTGCAAGGTTACTATAGCATTAATCACAGTGCCCAAGCAATGGGGGAGGGAGGTAAGCCCACGTTCCTATGAAATATAAACGCAATTAACAACTTACTCTCCAGTCCTGAATTCCAAACCCAACAGCCAGTTCTGCTGAGGGGCAATGACAGCAGAGCTTGACCAGCAATCTGCATTAATATTTTCTGTGGGGCCTGATATAGATCAGTATATATAGGTATGCCTTGGATGGGAGAGGCCTTATACTTACTTTTTTTTTTTTTTACTGCAGTTCATATTAAACAAGCAGGTTTATATCCATGCATCCATTACCAGATCAGAAATTGCATAAGCAAAAGTGTGTTCTGCATGCGGCTTTAATGGCTGATTCATTGCGCCAGACACTGAAAGATGCACAGTTCCAAAACTGAACTGTGTTTCCTTTCGCTTCATTACGAGAAGAATCTGGAGTTTTCTAGCCTCCGAGCATGTGATCAGTGTTGCCAATGCTGATAGTGCCATCTGTTGGATGGCTAGACAGTTATAGATGAATGTACTCAGCAGTGCATAGGAAGCACATTGCCACTTACATGTATCTCAGGATTTGGGTCTCTACATTCTCATTGCTGAAAACCAAGCACTGCTCTGACAGCAAACATATACCACATAAAATACGCCTTAAATTATGCACAGATGTCAGATTCAGCTAGGAAGAGTGTAGGCTGGAGAGAGAGAGAGAAAGAGAGGATAATATCCAGGTTTACAGATGTGTAAAATGTACTAGGGATTAAAATGCTCATCATGTGTTCCTGCAACCAGTGACTGTTGACATTAAGCACTGAGTGTGTGTTTTTAAAAAATTAACTTTTGGACACTGCTATGAGAGAACTACCATCTTTTCAGTGATCGGAATGCAAACAAGTTCCCTCCCTCCCATCCTTGCGACAGAGCATGGATTTTTCATTTTGATTGAGCTCTGGCAGATATGCAGAAGTTTCAGAGCTGGGTGGGAGAATTATATCAAGTGACAAATGCCAGTGTCAAAAAAATCTAACAAGCTGAGCCATGAAATAGACATTGATTGAATCTTTATCCTCTTCTTCCTAATATAAAAACGTAACATAAACAGAGATTACAATTCTGAATCTTTTACAGATTAAAGCAATTTGGGTGGTATGTTCTGCAATATCCAACACCCTGAATGTGAAATCAGAGGAGCTGGTGATATTTACATTCTAAAGACACCATCAACCTGAGGGAACCTGATTTCCAATATGCATGAGCCAGTGACAAGAGACCATGATGAAAATATTGTTTTCCCAGTTAGCATAGTGATAATCGATGACACAGTCCATGAAAGCTGTAAGGAAGAGAGAGAACATGCACAAAGTACTCTTCCTTTGCTCTTCCCTTCTTTTAATCTGTAAATTGTTGACATGCAGAACTTAACCTATTTAAAATGAAAATTTATACGATCCATGCTAGAATAATAGTTAGCATTTGTATAGTGTTTAAAGTAATTCACATACTATTTTTTTGTAATCTTCACAACAGAATTGTAAGATAGGTCAGCGCTATGATTATTATCATGTTGGACATGGAGAGATGGTGCTGAGGGGAGAGTGTTTTGCCCCTCTTGAGCTCATAAACTGATATCCTGGTTTGTTTTTGATTCATAGGTTGCTCTCTTAGCTGCTACAGCACACCAGCTCTCAGCATATCTATCCTGAATTAACCTGGATTTCTGTGCTACTTAACGCTGTGATATTTTGCCAGAAGGACATAAGGGTGTTAAAACTCTAATTAATGTTCTCTGCTATTGCTCTCCCTAATGAAGCTTCCCTCTTAACTAAAATATGTAATATATCATGATAGTTGCATATTCTGTGTTTGTTTAGGAGTATCAAAGCACAAATCAGTTCACTGCTAGATTAGAGGAAGGATCCACACGGACTTAATTTCAGACAAGAGGAAGGAAAACTAGGCAGGTGTAATGAGGGGCAGAGATCAGAGGTGCTAATAGTTTCCCAGGGGAAAATTACGAGTGGGAAACTTCCCAGTGAAGTAGGCTTATGTATCAGTGGTTGAGTCATAGGATTCTGCAGGACCAGGAAGAAATTTAAGAAGCCTTATAGTGGCAGTTGAGTCTTTCTTGAGCAACAAGGGCTTCTAGGTGTGCTTCTGTATCCTTGATGGTGGCTTGGTCCCAACTACTAGTTTGCTCCTCACTCCTGTCCCCTGGTTTGCATTTAGGTTATTTCCAGAGCTAAATGTACCAAAAAGTATAATTTATCCCCAGGCTTCATCATGAAGCCAACTAGAAAAAGTGATGTTTCCTGTCTTCTCTCTCAGAACCATAAGAAAATAGTGTCTTTCTCTAATCCATTGCTTTGCGTTCCATTCTGTGATCATCACATACAGCACTGTTTCTCTTCCACCACAGTTCATCTTCTGCCAAAACTGATGTTATTTGTCCCACTGTCGGCTGTGGCAAAATCATGTAACTTAACATAATTTACACAATTAATTGAATAAATTACATTGCCATAGCAATTCCACCCGATACTTTACAGTACAAAGAAAACACAGTGGTGGTAGTGGGGACATAAGCAATCATGTATCATTGTGGACTGAAAAGAACAGCAGCAGCAAAGACTGATCAAGTTCACTAGATGGGTTTACACGGGATGAATAAGCAAAGAGGGACAATTTCCACTCCCGTTTCCATTTTTGTCTGGATTCTCTGACATCCCTACCTGCCAGCTATTGGGACTTTTGGTCATTCCATGATTGACAGTTGTATCCTCACACCCACCCTGTATCTGCACCAAAACACCACCCTCAACTTCAGAGCATCTGGAAAGGACAGGAAAACTGAGGAAGACAACTTGAGTTACCCCGATGCTAGACATTGAATAAACTGGGATTCACCCCAGCTTGCATTCTGGGTTACCCCCTCCATCCCACACAACTCTTATCTGAATCATAGAATCATAGAATCATAGAATCATAGAATCATAGAATCATAGAATCATAGAATCATAGAATCATAGAATCATAGAGTTGGAAGAGACCACAAGGGCCATCGAGTCCAAACCCCTGCCAAGCAGGAAACACCATCAGAGCACTCCTGACATATGGTTGTCAAGCCTCTGCTTAAAGACCTCCAAAGAAGGAGACTCCATCACACTCCTTGGCAGCAAATTCCACTGTCGAACAGCTCTTACTGTCAGGAAGTTCTTCCTAATGTTTAGGTGGAATCTTCTTTCTTGTAGTTTGGAACCATTGCTCCGTGTCCGCTTCTCTGGAGCAGCAGAAAACAACCTTTCTCCCTCCTCTATGTGACATCCTTTTATATATTTGAACATGGCTATCATATCATATTATATATTTGAACATGGCTATCATATCATATCATATGAATGTAGAAGTGGACATAAATTTAATAGCTCTCCATTGGGTTTTCAAGTGTACAGTAGTTAGAATCCATTCAATAGCTGTGTTTTAAACATGCAGAGATTGATGCTCTGTTGTCTGTAACCTATGGTGTGTGGTGACACAGACATGCATGGGCTCTGTAGCCAAGGATGACTGTTCTACAAAAGAGCTTTAGGTCACGAGCAGTGAATGCATTGTTCAGCCATCAAAGCTTAACAAAAAGTACCCTACAGGCTTTTCAGTGCTCAGTGGCCCTTCTGACAGCTGATCCTTTTGGTCCTCACATTTTGCCACCACATGACATAATTTTTCCTGCAATCCAGCCTGCCATGATGTTACTAATTAATGGGAGTCGGACTTCCCTAATAAGCAGTGAAGAATCTTCACATTTTAAAGTTATTTCTGCAATGACTAATTGCTAGGTTTTGCCAAAAGAAGGGGGGGAAACATGTAAACCTAGTATTTATTAGTGTCAGGTTAAGGGTTAGCTGTGACCACAATGCATCAGCTTCCAACGATACGCAAGTAGCTATCAAATACACACACACACACACACACACACACACACAGAAGCCACCCTTTGGTCTGTGGGACAAACTAGATGTGACATTAAGTTCATGGATGTATATAACATTTCTGGATCTGGACCACAGTGGATGAAGTAAGGGGATTTAACCACAGTCCCTGTAGAAACCACCTCTTCAAAGATGCTGTTCACTCTGGGAGGTGAACTGGCACTGATACCAAAGGGAGCACCTCCTCCACCACCACCACCACCCAGTGAATACATGACATTTTTTCCAGGGTTTCTGTGCAGAGGAAAGGGTTAACCTCCCCTTTCCACGTGCCACAATTGTAGCCCATTGAGACCCACTTTTCCACCATGTGAACCACCCTGTTCACTGAGATCTACCCCAGAGGCCTTTAGTGAAGCTGGGTCTTTTTCCAGGCTTTGGAACTTCCTCCAAACATCACTTGAACCATTTTATTTCAAAAAAAAGTGTATTTGGAGGCTTCTGAGCTGTTGCTTTGAGATCTTGAGATTTTCTAAACTGGTCTGGATCCTGTGATGTGTATTTATTTATTCATTTAATGTCTTAAACATTTTTGCTACCTGACTGTGAACACGATGAGGTGTTTCAATATGAGATGGTAGGATTGAGAGGGCTTACACAAAGGAATCCATGTGAAGGTTAGTACTGTAAAAGAAATCATCACAAACTCTACAGTGAATAATTCTGAAGAAAACACGTACTCACACGGGTGCTAGGAAGATGGATTAATCCAAATATAGCATGCAGTAAGGTGCTGAATAACAGGATTGAATACAACAGCCATGAATCAGGGGGTGGGGGTGGGGGTGGGGGAAAATGCCTTTTAAAATTAAAATAAAAAGCTCTGCTAGATACATGTGCACAAGTTGTTGTTCTATTTTATTTTTATTTTGAAAGCAAGCCAAGTCAGAAAGCACCACATTTCTCAAAGATTCAGGTTTCAGGTAGTCTTAATTTTTGCATTTTCCAGAGTAGTAGAGCATGTCATAAAGGTGAGCCAGTAGGATTTTGAGTGGTGCACCTCAATTCTGGTTTCTGCTGGCTTCACCAATCTGCCGACTGCCAACTTCAGAGATGCCCATATGCCTTGATGCCTCAGCAAGATAGTTTATCAAGGCATCAGAGAGCGGCACAAGCTGAGATAAGAGATGGCATGGCAGAGGAACAGTAGAAACGAAACATTCAACGTGGAAAGCAAATATTAAACAAGGGTGTTTCATTGTTCGTTCATTTAATGTATTTGTACCGCTCTCTTCTGGCAAAAATAAATCCCAGAGCACCTTAAAGAGTAGACTAGGGTGAGGGGAAGGAATGACTACCTGGCTTCAGGGTTACAATCTAAAAAGACAAGGCACAGCAGGGAAATGGATTGGGGGGCAGGAGGGGAATCAACACCCCCAGGTGCAATTTCTTAGTTACAAGTTCTTACAATTTCTTGTGGGCTTCCTGGAGGCAACTGATTAGCCACTGTGGTAAACAGGACTAGATTGGCCTTTGGTGTGATCCAGTAGTAAGGCTTTCCTTACAAACGTATGAAGAAGAAGAAGAGGAGTTTGGATTTGATATCCCGCTTTATCACTACCCTAAGGAGTCTCAAAGTGGCTAACAATCTCCTTTCCCTTCCTCCCCCACAACAAACATTCTGTGAGGTGAGTGGGGCTGAGAGACTTCAGAGAAGTGTGACTAGCCTAAGGTCACCCAGCAGCTGCATGTGGAGGAGCGGGGAATCTATATATATATAAATGAGAGAAACCAATGTATAGTGCAGGTGTGGCCTTGGTTATGGTAAATGCTGTTTCAGAGTCTTATATTGTAAAACAACAACAATTGTCTCCTAGTCAAAAATTACAATTTCTGTTAAATTTTTCACCTAGAACTTCCTCCTTGACAAACCTGCTTCTTAGTTTGCAAGTTTCCCCATCTCACATAATAAGCTTTGTACTGTGTGTCTTCTTCTCTATAACTGATTCATTGTCCATAGTTACATCAATATAAAGAACAAGGATGGCAGTTCAATTCATATTTGAAGCATTTACTCAAGTTCAGGTTTGCTTTTTGAAAGAAGTGGCACTGAGAATTTTCTCATAGAGAAACATCCTCCAGCATTCATGTACAGTGTACAGAGGTCATGGCTAAGTATGGAGAGAATTAGATGCTGAACTACTTAATTGAGGTGCTACACAGAAGGTCAACTAATCGTATTTTTACAGGTAGCAATTACTCCTTTTCTTTACAATGCAAGGAAACTGTAATTGCCAATTCCTTTCATAGATGCGTGGTAATGAAAGCTGAAATCCTACACATTCTGCCACTTTGTAAATCTCCTTGAACCCAGCGGGACTTACTTCTGAGTAGACATACATAGGATTGTCCTGTGAAACAGCTCTCTTTTCAAGCACATGCTTAGAATTAAACTGTGGTTTCAAATTTCATAAAATAAACTGGCCTTGTTGCTTTAGTCCAGAGTTCAGTAGATCAACTTCATGAGCTGACTAACAACAACAACAACAACAACAACAACAACAACAACAACAATTTATTATTTATACCCCGCACATCTGGCTGGGTTTCCCCAGCCACTCTGCGTGGCTCCCAACAGAATATTAAAAACACGATAAAACATAAAACATTAAAAACTTCCCTAAACAGGGCTGCCTTCAGATGTCTTCTAAAAGTCAGATAGTTGTTTATTTCCTTGACATCTGATGGGAGGGCCTTCCACACGGCAGACGCCACTACCAAGAAGGCCCTCTGCCTGGTTCCCCGTAACCTCATTTCTCACAGTGAAGGAACCTCCAGAAGGCCCTCAGAGCTGGACCTCAGTGTCCATGCTGAATGATAGGAGTATCCTTCAGGTATACTGGGCCAAGGCAGTTTAAGACTGTAAAGGTCAGCACCAACACTTTGAATTGTGCTTGGAAACATACTGGGAGCCAATGTACTGAGTGCAGCACTTACCTTGCATATATCTTGGGGAGCTTCCATGTAGATAGGAAAGCCATTACAGAGAGCAGAGCCCTATATTGATATATGGAAACTTAGGGTTTCCCTAGTACCTCAGACCCAGTTTAACCACTTCCATTGCTTGGGAGCTGCAGAGTCATGGAAGTCTTCCTGTTGTCATCTGCTGCCACCCCCCCCCCATGGACCCCACCTGAAAATTGCTAAGTGGACAACATGATGATTCCTCTGCCTGTTGTAGCAATTGTCATGCACTGTGCTAGATGCTGTATGATTTTTATTTTTACAAACACACTGTGGGCCACCTGAATGAAGTTCACAAACCACCGGTGGTCCACAAATCACAGTTTGGAGACACCAGACCTATTTCAAGCATTGCACCAGAGCTCTTCAATTCACAAAGGGGGGAAAGTAGTTCTCTGTCCCTCTGAGCCTCTCCCTGACCAGATCTGTGACCCCTGCTCTTCAGAGGCTGTTTATATTTTGAGCAATCCTTACTGAGGGTAGTGGGCTAACAAGAAGGCTCAGGTGTCCTAAGCACCCTTTTGTTCTTTAACTTATTTCAACACAGAGCACAACTCAACCCAGCATGCAAACGAGTGTAGCATACTGGATTCAGATTTTGTCTGTACTTCCTGCCCGCCCCCCAAACCTGGTGGAGCATATTTGTTGCTCTGTAGCTTTACTCAGTACCAGCTGTTGGATCACAGAAAGAAATACACAGGTCCCATGTGTTGATATAGTTTATCATCCAGCTAGAGAAACAAATGCAGAAGCTTACTTCTATGTAGGTCTAGCCATTTGCTGGATTAGATTTTTATTATTATTTTTTACTTACAGTGGTACCTTGGATTACATACGCTTCAGGTTACATACGCTTCAGGTTACATACACTTCAGGTTACAGACTCCGCTAAAGAAATAGTGCTTCAGGGTGAGAAGAGAAATCATGCTCCGGCGGCGTGGCAGCAGCAGGAGGCCCCATTAGATAAAATGGTGCTTCAGGTTAAGAACAGTTTCAGGTTAAGTATGGACCTCTGGAATGAATTTAGTACTTAACCTGAGGTACCACTGTACTAGCATACCACAATAATACAAATATAAATAATCTCTAATTTCTGAAATTACAAAAAGAGAGAGAGAGAGAGAGAGAGAGAGAGAAGAGAGCAATGCAAATGTAATAATTAAGAACAAAGATAAGGGTATCAAAAGCTACAAAAACCAAGAAACAGTGTACAAAAGTGCTTAAGCTGTAAAACATGATAAAAAAGCAACCCTGAAATAAATAAATAAATAAATAAATAAATAAATAAGAAATAAATAAATAAATAAATAAATAAATAGAAAATAAGATAAAATGTTCTGCATGTGTTCCATCGTAATAAAATTTCAGTAGGTAGAAAATAGCAATGGTTTAATGAGAAAGAACCAATGCACATATAACCTGTTGACTGCTACACATAACTGGTCACACAAATTGTCACTCACACAGGCGGTGAAACAGTGAATTCATGTGAACTCACCCTTTCCCATTAAATTACAAGCTAAGTCTCACTAGTTCAGGCATAGGCAAACTCAGCCCTCCAGATGTTTTGGGACTACAACTCCCATCATCCCTAGCTAACAGGACCAGTGGTCAGGGATGATGGGAACTGTAGTCCCAAAACATCTGGAGGGCTGAGTTTGCCTATGCCTGCATTAGTTCATACTTGAGACTTAGCGTCAGTGCTTTTTTTCTATTAAAAAAAAAAAGTTTAGGGGCACTCTCATTTTGACTCAATAAAATCACCATTTTATAGTTCAAATTGGGGGAAATAAATACAGTAAATGGACAAAAGTACAAAGATTCACAAAATGTTTAGGGGTATGCGTACTCCTGTGTACCCCCCAGAAAAAAGCACTGCTTAACATACCTTAAAATGTTCTGCAAACTTTCACAAGGGCTGGAAATTTCTAAAATAAAATAGTGTATCATCCTAATATATACTGATATACAGGACCTTACATCCTCCTTAGCACTTCTTTTTCTTCATCTTATCTACCTCTAGAGAAAGGAGCACATACATTAGCCTTTAATATTCTCCTCCACAATGCATGTGTAAGAAGCGTCATTCATGCTGTCACATTCAGTGGCCCAGCATAAAGATTTTTCAATGACCTGACACTAATGTATCAGCCTGCAGTAGCCCACAGTAAAGAGAAGTCGTGTTTACCTTAGAGCATATTTCCAAAGGTTTGACTCGGTGAATGTGTTTAAATCCGTAAAGGAACAAAATGTCCTCCAGTGAGTTTCCTCGTCTTTCTTGGCATATATAACAACCCTCACAGACACACACAAAAGCAAGCAACACAAATGATGTCTGTCTAGAAAATATTTCTTTTCGTCTTGAAAGTAGACTCCCCTAGGAATGTGGAAATGAGTGACAAAGCACAACTATGACTTTAGGATGCTTCTTATTGTATGTATAATAATAAGCCTAAACAAATAGCTTTAAAATACTCCTTTTAAATCACATATGATGTTTACATTTTACAAGGTTTTATATGATCCACCCTGTTATCAGATGGTGATAGATAGATACTGCCTTGGGACCAGATGGTCAAGAGCAGATTTCACCAAATGTATTTGCCAAAACAAGTGTTCATCGGAGGGGGGAATCAAGTTCAGAGCTGCATTTTAACATAGATGATCCCCAGCGTAGTGGACACTTATTTGTCTGATCTGTTGGGTTGCTAGAGCAAACATAAGAACTGTTTATGTGATATATTAATCCCCTTCAACCAGTAAATAACAAATTTTCCTTTTACTATTTAGAAAAGGAAACTGTCTAAAGAATCTTTTTCAAAACCTATCCCTAGGGGACTTATAGAAGACAGAATATAATACACAGTGAACAATATCTTCCGCCTCTCTCTGGCCACAGATGCATAAACAGCAATTTACAGGTATTCCATCATTTCTCCCTTCTAAATACTCTGTGGGCATAGTTTGGGATCTCAGGCAGTTAACACTTTCTTCATCATACCAGCAGATAATTCAAAAACATAATCTGGAAGACCATGATAAGATTTAACATAATAATGAAATGATGAAAACAACATAGCTTGAAGATGTCATCTAATTAACAAAAGGCTTATTCCTGAATTTTGTTTTCAATACACTGTTTTGAAGCTATACAAGTAGCAACCTCAAAGATGTCAGGCTTCTATTCATACCGAACTATAAGAGTTTCACATTTATTCACCCAGCTTTGTACAGGCCTATTAGAAATTTGCTCCAACTGTATTTTTGGAGCAACCTTGTACCTGGTATATGCTGTAATTTAAACAAGTACAGTGCTACCTCTGGTTATGAACTTAATTCGTTCTGGAGGTCTGTTCTTAACCTGAAACTGTTCTTAACCTGAAGCACCACTTTAGCTAATGGGGCCTCCCACTGCCGCAAAATTTCTGTTCTCATCCTGAAGCAAAGTTCTGAACCTGAGGTACTACTTCTGGGTTAGCAGAGTCTGTAACCTGAAGAGTCTGTAACCTGAAACATCTGTAACCAGAGGTACCACTGTACAAAAGCAAGACAGTATGGACTCTGAACAATATTGAAGAAAACCCAACCTCAAATGTCATTATGGCATGGGTGCCATGTGGTAGGCTCAAGAATGACCTCAGAAAGTTTCCAATTTGGCAACATTTGCCCAGCCCAGCAGTTCTGCACCACATACCACTTGATGGGTTTATTTTCCAAAAAAGATATTAAGTGCAGAGGGTACTAAATTCCTGCCTTGAGTGTGAGCAAAATTTATTATGCCCATAGTTAACTTACAGTTCCACGTCTTGTTGTTGCTTAGTTGTTTAGTCGTGTCCGACTCTTTGTGACCCCATGGACCAGAGCACACCAGGCACTCCTGTCTTCCACTGCCTCCCGCAGTTTGGTCAAACTCATGCTGGTAGCTTCGAGAACAGTATCCAACCATCTCGTCCTCTGTTGTCTTTTTGAGGGAGTCTTCTCCTCTCATGAGGTGGCCAAAGTATTGGAGCCTCAGCTTCACGATCTGTCCTTCCAGTGAGCACTCAGGGCTGATTTCTTTCAGAATGGATAAGTTTGATCTTCTTGCAGTCCATGGGACTCTCAAGAGTCTCCTCCAGCACCGTAATTCAAAAGCATCAATTCTTCGGTGATCAGCCTTCTTTATGGTCCAGCTCTCACTTCCATATATCACTACTGGGAAAACCATAGCTTTTACTATACGGACCTTTGTTGGCAAGGTGATGTCTCTACTTTTTAAGATGCTGTCTAGGTTTGTCATTGCTTTTCTCCCAAGAAGCAGACGTCTTTTAATTTCATGGCTGCTGTCACCATCTGCAGTGATCATGACAGATTCCAAATATGATTTTTATTTAACTGAAATCCCAGGTACTTAAAATCATCAACTTGTTCTATATCAATATTATCTACTTGTGCATTTATGTGACCTGGCAAACAAGTAAACTGAGTTTTGGCATAGTTCAGAGTAAGAAATTCATTTTTACAAAGTGATCCAAGGTCTCTAAGAATATGCTTCATACCTATAACAGTACAGGATACAAGGACTATGTCATCTGTATGAAGCAGCGCACACATGTCTCTCTGCATTCACCCACATGCAGGCAAGCTACCCTTGTCCCTTCAGCATCAGAATTAAGACACAACAGTAAATGACTTGAATGAAGGGGTGCAACTTTATTAATAATTTACATCTGATATGCAACATTCTGAACTAACTTAGGTCAACCTCTCCAAGCAGATCTGTTAACCTTAGAACATATACACCTGATAACAAGGTGAGAGCTGAAAGCATCTCATTCCTGTGTGTCTTGTTTTTTTTTATTGGAAAGAAAACCCCAGGACAAATGAAACTAGTTCTTCAGCCCAACCCATGTCACAGTGCAGGATGAGGGGAAAGAAAAGTCACATTTCAGCAGACAATTTAGGAACTGGTACTCAAAAATTTCCTTACTGTTTCAGTCAGAATAAGAATAGCAGGTTTACAGAGTGATCCTATGTATGTCACCTCAGAAGGAAGTCCCACTGAGTTCAAGGGGGCTTGCCCCAAATATGGTTGTATGCGATTGAAACCTAAGAATAGCAAATTCTCTGCAGCTGGCTGGGCTGAAATTCTTTGGAGAAGAGATGTGCCTCATTGACTGAGGCTTTGCCTTTTAAGGATGGAAATGTTGTTGAGATTTGGAAACCGTAGCTTATAGACTGGGAAGAAAAGAGATTACAAAGACTTTAATGGCCTTTAAAAAAAAGTTGAGTAAACACCATATGCAATTACTCTGTGGGGAAATGCAGCTTAATTAAAATAGAAAGTAATTCTATTAGCATATACACCTGCTGCTCATATGGTTCATTTCTTCCAAAAATAACTGAATTACTGAATAGAGATTGTTCTGTAGTTCACCTACTTAGAATGGCTGCTTCAGCATTTTGTCCTCTCCTCCCAGAGGTGATGCATTGTTCACTTAAAAATAGTTATACAACATGCAGATAGAGATCTGTTCTGACTTGGCCATCAACTGAGAGGCCACAGTTTATCTTTACTGTTTAAGACCAAAGCCCAAAATCCACAGCTTCATCGGTGGAAAAAAGCAATGCATACAAATTGCACTTTATATTCAGCACTGAAGCTAAACCACTAGACTCCTAGGCTCTTCCATCAGCAGATTCACAATGTGTGTGGTGTGGGGAGGGTCTGGGATCACAGCATCTTGGGAGTAGTTATCAAAAGGAACCTCTCTAAAAACCAAAGGTAATTAAAAGCCTTTTAAGAGACTGAGCTAAATTAATGACTGAATACCCATAAACACTCTCAGCTCTTTGCCCACAGGGATTGGCATATTCTTCTAAGACTTTCCTGTTGAGTGCTACACCATGGATTCTCTACAACAGCCTCTCCAACCTGCCACTCTCCAGATGTTTGGGGCTACATCAGTCCTAACTAGCATGACTAGGGCTCAACATTAATGGGAGTTGTAGCAACTTCTGGAAGCACCAGTTTGAGGATGGCTACAATACATGTTTCCAGATCTATGTAAAAAGAAGATGCTTCCACAGGGTGACTCTTCTTGCTTTGTTTCAATGTGTTGTTTGAGTTGCTCTTCCCACCAAGGTAAGGAATTTCCACATCAAGTGAAAGTTACCTCTGATAATATCTAGTGCAAATATGATATGTGATTGAGAGGATCCACATGGCACCTTGTGATAGATTACAGCTTGCTTATCTGTTGATGGATGGTGTTTATTACATGCCCTTCAGCTGTTGGTTCCAAAGCAGGTCACAAAAGCCAATGCAGTGGTACCTCAGGTTACATACGCTTCAGGTTACATACGCTTCAGGTTACAGACTCCGCTAACCCAGAAATAGTGCTTCAGGTTAAGAACTTTGCTTCAGGATATGAACAGAAATCGGGCTCCGGTGGCGCTGCAGCAGCAGGAGGCCCCATTAGCTAAAGTGGTGCTTCAGGTTAAGAACAGCTTCAGGTTAAGTACGGACCTCTGGAACATATTAAGTACTTAACCCGAGGTACCACTGTACATAACTATGGTTATTTATATTTTAATGTTTTAATGAAAATCTTGATGTGTGTTTTATTTACTGTGTATTTTAACAATGTGTAATTAGGTTTTATATTGCATAAACCACTTAAAACCATCATCATCACAGTTTGAAGCACCAGACTCATCAATCCAGTAGGAAGAAGTGATGACACTTCTATCTAAACATCACCTTCCAAAGGCCTACGAAAAAGGTCATGTCTCGACCTGCTGACAAAAGGCACACAGTTTTAGGGAGAGCATCCCACAGATTTGAGAAGATCATAGCAAAGGTCCACTCACCTACCCCCACCACCCTGGAATACACTGGATAGTGACACAATGATCAGGGCCTTCCCACCTGATCATAACACTTAGGCCAATCTGGAAGGAAGCAATCTTTCAGATATTTGGAGCCCAAGTCCCTCAGGACTTTATACATCAGCGAAAACACCTTAAATTGGGCCTGGGTGAAGTTGGCAACCGGTGCAGATTGACCCCGCCAAGTGGGAACAGTGGAAGTCCATGGAAATGGCCTCCTGCATAGACATCAGATAAACAAATTCTAAATTACATCAAAACTATAAGGATTGTTTTGCCTCAGTATTTATGCTGTGGAGTAATCAATTTTTAAAAATTGAGGTCCTAAGGAAAAGCGGGGCATTCTAGGATCAAATCAGAAACCAGGACAGCTTCTGTAAATCTGGGACTGTCCCTGGAAAATAGGGACCTCTGAAGAGTCAAACTACAATAAACGTATATCCATCTACTGGGTTGCATCTGTGTGGTAATCCGAAGTTTTTTTTCCTTTTTCTGAGGAGTGGCCTAAACATTGTTTAAATAAGTATGTATATAAATGAGGGCTAGAAAACAGGATGCTACACTTCCTTGCAGTCACAAAATACTTTCAGCTTCATACTAGCACAGAAAGCATCAAATTACAGTTAATCAAACTGAGACAGCTACATAGAGACTGCGTGCAGCCAATGCATTGTACTCCAAGAGCCTTTGCCAACCATGCTGGCTGGGGCTGATAGGAATTGTAGTCCAAAAATGTCTGGAGGACACCAGGTTACCAAAGGCTATGTACTGCAGGAATACATAACAAGACTGCATTTGAGAAGCACTCTGAGGAACGGAATATGGAATTTGGTAGGAAGTATGAAAAAGCTGTTCAGCCTGCCCTTTCTTCCTACGGAGTGTAATTTAGGCCACATCTGGTGGCCTGATTAGTGGCACAGCATTGAAAGCACCCGGGATGTATCTACACTGTGCTCTCACATTATTGATGAGTCTCATCACAAACTCGGAGGCCTCCCGTTGTTCAGCAAGAGTGAAGAACAGATGTACGTAAGTGTCTCTTTCCCTTGCTAGCACCTCATTGTTGAAGCTGCCACGTGTAGATAATGCCGGCATTAAGCACATTGGCGCGTTGCCCACTGCTGCCAACAAATCTGAACATGTCTGGATGGCAGTCATTGTGGCATCTGTGCCATTGCTAAGTAGCCCAGATCACTGTTTTTGCAGTCGGGGAGGGGAGGCAGAGGAATTGAGTGTTTAAAATGTTGAATACTGTACCTATCTCCCCCCCCCCTTCATAATATAATAGGGAGATTCTTTTTGCATTTTCCCTAAATATAGAATCATACAATTCCCACAAGCAGGGTCCTTGTCATCAGGTGCACACTAAAAATGCTTGGTTTTTCATGGATGACCTCCAAACAGCAGACAGAATGTTTTGGTGCTTATACAGTGGTATAAGCTTATACAAGTTAAGAACTTAATTCGTTCTGGAGGTCCGTTCTTAACCTGAAACTGTTCTTAACCTGAGGTACCACTTTAGCTAATGGGGCCTCCCGCTGCCACTGCGCCGCTGCCGCACAATTTCTGTTCTCATCCTGAAGCAAAGTTCTTAACCTGAGGTACTATTTCTGGGTTAGCAGAGTATGTAACTGAAGCGTCTGTAACCTGAAGCTTCTTTAACCTGAGGTACCACTGTCCCGTATAATAACAAATAATATCACAAATATATTTTTCCCCTCGGGTGTCATCCTTGAACCCCATATTCTAAAACTCCATTCATCCATCCGTTAGATATATCACTACCAGGTTTCACTGAGATCTTTCATCACAGTGCCATCACAGCCACCGCTTGTTCCAGCAGTGAGTTCAACTTAGAATGTAAAAAGCACAGGGATTGTGATGTGATTTCTTAATATTCCACAGGAGGCTCCACTTATTTGCGTACCTGTGTTGAAGATCATATATTATATTAAGTATCCTGACAAGATACTTGCATGCCTGTAAGGTGCTCTGTGCCTTTTGGTTGTAATTTGGGAAGCGGCTCTGGCTTTTACAAGCATACAAACCTAACCTGCAGATCTACAACATGCTTTTGTAAAGTGGGCTGAGAATTTTTTTGCAGTACTTTACCATTTACAAAGCAATCAAAAAGTAATCACAACTCTCTTCCACCCCCATAAAGAATTATTAGCAACATGTGCTGGATGCAGAAATAAGGGGTATGAGAGAGGGACTGGGGAGAAATTCACATAGAATATAGGAGCCAAATGTACCGGTAGCTATCTTTGAAACCTGCACTTCTCTGAATTCTGTTGTGCAATATTCGAACCTCTCCAAACAATAAAGAAAAAGAAAAAAACTGCATAGAAAAATGTGTATATTAGGGGAAAGTGTGCATATATGAGTGAAAATAATGTAAAAATGCATTAATGGTGATAAATTTATTGCAAAAATACATGTATAAGGCAAAAGTGTATACAAAAAGTGGCATTATTTGGACAAATGTTCCCCCCAAAACATACAAGTTTTTGTGTGGACTTTCTCGTGTATTTATCTATATAGATATAAATAGATATAGATATTAGATACTGATGTAGAAATGGTGTGAACTGAACTTAAAAATAATAAATTAATATGGACATATTCAGACAATCTAGGAGAACTATAATAATAATAATAATAATAATAATTTATTATTTATACCCCGCCCATCTGGCTGGGCCTCCCCAGCCACTCTGGGCGGCTTCCAAAAGAATATTAAAATACTATGATACATCAAACATTAAAAGCATCCCTAAACAGGGCTGCCTTCAGATGTCTTCTAAAAGTCTGGTAGTTGTTGTTCTCTTTGACATCTGGTGGGAGGGCATTCCACAGGGAGGGCGCCACTACCGAGAAGGCCCTCTGCCTGGTTCCCTGTAACTTGACTTCTCGCAGTGAGGGAACCGCCAGAAGGCCCTCGGTGCTGGACCTCAGTGTCCGGGTAGAATGATGGGGGTGGAGACGCTCCTTCAGGTATACTGGACCGAGGCCGTTTAGGGCTTTAAAGGTCAGCACCAACACTTTGAATTGTGCTCGGAAACGTACTGGGAGCCAATGTAGGTCTTTCAAGACCGGTGTTATATGGTCTCGGCGGCCGCTCCCTGTCACCAGTCTGGCTGCTGCGTTCTGGATTAGTTGTAGTTTCCGGGTCACCTTCAAAGGTAGCCCCACGTAGAGTGCATTGCAGTAGTCCAAGCGGGAGATAACCAGAGCATGCACCACTCTGGCGAGGCAGTCCACAGGCAGATAGGGTCTCAGCCTGCGTACCAGATGGAGCTGGTACACAGCTGCCCTGGACACGGATTTAACTTGTGCCTCCATGGACAGCTGTGAGTCCAAAATGACTCCCAGGCTGCACACCTGGTCCTTCAGGGGCACAGGTACCCCATTCAGGACCAGGGAGTCCTCCACACCTGCCCGCCTCCTGTCCCCCAGAAACAGTACTTCTGTCTTGTCAGGATTCAATCTCAATCTATCTTCACAAAAACTTGGATGCATATGATTCAGTACAAACAGTTCTAAGACATTCTGAACGGTGGTTCCCCCAGCTCTTCAGGTGATTATTTATCAACCACATGATTGTTTATCAAGAGCTCGTGCTATTTTTTTACTATTGTTACAAACATTTAAAATGCCCATCTTATGCATGTTCCCTCAGAAGTAAATCACATGGTAAGTATGCATACAATTAGAGGTTGAATATATTTTATACTAGATATGGATGACAAGCACACCAGTAAGAAGAACAAATATTCTTAAAATGTCCTTTGCTTGCTTGTTTGTTTACTATTTATTCTTAAACTGGCCTTTAAATCTTACCAATAATCTTCCACACTCCTGAAGTCTGAATTAGCATTATAGCACTCTATGGTGGCTGAGGGCAGAAGGGCTGGCTTTTATATATCCTGTGTTTCAGAGCTATACTTAAGGTCACTAACACCTTTTAAGAGATTATTTTACTTGGAAATGACAAATAACAGGTAACAAATAACATATTATGGCCTTAAGGAAACAGCAAAAAATAGTGTCAGATAATTTCCATATAACCTAGATGAGCACAAGCGGTGTCCTACTGGACACCTTCTAGAACATTCTTCTGTTTTGCACAACTGTATAACTGTTAGTTATACAGTTTGTATAACCAACAAGCAAGCCACAAATTGCTTATGTGAGAAAGAACATAGGCCAGTGTTTTTCCTTTTTCGTTCCCACCTCCTGTACACACAAAGGTTAATTATATCTTTGGTTGTAATGCAGTTGCTTTGCACAAAGGCAGTCCTGCACAAAATAGCTGTTAAAATAAAAATAAAGGTACTGTGAACATCCCTTCAGCAACAACTGGCGGAAAAGGGAATGCGGCAACTTTTCCTTTGAGCTGACGGAAACAAAAGGTCCTTTAGCTGTGCTCAGGCGATGATGAGATGGAAGTGGAGCAATGGATGGTACCCAGGAAAAGATCACCCCAAAAAATACCTGCCACTGCAAAAAACAAAAAACCACTTGTGAACACAAGGTGCTTCAGACTTGGTTAACAAGCCATCTCATGTTAGATAATTTCTTTTTACTGCATTAGCCATGGCTCAAATACGTCTATATTAAATTGTGGCAGGTAAATGTTTCCTATTGTCCTGGCATTCCAGAATGGAGAAGCAGGCAGCAAAGGCCAGCAAGCATTTGCAGAGGGATGGCAATATGAGAATAGAATATATTGTCATCCCTCGTAGCACTCCCAGGTGAGAGCTACAAGACCAGATAGGTTTATCTTGGTGGGACAGGCAAGCCCGTTTGAAATACGTGTTGCCCATCCAAGTCCTATTGAAATAAATGAAACTTGCACCAGCGGAGTGCTTGACAATATCATCCGCAGGAATCTTTGTCCCTATCACAGATTACAGGCATCTGTCTATTGATATTCCTTCCCATGTGCTGTTATGTGTACTCTTGGCAATATAAATGATGCACGGAGCTCAGACTAGTGAGACAGATTACCACCCTGGGCTGGCTAGCTCCAGTCTGAATGCTTCTGGAGAGCAGGAGAGCATCCCAGCAAGTCTTTGCTTCCTAAAATGCTCATCCAGATTTTTTAATACTTTCTGTTGCTGTTGCCAGACACGAAGCAGGTGGTACATTATAATCCTTTATGTACAGAACAGAATACAGCACACACACACACACACACACACAAACACAAACACAAACACAAACACAAACAGCACATAGAAATACTTGCTGTATTTTTAGTGTACAATGGTGGCAAACTGCTCTTACTATATTTGGATTTAATTCCTGGTGGCACAAAAAGAAAGAAGTGAATTCCACTCTAGCTTTGGCATTCTGACAGCTGGGAGATACTATGCCAGCGTGTCCCCTTGTGGCTTCCCATGTAGAAAGAAATTACTGGTGGAGTTTTGCATTGAAGAAGAGGGATGGCATTTGTTGCATCCAACAATGGCAAGAAAGCTCACCTGGAAGAATTGTTTTAGCGGCAGAGGCAATTTTTGTTTTATTTATTTTGCCAAAGTAATAAATGAGTGTGAGTTTTGTTTGTTTGTTGTAATTTATTTTTATTGGATAGGCATTATTTTGTACTATTTTTAAAATTGTATTTTTAGCATTTATTTATTTTTTTGAGCTATTCAGAGAACTCTGTTGTTGGGTGGCCAATATAAATCCTGGGGATTGTATCAAACATTCTCTGTCCTCTAGTGCAAGGTCTCTTTTAATGTTGCACAGCAAAGGAATCCAGTGCAACAGTTTTTTTAAAAATTGTTATTTATTAAATTTCTTTACTGCCCTTCATCAGAGGATCACAGGGCGGTTTACAACAGAAAAGCACAAAAAACCATACCATAGTAACACACAAAAACAGTGACCTACCCACCCACCAAATTAATATTTGGGAATTGTTTTATATATGGTGCTACAAAGTTACCAGCAAACTGCTTATGCATTCTCTTGCCCAACACATTCTGCTGAAGCAAAACATTTCACCAGCAGAATAATTAAATGATGTTAGCTTAGTGCTATACTGGATACAACCTTGTAATAATTATTCTCTTCTACTATTTGAAGAGATGCAACAGCTCATTCATTTATGTGTTAGGTTCTTTGTACAGTACAAGTAGCCTTTTAAAATACAGTGGTGCCCCGCAAGACGAATGCCTCGCAAGACGGAAAACCCGCAAGACGAAAGGGTTTTCCATTTTTCGAGGCGCTTCGCAAGACGAATTTCCCTATGGGCTTGCTTCGCAAGAAGAAAGCCCATAGGGAAATCTCCGGGGACCTCTTTTAAATGCTGGTGGTGGGGAGCAAAGCCTTCCCCCCCCCTCCGGCCTTCAGAAGAGGTCCAGGAAGGCCGGCGGGGGCCGAAAGGCTTTGCTCCCCACCGCCAGCATTTTAAAAGCGGTCCGGGATAGCAGGGAAGCGCTTCCCGCTATCCCGGACGGCTTTTGAAGGCAGGCGGGGGGGGGAGCAAAGACTTTCGCCCCCCGCCAGCCTTCAGAAGAGGTCTGCCTTCCCGGGGGCTTTAAAATCGCCCCGGGACAGCGGAGAAGTCCGCTGTCCGGGGCGATCTTAAAATGCTGGCGGGCGGCAGCGAAGCCTTCGCTGCCGCCCGCCAGCATTTTTAAAAACCCCGGGACAGCGGAGAAGTCCTCTGCTGTCCCGGGGTTTTTTAAAATGCTGGGGGTGGGAAGAAAAGCCCTTGTCCCCCCCCAGCCTTCAGAAGAGGTCGGGGGACAGACTGTCCCCGGACCTGGTCTGAAGGCGGTTTCCATAGGAACGCATTGATTGATTTTCAATGCATTCCTATGGGAAACCGTGCTTCGCAAGACGAAAAACTCGCAAGACGAAAAAACTTGCAGAACGAATTAATTTCGTCTTGCGAGGCACCACTGTAATTGGTGGCTAGTCTCAAGCAACAAGGTTCCAATTCCCCCCATGTTTATTGGTGCCATTGCCATATCATGTATGATTGCCCAAACTCAACTAAGGGATACTTGAAGAATTTAGTCTTTGTGAATCCTAATATAAACTGGCCTTTCAGACTAATATGTGGACCAGAGCTTACTGAACCATAGGGTTTCACACTTCCCAAAAGTTGTGGCACAGTTCTTGGTTCAAAAAAACACATACCGAAGATGAAAATTTTGAGGGGGAAAATATTTTGAAACTACATATTAAGACAATGTATTTAAATGCAACATTTCATGTAGATTTTAAATTGCAGATTGATGCAGAAAGAGGATGGAATAGATTTAAGTTTAGGCACATGAAAATGGCATGGAATGAGCACAAATACACTCAGTTGTCCATTCCTACCAAGCTGTGGTCATGCCTTCAGGCTTACCCTTTTCTTCTGGGCTATAGACCAGTGATAGGGAACCGGTGACTGGACCACATCTCCCATCATGCCTTGCCATTGGTTATGCTGGTTGAGGCTGATGGGAGCTGGAAACCAACAACACCTCAAAGGGCACAGTTCTCCCAATCCTGCTCCAGTCCATTTTCTTACAATACTCCTCCTCACAAGAACTCCAAGTGTAGCAGGCAAACACCCACAAAAACTAAAACCATATTTCTTGCTTCCTTCATACTCTTTCATGGAAGATATATTTAAAAAGCAATCATTTTACAGAATAATAAGCAATTACTCTGTCATACCTTGATTATAATTTGTTATGATGTCCAGAGGTCACATAAAATTGTTTAAGAGGCTGGATTTTGTCCTGACTACAGGCCGCCACCACTTAGCTGTCTACAATATAAGTGAATTTAACCTCATTGCTTCAGCGCAATAGTACTTAGAAATGAAAGAAATGAAATGTGAGGTCGCCAAAGAGGCACTTTAAATTATATCCTGTTATGGTCACCTCTGTGGACTGGGCCATATATCTGCAATTACTCTGTCTGTAGGTAAAAACACACACTCCCTCCTTGACACCCAAAGCTGACTGTTGTTGAAACTTTAGGGATTTGTTGCTGATTAGTAATCAGGGGGACAAATTAGCAGCTACACACAATGGGGGGAAAGCATAGGGACTAGGGAGAAAGGAAATGCTTCTTGCTTTAGCACACAATACAAAGTAGAAGGGTTATCGTCCTGTCTTTCTTGATCAGCTGTTTATTATTGTTGGGCTAGTGCATGTGGAAAAAATTGCTACAAAATGCTAATTTGTGTTTAAAGAAGTCAGACATCCTAAAGGCTTGATTTTTAGTAGCTTCATGAAGCTGCATTACTGGCTGTCACTAACCTGTGTGCTGACAGGATGTTTCTCCGTGAGGCAGGCAGCCACAACAGGGGGCCATCGAATGTGGCCTTCATGTCATGCCTGAGTTTTGTGTCTTGGCCCACAGTTTATGCTTTGCTATTTTCCAGTCAACACACAGTTATCTCAACGAAGTTACATTATTAGTTCAAACTATCCTTAAATGGTCACGACAGTCTAAATATTGTGGGTTCTGCTACAGGTATGTTATCCCCTGCACCCAAGGATTTCCTAGGATCTCTTCAAATTAAAAGGAACCCCAAAATAAAATATTTTGCAATTTTAATGTTTGTTATTGTGCAAATTGGTACATACCATGCACAAATTCTCTTTCTTTGTGTTTAATAATAATAATAATAATAATAATAATAATATCACACTAGAGCAAACAATGCCTAAACATCTGATGAAGGCCTGATCCCATCAAACCTTCAGCTTGTACTGTGAAGAATTTGATCAGACTGTGGCCTTGGGCATACTGACTCCTCTAAAGTAATTTTAAAGCTCTAGAGTGTGAGGAAACTTTTTCAGCCTGACAGCCACATTGTGTTCTGAGCAACCCTCTATGGACCATCTGTTAGTGGAGCCAGATGTAAAAGTTGGTAGAACAATTAATGTAAAATTTACTTTTGCCCAATGGGTTAGCTTTTACGCACCCTGTCTATCCTCCATTTAGGGAATAAAGAGGTATTATCAGTGTTCAAGGGCATACTCCAGCCCAGCAAAAATACTCAAGGAGGATGGGAAACAAGGTCTGACCCTGGTGGAACTTGAAGGCTGGCAGGTTTGGCTCCCAGGCTTGAGGTTTCCCACCCCTGCTTTAAATGCTGTGATATATATTTAACGATAAAATTGTTTATTTTATTCATCCTTCTTTATGTGACATACTATTATTCTAATGTATGATGGATCAAATTCCTTAGCCACGGTTCCGTAGCCACGGTTTCAAAAAAGAACACAAAACCACCCCATTTCATTAGAAGATTACCTTGTTAGTTTCTTTCTTGGAAGGGTCTGCACGTTCTGAAATGCAGTTTTGTATATGCTAGCAAAGGACTTAATGGTGCAAATGCTGCAGCTGAAACAACAAACCAAATGTCATTGATCTACCTTTATGGTAGCACCATAGGTTATGCATAACCCTCGGTGTCTGCTAATAGACATCCATTTTTGACAGCATAAACCTTAAAAGCAGATTTTATCATACAAGCTGCCAACTTCCTGCACTATGCGAAGCACAGCCTGACATAATATAAATAACACTGTGTGGTGACCCTATGATAAAAATAACATTTGTAAAGGAAGAGGCATGCATTCAGCCCCTGGATTTCACCAGCAACAAAACGTTGCAACGCCCATAGCTTTCTTACTGGCAGAATATAATACAGACCACAGTGAATCCTTTCCGTGTGGCAAATTAAATGCAGTCTGGTATAAATTATTTACATTTAAATCAGTTTTTAAATATTAAATGTCAGAAGACTCATAATATTTTCTCTGGAGAGCTAACAGTTTTTAGAGCTTGACAGAGGCAAATAGTCCCAAAAAACTGGCAATCCAATTTTTTTGCATTTAAGCTGATTTTAATACTGAGTTCAGGATGGAGTTTAGCTTCCATTCAGGTGATCTTAGGGCTTTTCCTATTCATCAGAGCCATCGTTGTGAAATAGACCTTTCAAGTCCTGCTTCAAAGGAAATAGCCCAATCATCCACAATGCATACATTAAAGGAGGAAGTCATATTCCTCCTCTGCTTTTAAGCAACCTGCCTTTAAATCTAGAAGCACCTCCAAATACCTATGTTCCTTCCAGGTGAGAATAAAGTAAATAAAGAATAAAGTAAAAGGCAGTTATTTTCATTCTGAACTGTATTCATCACAATCAGGACTGTTTCTGACCTGCTGCAGCTCAGTTTCCATCAAATACTGGTTTGTTTGTTTTTTTGTCTCACTGTCAGCTATTTAATGTAGGTTACGTAACTTCAGTGACTAGTTACATAACTCACATAACTCAGACTCATTTCAAGGCAAAGCAAATGCCATAACACTATTTTAAGGAGCCATTAGTTACATATAATTTGTGGACTTAAAATAACAAAAATTGATAGTATTCAATTGACAGATTTCCATTCCTGAGTGCAGACAACCATGTGAACGGCAGCAATTTTATAGATTTCCTCTACTTTCCAGGGAAGCGTATCCTCAACCAGAACAGGTTACCTTCCCACCTCTTGGACTTGAGACCTCAGAATGTAGAACACAACTGTGTTTTCAATATCAGCTTCAGCTTCAATTTATTGATCAATATGCAGCCCATTACCACAGGGTGATGGAGGTTGGTAAGGGGATGGAGATCAATGCACAAGAACTAGAGCAGCAGGACCCATCAGAGCCAGAGGGTCCAATCCCCACAAACAAAGTGAGCTCTGGTGCATAGGGAACAGTGGGAGAGGCACTTTAGGAGGCTGAGGCAGGCAAGGCCTCACAGCCTAGCTCGTTAGCTAGCCAGATGGGTCTCATTAGCTCTGGCAGCAGGTGAGAGATTTCTCAGTTGGAGTAGGCTTGGAACAGGTGAGGGTCACTTGCCTCGTCAAGCCCAGATGCAAAGTCCAAAGGGAAGCAGAGCTGAGGTGCTGTGTCTGCTCCACTGCCCATGTTGCTGGACTTTGGCTTAGATGCTCTTTGACGTCTACAGGACTGTTCTTCAGGCTTGACTCTGGACTGTATTCTGACTGCTGGGCTTCAGACATGTCTACTTGGATTAACCCTGGACTACATTTCCTGTCCTTTGGCCTTTGGACTTCGTTTGTGTGGCTTGACCCTGGACTTCAGACATTGGCATACTGACTCACTGCAAGGTAGGCCAGAGGTTCAGGAGAAAGCCTGACCGAAATCGCATGTTGTTCTCTATCCTTTCAAATCACTGTCCCATGCTAAATGGGGAAGCTGTGAACCTCTTGGTGTGTTGTTGCACTGCAATTCCCACCAGCCCCAGCCAGCACAACTTATTACTAGGGGTGACAAGAGATGTACAGTGGTATCTCAGGTTAAGAACTTAATTCGTTCCGGAGGCCCGTACTTAACCTGAAACTGTTCTTAACCTGAAGCACCACTTTAGCTAATGGGGCCTCCTGCTGCCGCTGCGCCGCCGGAGCACAATTTCTGTTCTCATCCTGAAGCAAAGTTCTTAACCTGAAGCACTATTTCTGGGTTAGCGGAGTCTGTAACCTGAAGCGTATGTAACCTGAAGCGTATGTAACCTGAGGTACCACTGTACTTCAAAGACATCTGGAGGTCAGGGGTTCCCCATGCCTTTCTTATACAATCTGCTGGAAAAGACACCGCCTTCTGTTTGCATAGGTTGTATTATGAAGCAGAAACTGATGTTAGAGGGGCAAAAGTCTATCCACCTGCAGTAGACCTTCATACCTCAAGGTTGAGCTCTGGAGGGTGGAGTGTTAAGCTTAGCCATAGTTTACCCACCAGCCCTCCTTCACCATTCTTGCTGTGTCCTGATTTGCACATTGACAATGTTTGTGGGTTTGCTGTATCAAACATACCTGGAACCTGACATTTATTTGTAAGTGGTTCTGGGATAGATGTACTATTTGATCAAGATAATATAGTATCCCTTTTATTCCCTAGCAGCAAGAAAATGAAGCATAGATTTTTAACAATCTGAGCCATAATCCCTTTCCCGAAGCAATGCTTTTCTTTTATAAATATTTAATAATTGCAATGTATATTACTCTAAACATTACACCACTGTAAGGGTAAGCTTGCAATACAAAAACATCTTATTTGCCTGTAACAAGCCATTTATTTATCTTGGCTTTGCTGTTTTGCTCTTCTCCAACTCTCTTCTCAGTCTTAGGAAAAATCTTGTGATTACTGTTTCACAGTGAGAAATATCAGGAGCTCCAACTGAGCAGCTCTTGGTTTTTTCCCAGGCAGCCAGTAAAATCCCTGCATTATGCAAAATGTCTGCGGCAGGTAAGCTTACAATTACACAAGAATTCATGAGGTAAAATCTAGCCTTCCCAGGAACCACCACCAGCAGTAGAAACTTTTCCACAAAAGGGCCACTTCACTTGCTGAGTTCAATCCAGAAAAAGTTCAGTGTGCATTAAGCCACACCAAGGAAAATGGAATGGGAGCAATCCTAACTTACACACACAGCCCAGCTGGGTTTACCAAAGCCCTACTGCACACCGGGGGGTGAAGGTGGGGATAGATGGAGAGACAAGCAGATGGCTGCACCAGCTTCGAGCTCGTTCCACGATTAGGCCAACACTGGGCCTGGTACTATCACACAGTGGCAGCAGGGCCAGAGCAGGATTCAGTGGGTTGAAGGCCAGCTTTCTCTCTCATACACACTACCCAGAAAGCCCCATTTTGGGACTTGTTTTCTGTCTGCCTCTATCAGGGATCTCGCCAAAGATACTCCCACCCACCTGCATGTTCAGCAGCTAGCAGGGGGCTGGTAGAGGCCAGCAGGATTGGTTACATAGGTCTCTGCCAACCAGCTCAGCACAAAAGGGGGTTGTACTGCTCTACCCATCAGTACATTCAGTTTAGAGAATCAGGTTTTTATTGTTTGTAGCCAGTGGCAATTGCTGCGATTTGATTTAGTTTGTGGCCATTGAAGTTGTTGGATAGCAGTCTAGAAATGTAAAATGTGAATGTGACAAACATGTATGCGGATCTGTATCTAAGCTCACTTGTTGGGGAACCACAATTGGCCACAGCAGCCCCTTGTGCTATGTGATGGCATACAGCACCAGAGGCGGTAGACATGATTCATCACAGGATGCAGGACAACATTTCTGCTCAAAGTGGTACAGCTGTGCCATGCTATATGCAGATAAAGTTGCCCTCATCTCCTTTATCCAGGTAAGGCTCCAACTCCTATTAAAAATATGTGAGCCTCCCGCAAGGAGGAAAATCTAAAAGTAAATTATAAGAAAACCAAAGTTATAGGTTTTGGCAAGAGGACATAGATCAAGTCCACAGTTTCTAATATTCAAAGATCCATTTAAATAAATGTCTGTGTGGGAAAGGGCACAAATTAGCAATAAAACTTGCTACCTTTCAGTTAGTCCAGGTTGTTCCAAATTTCTCTAAGGGCAGGGGAGAAAGCTACACGACTTTAATATTCAGATCTGTGTTGGCAAGCTTATTGCTAGAAGTCTGTGTGGTGCAGAACTGTGGAGTTTGGATGATGTTAGCACTTTGGAGATAATACCAAATCAGTTGCTTAAGGTTCTTCTGGGTCTTCCAAATGGTTTGCCAGCATGGGCATCTGGAGACAGCAGCAACCAGAAAGTAATGCCACTCCAGGTCTGTGGTACCACCCCGCCTTGTATCTGCAAGGTCACAGGTTACCCAGCACTGCTCTAACCTTCTTTTTATCTACTGTTAGTTCTGCTTTCCTAAATGTTGTGCATTGCTATGCCTTCATGTGTTGTCTTTAAAACACTGAAAGGCGTAAGGAGGACAGTTTCGCACAAAACAAATGAGCAGAATTGTGCCTGCCCATTTTGCCTCATTTCATGGGTTCTACAAAGGCCAGAGCTCTAATGAAAAAGAAAAAAAAGAAAAACTATGGATAAAAGATCTGACTCTGGAGCTTATTATGGTTTATCTGGGGGACATAACTGCCTCCCCTCCCACATAGGCATCCATATATGCTGGCAGCTGCATTGTTACAGACAACAGTAGAAACGGACCTTTCTTCCACCAAGGCATAAAGAGTTCATTCTGCGTTCTAGGCCACAAACAAATGAGGCAAACCACTACCACCTTCTTGTTAGTTTTTATTAAATATTTTTTTGTGCTACAAAACAAATAAATAAGCAAGGAAAAGTACATATAGGATCTCTATTTTCAAGCCAGAGTGTTTTTCACAGTTTGCTTCCCTTTGGTATGAGACGCTATTATTATAGACATTGACTGGGAGAGAGGAGAGGGGAGAGAGATGGAGGGATAATGATCTTTTCTTTGTGCAGGGATTTTTGTGTCAGTGTTGTGTGGGTGGGTCCTTTATTTATATGGGTTTTTATTTATTTATTTTGATTGGCAGTGTGAGAGACTGGAAAGCCCAGAGTTTGGTTGGTTGCAGTATGGTTTGTTATATGTGGGGAGGGGGGGGTGCAGTTGTTGGGTCAGATTAGCCATATTGATTTGTATGCTGTTGGGAGGGGTGTGTGAAGTCTAATCCTTTTGGATATCAGTACTGCAGGAAATTGTTGTTAGCCGCCCTGAGCCCGGCTTCGGCTGGGGAGGGCGGGATATAAATAAAATTTATTATTATTATTATTATTATTAAATCTCCAAAATATCAAAACAGGTAGTGGAAGCAACTCCAGAACTAGCCCTATTAAATATCTTCCAGGGCAGCAACGGAGCAATGTCAAGGAATTTATAAATCATTTAATCTCAGCAGCTAGAAATATCATAACTAGACGCTGGAAGGATCTATCAGGAGTGTACATAGACCACTAGTACCAATATGTATGGGAAACAGCCCTAATGGAAATATTAAGAAAGTTAAACTAGCACAGGGACAAATGGCTAGTGAAACAGGTTTTTGCCATGAAGAACCCGGCTCAGCAGTGTAAAAGCCTGGTGCTAAAATAGTCTATCTGCAAATGTGTCAGACTCCAGGATAGCGAAAGGGTGTACTCTGAAAGAGAGTACAGGGTAGACCCCATAAATGGAATGATGGAAATCATTCAACGTATTGTTGCTTCTTGTGCTGGCTCTGCTTTATCAAGATGGAGCATGTACAACAAAGGTTATTTCAGGAATTTATTTACACCTTGCTTATTGAGGAAAGCTTCTTATACTCAATGAAATGAATCTGTTAGTGCCATCTGTTGAAAGGAATAGACCGCAGTGCAAATGTTTCATTTGCCATAGTCTTTGAAGTGTAATTTGTTACAGTTTTTAATAAAAAATATTTTTTGCAAATGCCATACAAATGATAAATGGGAAGTTGTTTTCTTTCCCCTATATAGAAACCTTTTAGAAATTTTGTTAGGTCTGTGCCCTTGTTCTCTGCATTCCAATTAATAAAAAGAGAAACGTCTCTTATTACGCTCCATGCCCCATGCCTTAGGTCTTGGGGCGTTCTAATTCCCTAGGAAAGGTATGAGAAATATTGCTTCAGATTGTATCAGGTGCACAAGCAAATGAGACACTTTAGATTCAACCTGGCTAGTGTTTCCAGCACTCATATATACACTTGCTGCAAGTCAAAGGTACTCAGCCATGTCTTTTATTTGGAATGTGGTGAATTTATCAGCAGTCAGCACACTATTCTTCACAGGGTTCCCCCCGCCCTCCCCCAGGAATAAGTACAGCAGTTAGGGAAGGAGAAGCACAATGAAAGCCCAACCAGATAGAATGACACTATTAGATAATGCTCCACAATTGTACCTAGGCGCAGACTGTTCAGTCTGTGGAATTGTACAAATAATAATAACCAAGGACCTTTATCATTATATAACTGTCATAAATATAAAATACACCCAGGAAATTGACGCCGGTCACTCAAGGGCCAATCAAATGATTGGACTGAGGTTAAAATCAAACGTAATGTCTCATAGTTACTAACACATGGATGGTACAAACAAGTGCTGTTAAGAACCATCTCACCCTATTCTGCCCATCCCCTGCAGTCCATTGGTAAGCAGCCTCTGCATTTCCCACTTCCTGCTCATGTCTAGATAGTGGAAACCATCTGGGTTCTCTGAAATGGAATTCTGAGTCCCATGTAAGTTGCCTTAGATTCCACAGCTGATTGCATACTTTTTGTTTGCCTTGCCTTATTTTTGGTATCTTCCAGTTATACTGGTTTTGCTCCATTGTGCTTTCATTTTATTAATATTTCATAATGAGATGTTGTTGTTTTTGGTACCGACTCTGCTTTGAGTGCTCTGTGAGTGCTAAGGCGGGGAAACCACTGAAAATATTATTACTATTAATATTGACTGGTAATGAATCCCACAACATCTTAAATCCAAACTGAGTCACTCTTTGAATATATCTGATCTGCAGACATAAACGAGTTGGATTCATAAGTGAATGCCCCTCTCCAGTTCTATGAGAGGCTAGAAAACCCAGGAGGTGTGGGGAGATAGACATATATAAAAAGAGAACTCCCAGTGGAACCATCAGCCACAGTGATTGCTCAGGAGTTGCCATCCCTCCTGGCCTTGCAATTAATAGGACATATGTGCATATCGCAAACCTGAATGCTAGTTCAGCCAGCCTTAGAAAAGCCCATCAGGCCAAAACCTATGTAGTTCAGTATCCTCTTCACACAGTGACTTACCAGATGCCTCTGGGAAGCCTGCAAGCAAGACCTGAGGGTAACTACTCACATGTGATACCAAGCAACTGATTAGCAGAAGAATACAGTCTCTTACGGTGGAGACTGAACACAGGCATCATCGCTAGTAGCTACTGATAACTTTCTCCTCCATGACTGTGTCTCATCCTTCTTTAAAGCTATCCAAGTTTGTGCACATCATGACACCTTGGGGGAGCTGTTTTATCCATTTCCCCCCCCCTTTTTTAAAGTAAACACTAGAAATATTTGAGTTAATACAATAGGAGTAAGTCCCATTAAGTTCATTGAGGCTTACTTCTGAGTAAATATGCTTAGGATTGTGTAGCAAGGGTGTCTCAGCCATAAAAAAAGAGGCCAAAATATGAAGAGATGCAAGCATATTGTAAAGACAATCGATAGGATGAATTATATATACAGGAGCTGGGCAGAATGGCACTCTAGTTAGAATGCAGCTCCCAAAGTACTATAAAACATGTATCAGTCTAAGATCATTGGACATGTTCCAGCCAAAGTTATTCCCTTTAAAGTGCCATTGACTTCAAACTGGAGAGTTTTACGCATTAGTTTAAGAAAACTGCTTAACTTTGGCCATGCCATGCCAATTATTTAGAAAAGTTGAGATGTTTCAGAACTCATTAATATCCGTTCTTAAGCCTCTTCAACCAGGCATCCCACTGAGTTCAGTGGATCCTCAGTTTGCACAGGGACTCCGTCTTAGTAATTTAATATCATTGCATTTGAAGAAAAAAAAAAATGGCAAATGTCTTAAAAGTCTGATCTGACCCAAAATGACCCAGACACTAAAATAGCCCAGTGAAATTGATCTATATTGCCCACATGGGTTTTGTTTTGTTTGTTTTAATGACACCCTTTATTTGTGTAAACATTTGGTGTTTAAGTTTGCTGTGCTATAGCAAGGCCTATCACGGTACAAGGATACAGACACAATCACAGCTATTCTGTGTATCTCCCACTACCCTAGTGTCTGAGATGCAGTGGACATAACGGGACCTTATCTGTAATGGAACTCCCTAACAGCATAAGAAATGTCATGCTGGATTAGTCCAAAGGCCCATCTAATCTATTATTGTCTTCTCATAGAGGCCAGTCAAATGCCTATGGGAAGTCTACATGCAGGACCTGAGTGCAACAGCACTCAATGGCCTCCTAAGGGGACCTGGCTGACTTCATAGAATCACAGAATTGTAGAGTTGGGAGGGATCCCAAGGGTCATCTAGCCCAACCCCATGCAATGCAGAAATTTCAGTTGCATGTTCAGACCCAGAGACCTCCCCCCTAAATACACACACACACACACACACACACACACACACACTTGACTCGAATTTTAGTTTGGTTTTTGGCAGAATTTAAGCCACAACTTTATTGATTACAGAAGGTAAGTGGTTGCCTAGGCTCTGGATCGACTAGTTCCCTTGCAGGCAGCGCTGACCCAGGGCACCAGCATAGGTCATCCAAGGGTGAACACCTGGGGAGGTGAAAAGCCAGGAACAGACTATGTTCACCACCCAGATGCGCCCCTGGACTCAGGTACAGGCACAACCCCCTCTCAGGGGTTGACCAAACCACTTGAGTCCCTGGATTCTTTAATAGAATACACTTCACATAGGGATGGCAAGAGTGTTCTCCCATGACTATCACCTGAACCAGAGCCTGTCCACAACCTTACAAGTTGTGACGATTTGCTACGCAGCAGGCGAAACCCAAATGGCAACAGCCAATCAGCCAAGTGGGGAAACTCCTGCCGTGCCCCTGTCCCAACGACAGACAACACATGATGGCATAACAAGGTCAAGCGCACAGCCCTAAATATAGGGATAGGTGGGCGGGTGTTCCAAATGAACAAGCCAAAATAGGAAGCTCTGGGTCACGTGCATGGGTATAAATAGATCCTTCGATCTGTTTGGACTGCGCCCCATTGGTCAGATTGAACCCAACATCGAGGGACCTACCAGTCGAGTGTTGTGGCTAACAAATCAAACCCACCCACAACACAGGGGTTCAGTCTCCAGGTCTCACCGCAACACGTGCCCTCTTTTAGGGAGGACACAATCTACAGCTTCATTATTGCTCTCTTTACTTCCCAATGCTCCAGCACTGTTCAGGAAAGAGCTGTTTCTCAGTGGTAGAGCATCTGCCGTGCATTCAGAAGATCCCAGATTCAATCCCCAGCATCTCCAAGTGGAACTGGAACTGTCCCCTGTCTAAAACCACTAAGAGCCTCTGCCAGCCAGTGTAAACAAAACTGAGCTAGATGAATCAATGCTCTGGTTCAGAGTAATGCAGCTGCCTATATTCCTCAACTTCTGGCAGGCAGCAAAATCTTGATTACTTCAGAAGACTTTTGATGAAAACACTGGCTGAGTGATTTATTGTTGCCCATACAACTCTGTTCTCCTATTCATTTGTTTTACTTTGTGTGTTTTTGTTTTGTTTGGCAGCTGCTTTTTGAGGGTTTTAGGTAGGATATGTCCGTGTATATAACACTGAATATTAAAACCTTGTGATTTCAGATCCTAATTAGGTTTGTAGTTTATAATTTACTTTTGTTATTAAAAATATCCACCAAGCCATGCCTTAGTCATCGTTGGCCCTGCATTTGCTTTGTTGATATTGATATTATTGTCTGTGCTGTAGATTTAGTTTCCTTCTGATTTTAAGTATAGGTATACTTCCTTTTTAGGGACGCGGGCGGCGCTGTGTGGGTTAAACCACAGATAGGGCTAGGGCCTGCCGATCGGAAGGTCGGTGGTTTGAATCCCCGCGACGGAGTGAGCTCCCGTTGCTCGGTCTCTGCTCCTGCCCACCTAGCAGTTTGAAAGCACGTCATAGTGCAAGTAGATAAATAGGTACAGCTCTGGCGGGGAAGTAAACGGTGTTTCCGTGTGCTGCTCTGGTTCGCCAGAAGCAGCTTAGTCATGCTGGCCACATGACCCGGAAGCTGTACGCTGGTTCCCTTGGCCAATAAAGCGAGATGAGTGCCATAACCCCAGAGTTGGTCACGACTGGACCTAATGGTCAGGGGTCCCTTTACCTTTAACCTTATACTTCCTTTTACCGATACTACTGTCCACGTTTATGCTCTGTTATTTGTCCAGTGGTGGGAATTGTTTTCAAAAATTATTTACAAATGAAAAGCTTAAAACTAAACAAACAAAAAAATATAGAAATTTTTGAGAGTTCATCACACAATGTTGGCTAAAAACACTCAGAGGGGTCTTTCTGTAGCAGCCATTTTTAGTGACTTGTCAGTCCCTTTTCTTTATACCAGGACTGGGCAACTCTTTTGCATCTAATGGCTGCATTCAACAATTGATGGGTGGTCAGAGATTGCATGCCAGTGGGCATGACTAAAGCTGCCCTCCCCTCTCTCATGTCTAAGCTTGGGAGGGGAATTAAAATCAGTTCAAATTTAAAAGCAAACTTATGTAATTCAGTTTCTGAAACTGAAACAAATTTTGCAATGGAGTTCTCCAGCCAGTTAGTGTGTTCAAAAATGCATATACTGGGGCAAAGTGTGCACGTCAATGAATATATTAGTGGAATTAACATACAAAAATCTTTATATTAGAGGAAATTATTTTGCAAAATATGTATACAGGGGGAAATTGCATCCAAAAATGTGTATAGTAGGAGAAATTTTAACAAAGGGGCCAATGAATTTTCAGAAGGAATACACAAACACACACACACACACCCTGATCAAGAAATGTGAATAATTCAAGATTGGAAAAATGAACAAATGAAATAAACCAAAATTGGCATGCTTACCCATCCCTGTTCTTGTGTAATTTAAATGGGGAGGGTGGCACATGAGAGTATCCCTCCCTGTGTGACACCTTCCATATCAGAATCACCCATGTGTGGCCTATTTTGCCACCCTTACGCCATATTTTGCATTTAAGGTGGATATATAATACTAATCCAGATTCATGTATGACATCATGTACTTTCAGTTCGTTCAGAAATGTACACACGACTCCACGGAGTGGTATAACCACTCCGTGGAAACAGATATGAGAAGCTGATTACATGAATAAAGAATTTGCTTGGTGTGACCCTAGATACAGCCATGTCCTACAAATTATTCACTTGAGTACAATGACACATTTTTCATCCACCACATTTACATTAATCACAGCTGATAAATGCTGCTGGTATCGAGGGATGCACCACATCAGATGTTGCTTCCTCCACATCGGTTCAACCTTGGAGATGGCTGGGCCGCTCAGCATGGAGCAATTTGTAAATGTCTAAGCTAGCTGCATGTTTCCAAACAGTTACAGTGTGTGTGTGTGTGTGTGTGTGTTCTTTGGTTAGTGGAGATGGATTGCTAAATCAGAGCTCCAGCAAGCACACAGGAATTTCTTGAATTAAGACATAAACAGCCACAGTTTTGAAATACAGATAAATGCACTCATCTTATTCTTTGAATAATTTCCCTCAAGGTTACCAGCTAGCACTCTGCAATTTTCATGATTCTGGTTTGCAAGCTGTTCATGTGGATGATTTATTTGTGTTTTTTTATTATTAAAAAATAGTTTATTCTTTGAGACTTGCCCCCAGGGGCTAGGAGTTGAATAAACACAGACACACAGAATATTAGAGCAAATATATATATATCTAAATCTGTGAAGTTCCATGTGGTCTTTTTGATCTAAAGTTTGGTTACAGTCTCAATAATCAGTATGTCCCTCATGGCCGAAGAACCAGAAACCTCACTACACCGTAACCCAGGACCTGTTGTATTAAGGGTTGGCTAGACAATAGGATGGAGAGATAATAATAAATGAGATATAAAGTCATTTTGGAGATGTCTAACAGAAACTCCTAACTTAGAAGTAATTGAAAGTAAATCACTAGAAGTTACATTACTAGATAGTAAGAATGGTCTTATTCAATGGATTAAGGTCCATCTACCCCAGCTTTCTATTTGACTGTCAGGCCAGTGTGCAACCTTTGGTTGTCAAGATGTTGTTGAACCACTTGCGTCAGCCCCAGCAAGCATGGCCAATGGCCAGAGATGATGGGAGTTGTAGTTTAGCAGCATTTGGGGAGCCAAAGGTCCCTCATACATACTCTTGGACCAAAAATATTACGTGTGAAAGTGCCATTCAATGTTACTTACTCACAGAATTAAGGGAGGGTGTCTTCTTCTGTAGCACACAGTTTGGTTGACTTGCTTGAGTAATTTGGAGCTGTTTCCATTATGAGCATCTTCCCACAATCTACAGAAAGTGTACCTTAAAATGTGAGCAGCAGATGAATGGATTGTCTTCCCTTTTTGATGGATGGTGGGGCCTTTCCATTCTTTCTAGATCTCTGCCCATGGGAAACACAAGGGAACATATTTCTTAGTATATGTGCATAGGACTGGAATATTCCTCCCTCTGTTTCACACATAATATACGGGCAAAGCTGCGTTTTCAATTGAGTGCATTCTCAAAAAGGAACTGAAGTCAAAAGCTGTTGTAATGCTATGCCAAAGACTTAGCTCCATTGGTTGCTTCCTAGCAAATATGTTATATGTATTTAAATTGACATCCTAGAAGGCCTCTCAAGAAACATCTGAGTTTAGGCCTGCGTGTGTCCTTAAGTTGATCTTGATATGGTTCACCTCAAAAGTTTATGGTTTCAAATTTCAAATTACCCAAAGTGACTGTGTGGTCCATGAATCGCTGCCTGCAAAAGCTTTAATATGCATTCACTGTTTGTAAATTGAAAACCCTTGAAGTTGATCTTTTCGCCATCAAATGCAGGGAATGAAGCATTCAGTGAAACAATGGCAATTTTAAAATGTGGAGCCCTTTGAAGGTTTAAACCTGATAATATTTACATAAATAGCTATGCAAATACAACACTGCAGAGATTGCAGCTCTTACATTATTCAGATTATCAGCTCTCAAAAGGCATTATCTCTGCAAATCCCTGCAATCAGAAAGAATACAAATGACATCCCAAGCAAAGAGCCTGAGAGTGGTCAGGGGATCGTGGCAGAGGATTGCAATATTTACAAGATCTTTCCCACAAACATTAAGATAGCACTAGACATTATCCCAAGTACTGGGTTGCTAATGAAATCAGTGGCCCCATGTCTACTTTCTCCATTGTCTTCCATACTGTGCAGTGTTGCCATGTGTGACATATCGAGGCCTTTTTGTGCATTTTTCCATCTCTGCCGCCTATATATGAGGGCAGGGAAACACAAAGTGGGTGGTATAATATTATCACGCTTGCTTGGAATATGTCTCTCTATACATTCAATATTACTTTTTGCATGATCATGAATAGTTCGTGGGAGGGACAGAGATTTAGGTTGAATGTGCCAGAGAAATTATTTCCTACTGTGACCCTGGTTCTGTTATTTTCCTTTGGAGGACAGGCTGCTGTCTCTCTGGTAGAGCTGACCCAGAAATGAGCTCATTCATGAAAATCCAAAGGGGTGCAGCATGTACCCTTGTAAGATATTTAGGAAGCCAGAGAGGAGTGAACAGAGGTTTTCTAGAAACTGAGTTTAATCAAGAAAATATAGCGAAAAGGCAACTTAGCAATTAGCTACTTAAGGCTGGCCCAGAAATGAGAGGGTGAAGGGTTAGGATTGCCAAGGAAGCTGTAAGGCAATTGCTTTGGCTTCTGGGGGGAAAGGCAAAGGCTGACAAAATAGATATAGGGCGATGCCATTCTTTCATTATGGTCTGTCCTGGGGTAAAAACAACAACTTGGGAATGGGGCCAAATGTAGTCCTCCAAGCTTCTCTGTCTGATCCCCTGCTCTTTCCTCAGATGACAACCTCTTCCCAGCCACACCCAAATTCCCCAGGTTACGCCCCTCACCAGGCCTGCTTTGCATCTTCCTTGAGTGTTCTTGACTGGGTGGAACGTGTCCTTGGAAACTCACAATGTACCTCACCTGCCTGGATGTTTATCACAGAGACTGTATAAGCAAGTGCATGCCACATTTGTTGCTCTACCCACTTTCACCTCTGGCCCCACCCACTGCTGACACATGGGCCACATTCAGAAAGGAAGGTGCATGTGGAATGTGGCTTTTAAAAAAGATGCTCATCACTCCTGATCAGCCCAATACACAATTGGGGGAGCAGGGGTCCTTAGCATTAACAGAAATCCCTCCTCCACCAAAGGACAAAAGGTATTTCCTCTGGTTGCAGAAAGACTGTATGGGGCAGCGTCCAGTGGAATTGCAGCACTCAAAGCAAGGATTTCACACCAAGCCAGACTGTTTTTTTTGGGGGGTTTTTTTTTAATAAATATTTTTTATTAAATTTTCAAATACATAATACAATACACCAAAAAATCAAAACAAGTACACGAAGAAATCATATAGAAAGAAAGAAATAAAAAATAAAATAAAAAAAAGAAAAATATAACCAACCATTCAGTGTAACTTTTCTTATATAACTAACTGGACTTCCTCACATCTCCTTACCCTGCATTATTTATAATCAGAATGTCAGCAAATTATTACCTTGTTTCATACCTTATTTTGTACTTTCCAAATGTTATACTTCTAAATTTAAAATATTTTTTATCGATTGCTCATACCTTAAAATTAAACATAGTGTTGCCTTAAATTTCGACCTTTTCTTACTTATAACTTAATTTTCTATTTTACAAAGCCTATTTGTTGGAGCTGGTATTTTCTAAATCGTGCAAATACTTAACATTCATACAACTTATAATATTTTTGTAGAAAGCCAGACTGTTTTTCTTGAATCGCCTGGCATTCCGCAACTCAAAGATGCAAGGATGAGTTCCCAGACAGGAACTCCGAAAGCAGAATGTCTTCTGGCATCACATTCAGAGCGGCAGACTAACTCCATCCAAGGATCCAAAGCCATTTATGAATTTGGCTGAAAAAGAACACACACAAAAGTAGAGTGATACAAAAGTATGGGATAAGACACACAGACCTTTCTGCATTTGTCATTGTTTAGTCATTTAGTCGTGCCCGATTCTTCATGACCCCATGGACCAGAGCATGCCAGGCACTCCTGTCTTCCACTGCCTCCCACAGTTTCGTCAAACTCATGCTGGTAGCTTCGAGAACACTGTCCAGCCATCTCATCCTCTGTCGTCCCCTTCTCCTTGTGCCCTCCATCTTTCCCAACATCAGGGTCTTTTCCAGGGAGTCTTCTCTTCTCATGAGGTGGCCAAAGTATTGGAGCCTCAGCTTCACGATCTGTCCTTCCAGTGAGCACCCAGGGCTGATTTCCTTAAGACTGGATAGGTTTGATCTTCTTGCAGTCCATAGGATTCTCAAGAGTCTCCTCTAGCACCATAATTCAAAACCTTTCTGCATACAAAACCCAATCAGATTGGCATTCGACTCTTACTTCAGCACTGACAAAAGGACAGCGTCCTCCAACACACTGAAGGTAGGGAGGGAAGTGCAGGGAAAACGGTGGAGAATTTGCTTCCACCCCACTGCATAACATTCACTGCCTGGGATAGCTGCCTTACTCTCCCTAGTGGTAGCGCTGACCTGAAAAAAAAGTGAAAATTAATGAGAAGTACTTGAAAGTCCTATAGAAATGTCGCAGATGATGTGTAAACACATGAAATGGACTGGATGGAAAGAGAGCAGAGGTGGGGAACAGCCATGAATTCTCCAAAACTAGCATATTTTGAATAAATCAGTCATGGCCCCAGTAGTCTTGGATACGTAAAGCTTCAGCACTGATGTATCAATGCTGTTATATGTGATAAACTAGATTAAGACAAACATCCTTTATGATGAACAGTGAGTCACTGGCCCAGTGGTCCATTGCTCTCAAGTGGGGAGAGCTATATTGAGCTTTGAGCCTTTAGCAATTTAATGTAATGGAAATACTTGCTCAGCCTCTTGCGATCGACGCTCCCTTGGCATTTTAAGACTCCTAACTACTTCATTTGTGCACTCCAACACTGTTTGCAAAGCAGAGGTTTGGATAGTTCGGCCTTAAATTCTTCAGTTAGTAAAACCCACAGAGGACTGCGGAAGGCACTAGTTGAATTTTAAAATTTTGGCAGCTGCAATTCAACTGGCATCAATTTAACGGTCATGCAGATTGGCAAGAACAATCTAAATCTCTCATGTGCCGCAGGGCTTTGAACTTGAATGATACTTTAAGGGGGGAAAATGTTCAACCAAGCTTAGGAATAACTCAAAGCACAGAACAGGTTTGTATTTGTTTTTTTAAAAAGCAAATCAGCTGTGATTTTTTTTGTGTGTGTTAGAGAAAATTCAAGATCAAAGCACAGATGTTGTGCCAAATGCACTGCAGAACCCATATGATATTTGTAATGCTTGCTCATGACTGGTCACCTTGCTATGAGAAACGGGTGGTATTAGAAGCTGTGCTGCGGTTTACATATAAATTGAGCAGGTCAGTGGAACCTGTGGCCCTCCAAATATTGTTGGATGATGACACCCATCATCCCTGGCAATTGACCATGCCATCTGGGGATGATGAGAGTGGGACTCCAACCGTATCTGGAAAGCCCAGGTCACCTGTCCCTAACAAGGTAGGGAGCTAGAAGGAACTGAGAATTCCAAAGAAAAGTTCAGTATCAAGAAAGGCAGTTGTAAGCAGAACACTCTTGCACTGCCATTTTGTGTGTCCCATCATGTGCACGTAAACTCAAAAGGCTAACTTTTCTTGGGGAGGGTGAGCTGGTAAAGATCTATCAGACTAGGGTCCTAAAATGTACAAGGAACTTCTATGAATAAATGAGATTCAAATCTCTGCTCTCAAATTTGTGTTGAGCTGTAAACTGGATTACAATGTTGCACCAGAAGGAGTAGGGCTTGGCAGCACACCCCTGATTCCTCTAACTTGTTTGCTTTCATGTGAATATTATATGCACCCAAATAGGTGGTATACCTCTGAATTTGGATGCTGGGAATCGCGAGCAAGAAGGGTGCTTTTGCCCTTGGGTCCTGCATGCAGACTTCTGTATGTAGTTGGTTGGCCACTGTAAGAACAGGATGCTGGACTAGATGGGCCTTGGGCTGGTTACATTAGGACTCATTATAAATACATGAAAACCACCCTTCCAGGACTACCCTATTCTTTTTTGAGTCTTTGTAATTAAAGGCTATCAGTGCCTTGGAATCCCTCAACTGGATGAGTCACACGAGTTCTTCACCAACTTCTTGTGTGTACTTCATGAGTTTTTCCGGCAGACACTCCTGCCTTGGGGATGGCCTCCTGCTGTTAACCTCTAAATTTCCATTTCTGCTTTCTCTCTTAATAAAATTTTGTTTATGGAAGTTGTGCGATTTTGTCTCTGTCATAATAGGACAACTCAGTACCTTGACTAAACAAACTGAAGTTTCTCATGCTGTACTTCTTTGTAATTCAGTAAGCATGCTAGTAACTGGCCCTCTCTACTAGGGAGAGACCTGCCTGCCCACTTGAAGAACAGTTCCCGGGTCCCGAGGGGAAATGTTTCCCTAGCACACGAGCTAAATCTCACCTTCACCAGTAATTTATTCCTTGTCTATGCAGGTGTATATAGAGACACGTGTCCTAAGCAATTGTGCTAACACACACGATAGGATCTAAATAATGATTTCTAGTTATATTGGGTCTGGCTATTCAACTTGAACTTAACGCACATTTATATAAAAATACAGGAGTGAAATTTAATTAAATATTGTAGCTTTGATTGCTCTTTGAAACATGTTTCTCATGAGGTTCTCTACATTTCTGATATGTAATACAATTTATTAATATATTTCATTGTGTTTCATTAGAGTCTAAATTGTATGAAGCCATAACTATTATGCAAATGCACATTTTAAAACTTTGTTCTCTTTGTATGATTTTCCCTTGGAAAGGATGTATTATCTTTATAGTGCCAATAAATTCAGCAAACCATTACATACTGTAGTACTACAAAGAAATATGTCCTTTTGTTTAACTAAATGTCAGTTTCTTACTAGAAATCTTTTAAAGAGGAGACTGAGCAATGTATAAAGGAATGGCAACATGGAAAAGGGATAGTTGGAGTTGTAATGTTCTAAGAAAGTAAATTAAGCATCATATTTTCAGTTCATAAAAGAATTCTATGCACCTTAGCTATTCAAGTACATTGAGCATTAATGGGCCATTAATTTGCTCTGAAGAGTTTCCATCAAAACATATGGAGTAAATTTTCATTCACCTTAACTTCCAGCATCCACACCTCTTGGTGTACTCCATATTTTAATCTCCCTGCTTTTTAAGAACAATATTGCTTGTGTCTGCCCTATGGAATTGGATTGGGAACAGATGTTGAATGGCTTTAAAAGAGCCTGTATAAAAACAAATATATGAGTATGGATTAATAGATCTATTAGATAAAAGACAGATGTGTCTGATTATTGTTTAGATTGACCATTCTCTTTCTAAAAGTGTAGGTATGTTTTCCAGGCTTTAATGTGTTTATTTGTACTTTCCAGCTACTTCACTTGGACTGTGTATCTTATGAGTAAGAATTGGGAAGAAATTTCATTCATTTCTCACTGAAAGGTGAACTTACCTAATTTGCTGTTCCTCCAAACTATAGGTGTCCTTCAAAATCCACACATCTCTGAATCAATGTGTGCAAAAAATGTATACATGAAGGGTTTTTTTTTTAAAATGAAACAAACAAACCAAATTAATATGGTGAACTTAAGATGGGGGAAATGAGAAACTGAGTGAAACCCAGCCCATCCTTGGTACCGTGACTCTGAGCCCTATTTTACACTCAGTTTTACAAATATTTTTAGCTTGCAGCAGCACTAACAATCCTTAATCATCTAGGTTACATTTACCTGACAAGTTCAGCAAGAGATTCATTACAAAATACATCAGTTTTGATTGTCTGGCTTTCAGAAGCTGTAGGCTATGTCACCTTGTATGTTGAGCTAACTCTTTGCAGCATCAGTAAAGAGTCAATCAGCTCTTCCACATGCTTGCATATTGTGCATTCAATGTGAGCTTTCAGAGTTCAGAATTTGCTAATTTTTCTATAGCCCTATTTTTTTCCAACACATACATCAATTTTCATGTTAGAATAAGTCTCAAACCAGCAGCTCTCTGTGGTTCACAGTTCAGAATTTGCTAATTTTTCTATAGCCTTATTTTTTTTCCAACACATACATCAATTTTCATGTTAGAATAAGTCTCAAACCAGCAGCTCTCTGTGGTTCACAGTTCAGAATTTGCTAATTTTTCTATAGCCTTATTTTTTTTCCAACACATGCATCAATTTTCATGTTAGAATAAGTCTCAAACCAGCAGCGCTCTGTGGTTCAATTGCATAAGGATGGTGGTGTGTGTGCACCCTGGGCTTTCCCACACAATCGGCAGCCTTATACCCACCTAGTCCAGCATCCTGTTTGCATAGTGGTCCACCAGATCCTGTGAGAAACCCATAAACAGCACCTGAGCTCAGGAGCATTCTCCCCTCCTGTGGTTTCCAGGAACTCATATTCAGAAGTATTACTGCTTGCAGCTGTAGAGGTAAAATTCACATTCATTGCTTTCTCCACTTATGCCTCTTGCCCAACCTCCAATGACATGTGGCTTCCAGAAAGTTGCTCAGAAGAGAATGTGGTCCTCAGGTTCAAAAATTTTGTCCAATCTTGCATTAGAATATATGCTGTAACAAGAGCTCTTCCCCCAGCCTTTATTTATTTTGCATATTGTATTTTAGATGCAAATCTACTCCAGACTTTATTAAGGACACAGGAAATATAGATTTCCCACACCCATAAGATTTAATGGTAATGTGGTCATTTCAAGACTTTGGACAAGCATTTCCATCACAGTTGGGCAGGATGAGAGGGCTCAGTGTACTTCAGAAGCCACATGTGAGTGACAGAATGCCATTAAAATAAAATGATACATTTTTCACTACCACCATTTCCGATCAAGAGCTCTCTATTCTGTTTATGGATTCGTATAAAAGGATGATGAAAGAAATGTGGAAAAATCACTTGGCATCTGCCATAGATGCTGTGCTGTTTCGGCCCACTAAGCATTGGGAGCATTTAACAATCTGGTGACTGCAGTATACCTGTACTCTGAGGTGGAGCAATCTGTCAAATTGTGCAGGAAAATTTGGGGGGGGGGGAATTGACACAGCTGTGTTTGGGATCCATGCCACAATTTCAGTCAGCATCAAGACAACATAAGGTTAAAGCCTCGTTTCCTATAGATAAAATTGTCCATCACAATCTGTTTATGTGCTCAACTTTGTACTCCACAGCTCTACTTTAGACAAAGAAAAAGAACACAGCTTTATTTACACCCAGGGAACCATACCAATAGCTCATTTACTCATTTACACACAGATATAATCTGATCGCAGTCATTCCAAGGAAGAACATTTATGTCCTCAGCTTGTTGGGAAATGTGGGCATGGTCCTGCCAGTACCTAGAACGGTTGCTTTTGCTTTCTTTTCATTTCCATGACAAATTGGTCATTATCCTCTCAGTTGTGGGGACGCCTGGCAGTCTGCCTGAGCCATCCTTTCTACACCATGGCAGAATTCAGGCACAGCATTAGTAGCCCATGTGTTTAATGTTGAATATTTGCCTAAGTATTTGGCATAAATAGCTGTGCAGCTCCTATAATGTGATTCCGTCCACAGCTGCCTAGGCAAAGCTGGTCTCCCTTATTCTCCCTGGACATTCTAACATCATTTATAGGAGCTATTCCAATAGTAATATTTAACATTTCCATTCATAAAGGATGCTTACATGGTCAAATATTCTTTTCTTACCAAGGATATCCTTGCTCCTCATCTAACAAGATTGCCTTAATTTTAGCCTTGTAAATGTGTACTGTCAGAATGCATTTCATCTCCCTGGGATGCTGCTGCTAGCTCTGTTTCTATCTTCTCCTGCACCTGCATAAATCCTTCTTCTTCTTTGATCTGTGCCCTCCTAAGTAAAAATTGCTCAGAGGCCAGCTCACAAAATCTGGTGTCAGATTAAATGTTAAGGTCACAGCATTCTATTTGAAAGCCATTTGTATTGATTTTATTGTTCTGTTGCTCAGTTTTAAGACACCGCATGACCTTTCCTCCTGTCGCCTTGGCTTCTATCTGTGTGAGCTTCATGTCCATGCCATCCCATTTGAAACAAATGATACCTGCTGTTCAGATGCCATCCCTTTTGTACCTCAGCTCCCATTTTTAAAAAAATGAAATTGCTCTCTTTAATGTCATCTATATTTCCCAATGGTTGTTGTACTATATTCTCCCAGCGGATTCACATGAATTGATCACAATTATCACTTTAGAACGGGGCAGGGAACCTCTTCCAGCCCAAAGTTGAATTCCATCGTTGACAGTGTGCTAGGCTGGGTGGCAACATATACAAAAGTATAGTAGGTGGCATTCTAGCTGTGCTATATATAAAAACATGTACATGAATGAGCACACACGCAAACTCAGGCATAGGCATAGGCAAACTTGGCCCTCCAGATGTTTTGGGACAACAGTTCCCACCATTCCTGACCACTGCTCCTGTTAGCTGGGGATGATGGGAGTTGTAGTCCCAAAACATCTGGAGGGCCGAGTTTACCTATGCCTGCAGAAACCCAACAACAACAGGGAGGAATTTAACTTCCTGCTAAGATTATCATTCTATCAGGGAAAGCAAGATGGAACAATTTCCTATCTCCTCCCATGTTGCCATTCTACATCTCCAACACATGCAGTCCCTCCTGCCACAGAAGAAAGAGGTCTTTCAAGTTTAGAATTTATAGGCACCTGGGGCATGAACTGGAGCGAGACGTGTATGTGAAAGAGTGATGTGCGCAACTAGTAGGGCATGGCAGTAAAGCTCATACAATGGTCAGCGAGTCACAGACACCAAATTCAAATTCACATTGTCATGCACGCATGCATCTAGAGCGGCTGGAAAGCGGCTCTCCAAAGCCACCCTAAAACCTTCACACATGGCTACTTTTTCAGTGAAAAATACTTATCCCAGGAAATGAGAAAATAACGAGGAAAGAAATCAAAACTGACAAATGTTCAGCTCAGATCTAATTTATACTAATTTATATTCTACGGTGGGAGTTAACAGCATTTTTTTAAAACTAGCACATAAAAATATACCATACAAAGCAGATACAAACCAAGTCGTGGTTGCTTATCTCAACTAGCATTTTCTCGGAAATGCATCAATTCCTATTCTATAGCTTCCATCACTTTATCTGTTCTTCCTTCCATATATGCATGTGGACTTGGTTGCCATACATATAAAGTACCGGGAGCCTTAACCAGGTACTCTGAAAGCATGACCCAGGCACCTTATATTCTGTGCCACAGAGCTAGTCTGCTGAAGAAAGGCAGTTGCTGACCTAGTCTCTGCTCTGTCTCAGCATCAGAGTAGACCAGAGGTTGGTAGTGTATCTACCAGATCAGCTGAGGGAAGGACCCAAAGTGTCAACAGTGCTCCACCCAGCAGAGGTGGATTTAGGGGAGCATGACTGGTTCGCCCGCATTGTGTGCCGAGCCAAGAGAATGCCACAGAGGGAACTGCAAAAATGACAAGGCAAGAGGCAGGAAGGCACTGAACGTTGGCATGACATAAGGCACCAATGAAATTTAACAGCCCAGAGTCCGATACTGCACCCAGTCCTATGAGACCTATGACTCTGACCCAGCTTTGCAATCTGAGCTGTTTTCAGACTCTCTGTCCCTGTTTATCCATATGCTTGTGTACTTCCCAACTCAACAACTTGCCAAGTAGGTACTTGCTAGCCAACAGATTGCTGAACCAGGCGATCTCGGAAAGAACCACAGCAGCCAGAATTAGGTTTCTCATCCAGGGGTCAGCAAACTTTTCCAGCAGGGGGCTGGTCCACTGCCCCTCAGACCTTGTGGGGGACCAAACTATATTTTTTTGGGGGGGGGAATGAATGAATTCATATGCCCCACAAATAACCCAAAGGTGCATTTTAAATAAAAGGACACATTCTACTCATGTAAAAGCATGATGATTCCCGGACCATCCGCGGGCCAGATTTAGAAGGTGATTGGGCCGTATCCGGCCCCCGGTCCTTAGTTTGCCTACCCATGTCATAGTCCCTAGGTACACAGGGGTGTGGGGAAGGGGCCAGTACTGGTATTGCAAGCCATCAAAATAGGTCCTATTCTGTTAGGGATGGGCAAATCTGTCCATTTTGATTTCTTTCCATTTCTCATTTGTTCCAACCTTACCTTCAATTCACCACATTTCTGCATTTTCCTCCCTTAGAGGTCTGATGTAAAATTGGCAACATTTTAGTGTGTAATTCTAATATACACATGTTGGTATGCAATTATATTTAATTTAAAAAAAACAACAACTCTCCCTAATATAATGTAGTTCCCTATGACATTTTCACCAATGCATGCAGTTGTGTACACATTTTTGCTGTGCAAAATTTGGAAAAGTGTGAATTTCAAAGGATAGGTATAATAAGTTCGTTATTACTAATAATAATTAGTTTGTTTATTGTTTCAGGAAGTGTGAATCGGGTAGGTTTACAGTAAAAGTGAACTAAACTGAATTTCTGTCACATCATATCCTATCATGATTTCTCTCATAGTAAATATTCTGATAATAACAAAGGATATATTTCTGCAGTGTGGCCATTATTTTATTGCTCAGTACAATCCACCATCAAACTAATTAAGTCCCCCACCCTCTTGTCGGCTTTCATAATAAGTTGCCTAAACTTCACTTCTTATTTTCTATTAATGCATATATTTAGAAGGCCCAAAAATAAAATAAAGGTCAATGACTGATGTCAGATTCTGGAATAAAAATAATACTGCACCACCCATTATCATGGGGACTATTGAGGACTTTGTAATTCATGGAGCAAAATCAAAGGCAAATTAATCAGACCCATTCATAATGAAGTAGTAATTAGAGCTTGAGACATTTCATACTGATACAATGAATAAAGAAAGAACAACATGCATTCGTTTCCGTGTTCAGAACAGTGCTTGTTTAAGGGTGCCAGAACTCTGGCAGCAAGACCCAGGGGGTAGAGATGGGTGAGAAGCAGACTTCTTTTCTGGAAAATCAGCTTGGCACCCTGAGCAGGCACTTTTCAGCCCTTGAAAACCCCCGAGGGATTTCCAAGCATTGAAAGTGCCCACTCAAATGTGCCCAATTCCCTATGCTGACTTCTTAGTTGACTCTCACTTCTGCGAGAATAAATGCTGAGCAAAGCAGAGGGCTTCTTCAAAGAGGGGGTATTTAAACTTCTGTAAAAGATGTTGCCTGCATCCTTTTTGACTGGGTTTAATCCCCATGATCCCCAGCAGAAAACAACAACATCTGGAGGTACTATTATGCAGGCAGCATCTTCACAACTTTCAAGAGGGGAGGTCCAAGACGTCTCCCCGGTCATCAAGGGAGCCTTCAAGAAGTGGCTCACCAGGGTGGAACTATGATGTTAGCTTCTTGGTATATGGGTCCCTGTTGCTTACTGAAAAGGAGACAGGGAGGGGTGAAGCCATGGGAGGTCATCATGGTGCAAACACGTCAAAGGAGCCAATCTGGCCCTCCTGCCAGTGCATTTGCACTGCACCAACTTCCCTGCCTTGTGGGAAGCAGTTAATGTCCCAGTAACAATATACTGGGATTGATCAGAACTGAGATGTCTGCTGAAGGTGGAATTTGTTCACCTAGATTATGCCCATTAACATTTGAACAATGGTGCTCACCTAGTCAGATGTCCCTACTTTGAACGTTTGCCCCATCCCTGATGCCGTTCTATCTCTCTCTCCTGAAAAATGGGAGAGCTCATCAGAAGTTAACAGTATAGTCATCATCAGAGGTAGATAGTACTGCAGCCACCAATTTAGCATGGAATCAGGTACAAAAGGGCTTTTGCCTTACACTACCAAGCCGTTAATTCTGACTTGGCTTCGAAGTGTGAGTTTTCAGATAGGTCATCCTGGCCACCCAGCTTGCTGCTGCACTTCTAGCCTTACAGTCTGTAACATAAACACTTTGTTTTTATGTATATAGGTCAGTCTCCAACTAGCTTAAGGGTATCCTGTATTTTGAAAAAACAAAAATAAAAAACAGATGCCTTGGCTTTTAAAATGGAATCTAACAGTTTCACAATACTCATGCTCAAATTAATTTCCTCCCCCCACCACCCCTGCCTCCATCTTCCAGCTTATTAGGGCTGGTGAGGAAAATCACTATTTAACTGCATTTAAAATGTTGACAATTAAATCACTTCTCATTCATAAAAAGCACATCTTGACCCAGAAACATTTTTTTACAGTCTTTCCCTTTCATACCAATATAACTCATTATGCATTTCATCTTTCCCAGAGAGGATAAAACATTCTTATGGGCAGTATTGTTTATATGGGGAAATAAAATTTTCAAATATATTTTTTATCAAGGGTAGTGTCAGCAATGAGAAAAATATCTCCTTCACTCACACACGAAGACTTATTTTGAATCTATGGTGTTTGTTTTAATGGAGTCTTTAGTTGCGGCTCTCTGGTTTTATGTATACTTCAGGGCCTGTTTTCTGTAGAGAGGATTTACCATTTTCTCAGACAGCAGATGTGACGTACTTTAGGGCTGATCTATTCAGTTATAGGAATTGTATGACGCAGCCTTACTGGGGCAGCACCACTTAGAATACAACTGGGAAATTATGTGTTTGAACATTTCCCTTTGTAAACATCTCCTGGCATGCAGAGATGTAGCTTGTCAAGAAGGCTATGAACAAACCCTTCTCCCAGATATTACTTTCTTTCATGTCATAAGTTTTCTAAAGAGGGGAGCACTCAGATATTTGTTGTTGTTTAGTGGTGTCTGATTCTTCATGACCCCATGGACCAGAGCACGCCAGGCACTTCTGTCCTCCACTGCCTCCCGCAGTTTGGTCAAACTCATGCTGGTAGCTTCGAGAACACTGTCCAACCATCTCGTCCTCTGTCGTCCCCTTCTCCTTGTGCCCTCCATCTTTCCCAACATCAGGGTCTTTTCCAGGGAGTACTGGAGCCTCAGCTTCACAATCTGTCCTTCCAGTGAGCACTCAGGGCTGATTTCCTTAAGACTGGATAGGTTTGATCTTCTTGCAGTCCATGGGACTTTCAAGAGTCTCCTCCAGCACCATAATTCAAAAGCATCAATTCTTCGGCGATCAGCCTTCTTTATAGTCCAGCTCTCACTTCCATGCATCACTACTGGAAAAACCATAGCTTCAACTATACAGACCTTTGTTGGCAAGGTGATGTCTCTATTTCTTAAGATGCTGTCTAGGTTTCTCATTGCTTTTCTCCCAAGAAGCAGGCGTCTTTTAATTTTATGATTGCTGTCACCATCTGCAGTGATCATGGAGCCTCCATTTCTTCCCCTTCTATTTGCCAGGAGGTGATGGGCCCAGTGGCCATGATCTTAGTTTTTTTTATGTTGCTGTCTGAAAGTACTATGTGGTTGCATTAAATACATTAATTGGTGTAAATATATGGCAATATTTTGGCGTTTCCATGTGCTGCTCTGGTTCACCAGAAGCGGCTTTGTCATGCTGGCCACATGACCTGGAAGCTGTACGCCGGCTCCCTTGGCCAGTAAAGCGAGATGAGCACCGCAACCCCAGAGTCGTCCACGACTGGACCTAATTGTCAGGGGTCCCTTTACCTTTACCTTTATGGCAATGTTTACTTTTACAAAACATATAAGATTGCAAAAAGAAGCTGCAATCAGCAACACAGAAAGGGCATCTAGTGTAGGGGTACTTAGGCCTTTCTCTCCCAGCAATTTTCCCCTGTCAAAATCCTTTGTCCAATAAAATTTTCTCCCTGCAATTGAAAAGATATAGGGACATGATTCTCTTAGCCCAGAAATCAAGAAACACGCAAACAGCTGTGATCTACATAGGGTGCTTAACAGGAGCACTCTGAAGAATGCTCTGTAGCCACAGCTTTGGACATGAGAGGGAGGGACTGAATAGTAACATGACAACACATCTTGCTATTCCTAAAATATGGGGGCAAATACGTTGATGCGTTGAATCCGTTGTTGACAGAGTGAATGTGGCTGCCAAATCAGGGCTCACGAGATTCATAATATCGCCCCTATTTAAAATTAGTTACTTACAATCGAAATATTCATGGAAATATTTTCATAATGTTCCTCTTTTGAAGATAAATATTATAGTAAAAAGGTGATACTTTCAATTCAATTTTACTGCAATTCTAAGGGCTAAAATAGATGTTACACCAAGCAAGATCCAGCCTGCTGGGCTTTTTATGAAAAGTAGCCATGGAAAGCTCTTCGCAGAGTTGTAGAATGACAGAGGCTGCTTGATCCTTTCCCTTCTGGTTATTTTCCTACTCCCCATATCTTTTTCCCCCCATATATTCTACCCTGTTCTTCCATCAGACATAGTCTTCTGTGATTCAGGTACACTTCTAAATCAATGGTTTATTCGTTCATAATTATTCACACAATCAGAAGGTTTCTCCCTCTTGCTTTTGAACCAACAAGGCCATAACATTGCATCTAATAATGCTTACTTTGGAGTGCCAAGTGCCAAGTTCTGAATGGCTTTTTATGCAAATTTGCACCACATCCTTTTTTTTTATTAAGGGAAGATAACTGGATTTACCTTTTCCATTTATCCTCCCATTCTGGGGTTTTTAAAAATTTATTTATTTACAACAGAGGGAACAGAAATGGAAATGCATTGTGAAACTTTCAAAGGAGAAGACATTTGTATGCGGTATGCCTAATACAATTTCATGTGATGACCTTCACAAAGAAAAGGAAACTGACGGGAGCCAGTAAACATGGAAATTCAGTGTTGCAGAAGCACTTTGATCAGTAGAATAAAGAGACTTCCTCCCCCCTCCCTTTTAAGCTCCCCAGAATAATTTTAGGAACATGCTATAAATAGGGTGTTGCATAGCATAATGGCAAAGTTTGTAATTTGTTGACACTTCCTTGGTGTTAAGGTCTTGGCAATATGAAGACTTACCATGGAGTCACATGACCTGGACAGCTCCTTAAGCAGACATAGGCAAACTCAGTCCTCCAGATGTTTTGGGACTACAACTCCCATGATCCCTAGCTAACAGGACCAGTGGTCAGGGATGATGGGAGTTGTAGTCCCAAAACATCTGGAGGGCCGAGTTTGCTTATGCCTGTCCTTAAGCATTTAGTTTCAGTTCTAGCAGAAGGTCTTAGACTTGGAGGTTCCTGTGACTAAAGGTCTTTCTCTTAAACTATTCCTCATTTCTCCAGAGTTGCCTGCATGTCCATAGGGGATAATTTGCCAATTGTCTCTTGTAAAGTATGCCATCATATGCACCCTTCTCCCAACTAAGAGGTTGTCTGCCCATCACAAAAAAAGGATAATGATACAATCCCTTCTCGCTGTTACAAAGAAAATATTATCACGTTTGACTGTAGCCACGACATGATGTTTGAGTTTCATCAGAACAAATATTATGGTGGATTATTATATTTGACCTTTTAACTTCTCATTCAACTTCCTCTTCTTTTGTAACCCATGAAAATTCAAAGCTGACAAATTACTGCTCGGTTTTAATAACAATTCACTTAAATGCCTATCACTCCTTCTATACTGGCTTTCAAGGGGGAAATATATAATTTGTGTGCACTGCCATGAATTTAGAATGTAGAAGTGTGAATGTTCAGAAAGCAAATATTTAAGTGCTCGTGCAAGTGAGCTGTTTCCAGTGGAAAAAGTGAGACAAATTTAGCTGCTGTGGTACATGACCCTCTAATTAATTATACTTTCCTTATACAAGGATCTGTTTCCCAGAATTCAGGTGAGGTTTCAAGCTGAATATTTCATTTCCAAGGGTGTGCATACAGCAGAGTGAAGGATTGCTCTTCCTTCAGAAGGACTAATATCCTGGGGAACATATAGCCTGTGCAATGGAGAGGTGAAAAATGACTCTTTCCTTTCTTAGAAGAATTCAGTAGCTAGAATTCTGTGGTGGGTTCTGCTGCCCAAGGAGACACTTTGAGCTTATGCTTATTGAACAGCAGCTGAGCCTCACCGAAACCCATGGTCAAAGGTCAAATCACACTTTTTTAAAGTGTTGCCAGGATTCATCCTGGAACCTTTGTTCATTTATTTGGGTCAGATATTGCTGCCATGGTACCTCCTGCATCATTTTCCTGGGTCCTATTTCTCATCTTCCTCTGTTGATGAAAGAAGCTGTTTCATTTGGCCTTTCAGTAGATGGTGAAGAAGAAGCTGAGGACCAGAAAGAATGGGATGGAGGATGCAATTGTGGTCACCTATCCACATTCCATATGCATTGTTGAAGGTAAAGATGAGGTCTCTGGGTTGCAACCTGACAATTTATTGGTATATGAATATCAGGTTTCTACTGAGATAGGGAGATTCATTGTTGAGGGATTCTTTTGTAAAACTACATTTTAAAAATGCCATCCATTATCATTAGGACCAAAATCACAGCTGAGGAACGAACCATGCCAATCTGTATACATGCATGTTTAATTTATTTTCTGACTCGGAGTATAGTGGAAGATAGATGAAGCCTCCTTCCTCTCTTACACCCTGCTAGATAAGAGTGGTCTTGCTGCCTTTAGCTTTAAGGAATCACACTAAAGGTATTTCTCTATTTTCTGTCAGACTAGTCTGTTGTAATTGCTATGCCTCTTGCAATTATTTCATGAATTTGCATGAATTATGAAACCCCTGTTAGCAGAAACTCCCCATCACTGGTTTTCACATCCCCTGCCTCTTTGCAATATTGAATGGTACTGCTCCCTGGGTTCAGCAAAAATCCTTTGTCAATTGTGATACTTTTCACTATTAAACAGTGGCTGTTGTTCCAGGAAGTTATTTGTTCTCACTTCCTATTGGCTACCAAAAGGGTATTTGTGGCTGCAGCTGTATCCCTGCAGAGCTAGCCATCCAAAGAAATACGTGCTCAGTAATATAGGATTCAATGAACTGGTGTGCCTAGTTTTCAAAAATATTTTGGCTGAAGATGAAGGACAGATTACAAATTTATAAAATAATAGGTTTAATCCCTCTTAGCTTCTTGTCTGTAAATTCCTTATAACCTAATGAAGCTATTTGCCACTTCTTTCTTCTAAGGAATTCTTCTAAAACATCTTGGATTTTGGCCTATTGGTCAAATGGTATCTTTTCAATGTACTTCATGGGTGAACTGGGCATTGAATCTGGGTATCTCATGCTCAAACCCTAACCCTAATCACTCTACCACCCTAGGCCTCCACCGATATTGTCATAACCTTTCTTTTCCTCTTTTTCCCCTTATGGTTAAGCTACATTATTAATTGTAGTGTTGTAAAGTTGATAAAGTCAGTTCCCTTCTCGGTGCATTTGCGTCCTGTTTAGCTTGCTCAGTAAACGGTCAATTAATGATCCATCGCTTTCCTGAAAGAATGGATTGAAGAAGGATGCTCAATATTGCAATCTCGGCAGACTACCTATTGCTGTTGCATTATGCACTCTATCAGAACCTTGTCTTCAATCCCTTAGTCTTAAACCATGGAAATGGGCAGAAAAGTGCTATATATTCACGTCTTTGGAATCGTCTCAGACTTGAAATTGAGGTCCGTAGATGGCAGGAAAAAAATAGCCTTGTTTTGAGAGATGATGATGATATAATAATAATAATAATAATAATAATAATAATAATAATACCCCATCCATCTGGCTGGGTTTCCCCAGCCACTCTGGGCAGCTTCCAACAGAATATTAAAAACATGATAAAACATCAAACATTAGAAACTTCCCTAAACAGAGTTGCCTTCAGATGTCTTCTAAAAGTCAGCTAGTTGTTTATTTCCTTGACATCTGATGGGAGGGCCTTCTACAGGGCGGGTTCCACTACCGAGAAGGCCCTCTTCTCAAGGTACATCATGTGGAGAACTAGACTGGACAAATGGCCACAGTTCAGTGGGTGGGTATAGCCAATGGAGGCTGGGCCATTAGAGCAAGTGTGCCACTGTCAGGCTGCTTTCGGTCAACCCCTACAACCAAGGGGTGGAACTGCCTGTCAGTTTCTTTCCCCCTAGTTCAGCATTGCCTTGTAGACCTCAACGGGGAGGAGGGTGGGCATAAAGCTATAATTAATTGTCTGTGTCTATCATTGGTTCTGTTGCTGCCTATCTGGCTCTCCTTATTGTCTGGTTCCCTGCCTTCTATCTATCATTCCACACATGATTGCATGCAAAAGGTCTCTCTTGCAATCTAGAAATGCTTCATTATGAGGCATCTCACATTTAGAATGTCATATACCAAGGCAAGCCTGTGTTTCATGCTAAAAGCTAAGAGATGATCCAAGGACAACGGGACCAGTAGCTGCAGAGAGTGCCAGTTTGCAGCCTTAAATAGCATGCTGGTTTGCCCCCTCTCCTTGGACCCTCAGACCCACATGGCTTCAGACCCCCTTTGAGAGGAAGAGATTGCCTTGAGCCTCTTTCTGTGGAAGGAGGGCTTTTGAGGCAAATCAGCCCCTGCCGAAAGCAGGGATGTAATTTTTTAGAACAAGCATTTTTCTTTTTCAAAATTAAGTGCAGACTTATTTGAAATGAAATCAATAAGAAGAGGTGAACAATAGATTTTTAAGTGAGTTAAATAAAGTAAAGATACAACCTTTGAAGACAATGCAGAAGAGTGATTGGAAGGGGAAAGCATGCAGCATTGTGGCTGTGCTGGTATTTTTTCAACTCTCTAAAGAGTTGCTGCTATTCTTACACTTGGTTTAGTAACTAATGCTGCAGCAGAACAGTCTAGTGTTAATGTAGAGCAGCCTTCTCCAACATGGTACTTTCCAGATGTTTTGGACTCCCATTATCCCTGACCATTGCCCATGCTGACTAGGAATGATGGGAGTTTCAGTCCAAAACATCAGGGCATCCGGCTGGGGAAAGGCTATGTATAGGATAGCTGACAGAGCCCAAAGCTTTGCTTTAACTCACTGCTAGAAATCTCTGCTTTCATTTCAAGCAGGCTTACAGCAAGAACTACTTTGGCCACAAACCTGTGTACACTTTCTTGGGAGTAAGTCACACTAAACACAGTGGGGCTATGCGTAGACATGCATAGGATTGCACTATTAACATACATTGCTTTTAAAATGTGGCTCCATTAACTCATTTTAGTGCCTGGGATTACCTGGTGGTTTGAGACGCTTGCCACAGGGCCTAGCCAGAAACTCTGATTGTGTCTAACAACACATGTAAGCTTGTAGTTCATCATACATCCATTCAGACAACAAGTTCTCTCTGGGTAAAGTCACACTCTTTTGATAGAAAAATGCAGCTGGGCTTGAAAAAGCTCATCACAACTAATACATGTGAATTGGCTGGATTTTCTAACATTATTACAGGGGAATGATCAGTAATGAAATTAAAACAGAAGGGGTGGAATTTGACTATGTTTTACTCAGAGAAGACCCAATGATGGTCCTGATTTAGTCATGTTCACTAATTTTAATGGGTCTGCGCTGGGTAAAGCTTTGTTACATACCACCTCATGATTAGTGTCAGGGACGGGTGCCAGAAGCAGGTCAGTAATAACTTACACAGTGTCAATGTGAAGTCAACCCTTTATTCAAAAAACAAACAAACAGCTCAGGTAGATCTTGCCCCAACGAGGCAGTTGTTAGGACTGAAGGTCTCTGCCTTCTCATAGTTGCCTAAGCTTCCTCCTCTCCAGAGTCCTTCCCAAGCAATCGTAAACTGCATTGTCTTACCTTTCTTTGTTCTGCCTTCTTCATACCTCTTCTGGTCCTGTGAGACCAGGGTGGAGGGGAGCTGGTCACAACAGGAGAGGGAGACCTCTCCCCCCCTGGCTTCTTCAGCTGCCTGCCTGATCTCTGTTTTTTGGCCACCTCCTCCCCAGGCTCTGAGTCTGAACTGCCCTCTGCCATACCCTCTTCCTGCTCACTAAACCCTGTTATACCTCTTCCAACACCACCTCCTCCCAGTCCGCTCCCTCTGACCACTCATCATCATTTCATGACCAATCCCCTGGCTGTGAGCCTTCTTTCCATGGGAGTCCCCCAACCGGTGCCTTACACCGCTCCTCTGCACCCAACCAGTGTGTGACAACTAGCAAGAACTGTAAAAAGAAGGTCACTGAAATATACTCGGAGTCGAGTGTGAATTTCATACTCTTTATTCAGCTCATAGTAGCAATGAATGAAACTTTCCCCAAAACTTCTAGCTATATATACATTATTTACACAATGGGCCATGCGTGATTGGCTAATTCCGGGCTGCTCCTGCAGGCCAATTAGGTCACTGATTCACTTCCACCTGGAGCTGGATTGGATGGCTCCTGCGGACCAATCAGACTGCTGCATTCTGGATCCTATTGTTCTAGGATTCAGCTCAGTACATAAGTCACATTCATAATACTGGAAGTGCCTGATTTCCAAGACCAGACCCATCCTTTTATTTCCAGGGCTGAGTCACAATCTCCTCAATGTTTGAAAGATAGGCATCTTCTCTTCACACTGCATATATCTGTTGCAGCAAGCATCAATGAATACCACAGTACATGTTGATAGATTCTTCTTGGGTTGTTCACATCTAAAGCTCTTTCAGAACAAGGAATTTGTACCATGCTGCTTTGTAGCTTGGAACCTGCTGCATCCAGTTAAAACAGTATGGAAATGCTGTTTGCAGAATAGGAATGTTAGCCTGGAAAAAGGCTTAGTGACAGCACCTAGCCCATTTAAAAATAAAGAAACAGTTTCACACAATAGGGAAGGCAAGATGTTCTTTCTAGTATAGCGTCAGAAATGGTGGAAGAGAGAGTGCATACATTAGTGGGAATCTATGAAATTAAATTAGACACTGAAGTAATGGTGTCAACAGTCAGGTCAACTGTGGCGCATAATTTCTGAAAGACGGTGCGTGGGGATGAAAGGTCTTCCCACAATAGTATTACAAAACATACTTCAGTGCATGCATTTGTCTACAAGAACTGCAAGTCGAGAGACAACCAAGCCTTTACTGCTGTGTGATAGTTAACTTACACAATATATACAGACATGGGGCTCTTTTAAGTACCACACAAAGTAAGTGATCCTTATATCTATCAAAATATATAAACTCTCTCCAAGAAACTGATATGGCCTACCTCGAAATAGAGGTTAAAAGTGTTGCTTTTCATGCTTTCCCATCTCATTTACAAGAGAAGGTTGAAAGGAAAGGAAAGAGATGTCAATGCAACAAACCACCTTATCAGGGAAAATGTGTGTAGCTAAAGACTGAATTATCGGAGTAAAAGATCTGGCCATTGTGACACATACCTTTGTTACCTCTTGGTTAGATTACCATAACATGCTCCACATGGGGCTGCCTTTGAAAAGTGTTACGAAACCACAGCTGATTCACAATGCTTCAGCAGGGCTATGGAGCAGGACTAGGTCTTCAGAGAATCCGCAACTCCCTTACTACGACTCAACTACATTAGTAAAAACAAAACTTTATAAATGTCTTGTAATACTGAGACCCCAGATGCCGCTGTAGAGCTGAAATCAGAACTCCGTGAAATTTTTCATTGTGAGCTTTAAAACAGGTTTTTCCCAGGGCATTTTCAGAGTGTTTTTATAACTGTGTAGAAGCTGCCCAGCTTCACTGACTTCCCCTGCTGGGCACAAATCAAAGTGGTGGTTATCACCTTTAAAGCCCTAAACAGCTTGGGACTTGGGCATTAAGGTATTTGGGCTTGGTCAGCTTCTATATTGCAAATATATCAGAGGTACATCTTGCGCATATGTGACAGATACTTCTCTGGCTGCACCCAGGCTCTGAAAGTTGCTTCCTAGGAAGGCCCCTCTTGATACAGCTTTGATGCTCTTCCACTAATCTCAGAAAATGTTTTTCTGGTTTTGTTTGTTTTTAGGTTAGCCATATTTATCCATTCATGCCTTTATCTGCTCATCTGACATGTTCTGATGTGCTGTGCAGAAAAGTGGGTCATAACCCACTGAACGAAGTAGGACTTGCTTCAAAATAAGCATGCATTGGGTTGGGCTGCACAGCTCACAGAGATGATAGATTGAATAAAAGTGTATTATCAAGTAAGACTGGAAAGCTCTGTAGACCAAACAGACTAGAAAAAGAAGCTGACACTGAAAAGTGTTGTCCATTACATTTTTAGTGCTGTAACCTAGAGGACACTTTTGTATTTTTACAAAATGGCTGTGTCCTGCACCAACGATCTATAAGATTATAAATCTCCCAAAGGAAGGATGCCCTTGCCTTCTGAGGTTAGGTGAGTGTCTAACAAAGAAGGAACTTTTCCTGTGGTTGTACTCTGTCTAACTCCTTCTCGAGGGAGATGTGCCTGGCATCTTCTTTCCTAGCTTCTAGACACAAGGAACTATTCACCCAGGATTTTGGAGCAAAATTGCCTGGGTTTTGTTCCTCACTATAGCCAACAGCTTGCCATGGTGCATCAGCAGCTGGACTTACTTAGTGGCATATTTTTTTTGAATTATTTATTTGAAATATTTATTCTATATACAGTCTCCTTTTTCATATCTTTTTATTATATTTTATTAGAATCATGGGGAACATGTAGGCAATCATTTGATGTGGGATAGATTAGTTGTCCAATGTTTGCTTGAAGTCCTGTGTCTTCACAGGACTTCACAAGTCCACCATCCCTTTAGGCAACTAGGTCCAGTCTTGTTATAAAAAGACATTGTGTTCATAAGGCTGAGAAGCCTGTGGTCCTAGATGTATTATTAGGCTCTGACACCCATCAGTCTCAACCAGAATTGCCAATAGTCAGGAATTATAGAATTATAGTCCAGAAACATCAGGGGGGGGGTATGAGGGGGAGGCTGCAGGTTCCCAGCCTTAGTATACATAGTGTTCCCTCTCTTACTGTTCAGAAAACCCGCTGTGTATGAAGCAACTCACAGAAGTAAACCAACAAATTCAATATTCCATACAGTTGTACCTCAGTTTAAGAACTTAATTTGTTCTGGAGGTCCGTTCTTAACCTAAAACTGTTCTTAACCTGAGATACCACTTTAGCTAATGGAGCCTCCCGCTGCCGCTGCTGCGCAATTTCTGTTCTCATCCTGAAGCAAAGTTCTTAACCCAAGGTACTATTTCTGGGTTAGCGGAGTCTGTAACCTGAAGCGTATGTAACCCGAGGTACCACTGTATCTGTGACTGTCATATTTCCTGCATGTTACCTAAATATACTCAAATTCGTAAGCATTCCCAAATGCAACTAATTTCAGACACGATATTTGACATTTTGTCATTTCATTGCTGGAGGGCAGGATGACCAAACGCCTTGAAGATCCTCTGGACGTTTTCATTAGTGCCACTTGTAGCATGTGCATTGGCGCAAAGGCTTGCTGCTTTTGTTTGTTGTGGGAGTCATAAAGCCAAGGCAGAGGCTTGTAAAAACTGCAGGGTGCCCCCTGACATTCCTCTGGGCAATGATTACCTTATATGGTAAAGGGGCCATAAAAGCTTGACCGGCTGAGGTAACATGAGATTGGCAAACGGCCATGCGGCTGGACAGAACAAAGGACAATAAAAAGTGACCGGAGAGGAGAAGAAGTCTGAACGAGCTGCTCTCTCTTATTATGGAAATATTACTGGCTTTCTGCGTCTTTATTTTACCCTAAAGAAGTGCCACTTGTAACGGCAGGCTCCGACAGTTTGTTGCCTGTTTCATTTTCCTTGTCATGTGTGACTATTGCTGATTCAGGAGAGAATTCAGAAGAAAGAAAATTAAATATTCACTGCTCAAGCCAGTGCATATGTTACATATGCATTTGGAACCCACTGACGGCAGAGTAGATGTAAACTTCTGGATCCTGACAGCAGTCTGTTAGCACAAGTGAAGAAGGTTAAGGCCAATCTCAGTGGAGGTGCCATGGCCCCACAATGCTATCAAAATACCTCATACCTCAGCCTGAAGAGACAACTGCTGTGAGAAGTGTGAATCAGTGCTGTTTAACAGCACAATGTCAATGTGTGCAGCTGAGTACACTTTCCCCTTCTGGGCACTCTAAAGTGGGTGAACTGGCCACAGTTTCCTGAATATATTTACAAAGCTCCAAACCCTTAGCCTCAAAGAATGCCTCTAGGCGCTCCCCACCAAAAAGCACAGAAAGTGGAGATATGTGACATGTGTGTCTGCTTCTCTTGTTTGCGCAAAGTGAGATTCACAGATCTCACCCTGCCGGGGTCCTCTGAAGCTTGCAGTTTTTGCCATGGGTGAGAAGCATGAACCTCATTCTGAACATTTAGAGCACAACTGGAAGAGCAAGTCAACAGGTGAATTGCTGCTGACTCTGCCACAGCTATGCAAGCAAAGACTAATAGTGATTATGCACTCTGCATGATTCCTGGGAATTCCTCTAAGAGGGTGTCAGGAAAGGAGGCGGGAGATGACCAGGTAGGAACGTTTGTTTCCTGTTATTAAATCCATATTCTGGACATAAAAATTAATCCTGTTACAGCAGATCAGCCCCTTTGAGGAGGACATGTTCATGCTGACTGTTCTCTCCAGTGAAAACAGATGGCTCCTTCACAAATAGATTTTTTTGTTTTATTTAAGTCAATTGCCGTATAATTTGGGTAGCTTATTAGCATTTTCCCACACAGTGGGAATTCTCCCCGCCCAGAATTTGCTACACAACAAGTACAATTCATTGTTCCTCATTTGTTACACATTGTCCTCACCTATTTCCTCAGTGTTTCATTTACACCACATGGGTATCAAATTATCTGAGCTCCAAAAATATATATGGCACAATGCATCCCCGGTGCAGCATGTTGAAGTCCCATTGATTTCTCTTGGGAGATTTAAGTGCTGTAATGGCAGTGGCGTAGCGTGGGTTGTCAGCACCCGGGGCAAGGCAAGTAATTTGCGCCCCCTAACCCATGGATTTGCGCCCCCTAACCAGTGGATTTGCGCCCCCTAACCCTAACCCCCAGATGTTGCGCCCGGTGCGGCCGGCCCCCCCTGCGCCCCCATGCTACGCCACTGTGTAATGGTCTCCCATTGAAATCAATGTAGGCATAAACATGCTTAAGCTTTTGCTGGAACCTGTTTATAATGGTCTATGTCATCTAAAAGGTGGCACTTTTTCATAAAGAGCATCCACTGGCATTGTAACTTTAGAAAGTTATAGGTATTGGTTATTGGTACTTATTGATTGCTTTTTTAAAAATAAAAGGAAAACAAAACAACATCCTTCCCCTCCTCCCCAACAATTTTCTGAGTCTGCTTCATTTTGAATATTTTAGTTATTAATTTAGAAACTGGGCTCTGACACATTTTACTGTTGAATGGTTTCTTTAAATGTAAAGGTTCATCATTGTTTCACCCGATGTTTATGTCTTTAAGGGGCCAGAGCAAAATAACGAGACCCAGCTTTACAGCTGTGAAACATAGCAGGTGCTGCTGAGTTGTATTGATTAAGCTGTGTCAGCAATTGGGTGTAGTATATAAGGAGCAGCACCTAGCTCTCCCATTACCCTGGGGGATGGGTTGGTGGTTGGGTCTGGTTTGTTGTTGATGTATTTAGTGTATAAGGAGTTTTTGTTTTTCTTATTAAAACCTTGTTTAAGTTATTTTTGAGTCCCTTTTTAATGCATAGTCTCCCCAGCAAGCTCCCTGCAGCACTACCATACTGCAAATAGCCAACATCTTTAGCTAATGCCAAGAATAGTGATCTGTTGCTTGATAACAAAAAACACAACAAGAAAACTTAAGCAAAATGTAAGGATTTGGGAGTTTCACTGATTTCAAAGGCAACTTCCATTGAGGTCAATGAGGTTTTAAGTTGCTGGATTTCAGCTGGATTCAGGCGTTTTTGCTTCATTTTTCTTGTTCCAGTTTTGGTACAAGCAGATAAGCATCCAGATTTCTTTTTTTTAATGGGAGGGGATTCAGACTATTACACCAATGTTCCTCAAACTCTGGGCCCGATTTCAAACTAACTATGCCCTCTGGGTTCCTTCCACAAGCATCACCAACGATTTCTTTTTTGGGGGAGGGGGATAACAGATGAAAACATGTTTTCACTTATGTGCAGTGATATCCCCACCTTACAATTTTCTTACAAAGACACACAGCTCTTAGCCCCTCTCCTGTTCTCCCACAACTTCAGCTAAAGATTGAACTGCAAACAGCATTTAATGTGCATATGCATTTCACATTGTTGTTTCTTAACTGACTGTGTAAAAAGTAAGGGGAATGGGGAACACTATGTGTGAGGGCACGGCTTTCCCCCCATGCACCATAGTCCTGCCAAAAATCACTCCCTCTATGAAATGGCTTTTGATCCCAGGAGGGGCACTCAAGCTAATAGTATTAGGCGGGGGAAAGAGCAGCATGCAACTAAAGGCATAACTACCTGCTGGCTGTAGATTACGATCCTGATCATGTTCAGCCCTTCCCCTCTGGCTGCTATGGAAGGGACAAAAACTGTTCTTGTTATAATCTCACACCCATTTAACAAGCAGACTTGATGCAGCATGTATGTAAGACCAGAAGCAATGTCTCTCTCTGTGTGTGTACACAAATATCTGCCAGTGTTTAAGGGTGTGCACATGAAAACTGCAGGAAGCACAGCTGTACCCACAGCATACACAAATGCCATGCAAAGTGTGGAGCTGCACTTATTCATTGCTGAAGTGATGCATTTTGCAGAAATTTATTGAATCTGCGGCAAGACCTGTGCGACTAGGAGCAGCAGCAAGTGGGATGTAATTGATTCTCTAAACTCTTGACTCTCACAGCTGATCCATCAGAGTCAAGAATTACAGTAAGATTAAGTGTTTGGTGGGAGAACAAGACTCCATCCTGAGATAACCGAAGCTCATTAAATATTATAGCAAACAGATGTGGAGTCGTTGATTTCACAGAGAGTTAAGAAAAGAGATAATCATTTTTATGTTCTTGAGTATTCCTCAGGAGTGTTTTGCCTCTCGTAATTTAGGAAACTATCTGGTGTGCTTTGCTGATTTCCTTCCTTTCCTGCTCCTTTTATCGCTCTGAGAACTTAAATGAAACTAACTAGGTCAAATCTAGCCTCATCTCTTTTAGCCTCACTTTTCCAGCATTTAATTGGCCAGCGAGTATTATTTTCAGTGTGTTGGGGAAAGTAGAATCTACTGTCTGCAGAAGATTCTGCTTCTCTCCACTTCACACAGCTTTAAAAGCATAGAAGTTGACGCGCTTTTAACTGTCAACATTTGCTTTTCGCGCAGTCCATAATGTGTTCTGCTACCATCCCAATTCTTGGCATAGGGCCTCTGAAGCCGTTATTTTAAGAATCTCTCCGTGGACTTGGAATTAAATAATTGAGACATGAGGCTGAGTTACTCAATGGACTCAATGTTCAAAGAGCATAAAATCTGGCTTTGCAAAATTATCTAGCTTAACCTAGAAAAGAAGATGCAAGATTCGTCAGTTTTACTTAGCACTTTTTAAAGTGCATGTCACATTTTTGTAAAGGATGAAACAGTACAGATTTATTTTTGGTCATTGGAAGAAATATAAACCAGCAAGGGCAAAAATATGCCCAGAAACCCAACTCCTTATGAAAATTTTGTCAAATATAACGCATTATCAACATAGGTGAATACACATCAGTTCTGGTTTCGTCTTGACTCCCTAGCAAAACATCACAATCACATTTAGAACACAGAATTGGGATAGATTAGATCCAAACAACGTGTTGCGTTAGTCACACTTATTTTAGAAGCTTTGTCAAAGCTGGCTTCTTTTGTTTTGAAGGAAAATAAGCTGTATGGACCTTCCAACTGGAATGTGCTTCAGTCTGGATCAGGGGCCTTAGCCAGCTTCCCACTGAGAGGAAGTCCTGGTCCTGGTCCACAGCTATTATTTGCCCCCTGCAAGGGCTGCTTACTGCAAATAGCAACAACTCTGCCAATCAAATTCCAAACATCCTTTTGTCTCATGCACACCTATTATTATTAAAGTTTGAAAGAGAATGTAATTTAAGATCCAGTATCTTTTTATCAAAGATAATAAAACTAATCTAAATTAAAAACAGAAACCAAAAGGGAGAAAAAAAGAGAGAAGAGAGAAAGGAAGAAAAAATAAAAAGAAAGAACTTCTGATTCTTCATCTGTCTGCTATATATAGAAAATTATTCAAAACACGCCCTGATATTATTATCAAAGGACACATATAGTTTTTTAAAAACAAATACATAAAGACATTTTGAATATTACTTTATCCCCAGTGTGTGATATCTTTACAGAATAACTTTCTAGGATTTCTCCATCCCGATGGCTTTCAAAAGCTCCAAGCACCACACTTGTATTATTTCCTAGCAATGCAATAGCGTGGCGACAGGAGTCATGCTGAGATTGCTCTGATACTGAACAGTTCACATTGCTTGAAGCTAGGAAAGAAGACTTTGGCTCTGCCTTTTTCACACTTCCCATGGGTTTCTTAACTGGCTCTTTATGCCTGATTCCTGGCCAGACAGAAAGGGCTGGAGCTTTAGCTACTACACAGAGGCAATGTTGCCTTTGTTCCTTCTAACAAGGTATTTTCAGGTCCTTATAGGTGGTTAACGAAAAGGAGCCTTTGTTTCTCGCTTGTTATTTTAAGCACTGGGGCTATCTCCTTTTTTGTATTCAAAAGAAGAAAAATACAATTGACATAATGTCAGTGAAGGTACTGTGTATGCACATTTAGAGTGTGACAGCTCATCTATTCAACTCAAATTAGATTTCTCCTCTGATTGTTTCAGTAAAGACAAAATGTAAAGCAATTCTGCTGGTTAAAATGGAGAGTGCTATTTTTAAAAGGTCAGATTAACTTTATTTTAGTGTTTGGAGCAGCCAAAACCATTTCTTATTCCACTCACAGTAAGATCATATTCATAAGTCCTTTTTTTAAGGGGAATAGTTCATAAGTGAATTGTGGTTAGAAAAGGGTAAGTTACAACTTCAGGAAATCTTGTTTAGAGGTCAGTGTTTCGAAAGAGTGATCGTGTGAACTCACTATGTTGTAATGAGGTTTATGCCATGAACATTGAAATGCAGAACTCAAAAATGGTAGCAAAATTGAGTTCTGGGTTCTGACTGTATTGTGCTTACACAAGCAATGGCGTAAATAGAAACATGAAGTTATTTCTCTTCTTAATACCATAGAATTGGGTTCAAAGCTTCTGCTACTGAATAGGTAAAAACAAAAAAACTTGATAGGGGCTGGGGATGGGAGGGGAGGTTGATTCAGTTTGCATTTAAACATGAATTTGCCAAAATCACACTTTTAAAAACAATATATGAACGAAAATATAGCCTTACCAAAAAAACAAAAAACAAACGTACTTCTCTGAATTTTGCAATGCAGTTCTCCAGCCAAGTAATGTGTACAGAAGCATGTGTATTTGGGTAAATGCATGCATAAAATACAAAATACCTAATGTACAAATTGCATTATTTTAGTGAAAATTGCTTACAAAATGTGCATATTAGTGAAAATTGCATACAAAAATATGTTTATTGGGATAAATTCATACTGTAATGCTGATGAAATTCTAGGGAATGGAAAAATAAGAAATTTGTAGAACCAAAATTAAGAGATTTGTCCATTCCAGGTTGAAACTCACTACTTAGCACCATATGTGTAATATTAGTAAGGTTCCTGAATGGCTCTCATGATGTGGTGATATTTTGGAAGAAGCAGGATTTGAGGTGGCCTAAGTTGGCACAGTCACTGAATTTATTTTACTGGTTGAGGGAGTATGAAGAAGTGGTATTACTTTGAAATAAACAAAGAAACCTGTACAGTGGTACCTCGGGTTACATACATTTCAGGTTACAGACGCTTCAGGTTACAGACACCGCTAACCCAGAAATAGTACCTTGAGTTAAGAACTTTGCTTCAGGATGAGAACAGAAATCGTGTTCTGGCAGCGCGGTGGTAGTGGGAGGCCCCATTAGCTAAAGTGGTGCTTCAGGTTAAGAACAGTTTCAGGTTAAGAACGGACCTCCGGAATGAATTAAGCACTTAACCCGAGGTACCACTGTATATCGTTTGGTTTGGCAATTATGTGGTTAATTTGCTTCCTGGAGCCAACCTTGTCTGTCAGGTAAACACTTCAGGAGATGAAGGTAAAATATGGATTGAGGGTGGTCTGGTCAGTAGAGTGGATTAAGGCAAAAGTGAACCTTTTGTTGTCTGGTATGTTCATGGATTGAAGTGTAGCTCAGGGAGATAGATAGGGAGCTGCTTGCAGGAGATCAGAAGGACACACAGGAAGATCAGAAGAACTCAAGCTTGGTGCAGGAGGAAGGAAAGTGGGCTGCTAACTGACATAATATCATAAGAACTCTAACTGAGAGAATCTTGCTTAGCAGAATTTCACCAAGTAAGAAACAGTTAGATGGGAAGAGCCGTGTTTAATTTGCTTTTTCCCATCAGTATTTTGCTCTTGGGGATTGATTGGTGTGCAGGTAACAATTCAGATGCTAAACCTGTTTTCCTAAGAATAATCTCTCTCTCTTTTTAAAGTAAACTTTTATATTAGGTTCACAAAGCCTATGGTCTCTTTTTTGGTGGTTTTGCCTACCTGCTGCTTAAGAGCCAAACTTCAATGTGGTCTTGAGGAGAGCTAGAGGGGAGCTTAGGTTGTTTGGAGGAGCCAGCCAGGGAGAATAAAAAATTCCATTTGGTGGCAACAAAGAGGTCAAGGGGAAGAGAAGCACAAAGGAGAGTGGGCACCCATAGGAAGGTAAAAGGAAAGGATTCAATGGTGTCAATTGTGCTTAGGATAGGGCACAAAATGGAAGAATGAAGGAGGTAAGATATTCTACTTTACTTAAAGCTCTGGTTTTCCTAATTAAGGAGGAACCCCACCCAGGAAGAGATGGAAGGTGAACTCAGAACATTTTATACCTTTTTGAAAGTCTGACAGTTACTAGAACAGCTCTCTGACTTTCAATGTGTCATTGAAAAGCAAAAGCAAAAAGCATTGGGAATACAAATGTCAAAATGTCAATGAAAATGTTGTTCTCTTTCAGTTCCTTTTCCTTGAGAACAAGGGAAGTTTATATCGAAGCATCCTGTCTTAGGATAATCTTCCACTAAGGCCTTTCATTAACAGATCTGTTATGGAAGATAGGTTTGAAGCCTTTGCAAAATTTCTGGTAGTTGTCATATCCTCACAGTACACAAGGTTCCCCACAGAGTGTGATTCAGCCCCAATGGGGATTGCCCTGGAAAATGTGGCGTAGTTGCTTCTGAAGCTACACAGGTTCTTCAGTGTTATCAACCTATCACATCATTTATGATGTTTTCTGCTGAAATTAATCAAAAGAACTCGTGGGGAGTCTCAGTCTGTTTGCAAGGGTTTGTGTTGAAACTGTCTTGATGTGTAGAAGTTGGCGGGAAGAGGGAAGAATGTCAAGTAATATCTTAGTGGATGATTACCCACAGAAGAGAAAACAAATTATAAGAAATGCTGAATGGTTGAACTACATCACACAGTCAGGCCACCATCCTTTACTAGGGACTTGTCTCCAAAGGAACTCAGTAGGACACCTTTCCAAGTAAATATATATGAGAGCAGAATGTAAAAATTCAAAAATCACCATCATCATTAGCATGTGTATACATGTGTACACCTATGACTTGTTTGGTGTATCTTCTATATATACAACTTGGTTTAAATAGCATCCTTACTCTTTTGTTGTGTGTGTTGTGTTTAATGCTATCCATGTTTAATTGTTTTATGACTTCCCCCCTATGCTTTCAGCTTCTCTTATTTTTATATGTAAGCCACCTTGGGGGGGGGGGGCAAAATGGGACATAAATAAAAATAGAATAAAAATAATTATGATTATGATTTTTATATTCTAAGAAAGCATAATTTGGGGAGTATATACTTCTGATGAAATACTATTTCACTTATTAGATACTATCATTTAGATATATTAATTTTAAAGTGCTAATCACCCTACTTGTCTGGAATCAGTAAGGAATATTAATTGATAATATTAATCAACCACACAGGGTACTTGTTGGTTAGCAAAATACCTTTAGACACCATATTGTTCAGTATGGGGACTTAACGTTTTGCTTTAGGGTATGGGTAGCCCAGTTCCCATGATCAGCAGGAGCTTCAGGGAAAACCACAAACAACTTACATCCCATCACCACAGCTGGACAGTACAAGCCCCTCAGGGTAATGTTCTCATTTCCAGGATGTCCTCACCTCTCATGAATGAATGAGGATAGCCCTCCCTGACCTGGTGTTCTCCTGAGGTTTTGGACACCAATTCACATCAGTCCCAGCCAGGGCAGCCAATAGTCAGGGATGTAGGGAGCAATACTACAAAATATCTGGAGAGCACCAGATGAAAGCAGAGCTACCATATCTCATGGTTCAAGAGGCCTTGCTTCAGAAAAGCATAGCTGAATATCTGCCCCAACTCAGTCTTACAATTGCAGAACACTGTCATCTATTTACAATATTCTTTCTTTTCTTTTACTAACATCGCCTTTTGCCCTTCCTTGTTCAAAGAATTCTATAGTCTTGTGCAAAAATGCTTCTTACATAATTAGAAACCATGTGAGAGGAGAACTTGGGTGGCTCCACCTCCTCTCAGTTGCCCAGTCCCATGGTGAACTGCATGTTGGAGGGCATAGGTCTATAGTGGCAGGTGGGGAGACAGTTTCCTTGACCCATGGTGGCTCACCAGACAGTTTAGAACTCTGTGGAGGGTCCTGAATTTTGGGCACCTCCACAACTACAGCAGAACTACTGTGGACATTTCTCCTCCAAAATGTGGAGGAATGCAGGGCCGGTCTTGGGAATGCAACTGATGAGCAGTGCAGACTAAGATGTCCCTTGCCTGTGGACTTAACACATGAGGAGGAGGAGAACTGAACAGAGCTTTTTCACACAGCACAAAGTTAAAATGTGGGATTTGCTATCAGAAGAAGTAGTGATAGTCGGCGACATGGCTCGGCGAAGAGAACTGGACTAATTCATTCTGGATAACTCTATCAGCTGCTATGAACTCTAGTGGCTGTGTTTTCCACCTCCACAGTTGGAGGCAGCATGCTTCTGAATAGCAACCACTGGAAGCTGCAGGAAGGCCAAGTGTTGCTTGTACTCAGGTCCTGCTTGCAGAGTTTGCCACAGGCAGCTTGTTGGCCATTGCAAGAACAGCATCCTGGACCAGAAGAGCCACTGGCCTGAACCAGCAAGCTCTCTTTATGTACTTACATGCTTCTGAAATGTGCATAAGATGGCACTCAAGAAAGTCAGAATGACAAATCTACTGTTGCTATTCTTCTCTGCCCTGCAGGAAATGCAGGTGGTGGCCACTGACTGTTCTGCTGCCAGCATGAGGATCTGAAGTGGGAAGGTAAGAGGAGGGTTATATTTAGAATTATTGTTTTCTTTCTTCTCCCCATTGTTTCTTTTAAAGGCAAAAGTAGGAAATTGCTGACTAGACTATTTAAAAGTATTCATATGTATATTTGTATGTGAGTACAGAAGTGTGTTTTTAAAAAACTAGGTATGTCTTAAGTAAAGTTCTTTTTTCAAATATTGATAAAACAGCTTCTCTCAGCACAGCTTTTCATTCAGTTGACAGGCCTCTGCCAGGCACCTGAGATTTCCAGAATATCCATAATGAGATAACAGAAAAGGAAGAAATATCTACAAACCAGGTCTTCTTAGAACAGGAAGCCACTTGTATTGGCAAACTGACAGGCAACTCTATTCAGTTTACCTTCAAGTTTCCGGAGTGTGGTTTTTTTTTTTTTTTTAAAAAAAAAAAAAAAACTCCTGCTATTTTCTTTTCAGTGTGAAATCTCTAGTATTTTCAGGGTATGTAACAGGGTTGTGTGTTCCCATTTGCACCAGGCCTGAACAGTCCTTAAAAGGGGCCATATAAACTTTACATGCCAAGATTATATCATGACATACCAATTAAATTGGGATTTTGTTTTTTTAAAACCTTTTTCCTTTTTTGTAGCATTTTACATCTTTAAATAAAAAGGGGGGAAAGGAAAAATATTAAATCATGGCATACCAAATATTTTGAACACCTGGAACTGGGCTGGAAACTTTTTCTTAATATGCTGCTCAATCTATTATTTCAGCTGTAGCCATGCTATAGAGCCTCATTCCAATTTCCAGTCCTCCAGTTGTTAGACTCCATCAGGGGTGTGTGGTCACACAATATCTAGAAGGCCTCAGGTTTGCACCCCCTATATTACAGCCACCAAACACATTCTATTTCTGTATGCCATGGAATAGGGTTTCTCATAACATGAGATGGATGGCAACATTGTTTCTGTGGTAGACACACTGCAAATGGTGCTTGATCCATGTATTGCGATTCTTGGTCATATTATGCTCCTTACTCTCATATAACTCTTCTTCCCTAGTCCTAAGACAGTAAGTTTAATAAGTAGTATAGTGGCCCTCCTAGCTTCCCATATCAGGAACTACCTGAGTACACACTATAACTTTAAAGCACATTTCCCCCTCAAATATTTCTGGACACTCTGGTTTGCTCCTCACGGAGCACAATCCCAGCAGTTCTTAACAAACTACAGCACCCAGAATTCTTTGATGGTGGCAGGGTGTGTGTGCTTTGAATGTGCTTTACAAGCACACAGCCACATGTGTTTTTTTTCACTTCAGTCCTGCATTTTTCCATGTAGCAGCCTTAATTATAAGGGACACAGGTGGCGCTGTGGTCTAAACCACAGAGCCTAGGGCTTGCCGATCAGAAGGCCGGCTGTTCGAATCCCCGCAACGGGGTGAGCTCCCATTGCTCAATCCCAGCTCCTGCCAACCTAGCAGTTCGTAAGCACATCAAAGTGCAAGTAGATAAATAGGTACCACTCCAGCGGGAAGGTAAATGGTGTTTCTGTGTGCTGCTCTGGTTCGCCAGAAGCAGCTTAGTCATCCTGGCCACATGACCCGGAAGCTGTATGCTGGCTCCCTCAGCCAATAAAGCGAGATGAGCGCCGCAACCCCAGAGTCGGCCACGACTGGACCTAATGGTCAGAGGTCTCTTTACCTTTACCTAAATGACATATAAATGGTTGAAATGAAATACTGAAATAAAATACCAGAGAACTGGTTCTGGTAAGCTGCACAGGTATACTTTTCCTTGGGGAAGTGGAAGTGGAAACATACCTGAGGAGTGAACTAAAATACAAGTACTATTCTCAGTATGCTAAAGACTATAGTTATAGTGTGTGCATGGGTGGGTGGGTGGAGAGATACAGATACAGAGCAAAGCATCCTTTGAAAAACAATTACACAGCTGAAAGCAAAAAAATGTAAGTTTTAGAACACTTAAATCCAATCCGTTCACCTTCACTATATCTCAACGTTTAAAAGGACTGTATCATTCTTTTTATAACAGCCTTTTATTTCTTTGTGAAAGTAAGCCCCAAATTACTTTGTGAGTATTGATCTTACGGTACATAGAAGGGAGCATTTAATTTTATATTTAATTTGTTTCTTCATTGTAACCAACACAGTCTACTTCCATTGGATGATTGATTTAAACACTCAGGCTAAAAGGCTGTGTTCCATAATACTACTTATTTTATTGCAAAGAAAACATGTCTTTAGCTGTGTATTATCGTAGTATAACACGTCTCTTTCCTTGTATTTAAGAACAGCTTTGCACACACACAAAAGTGCAGAGAAACATGCTTAAAAACAGACTTGTGCTGTAATGACAGGACCCAAGGCATGCTTCATTAGAATCAATTCCCACTGGTTTCAGCGGCCTTACTTCTCGCAAAGTGTGCATAGAATTGCAGTCTAGCAGTACATTCTTTACATGTTGACTCAGAAAGAAATTTCACTGCATTCAGTGGAATTTACTCCCTACCACAACCCCAGAGTTGTTCATGACTGGACCTAACAGTCAGGGGTCCCTTTACCTTTACCATTAAGAATGTTTAAGGTGTGGGGAAAGTCACTGGCTTGGTAGCCCCCAAACTCGTGGCGCAGGGCTGCCCACAACAGAAGAGCATGCCACAGCGCTCCAACCGATGGGCAGCCTCTTCCCCGGACTCAACTCTCAGGCCCCAGACTCCCGGCCTGGCGCCCCTGAGAGCCTGGCGTCCAGGTGCCCCGCACACCTAGAGTCTATGGGTGAGATGGTCCTGGGGACTGGCATGGTTCTGAGGAAGAGAACTGGCATTCACAAGTACACAAAATTGTCCCCCTTTCACCTAAAATGTTAGATGGCATGTGTATAATTTGTGTTACTGTCCAGGTCCACAACACTATTTTCAAATCTTAGAAATTAGAAACATTTTTATTTTCTTGTGGGAAGAGCAGGCTATGCTATGGTAGATCCCATCAGGAAAGAATCTGGAATTTTGCTGGACACGTATCTCATTCATCTGGAAGTTTGAGGCCTGGGCAACTTCCTCATTCTCCTTGCCTGGTTCAGATCTAGGTTTGGTGTTCCACATGGTTCAGAACTATTGTTTATCTACATTTCTGTACCATGCTTCAGAGGTGTAGGTGCTCTGAGGCCTGTTACCACCACCTCCACTGCTTCCACACAAGGAAGATAGTAAAGCAAATCCTTTCCTCCTCTATTTGATCAGGGGTAAGCAGTGATCAGGGCCAGTGCAGCCATTAGATGGGGTGAGGCCTCTGCCACAGGCAGTGGAAGGCCCTAAGGGGGCACCTCTGTGGGTTCCTTTCCTGCCCTGAGGCACCAGCATCGGTGCCAATTCCAGGTGAGATCTTGCTGAAATTGCTCAAAATCCTTGCAGAGCATTTGGGATATCACCTGAAATCAGCACTGATACCGTCAGTGGAGGCAGTGGGGCAGGTGGTACAGTTGGTGGCAGCGGTGGCAGGGCAAGGCAGCATTTCCCATTTTGCCGCAAGCGGCAAAATAGGATGTGTTGCCCCTTGGTGGTGATAGCAACAGTGCACTGTGTCTTACCAAGCCTGGTGAAGTCCTGCTTGTCAACAAGTGACTTTACTGTACTAAACCCAAGCTTAGCAAGGAGCATCTGTTGACACCATAGCCACTCTGAGGTAAGGCTGCCATATGTCTGGAGTTTCCTGGACATTACCAGGATTTCAAAGGTGGAATCGACGTCTGGGGGGGGTGTGTGGATTTTTGAACAGTGGTGCTTTGTCCTGGATCTTTGACAAGCCATTAGGAAAACTGCAGGGCTTTGGGTGTTTTTGAAGGGCCAGCGGGAGCTCAACAACTATCAAGGTATGGCAACTCTACTCTGAGGAGAAGAATAGTGCAACAGGAGTGATAGCACAACAGCTATTGTTAAGTAGAGGCCCAGACCTGGAATTCAGATGCAGTTTGATTATTATTATCATTATTAGCCTATGTGTGCCAGACTTCAGTGCAAGTATATAGTAAAGAGCAATTGCAAAATAGGACCCTCTGAAAAATTCAGTAAATAAGACAGGGCAAGTGCAAACAAAAGTATTGCCCAGAGTTGTGTGCCTATTACTGAGCAGTTCTTTTTAAAACAGAAAAAGGCCCACAGCATATTCAAGTGAGCTCTTTCCAGTCCCCAAATCTAGGTCCTTCTAGAACCCACTAAAACTAGCAGAGATGCCAAATGCAAATTTTGGTTTCCTTTGCTCTGCCTGCAGCATCAGTAGTGCTGGTGAGTAGGTCTGTATTTTGGAAAAAAGAACAGCTTGCTAGTAGGAAGTTGGCTTGGCACCAGAAGACTCTCTTCCTGATTCTTTTCTCTCAGAAAATATTATTGAAAGGGGAGAAATCAATGGTAGTGTTAAGGAAAAATTTAAAGTGTTGTTTTCTCAAGCTTAAAGCAAAAAATTAAAAAAAAATATTTCTTATATTTTTCCCAGGTTCCCCCTGCATCTGTAAATTGGTGACTGCCATTTGCTGTGGGCTCTATTAAATGGGGAAAGACCCTCTACTATGGTATTTTTCTCTGCTCTGCCCCAATTTTTGCCTTCTGCAGAGACATTAGGTAGGGTTGCCATGTTTCAAAATGTAACATTCATGAGTTGTTGAGCTTTCTTTAGGAACACCTCAAAATTGTTGAGCTTTCTTACAGAAACCTCCCCCCAAAATAGTGATTTTAAGCTTCTGGAGCTGTTTCCGCTGCTTTTTCCAGCGTGTTGCCAACACCTTTTTTTCACCCCAAAACCAGGACATCTAGAGGCCTACATTAGGTCTCTAATAGTTAAAGCTGCAGTCCTAGATGTATTTACATGGGGGTTAACTTCTGAGTAGGCATTATTGGATTGCACTTTAAATATTTGGTTTCAGAGCAGTCCACATAGCTATACATGCACACACATGCCATTGCTCTTCTGCTTTTGTAACCACCCCAGCACAATTCACTGTTTTGACTAATCCTGTCCCAGCATTTAATGAATATGTATTGCAGAAGCAGGGAGATGATCAGAGTTGCACCCTTCCCATCCTCAGCTTCCATGCACACTCAGCAGCCTTAAACGTATGGAAGTCAGTGATAGGGCCAGCAGGAGTGATCTACATGCTCATAATGGACTAGATGAATGAATAGGGCTGTAGGAAATAGGATAGCTCCGCTAGACTTCTAATGCTAATATGATATACACTACATTGCCCCACAAATCCCTAATATGCAGCAGCAGCAGAATGTGTGGACACAGAATTGCATGCAAGAATCTTTGCATACTGCAGAAGAGCGGCACTGAACTGAGGAACCCCAGAAGGCATCATAAATTTAGAGAGGGTGGGATTCAGAAGATTGGAACTGTTGCTTTAACAAACAGTGGGAACCCTCAAGGAAACAAAGAGCAACTGCTGCAGAGAAACAGAGTCAAAACCCAATCTTTTGGATGAGATTTCTGTTGTAATCTCAAGCCTTGTCAGAGGAATTTGCCACTCTCCAGGCACCCGGCTTGGATTACTTGTTGACCTCCCTGTCTGCGACTCCCGGCAGGAGACAGGCGAGGTCTCTATCGGCGATCCTCCTCAAACGTGAGAAGAACACACCACTCTTCCCTCCTCCCTGTCTTCCCCAGGAGGGGGAAAGAGACAGACAGAAATGTATTTACATGCCTTTATTTCTGTCTATGCAGCAGTACAGAGAAACACATCTGCACTCTCCAAACACCAACAGCAGAGAGAGAGACTCCACCCCTGTACTTCCAGTACAGATCAGATGACACTCTGAGCTAACATCCGGTGCTCAGTACAGTGAATAGACTGTCCCTTCATTCCCACGGTACAGTCCCAAACATCAACATCCTGTTTGGCTTTCCAGCCAGCTGCAGCTCGCTGCTGCATTGCTCCTTTTTCGTAACAATTTCCAGGGTAATCTATGCATCAGAAGTAGGTTTCACAAGGCATCCCAGATATATGCAGCTTTGAACTTCGGTGCCTACCACTGTCACTTGCCCTCCCTATTTGGAACTGATGCAAACAACAACAACCTTAACTATCACTTCCTGTGCTGCTAATCTAGATCCTTGCATATTTTAACCAGGTGATTTATCTGGCCCAGCCTGGAGATAATCCAAGTATAGATGGCCAGCCTCTCTTGATTTGGAAGGCTAACTTCTTCTTTACACAGTAGTCTGTGGCCTAGCTGGGGGTCAGCTTTGTAGTACGTTTGGCACCGTTGGAGATCAGAAAGAGATTCAATATTTGCACTCAGGCATGCCATGACATATGGTGGACTGGGCAGGAAACTACAAAGCACATCTGCCTGGTGAGCACTTCCCTTTGCTGCCACTGCCATTGAGGAGAAATAGAGCCAAGAGCCATGGCAATTGGACATTAGCCCAGGTTTATCTGACACCATGTACTGCACCTGACATTCAGATGATAGATAGCTTAGAGAAGAGGCTTGCTTCTCTTGCCTGAGGAATACTCTCAGACCAAATTGATAACATTATTCAGAAATAATTTTTTCCCTGTGCCAGGTTGTTCTTTACAGGATCTGTCAGTGTGAGGCCCATATCATCAACTTATAAATCTGATTTATTTGTTTATTATGAGCCACTTTGAGAACAATTATGGTTGAGAAGAGGTATATAAATTTTGTAATAAATATAAATATGCACATTGACATTTACATTCACTCACAGAGAGCTTCCCTGGATCCCACCCCTCCTCCTGACGAAATTACACTGGAAATAAGTCATTCTGTCATAGTCAGTGTAATCGTTTGTGGACCATGCTTGGTTGTGGTGAGTGTGCAGTGTCCGTGACAGTTTCCCGTTAGCAAACATGCCCATGCACTCAAAAATCAGGTTAGGGGGTGCCTGATTTGCATCCTAGTTTCAAGTGGAAAACACAGGTGCAGCATTCTAGGATGGGATATATGTTTCTTACATCATGAATGCAATTTTCATAGGACCATCCAGGAGAAGAAAAATGTGCGTAGGGACATCTGGCTAATAATTAAACCCTTAGAGGTTTAATTCTTTCCCCGCCCCCACCCAATGCAGATAATCTTCTTGATAAAGGATTCATTCCTTAGGGGAATGAATTATTCTTTCTTTTTATTTAGTTCATTTGGCTAGCATTCACAGAAACAGCTCTGTCTTCTATTGCGTGTGTTGTTCCATCTCTTCAGTGATATTCATTGAAATCTCATTTCACCAGAACCACCAGTGTTCTGTTCAGACCAAAAAGCTAAATTGATAGTAAACAATGTGGTGACGGAGGAACTCAATATTGAAAAAGGGACACGACAAGGGTGCCCTCTATCCCCATTATTGTTTATCTCGGTCCTGGAGGTGCTTTTGAATATGATTAGAAGGGACCGGTCAGTTCGGGGCATTGAGGTCGGAGTGAAACAATATAAACTGAAAGCATTTGCAGATGATTTGGTACTAACATTACAGGAGCCAGTTTCTAGCACAAAAAGAGTTTTGGATTTAATATCTGAATATGGTCGGGTGGCGGGATTTAAGTTGAACAAGCAAAAGACTAAGGTCTTAGCTAAGAACCTAACGTCTACAGAAACAGATGAGTTTTTGAAAGAGACAGGATTAAATGTGGTTAAAAAGGTAAAATATTTAGGGGTGTTCTTGACTTCTAAAAACTTGAATTTGTTTAAGGACAACTATGAGAAATGTTGGTCAGAAATCAAAAGGGATTTGGAAACTTGGACAAGACTAAAACTTTCCTTGTTAGGCCGAATAGCAGCTATAAAGATGAATGTTTTGCCGAAAATGTTATTTTTGTTTCAGACCCTGCAGATTGTGGACAAAGTGGTATGCTTCGAAAAGTGGCAGAGGGATATTTCTAAGTTTGTTTGGCAGGGCAAAAAGCCCCGAATTAAGTTTAAAATACTAACAGATGCGAAAGAAAGGGGGGGATTTGCCCTGCCAGACTTGAGGTTATATTATGAATCTGCAGCCTTCTGCTGGTTGAAAGACTGGTTTTTGTTAGAGAACACCGATGTCCTAGATCTGGAAGGGTTTGATAACGCTTTTGGGTGGCATGCGTATTTGTGGTATGACAAGGTTAAAGTTCATAAAATGTTCAAAAACCATATTGTTAGAAGAGCAATTTTTATGGTCTGGACAAAATATAAAGACTCATTGGAGAGTAAAACACCAAGGTGGCTTTCACCGGCGGAGGCCAAGGCACGTAAGAGACTTAACATGGAGGCCTACTGGCCAAAATATTGGGAACTAATTGAAAAAGATGGTGACAATTGGAAGCTGCAGAGTTTTGAAAATGTAAAAAGTAAGGTGCGAGACTGGTTGCATTATGCTCAAATTCGGGAAATTTTCAAAACAGACAAAAAGGTTGGGTTCCAGGTGGAAAAATCGAAATTAGAGACAGAATTGTTAGAACCTAAAGACAAATTACTTTCAAGAATGTATAACTTGCTGCTTAAATGGAATACACAGGATGAGACAGTCAAATCCGCCATGATAAAGTGGGCACAGGATATTGGACATAACATTATGTTTGAGGACTGGGAAAGGTTATGGACCACCGGATTGAAATTCACGGCATGTAGTGCCCTGAAAGAGAAAATATTATGAAAATGATATACCGGTGGTACATGACCCCAGTCAAGCTTGCTAAGATATATCACCTGTCTGATAATAAATGCTGGAAGTGTAAAGAGGCGGAAGGGACGTTCTTTCATCTCTGGTGGACATGTCCGAAAGTGAAGGCCTTTTGGGAAATGATCTATAATGAGTTAAAAAAGGTATTTAGATATACCTTGCCTAAGAAACCGGAGGCCTTCCTTCTGGGCATTGTAGACCAGAATGTGTTAAAGAAGGATAGAACTTTTTTTATGTATGCTACAACAGCAGCAAGAATTCTCATCGCAAAGTGCTGGAAGACACAAGATTTACCCACACTGGAGGAATGGCAGACGCAGTTGATGGACTATATGGAACTGGCGGAAATGACTGGCAGAATCCGAGACTTGGGAGAAGAAAAAATGGAAGAGGACTGGAAAAAATTTAAGGACTATTTACAAAAATATTATAAGCTGTATGAATGTTAAGAAAATGCACTTTTTAGGAAATATTAGCCCCAGCAATGGTAATTAGGTGAAATTAAAATTAAGGCACAAGAAAAGAGAGGTGAAATTAAGAAAAATCTTTATTGCATTACGTTTTAATCACAATATATAAGATCATGGTCACAATAACTTTGACTTTGGTAACATGAAATTGAAAGATACAATAATGATCTGAAAGATACAATAAGTAATGAAATAAGATAATAAATAGCTGAAGATTTTGTATTATGAACATTGGGTTATAAATATATTGAAAAGGGTAACATGACAAAATGAAAGATACAATAAGTGATGAAATAAGATAACAAAATGCTGAAATTGGTATTATAAATAATGCAGATTCGGGAAGATGTGGGGAAGTCCAAAAGATTCTGTAAAAGAAATATGATTTATGAAACTTTTGTATTTTATTCTTTGTTCTTTTTTATTCTGTAAAATTAATAAAAATATTTAAAAAAAAAAAAATAAAGTGATGGTGTGTGTGTGTGTGTGTGTGTGTGTGTGTGTGTGTGTGTGTTGTAAGGAACCAAGTCCTTAAAAAAAAGCGCGTGCGCACACACCCACACACCCACACACCCACACACACCTTTCTCTGTTGTGCTAGCAACAGAGTTTAAATCAAGCAATTTATTCTTCTCTTCCTAACACCAGCCATATTTTTAACAATGACAATAATTTCTTGGATGGCTAGGAGGAAATGATCAAAGGTTCAGCAGCTCTTTTAAAAGTATCAAACCCACAGTTGGTGATGCAGTTGTACCCCCCAGCCCCCAATTTGGGTTACCAGTATGGACCAATGCCAGGAATGAGCCATGAAGAAAGCAGTGGGTGGCCTTAAGCAAGTCACTCTTTCTCAAACTAACCTACCTAAAAATGAGATAAAATGGGAAGCACAGCCCTATTGGGCTTTAAACTGTTGCCTGTTCTTCCCAAGCCACTTAATTGAAAGGGAAAGCTGCAGCTCATCAATGACTTAGAAGTGATGGTGCCCTTTGAAAAATGTTTCCTTTTGTTTAGTATCCAATCTGAGTCCTGTGCAAATCACAAGTCTGGAGTTGGTACCACATGGTGAATCTCAGTTGGTTTCTAATAAAGGTAAAAAGCTTCAAAAGCAATCACTCAGTTCTTATCTATCTTTCCCCACAAACCATTTTGAACTTCTGCAATGTACAGCTATGGACCTTAACCTTTCCCAGGGACCGATCTGTTATATAGTCTTGAACACACCTAATGATACTTGGAATATTTCATCAGATTACTCAAAGGCTATTTTCCCCTGCACAATTTATCATGTTTACTATGAAATGTGTATTGTGCCAGATACACCATTACACAATCTCTCTGGTGTAATATACGCACTATTCCAGTCAACATCACTCATGAAAAGCAGTTTTATTTTTATTTATTTTTTCCTCTGGTAGCTCTTAACAGCTTTAGGAACAGAGAAACTTAAAGCAGCTTCTCAGCAGGGATGTCTATATGAATGAAGAAGAAGAAAAATCTCCAGGGAAATGATGGCGAAGGCTTCATTGACTGAATAATGTAATACTAGGCAAAACACCAGAAAATATGCTGCACAAATTGGAAACTACCCCAGGTAATCAAATGATAAGAGGAAAGCCTGCATCCCATCATTCATTCTGGTTAATAAGATATATTCCCCGCCCCCTGCACAAGATGATAGCATTTAAAATCCAGCTTAAAAATAGAACTTCCAGAGCAATTATGTCATTAGTTTAATGAAATTACTGTAGCTATTTCTCACTGTTGAGCAACCACAAGCAGAGCAGGTTAGCATTGTGAAGTCCTGATTAGTCTATTTTTTCATCTTTGGAGAGAATTCCATTGATTTCCATGGGCAACTCTCACTTCCATCCCTGGTGGCATTTAAAAATAGCTTCTCAGCATGAACCGCAGAAGTGACCTAACCAGAAAGTAAGATGGTTGAACTGTTTTACACGTTTTTAGATGCCCTCAATGTTTTTAAACACCTGTAGAGGTTTTTACTTGTTTCTCAAATGTTAACAATAAGTTTTGTTTTTCATAGTGTGGCTTTGTTTTTAATAGTATTGTCTTATCGCTTTAGTGCTTGCCACTCTGAGATAGAAATTTAATAAATATATAAAATAAAATTATATCCTGCAGCTCCAGTCCCTCTATTCTATTTCCCCTCCCACCCAATTGTCAGAATACTTTCTCAGTATTCCATTTCTCCCTCCCTTCCAGTCAACGAAGACTCCACCCCTTCTCAGTCATTCAACACCACTGAGATGATGCTATTTTTTGTGTTCTTCCTAAGTTCTCCCCCCCCCCCCGATTTTTTATTGTTTCCATTTGTGCATACATTGGAGTTAACTCCTGGTCTAGCAATACATGCCTCTTGTTTAGTTTTGGCTTCACAAAATTGTATGACTATATAGATTATGGTGGGGATGAATCTAAAACAGCACATCTTAAAGTGTAGGGCACAGCATTGCATCAGATGGGCTGTTCTGTCCCTGGCCACCTTTATGTCCCTCAATTCACAGTGTCTTGACACATGCTGGCTAGTTTCTCCTCATTTTTCATGGAGTGAGGTGCGGGGAGAAAACGAAGAGACTGAGCTTTAAGGGGGAAGAACAAACATAGGAAGTTGCCTTATATCAGATCACTGGTCCATCTAGCTCAGTAATCTCGATACTGAGTTGCAGTGTTTGTTCAGGGTTTCAGTCAGGGACCATTTCAAGTTCTACCTAGAGATCCTAGGGATTAAATCTGGGATGTTTCTGCTTGTAATACAGCAACTCTGCCACTCAGCCACCCCGTTTCCTGCCATTTTATACATGTCTTCATCTCACACAACTTGTTTGTGTGGGAATGTTCTGGGGTGCAGGAGAGGATATATTGACTAATTATATCCTTATCCAACTTGTGCTAACAAGTTCCCAAAATATCAGCAGAGTTTATAGACATTCCCCTTTAAGTTCGCAATGGTAACGCTTGCACAGGTTCGCTAGAACCTCTATAATAATTACTCTGGTAATTTCCCCTTTGTTCCCTCTTAAAATACAAGACACGACACAGTCTTTATAAAAGTATAAAAGAGTTTACTCACGTTCTGTTCACAATATGATCCCAGAAGGTAGGCAGGCTTAAAAAGGTTACATGCAGTTAGAATCTATCTTGTAGCAAGATAGTACTGTCCTCTCTTGGCTGGGAGCCAAGAGGGCATGTTGCTCCTTCAGAAGATGAAGATGGCAGAGAGGCAAGAGGCAAGAGAGAGAGTGGCTGCCTGCCCTGTGCTTTTATCATTACCTGCACAGGTGAGGCCACACCCACCTCTGGTCACATGCGGAGGAAGTCCGTCCCCAGGAAGTTTACCTGCTTGCTGGACAGACATCCCTCCCCATGTTCTAACATGTACACTCTAGGAATGTTGTCATTGACTGCTCCTGTGTTTACATCCCACATACCCCTTCTCAGGCAATACAACATTATACAAAACATAAACAACTTTATTCAACCACCCAGAGTCCCAGCTTGACACGTAGATTCTGGAAACTCTCTCTTGGTAGGGGTTTCGTCAGGATGTCAGCAGTCATCTCTTGGGTGCTGCAGTAGGGTAGTTCCACAAGTCCATCCTGGATCATCTGGCGTATGTAGTGGTATTTAACCCCAATGTGTTTTGTTCTGGCCAGGAACTTCTCACTCTGCGTCAGCTTCAGGCAACTTTGATTGTCCTCTAGCAAGCTGACAGGCCCTTTTCTCACCAACCCAAAGTCCTTTATGAGTTGATCAAGCCAGGCGATCTCTCTGCAGGCTTCTGTTGCTGCAACGTATTCTGATTCTGTGGAAGATAATGCTACACAGCTCTGTTTATAACTGCCCCATGAAACAGGTCCATCACCAAACATGAAAACATGACCACTTGTTGATTTATAATCAGCATTATCCCCAGCCCAATCCGCATCAGTATACCCAACCAACTTAGGGTCTCTGACGGCTGGTAACCTTAATTTACAATTCATGGTACCCTTCAAATATCGCACCACCCTCTTTACACCTGCCCAATCATGCTCAGTGGGAGAATTCACTTTTCTGCTAAGAATCCCCACAGCATTTGCTAAGTCAGGTCTACATGTGGTAACTAAATACAAAAGTTTACCAATCGCCGACCTGTAGTCATTGTTGTCTGGCAACTGCTTCGAATCCTGCTGATTCTTCAGGAAGTCAGTAGCCATCGGTGTAGCAACTGGATGTGCGTCTTGCATCTGCATGTGCTCAATCAGCTCGTGGATCTTCTGTCTTTGGCTGAGAAGAAATGAGCCGTCCTCTTCTCTTTCCACCTGGATCCCGAGGTAGTACTGGACATCTCCTAGCTCCTTGACCTCCACCTCTTTGCTAAGGTGTTTTACTATCTGTGTATAGTCTTTCTCACTTGCTGTGGCAATAATCAGGTCATCAACAAAAGCTAAGATATATGAGAATTGTCCATTATTTGACTTACTGTACAAGCACTTATCAGCGTCGCCTTGCTTGTACCCAAGTTGCATCAGCATTTTATGCAACTTCTGGTTCCAGGCTCTAGCAGCCTGTTTAAGTCCGTAAAGTCCTTTCTGGAGTTTGCACACTAAATGTGCCTCATGTGGTTTTACAAAACCTTTGGGCTGTTTCATATAAATTTCTTCAGAAATCTGCCCATGTAGAAAAGCGGTAGCAATGTCTATGTGTTTCACTCTCATTTTCTTGGAGGCTGCAATGCTTAGAAGCATTCTTACGCTGCTGTACCTCACAGTTGGTGCAAAAACTTCATCATAGTCTTCACCAAAACGCTGTGAAAATCCCTGTGCTACAAGTCTAGCTTTGTAGCGCTGCACTTCTCCTTCTGACCCCTTCTTAACCTTGAAAACCCATTTACTGCCAATGGCCTTCTTACCGGGAGGCAGCTCAGTGAGTGTCCAGGTCTTGTTCTGATGCAGTGCATCCATCTCCTCCTGCGCGGCCTTCCTCCAGAGACTGGCTTCTGCAGCTGGCATCTCCTGTATCTCTTCCCAAGTGGAAGGTTCTTGTGGAAACGCCGACCCTGCAAAGTAGGACAACCGTAATGGTGGGACACCTTTGTTGGTTCTGGACGAGCGCCTGACCTCTGGTTCTGCGACCGCATCAGCTTCCTCATCCTCCTCCAACGCAGGCATGTCCCCATCTGAGTCCTCATCTTCGTCTCTGGTGCCGCCAGGGTTCTGGTCCTCTGCGTCTTCTGGTGTGTCGCCTGTAGGGGGCGCTGTAACACTTGAAGGCAGATTATTACTTTGTGGGGTCTCAAAAGGGAAATATACAAATTCTTGAGTCCTTTCTGACTCATCTGAAGAATCCACAACAGTGTTCTTAGTGTCTACCTTTCCATATTCATCAACATAAACCGCATGGTATGCATTTGTCTTACCAGTTTGTAAGTCCATAATTCTGTATCCTTTGCCTCCAGAGGCGTATCCCACAAGGATACCTGCTTTTGCCCTGGAGTCAAGCTTGTGTCTGTGTTCCTTGGGCACGTGGAAGTAACACGGACTTCCAAACACACGTATGTGTGACAGATTGGGAGCTTTCCCATGCCAAAGTTCAAATGGTGTGCGCTCTGCACCTTTAGTTGGCAGTCTATTCTGCAAATAGACCGACGTGTACACTCCTTCGGCCCACAGCTTCTGTGGCAAACATGCATCCTTTAGCATGCACCTTGTCATGTCCATAATGGACCTAAACTTTCTCTCAGCTATGGCATTCTGCTGTGGTGTGTAAGGAATTGTGGTTACATGTGCAATTCCTTCCTTGGCCAGGAGAGCCTGCATTTCATTTGAGCAGTACTCACCTCCATTGTCGCTCATTAGCACAGCTGGAGCTCTTTGGAATTTATTCTTGACCATGGCAATGTATTCCTGGAGCTTGTCCACTGTCTCACTCTTCTCTTTGAGGAAATACACAACACAAAATCTTGAAAAGTCATCCAGAAATATTAAAATATATCTATTCTTTCCCAGTGAGGGAACACTGATGGGTCCACATATGTCAGTGTGCACTATGTCAAGCACTTTGTTGCTTCTTTGTTCTGCACAACGTGGAAATGAAGGTTTTACAGCCTTCTCAGTAATACAGCTTATGCACTTTGCTGGAGCTTTGTTGCTCTGCTTTACCTGCAAACCTCTTACAAGATCTCTTTTCTGTAGATCCAGAATGACGTTGGTGTCTCTATGTCCAAGCCTTCTGTGCCACAGGTCCAGATCTGCTTCATCCTTCTGGCTGGAATGTGCCACTTTTGCAGACTGATTCTCTGAAAGATCAAGCTCATATACACCATTGATTAGCTCTGCTTGAGCAAACACTTTGCCATTTCTAGTCACCTTGCATTCTCCATTTCCAAATGTGATCTGGAAACCTTTCTTGTCCAGTGTGGACACGCTGATTAAATTGCAGCTCAGCTCTGGTACATACAAAACTCTAGAGATTGTGTTCTCAATGCATTCATTGTTTATATTGCATTTCAGACTCATGGAACCTGCACCTTTTGCTTTAACAATGTTCCCATCTGCAATTTCAATTTCAGATCCTTCTTCATCATTTATCTCATTAAAATAGTCCTTTTTATATGAAAAATGCGAGCTGGCACCTGAATCAATTATCCATTTATTACGTCTATTTTCACGATTCTGGACAGTTAAATTCCTTTCTTGCAGTAGCCATGTGCATTCACATTTCCCTTTCTTTTCTCCTTTTGGCTGAAAGGGGTGGGGTTTCTTGGCTTTAGGAGCCCTGCAATTCTTTGCAATGTGTCCTTCTTTGTTACAGTTGAAACAAATCACTTTCTTAGGCATCTCTTTGGACTTTGTACATTGCCTAGATGCATAACTGCTGTCCTTGCTTCTAGCATTTCTCACTGGAGATTCAGCTCTATCTTTGCATTCTTCTTTTAAATAACCAATCAAGTCTTTAAAAGTCAGACCTTGTCTATGATCCATCAAACTTACAAATGCGCTAAAGCGTGGTCCAAGTGATGACAACAAAAATGCTATCTTTGTATCTTCATCAAAAGCTTTGGGAGTCAAATCAATTCTCTGAATAATCTCAGTGAACTTGTTGATGTGCTCTGTGAATTCCTCTTTTGAATTCATCCTCACTCTGGTTAATTTACAAACCAAGTTTCTGAAGCAGTTTATGCTAGATTCTCCATACACGCGCTCAATATCTCTTAAGATTTGAGATGCATCATCTGTACTATTTATTAATGATAGCTGCTCATCACGAAGTCCACTCAAAATTATGTGTCTAGCTTCGCTGTTCATGCGTTTCCAAGCACTTATCTTGGCTAAAGCTTCCTCAGACGATCCCGTAGGTTGAGGGTTTAAAGCTTCCAAAATGTGCTTATAATCTAAACATGCTATCAAGCGCTGCTTCCAGTGTATGAAATTGTGTTCATTCAGCACAGGCATTCCTAGCTTTGCATCACTATCAAAAGCTGCTCTAGCCATCTTAAAATCCAAAAATTTGAAAATTCTTCAAAATTTCAAAATTTCTCAAAATTTTAAAATCAAAATCTCAAAAATCTCAAAATACAAAACAATTCTTCACTGCCTTGGGTCACTGTGAACTCTGAGGGAAGGGGGGGGTTGCTTAATCCCCACTGCACAATGGAACAAAGGACCATGTGCTTACCAGGAAGTTAACTCAGAAAAATACTACTCAACTCAAAATCACAATCCAATGCAATCCTTCAAAAATACGCAGAAATATGCAATACTGGGCCCATAACCCTTTGTGGGAATGTTCTGGGGTGCAGGAGAGGATATATTGACTAATTATATCCTTATCCAACTTGTGCTAACAAGTTCCCAAAATATCAGCAGAGTTTATAGACATTCCCCTTTAAGTTCGCAATGGTAACGCTTGCACAGGTTCGCTAGAACCTCTATAATAATTACTCTGGTAATTTCCCCTTTGTTCCCTCTTAAAATACAAGACACGACACAGTCTTTATAAAAGTATAAAAGAGTTTACTCACGTTCTGTTCACAATATGATCCCAGAAGGTAGGCAGGCTTAAAAAGGTTACATGCAGTTAGAATCTATCTTGTAGCAAGATAGTACTGTCCTCTCTTGGCTGGGAGCCAAGAGGGCATGTTGCTCCTTCAGAAGATGAAGATGGCAGAGAGGCAAGAGGCAAGAGAGAGAGTGGCTGCCTGCCCTGTGCTTTTATCATTACCTGCACAGGTGAGGCCACACCCACCTCTGGTCACATGCGGAGGAAGTCCGTCCCCAGGAAGTTTACCTGCTTGCTGGACAGACATCCCTCCCCATGTACTAACATGTACACTCTAGGAATGTTGTCATTGACTGCTCCTGTGTTTACATCCCACAGTTTGTGGCTGTCCTTGCCTGTCCTGGTGCCATTGCGACTTTGTGACTGGTTCTACCCCGTCCCACCACTATTTTGTGACCTGCTTTGCCCCTTGCCTCTGTTTTTAGTCATTTTTAGCCCTGTCAGGAAGGCTACTTGAGAACTTCTGGGCTAAAAGCTTCCTACAATGCAATTCTGCACAACAGGATTGATGTAGGTCTGCCACTGCTTTCTTTACGGAGGGTTTTCTCATTGAAAAGCTGCACAACAGGCAAATAATTCAACATTTGTTTAAAATAAGGACTTGTTACATTACTGTGGACCATCTGGATTTTTTGGAGCAGGCCATCTTTGTCAGGAAAATGTTGGCAATGCTAACCATAAAGAAGAGAGTCATAGTCTCATGCAACATCTCTTAAATGCACTTTGAAGTGTAACATATATTATGGTTTGCATGCTTTGTTCAAGTTAATTCAAAGTTGACCCAAGAGGACTTAAGTTTCCCTCAGGCAGTAGAGAAAAATACACACACACAAACAAAATCATGTACCCCTCATAAGAATTCACTTTCTGTAAACTCATACTTTTATTTAACTTGTTTTCCTCTGGTTTTTTCCACTGCCCCAGGGGCTATGTTTTGGGTTGTTTTGAAAGCCGTCAGATAATCTTTTCTTTCCCCCTCAGAGTATTCTGAACTGCATGCTTCTCTCCAGGTCTTCTTACCATTGCTTGGTGATTTGAGGACAGGTTTTTGTATAAACAGTGGGGCTGGCTGGTGTCCAGTCATTCCATTTCTAAGTTTTCACTGTGAAGTAGATGTAGACATAAGCAGGTAAACATTCAATTCCTTACTGATATTGTCATTTACTGTCTCCTCATGACTGAATGTTGCCAACTCCACCTGGTATGCAGGCTGAGACCCTACCTGCCCGCGGACTGTCTCGCCAGAGTGGTGCATGCTCTAGTTATCTCCCGCTTGGACTACTGCAATGCGCTCTACGTGGGGCTACCTTTGAAGGTGACTCGGAAACTACAACTATTTTTTTTTTTTTTATAAATATTTATTAAGGTTTTTTTTTTTAAAATATAAATGCACACATAAAACAATCTTACTTTTATAACAACAAATTCTTCACTTCTTTGGACTCCCTCACGTCCCCCTCTCCCATTTACATCATTAAAAAAAAAAAAAATTTTTCCAAACAAATTATCAACTTGTTTACAATCTCATGTCCACACATTCCAATATGATTTAACACTTTTTCCAATAAAATTTTTATATTTTCTTTAGTCTCACTTATCATCAAATTTAAATCTAGTTTAGTGGTGGCCAGTTTTTTATAATCTAGCATCCTTCTTAACATTCAAACAAATTACAATGTTTTTGTAGATACATCTTGAATTTCTCCCAGTCTTCCTCCATCTTTTCTTCTCCCAGGTCTCGGATTCTGTCAGTCATCTCGGCCAGTTGCATATAGTCCATCAGCTGCATCTGCCACTCTTCCAGTGTGGGTAAATCTTGAGTTTTCCAATTTTTTGCGATGAGAATCCTTGCTGCCGTTGTTGCATACATGAAAAATGTTCGATCCTTCTTTAACACCTTCTGGCCGACAATACCCAGAAGGAAGGCCTCTGGTTTCTTAGTGAAGGTATACTTAAATACCTTTTTCAGCTCATTGTATATCATTTCCCAGAAGGCCTTCACCTTAGGGCATGTCCACCAGAGGTGGAAGAATGTTCCTTCATTTTCTTTACATTTCCAACATTTATTGTCAGACGAATGGTATATTTTGGCAAGTTTAACTGGGGTCATGTACCATCTATATATCATTTTCATAACATTTTCCTTCAGAGCATTACATGCAGTGAAGTTCAACCCATTGGTCCACAACCTTTCCCAGTCCTCGAACATAATGTTATGCCCAATATCCTGTGCCCATTTTATCATAGCCGATTTAACCATTTCGTCTTGTGTGTTCCATTTTAGCAGCAAGTTATACATTCTAGATAGTACCTTGGTTTTGGGTTCTAACAATTCTGTTTCTAACTTCGATTTCTCCACCTGGAACCCTAACTTTTTGTCATTTTTAAAAACTTCTTTAATCTGAGCATAATGTAACCAGTCTCGCACCTTATCCTTCATTTTCTCCAAACTCTGCAATTTCCAATTGTCTCCATCTTTTTCTAATAATTCCCAATATTTTGGCCATTTGGCCTCCATATTGGGTCTTTTTCGGGCCTTAGCCTCCAGAGGTGAGAGCCACCTTGGAGTTTTGTTTTCCAATAAGTCTTTATATTTCGTCCAGACATTGAACAGTGCTTTCCTGACAATATGGTTCTTAAAGGCCTTATTGATCTTAACTTTGTCATACCATAAGTATGCATGCCAACCAAAAGCATTGTTAAAACCTTCCAAGTCCAGCACGTCAGTGTCTTCGAGAAGTAGCCAATCTTTTAGCCAGCAGAAAGCTGCGGCTTCATAGTACAACTTTAAGTCTGGCAGGGCAAAGCCACCTCTTTCTTTCGCATCTGTTAATATCTTAAACTTAATTCTGGGCTTTTTGCCCTGCCAGACAAATTTAGATATATCTTTCTGCCACTTCCGGAAGCACTCCGTTTTGTCCACAATCTGTAATGTTTGAAACAAAAACAACATTTTTGGCAATACATTCATCTTAATAGCAGCAATTCGGCCTAACAAAGAAAGCTTCAATTTTGTCCAACTATCCAAGTCTCTCTTAATTTCAGACCAACATTTTTCATAATTGTCCTTAAATAGACTCAGGTTTTTTGCTGTTATGTTTACCCCTAGGTATTTTACTTTTTTAACCATAGTTAGTTCTGTTTCTCTCTGAAACCTTTCCGACTCTGTATCTGTCAAATTTTTTCCCAACACTTTAGTTTTCTGTTTATTTAATTTAAATCCTGCCACCCGACCAAAATCCTGTATCAGTTGTAATACTCTTTTCGTACTAGATTCTGGCTCCTGCAGAGTCAAAACTAGGTCATCTGCAAAAGCTTTCAATTTGTATTGTTTCGCTCCGACCTGAATCCCTTCCACCAACCGGTCCCCTCTGATCAAGTTCAAGAGCACCTCCAGAACCGAAATGAATAACAAAGGGGAAATCGGGCAGCCTTGTCGTGTTCCTTTTTCAATTTTGAACTCTTCTGTAACCACATTGTTAACTATCAGTTTGGCCTTTTGTTCTGAATATATTGCGTCAATCCCATTCTCAAACCCCCGTCCCACTCCCATTTCATTCAAATTTCCCTTCATAAATTTCCAAGAAATATTGTCAAAGGCCTTCTCCGCATCTATGAAAATTAACACTGCTTTTGTATTTATGTCTGTTTGCAAAAGTTCCAAAACGTCAATAATGTTCCTAGTATTTGCAAACATATGTCTACCTGGGAGAAAGCCTGCCTGGTCTTTATGAATTACTTCATTAAGCACTCTTTTGAATCTACTTGCCAAAATGTCTGCAAATATTTTGTAATCCACATTCAAAAGGGAGATGGGACGATAGTTTTTGAGTTGTGTCTTTTCAGCTTCAGATTTTGGTATCAATGTGATAAAGGCTTCCTTCCACGATTCCGGCGCCTTCTTCCCTTCCATAATTTCATTACAGACCTCCATCATTGGTTGGGTCAGATAGTCTTTTAATGTCTTGTAATACTTGGAGGTCAAACCGTCTGGCCCTGGAGATTTGCCCAGTTGCATGTTCTGAATAGCTTGTTCAATCTCTTGTTGTGTTATTTTGTTGTTCAGGATTAATCTGTTTTTTTGTGACAACTTTGTTAATCCATTTCTTTCCAGAAATTGTTTAATCTCAACCTCATCTTGCGGCCCTTGAGTGTATAATTTTTTAAAGTATCTCTGGAAGCACTTTCTAATTTCCATGGGGTTCTGGATATTTCTTCCTTCAATTTCTAGGTTTGTAACTATATTTAATTTCTGTCTCTTCTTCAACTGCCAAGCTAGCAGTTTTCCACATTTATTTGCCGATTCAAAAGTTTTTTGTTTCATTAATTTAATCTTCCATTCTATTTCTTGGTTTATCAATTTAGAATATTGGGCTTGATATAGTTTGATTTCTCTCAGAATCGGCTGTGACTTCGGGTTTGATCTTAATTTCTTCTCCAATTCTTTAATTTTCTGCAAAATCTTATCTTTCCTTTCATTTTGTGTTCTTTTCTTTACAGTGTTCTGTTGTATCAAGAACCCCCTCATCACAGCTTTGCTTGCGTCCCAGATAGTTCTTTTTTCCACCGTAGTGTTCATATTTATTTCAAAATAATCCTTCAAGGTTTTTTGGGCCTTCTTGACAATCTCCTGATCTCTAAACAAGCTATCATTCATCTTCCATCTAAAGGAACCGGTTGGCAATAGTGTCATATCCATCTTCAGCGCATTATGGTCGGAGCAGGTCTTTGGGCAGATTTCCACTTTTCTGACCTTGGGTGCCAGACCTCTAGATATCCATATTTGGTCGATTCTTGTCCAAGTCAGTTGGGCTTCAGAGAAGAATGTTCCCTCTCTTCCCAGGGGGTTCTTAGTTCTCCAAATATCAATCCAGTCCATATTGTCAGCCATTTCAAAAAAGGTCTTTGGTAGTCTGCCGTCTTTTGTAACGTTTTGATTTTGTGACTTATCCATGTTTATCGATACGACCCCATTCATATCTCCCATCATAATGATGTTGTTGTAGTCCAGATAGTCCAGCATAGTCTCATGCAACTTCTTGTAAAATTCCGATTTCCCGTCATTTGGTGCATAAATTCCTAATATCAGAATCTTTTCTCCTTGGTGTTGTATCTCAATTCCTAATATTCTTCCATGTTCATCTTTGAATAAGAATTTAGGTGACAGGCTCTCTTTTGCATATATCACCACTCCTCGCTTCTTTACTCTATCCGAAGATATAAATTCTTGGCCAAGTCTTTTGTTTATTAACACCTTTCTATGGAGCCTAGTCACGTGTGTTTCTTGTAAGCAGATAATATCCAATTGTTCTTTTTTTAGTATATGAAAAATTTTCCTCCTTTTTTCCGGGATATTGCAGCCATTAATGTTCCAACTCAAAAGTTGCAGAGACATCCTGAATAAATCTGGTTATTTTTCAAGGGGTGGTATCTTGTTCAGAGAATCTTCAGAGTCCAAGGGTGCAGATGCCTCTGGTGTTTCAGGCCCTGGAAGTTGATCAATTCCTTTGTGAAGGTCCTCTCCGTATACGTTCAGAAATTTATCTCTGTCTTCCGATGTTCTGATTTTGATCTTCTTCCCTCTAAAGGTAAAAGATAGTCCTTGAGGAAATTCCCACCTAAAGATGATTGAATTCTTCCTTAGTAGTCTTGTCAACTCCAAATAGTCAGATCTAAGATCTAGCAGTTGTTTAGGAATATCCTTGTAGATCTCAATTCTTTTGTCCAAAATGTCCAGTGACTTTCCGTAGTGTAGGCCCAAAATCTTATCCCTTTCCTCCTTTGACCTCAATATTATCAAACAGTCTCTGGGCTTCTCTTTCTTTAGAAGTCTTCCGAGCCTAAAAGCTGAAACAATTTTAAAGTCCTTTTCCTCTAAACTCCAAAATTTGGAGAATTCTTTAGTCAGAAACTCAGCTGGGTTGCCTTCTTCCACTTCTGGTATTGCTCTTATCCTTAAATTGCTCTCCCTGTTCCGCAGTTCAAGCATGGACAAATAGGTCTGATGTTCGCCTACTTGCTTGCAGAGTGGTCTTACCTCTTGTTCTAAATTTTCAAGTTTTTGGCTGGTATCTTCAGCCAATTTCCGATTTTCCCCTGCAGCCTCCTTCAATTCTCCGATTGCTTGAGTATTCTGTGCGACTTGTCCAGATAATTTATTTAAACATTCTATGTTCTGCTCAATTTTATATGTTTGCTCATCAGCTTTCTTGTCCAAAGATTCTACTTTCTTATCCAAAGATTCTAATTTTTCAAAAATTTTCTCTAAAATAGTAGTGCTTGCCCCTGAGGCCATATCTTCCAGTTGTAATTCCTCAGTTTCTCCCTCCCCTGCCCGTGGCAGAGAAACAGTTTCGACCTCAGAGGGCAAAGTAGGCACAGATGATCTACGTGCCTGTGAGGCTGCGGTTAAAGTTGTCAAAGTTGTTTGTTTAGTTCTTCCTCTCCTTCTTGTACCACTCATTCCAAAGTTATCTAAAATTCAAGGTCAAGCTGAGTTGTTCCCATGAGAAAGCCCCGGCACAGATGGTCACAGTCAATAAGGGGCCGGGAAAAAGAAAGTAAAGTAAAAGTCACTGTTATAAGTCCCAAATCCTCTAGGGGGAGTTTAAAATATTTCAGGGAAGAAATCAATTTCAGTTAAAATAAAGTCAAATTTCTAAGTCCAAGAACCTTCAATAAAAAGATTTTTCAGCAGAGTTAAGGTTTAGTGCAACAACAGTATTTCTGATGGTGTAAGCTGGTAATCCAAATGCTTCAAAGTAACAAGTTCAGACTCTCTCAGATTGTTTCAAAGTTCAGATTCAAAGTATCCAAGCTGCAAACTGCAAGCTGACAGCTCAGTTTCTCAGGCAGTTCCAGCGCCTGGGGTTTTTAGTTAAAATGTAGCTCCAAAGGGAGAAAGATTAAAATATAACTAAAATTCATAAGAGTCCAGCACATGAGGTTATTTATTCCACTTAAAATAAAGTTCAATGGGTGCTCAGATCAAATAGTTTAAAAGGTCTCTCTTTGCCTCCACTCTTCCACGCTCTTTGCGTTCAAGTTCAATGGGAGCGGAAGACGGACTTCCTGTTTTTCGTCAATCCGCTTTCAGCCAAATTTAATATTTTAAAGTCCCGAATTACATACAGTCCGTTGTTTACTCACGGGTTGTTGTTTTTAAAGCATAAATTTCAGGAAGAAAGGTCAGCGCTCACTGGCAACAGCTACGCGGCTTCACTCCGCCGATTGCGGAACGACCCACAGCGCCGCAGCCTCCTCCGCGATCCGGAGCCCCTTACGAGGCTCCCTCAACGTTTCGGTGGCCGCTTCTGGCGCCCGCCGGGTCCCGGGACCGCAGGCTTCTGCTACCTGCGGTTTTCCGTTTTTGGGTCTCCGCTGCGCCGTAGCGGACGACCCTTTCTCGTGCGGAGCTTCCCTTCCCGTTAGGAAAGGGCAGCCATTACCCTTCGCGCCGCCTCCGGAAGTCCCGGAAACTACAACTAATCCAGAATGCGGCAGCTAGACTGGTGACTGGGGGCGGCCGCCGAGACCACATAACACCGGTCTTGAAAGACCTACATTGGCTCCCAGTACGTTTCCGAGCACAATTCAAAGTGCTGGTGTTGACCTTTAAAGCCCTAAACGGCCTCGGCCCAGTATACCTGAAGGAGCGTCTCCACCCCCATCGTTCTGCCCGGACACTGAGGTCCAGCGCCGAGGGCCTTCTGGCGGTTCCCTCATTACGAGAAGCAAAGCTACAGGGAACCAGGCAGAGGGCCTTCTCGGTAGTGGCACCCGCCCTGTGGAACGCCCTCCCATCAGATGTCAAAGTGATAAATAACTACCTGACATTCAGAAGACATCTTAAGGCAGCCCTGTTCAGGGAAGTTTTAAATCTGTGATATTTTGGTGTATTTCTGGTTTTTATGGAAGCCGCCCAGAGTGGCTGGGGAAACCCAGCCAGATGGGCGGGGTACAAATTATAATTATTATTATTATTATTATTATTATTATTACTTTTGACAGTCATGGAGAATCCTGGGAAATGCAGTTTGTTAAGAGTGCTGGGAATCATGGTTCTGTGGGGATCCTTAACAAACCATGGTTTCCAGGACCCTTTAGCGGAAGCCATGACTACTGAAGTGGTATAAGAGTGCTTTAAATGTATGACGTGGATGTGCCCTCAGAATTCATCATCTGGTTAGTGAATTTGAATAACATTTTTTTGCAGAGATGGTGTGGTGAAGGACTATCGTTGGATTATTCATATTAAATCAGTCAGTTAATCAGTCATTCAAGTGCTTGTTGAAATGTGAGGGTGGAGGTGAATCCAGGAATGTTACAGAATTTTAATTACACGGCCAAACTACCATAGTCAGACCAGTTGAGTTTCAGTGTTCAGGAAGGAAGGAAGGAAAGAAGGAAGGAAGGAAGGAAGGAAAAGGATCCTGGGCTGCATCATCACTCCTTCTAATAGTGAACTCAAACAATGAGTTCCAATAGCTGTGTTGGCAATGCAGGTCCATTGGAAAGCAATGAAGAGGATGAGGAACTTGAAGAATTGCAAAATAGCAGCAAACATTTAAAAACAATCCTAAGTAGGGGGATCTTTCAGAGTGATCATGCGCAGTAGCTATAGGATATTGACTATCAACAAGGAAATGGAGAACAGGGAGTTGGCTGGTCTTCTTGGAGGAACAGTTGATTAGAACCCTGTACAGGAGACAGGGCATATTGCAACATTGTGCTTCAGGTCCCACTTGCTCAGTGATACAGGAGTAAATGGAAACTCTCAGCTGCACTTAGTCACCAGAAAGCTTTCACCATTCCTTTAGCTGCACTGAAGAAGATCCAACTACCGCCCCATAGCTCACACTATGCTGCTTAAGTGAATTGCAAATATTGTAGAGAGACTCTATCTTTCCATATGTCTGTTGAAGGTTCATAGCACTACTAGCACAAAGACAAAGAAGATAAACGGGCTCTGAATGAATGCACACCTAGAGTTTCATCAAAAATCAGTTAATAATTATGCATTATGAGAATGGAGATAAAGAGGTGTAAATTAAATTGAAATGAAGAAGTCTCGCTTGAGATCTCACCTAATACGCAAAGCTTGCAGAACCTCTGGCCTACTTTACCAGTTCTTTTTCAAAAGTAGCAGTCTTAATACACTGTGTTTTGGTTGTTAGCAAGTATCTGTGTTTATAGTACTGGAATTATTTGTCAGCAATATTGGTTTGAGTGGCACCAAGACTGTTCTGGCAACTCTTATCTCAACATTTTCATACCACAGTACATTCTAAATACAGTATATATATATAATATTTCAGAACTTGAAGAATGGGATGTGATACGAAGATGGGGGGAAATGTGCAGATGTGTGACACCTAAATGTGAAAAGTACTTTCCAAGAGATAGGAAAATATATATTGTGACATTCAGGTTTTCAGAAATCATTTTATCAGCTCTGACATCAAACTCCATTGAAGTGGCTAATTCATTTGGGTTCCTCATTGTTATACCATGCTGAATGCTTTGTTCATTTAATATCAACATGTGTACAGCATTTTACTATCAGATGATGTAGGATATGAGTATTCAGGATCTTTAAAAAAACCAGATTTCTGTTTCTTCACATTGGCCTTTTTGAAACAATATGTTTCCTCACTTATTTATTTATTTATTTAATCTCTATACCGCCCTTCACTCAAGGATCACAAGGCAGTTTATAATATAAAAACACAAAAATGCATAGCATAGTAACAAACAAAAACAATACCCTCAACCCCCCTTTTTTTAATTAACCAAAAGCCTGAAACACAAAGATATGTAATGAAGGAGCCAGGTGAGCTTCCCTGGGGAGAGCATTCCACAAACGGGGAGCCATGGCAGAGAAGGCCTGTTCTCATGTTGCTTCCCTCTGGACCTCTCATGGAGGAGGCACATGAATAAGGGCATCAAATGATGATTGCAGAGTCTGAGTCAGTTCATATGTGGAGACATGGTCCTTGAGGTAGCTTTGCTTGATCTCTGGAGCTTTTCTTTCATATTTTTGATGGCTCCCACTTTTGGAGGAGGAGGAGGAGGAGGAGGAGGAGGAGGAGGAGGAGGAGGAGGAAGAAGAAGAGAAGAAGAAGAAGAAGAAGAAGAAGAAGAAGAAGAAGAAGAAGAAGCAGCAGAAGAAGCAGCAGAAGAAGAAGAAGAAGAAGAAATAATTGTGTTTATTTAACCTACAGTCATTCCTTTAAGTGATTTGCACCAAAAGGCAACAGCAAGTTACCAAACAAAAACAAAAAACAAAAGTCAGATCATAATAATTGGAGGCCAGATTAACCCTGCACTGACCAGAAAGCAGAGAGAGTATCTGTTTCCTGTGCAACCAGAAGTTCTTGGCATTATTTTTGATCATTCTCCAGTGGTTGGCTGGTCTATATGACACAGGGGCAGGGACAATAATATAGGCTATTTCCACCCCTCTGAGGTCAGAAAAGGCCATGATTCACCAGTCCCCTTCCTTTCACATTCAGAAGATCTCTCCACCTAGGAGCAAGGAACTGTTAATGACACTGGGATAGGCACATTTTTTACTCTGGCATCTCAGGAGAAAAAGATGGTGTGAAAGAGTCCCATCCTTCCAATATAAACAAATTAACTGCCAGCTGTATGGGGGGGGTAGCCCACAGTTCCAGCCATGGCTTCCCTTTTTTCTCTGACCAGTTGGCCATCAACCCCACACAGCCAGACTGCTCACTGTAACTCACAAAAAGCATCTTTTGCTAGATGCAAAAGAGTATAGGGGTCCTACACCTTTAATAATTGTGCAAAATAGAGAATGTCTATAGATGTAGCTTGTCGTGCAACTATTCAAGGTGCAGGAGCCCTGACTTCCTTTCTTCTGACCACCCTGCTTCTCACATGCCGTTAAAAGCCCATCTGCAAAAGCCCATATTTATCATAAAATATAGCTTATTTCCTACAGAACTTACCAGTGCTTGCAGGTGGCTGAATTTCTCTTAATATTTTATTTAGCAGTTCAAACTTTTTCAACACATGCTCTTTAAATATGTGAAGGTAAGGACCCAGCTGCATATACAAAAATGCTTTAATTCCACTGTGTTTTCTATAAGCAGGCCAACTGGTCTGAGCCTTGTATATCATCAACCACCTGGTATGAGCCATGTATCTGATTTCTTTAATTGCACTGAAATCATTTATACCAACTAATGCCACATTATAGCAGTGTAATTTAATTTGGAGCTGCTCATTATACTTCTATTACCTTCCAGAATTGGGCCTCTTCCAGAGAGTGACCCAGGAGTAGCTGGTTACACATTTCCTGGAGTGATAAATATGCACCTCCACACAGTGTAATGCCAGCTTTTTTGAAGAAGAGACCTCTGGCATAATTATATTTCTTGGCTACTGCCTGTGTTGGGTTCAAAATAATAATTGTTTCTTCTTAGGCTTTTCAACCCTAGATCCTAACTTCTGCTTTAATCTTAATTAATAACACAGCACTGATTATGTTATGTTCTTCCAACAGGAAGAATATTTAAGTGGAAGCCCATCCAAATTTATAAAGTACAAATACTACAAGCAAAAAGAAAAAAGAAAGTCAAGGTGATTTATAAACATTCCCCTGTGACAGTAATTTTTTTAAAAAACAGCACAGTCCTTTATTTTTGCAAAATGGCGTGCTTCCCCCCACCCCAAACAATATTTTGTTTGTTCTTGCAAAAATCCATTCTGTCATTGCCCTAGAACTATTTATTGCAAGGTTTTGCAATTAATCAACAGTAGGCATTGTAAAAAAAATAAATAAAAGTATTTATAGCTGAAATTATAAATGTCAAGCATTCTGTTATGCAAACTTTGTCTAGGCTTCTTTCCCAGGAACATTAAAGTGATTAGGGTAAAGGATGTTTATTAAAAACTCAGCAGGTTGTCTTTGCCTTTTAATGTTATTTATAGAAATCATTAGGTCATGTATGATGCCAGGAGGTGCAGACAACATAATTAGGAACAAGGAATGGCCACAATCCAGTGAACATCCAGCACTTCGAAGTCAATAGAACATTAAGCACATACAGAATTCTTCTACTGAAAGCGGCGTGTGTGACTTAAAACTGTTTCACTTTGGCAAGATCGTGCCCATTTCCTATAGAATTCATCCTGGTAGTCCTCAACCTTTTATTACTTTATTTATAACATTTTTAGCCCACCTCATATAATGCAGTTTTCTGGGGAACTTATGGTAATATATCTGTAGAGTGGAAATTATGCTTCTGCTTGGCTCCTTTTCAACCTGCCTCTGTAGCTGTGCCTTTAGCAGAAGGTCGATGAGCAACTTACTGGAAAATTCCACTTGTTCATTTATACACAGTGCCTTGTTATTAAGGCAGAAGGGTGGGGCAATTTTGGCCATTTTGGCAACCCTAGGCTTTTAATTTTCTAACACACATCAGTCTGTCTATCTATCACCACGGTCTCTCATGAGAAGATGCAAATGAGGGCACATATCCTGCACCTCTAATAAGTGTGCAGAAGTACAGTTGGTTGTGCAGGCTTGAGATAAGCTTAAACTCCTAGGAGTCTCTGTTCCACACAGCCCATGAAGAAAAAGAGCTTCATCCTCCTTTATTAGTAGATCACTGTCTGCCTTGGTTCAGCCATGACTTGGTACTACAGTGTTTCCTGGGTTTAAGAACAGCTTGGATTAAGAATGCTGCAAACCCAGAAGAATGTGTTTTGGTTTGTGAACTTTGCCTTGGAAGCAGAACATGTTCCGCTTCCTGTTGAGCATAAATTGAGGTCCCCACTGCTATGGGAAAGCACGCCTTGCTTTAAGAACACTTTGGTTTGTATGATCAGGTTGCAGGACATTAGATATCTCCTAGAAGACAACTTTATCTGGGGTAAAAAAAGGAAGCTTTTTATCCCTCCTATTCAAATTATCCTTATGACTCTCCATCCCTCTCTGTTGCCTCCACCCCATTCTTGCCATACACATTGCCTGTGCTGGCAGTTGGTTGGGATGGGTGGGAATATGAGGCCCCCTGGTTTAAGGGGATCAAGTTCTTCAGAGGATGCTGATTCTGGAGGTCCCAATTCAGGGTCTGTGGTTCAAGAGGCTGCTGGTTCTGCTTCAGGCTCATGAGACCCGGACCTGGGTTCAGCATAATTAGCCTTCCACATTAGCTGGCTATTTGTCCCCTTTTGTTCCACCAGGGTTACATGATCCTGTGCTGCTGCTGCTTCTCTTCTCCCTCCTGCCTTCATTAAGCTCTCTTTTAAATTAAATAACTTCTCCTTAGCAGAAAACATAGATTGCTGCTGCATAAAAACTGGAAATCAATGGTTTGTGCTTATCTTCCAAACTGTGGCTGCAAACCACAGTTTGAAGCTGGTGTGCAATCCTGATTGGGAAGAAGCACAACAATTACTGTGGTTTAATGGCTCTGATATAACAGCAAATTACTGCTTGCATTAAGGATGAAGTAACTAATCAAAGCGTGAAAGGAGTAGGGGATGCAACTGAGCACAATACTTGTTTGCAGTTCACCATTGGTGTGACGCAACTCTCTGTCTTTCATTGAAAGATGTGGTCATGATCTCACTACTGGAACACACTTTAGTTCAGAATATGAATCACTTTGGGTTGCTGAAACTCCCCACCAGGATCACACTTCTGTTGTGATAAATGGTATGCACTTAAGACCCATTCATTTCCTTTCAATGGAACAATCATATACTGGATTGGCTTACTGGATCTCTTTTTTCAGCATTATTAAATAATATTTAAATTTTAAAAGATAATCCTCTTAACAATAGAGATTATTCTTTTTTTTAAAAAAAAAGATATTTATTTATTACATTTCTTTTGCATCTGATGAACTAGAATTTGCCTATCAGAGATCACCCCACTGTAAATTCTAAGATACCATACCCGCTAGAGCCTTACTTGCCTACCCTTTTGGAATAGGTTTCATTTGAAAAGGGGATAAGATAGTTGGGTGCTAAGCACTCTTGAGATAGAGTGCCTAAAGTCGGTCAGGTAGTTTGAAAATGTGGAACTTTAATTTACAGATTTTGTTACAGTTAGTTTGCTCCTACAATCTGTTCTCAGTTCCCAGGAGGTTGTCTAGACATAACCTTCCTAAGCTTTCTATTCTGGTAAACTGACGCACGCAGTGGGTTGCCACTGTTGGAAGCAGGATAGATACCAAGAGTGAGCTCTCTCAATATGTTTATGGTAACTGGACGTGATGGAAGCTGGTGCTCTATCATTAAATGACTCAGCAGTCCTTACAAGTGCCTTAGCAGGATGTGGCAAAAATAATAATAAACTGCAAAAAAGCAGTACCCTACCAAAAGCACTCGGCATGCACTAACAATTTCAGTCATTGAGATCTGAATGCCATTTATGTTGCTCTTTCGCCATAATCTGTGATAGCCACTCAAGCATATGCAATCATATCCTGTGCTGCCAAAAAATTAGATAACTCCTCCCAAGTGCCCACTATTATCTAAATTGCTCCAGAGTGCTCTAGGAGGAATCTGTATTCACAGAAGGGGGCAGCTGAAGTGTTGATAAGTGCTCAGTAGGATGAATGCTTTCACACCTTCTGCTGTGAGAAGCTGCACCAACAAGAGTAACATTTTTACCAGGTTCAGTTTCTGGTTCTTGGAGGCTGTACTTTAGACCTATGCACACACAAACATGGCAATAAGACCCACAGAACTCAGTGGTCTTGGGACTGCACGAAAGGAAAATTGTTTCTGTCTCAAGTTGGTCAAATTATTTTCACGGCACTTTTTTGCTTGTTTTTTAGAAGGCGCAACATCCACATTGCCAGGTAGGAATTTAACAGGGCATTACAAGATCTATGACATTTCTTGTGAAAAGAGGCACATTTTTATAAGGCAAATGATGCAATGACTTGAATGCGTGCCAGGAGGAAAAGCCACTTTTAAAAGCTGGTGAAAAGCGCTGTTAACAAATGCATCTGGGTGGCCTACTCAACTTTTGGTTTTTCAAGAGTCTCAGGTCCTTGAGTCTTTATGCAAGGTTTCTTCTAAGGGAAGTGATATCATGTCTTCTTACAACATCCACATTATATGGGTTAAAAGGTAACAATGCTACTGAGATTCCTTGCTACTTTGAAACCATCATGAACAACTATTTGATTGCTAGAAGACTATCTACATGTGATTTTCTTTGTTTCAGCAGAAAATCACAGCAGTTTATTCACACACTACTACTAGTAGTGATTTTGTTGTTGTTGTTTAGTTGTTTAGTCGTGTCCGACTCTTTGTGACCCCATGGACCAGAGCACGCCAGGCACTCCTGTCTTCCACTGCCTCCCGCATTTTGGTCAAACACATGTTGGTAGCTTTGAGAACACTGTCCAACCATCTCGTCCTCTGCCGTCCCCTTCTCCTTGTGCCCTCAATCTTTCCCAACATCAGGGTCTATTCCAGGGAATCTTCCCTTCCCATGAGGTGGTCAAAGTATTAATAATAACTACTAGTAATAATAATAATAATTTTATTATTTGTACCCCAACCACACTCTGGGTGGCTTCCAATGTATATAAAAACATAATAAAACACTATACATTAAAAAGGTTCCCTAAATAATAATAGTGTTTTTATTATTATAGCATATTTAACTCTGTGGGTGGTATTTAACCAACTCCAGAATTTTTATTGATTGAAAAAGTAATGAATACTTTAGCTTCCTGAAAATAAATCTTGAAAGCTTCACTGATTACATGCTTCCTACTTTAATTGCTTTTATCTCTGAAGCTAAGAATACTGTAAGTTAAATATGCTGAAACTTATTGACCAACCAAGTCTCCCCAAAAGCTATCAATTGGGTGACCAGTTTTGTTTATGTAATGCTAATCTCTGGTTACACTTCAAATATGACTTATTCTGACAATGCCCATGAGGATGGTAACATACAGAAAATCAATCAATATTCACACAATTAACAATGCAATGAACCATAATGGGCAATTTAAAATTGGCCATTTTCCTTATCACATTCAGGTAAAGTAACCCCTTCATGGTGGCTTAAATCTGCCAACTTTCAGGCAGAGCCATACATAGGCTTTTGTCTTCGGAACCTTTAATGTAATGTAACTATGGCTGTTATATTTCCTGCCAGAACTGAATACAAACTGCAGGCCTAGTCACTCTTTCAGAGGGGATGAAGCCTGCAAAATTTCAGAACAGGACAAAATTTCAGAAAGGACAGACTTTACTATTCTGGGTTTGGAAAATAGGAATAATGTTCCCTCCCCTAGTTTTTTTGTGGTTCGGAAATAGAAAAGGGGCCCCTGAGTAATAAACAAATAGGTTGGGTGGCTATCACACTAGGGGATTTTAACTTGGTTATATAAACTGGGGGAATCACAGCTTTTCTTACTTTGTGGAAGTATCTTCCATGAAGCAGAGAGGAAGAGAGCTATGATTTTTAATTGTTTGTCAAGGTATCAAGAGATCAATTGCAAAAGAAGCAGGCCACCACAATAGTCAGTAGTCTATCTCCACCTTTTGCATGCTTTCACAGCCAAAACCTGGGGAATGACAACCCATGTGAAGAACAGCTCTGTTTATTTACGTCAACATCACTGCCACACATCATCCTGATTGAAGTGGCCTTTAAAAATAATTCACTGGGTTTAAGAGTAATCACTGTGATTGGAGTGGCCTCAGGAAATAATTCCCCTGTTCACCATCCCATCACCTCCCCTTCTGAGCTGAGGGTGTTTCCCTGAGTCAACTAAGTTTTGTTTCTCAGAAAATAAAAGGGGAAGAAGGATTTAACATTTTGGAAAAAGTGAAGCCACAGAGTGGCTGAGGTGCAAAGGAGGTCCTTGATACACAACGGGGTGCTTTGTTTAACAGTGCGATCCCAGTTGGGAACATGAGTTTATGAATTACCGTATATTTCGCCCTATAGGACGCACCGGCCCATAGGACGCACCTAGTTTTTTGGGGTGGAAATAAAGAAAAAAAATATTATCCCCCCCCCCAGCCGCGGGGCTGGGGTGGGGGAAGCCCAAGCTTTTAAAAACACACCTACCGTAGTTTTTAGAGGAGAAAAACAAGTAAAAAATATTCTGAATCAAATGTTGTATAAACTACTGCATTTAATAAACAACCAGTATATCAGAATCATATTACAGCCATGTAAAGTGAACAGCAGTCAACAGTGGCATTAAGAACCATCATCACTGTCATTAACAAATGAAGAGAGACTTTAAGGTTTGAGTACTCTTCTAGTCTTCTGTGAACCCCAAGAACTCATCACTGCTAGAGTCAGAATTTAGGAAGCTCAGTTGCTCACAATCACTGACATCACTTTCTTCGCTATCTTCATGTAAAATATCATCTTCGTTTCCATCCAAAGCATTGCTAATGCCATATTTTTTGAATGACCGGACAACGATTTCCTCCTTCACCGAGTGCCATGATGTTTTCACCCATTCACAAACTTGAGTGATAGTGGGCCTCTTCATTCGTCCAGTGGGTGTTAGATCATGATTACCAGCAGCCATCCATTTGTTCCACTCTTCTCGCATAAAGATCTTAAATGGCTTGTTGATGGAAACGTCAAGAGGTTGCAACTGGCTGGTAAGACCTCCAGGAATTACACCTAGATGAGTCTTCACTTCTTTAAAGCGCTTTTTTGTAGTTTTGCTAATATGTGCTCTAAACTGGTCAAGTACTAATAAGGCAGGTTTTTTCAAAAGCCCTCCAGGACGTTTGGACCACACTTTTTCAACCCATACTCTCGTTCCATTTTCGTCCATCCATCCTTTCTCATGAACATGTACAACAACTCCTCGTGGAATCACTTCTTTTGGAAATGTTTTCCTTTTGAAAATTAACATGGGTGGCAATTTGGTGCCATCTGCACAGCAAGACAACACAACAGTGTAATGGGTTTTCTCATGTCCGGAGGTTTTCACGGCGATAGTTTTGGCACCTTTCCGATCAACAGTCCTATTTGATGGCACATCAAAGGTTAGAGGGACTTCATCCATATTCCCAATCTGGCCAATTTCAAATCCATTTCTCTTCCTAGCATCAATTACAAAGTTATGAAAAGACATAATCTTAGATTCATATTCTTCTGGCATTTTTTGTGCGGTTCTAGTTTTGGTGCGCATAGCAAGGCCACATCGCTTCATAAATCTGTAGCACCATGATGGTGAGCCAGTAAAATCATGAATGCCTTTCTCTAAAGCAATCTGTTTGGCTTCATATATTATCATTTTTGTAGAGACTGCGAAGCCATTTTTCCGGTGACTTGTGATCCATTCTTTCATGGCAATGTCCATCTGTGGCCACTTTGCAGCACATCCACGAAAAGTGTGTTTACTTTTATCTGCTTTTTGCAGCTGATCCTCCTGTTTCCTCCACTCTCTTATCATTTTTTAAGTTGGAGGTGACCCAAAATGTCTCTCTGCTGCTCTATTTCCATGCTCCCTAGCATATTTTACTACTTCTAGTTTAAAAGGAATCTTATATGCTAGTCTTTTCTGCTTTATCATCCTTATCAGAATGGGGGAGGTTTTCTGCAAGAAATTACAGTGGTAAGGAACTGTCAGTAATGTACAGGACAGTATCTCCAACGTTTATCATTGAGCGCTTAACTGCCCCCCCCCCCCAATATTTTTAAGTTGGAAGAGGGAGGGAGGGAGGGAAGGAAGGGAAAGGGAGAGGTCAACCTGTGGGTTCCCAGATGTTGTTGGGCTATAACTCCTATCATTCCTCAACACCCATCTTCCCTGAGCTCTGGCCTTGCTACCTGGAGCGATGGGAGTTGTAGTTCAGCAACATCTAGGGACCCACAGTTTGAGAAAGGCTGAATTGTCTGTGAGGTGGTGCTTAACTGCCCCCCCCCCCCATATTTTTAAGTTGGAAGAGGGAGGGAGGGAAAGAAGAGCGAGGGAGATCTTACATTTCTGGGTGTCTGTGGAGGGCAGCTGCCTTGCATCCTGCAACCAGAGCAAAAGGAGGAAGTGGCGGGAGTTTCCCGGCACAATAAGCTGGGGGAGGGGCGGAAGGGGCAGTCCCGATCCTTCCGGCACACTGTTAATCTAGCAGAGTGTAAGCAGCTTTCAATTTGCTTGAATTACAGCCCCGGGAAGCAGCCAGCCCCGGCTGAGCTTGTCGGCCAGTGTCAGGGCTGAAGGGGGAAGCCAGGGGTTTCCCCATAAAGCCCCAGCAAGTGGCTCAGGAAACAGCCTAGACAGCCCTGCGGGACCTCCTGCGGGGCTGCCCAGGCTGCGGATGCGCTCCCGAAGTGCCGGGCGCTCTGCTTTCAGGACGCCCGACGCTCCGGGAAGCAGGCTGCTATCCGCAGCCTAGGCAGCCCTGCCGGACCTCCTGCAGGGCTGCCTAGGCTGCGGATGTCTTCCTGAAGCCTGGAGAGCGAGAGGGGTCGGTGCGCACCGACCCCTCTCGCTCTCCAAGCTTCAGAGAAAGCCTGCATTCACCCCATAGGACACACCCAGATTTCCCCTTCATTTTTGGAGGGGAAAAAGTGCGTCCTATGGGGCGAAAAATACGGTACTCCAATTCACCTTGTTATTTGGAGTATACATAGTGCTGATGCATACCCATAGCCTATAAGCCACCACAAATATCTAGGAATTCCCACCAATGCACTCTTCATTTGTTATTTGCATGAAAGCGCATCATGCAGTTATTGGAGAGCTGGGCCCCACTCCTGCCCCTTGCATCAAGCATGTTGTCTACCTTTGCTTCTAGCTAGCTACACAATTCTAGTTCTCCCTCCTAATTATATGCACTAACTGCATTGAAGAAAGCATACTTACAGCAAACATTTTAAAGGCAAATTTACATATTTCCACAGCAAGTTTACCTTCAATAAATCAGCTAATTAATTGAATTTTTCAGTTATCACAAATGACAATAGACTGACATGAATTGTTGATTTAGTCAAGGTTGTAAAAATTAACTACAAGAATCTTGGTTAGTCATGTATTCACAGGTTACAGTGAGAAGTTAATAAGTGCACAGATATATAATCAATTCTTTATTTTTAATCATCATAAAATGTTTAAAATGTGAAATATTACCTAGTCTAAAGCCTTCCTAATGAGACTTTGCAATCAACAGTGGATTGACAGTGGCCTGATCTATGAGATCTTCCATAAATAGTGTTAGCTCTATGGAATCCCTAGTTAAAACTTCTCAGGTTAGTATAGCAGGGAAGAAGGACCTCTGTTGGAGAGCTTTGAGAGAAGTTTAGACTGATGGCTTCAGTTGAATCCAAAACTGAATCCTAACCTTCACAGAGATGCAGAAAAGTTAGGTTAACACAGAGACCCTATAAGTCAAGGCTGTTCGGATTTTTCTTTTCATGAAATTTATGGGACTCTTACTTTCTTCACATGTGTTTTTGCCCCATTATTATTAAAGGAACTCACACTGAGCCTCTCACATTTTATTTATTGATCCTGATGTCTAATGCATAAAGTAAGTCACCTCTGGGCACACACTGCCTTTTTCATCAATTAAAAATGCCACGTGTGTTGCCCAAAGCTGCCAAACCATCTCTGCTGAGAGCACCCACTCTATTATTCTATGAAGACAGAGATTTCCATCTCTTTAGAATTAGGCCATCCATATTTCAATTTAAATTCATCTAAGTTTGTTTTTAGGTTTCCAAGCCACATTTTCCTGATAGTTTAATTCTTTTACCCTATCATCACCATCATCATCATCATCAGGTGCAGTTTATACAGGGAAATGTCTCTGAACTATGAAAAAACATTTAGGAACCAATTTACACAGTGTCCCCCACATTGTTTGTTCTATATGTAGAAGGGTGTCTAAAACTTGTGTTACACTACATGTTTGTACAATTAGTTGTTAAATGTGTCTGTTTTTGCACTAAGCAGTATATGTAGCAGCAGCAGCAACAAAAACAACACATGCCCAATTTATAGGTCATCCACTCCTGTAATACATGACCCAATGGCCCATTCATAACAGAAGGTATGATAATGATTCAGAAAGCAATTTCTTCAAGGCACTTTTAAAACACATGAGAATCTTTCTGCAGGACAGCTAGATCAACCAAAAATAGCTAATTGTACAAGCCAATTAGGTTGGATTTGGCTTATATTCTTACCTTTCCTTTGTGTATTTGTGATGTGTGCGTTTTTATCATAATAGAATAGGTGGAACAGAAACTGAAATACCTTTATTTTTAAACTATATGAATTCATTCTGATCATTCAGTGATCCTTGCCACAGCTCTGATGCCTAAGGTCACCTGGACTAATCCTTGCTCCTCTTCTGTTGCTGAGTTTGCCCTGTCAGTCGGCTGGAATGAAGCTTGGCTTCTTAACTCGCAAGAAAGAGCCCCTGTCATTCTTCCTGGGTAGGAGCAGCACAAAAATCCCGTCCATTGCTGCTTCTCATGGCCACCAACATAGGGCAGACCACCCGCCTCCATCCCTAATGCACAGAGGGACCATTGACCCAGCAGGAGATGAAATCCAACTTGTGCCATTTTCTTTTCTCTCTGGTGCTCTCTTTATTTTCCTGCTGCTTGGCTCGCCCTGCCTGTTCACTTTGACAGTATGCAATCACCAGCTGAAGCACAGCAGGGGCCAAACTCCACTGAATGAATCACTCAGGGATCAGAGGCTTTCAGCAGCAGCACCATCCTGCTTTGAGATCTCTCTCTCTCCCTTCATCACTTCCTGAGTTTTTAGTAGGAAATGATAGGGTGGAGAAGCTGAAACTGTTGGTACATCAGGAGAAAGAACAGCAAAAGAGGATAAGAGGGACAGAGCAGGCAACCCAATTGCTGAGGTCAACTTTCTACAAAGAGCACTGATTGGCTGTTGTCACACAGTTCAGGTTTTAATTCCTGCAGCACACCTTGTTTGGGGCTGCTCAGAAACTGCAGCTTATGCAGAATGCCACAGCAAAAGTACTGGTCCAAGCTCTCCCCCTTGCATGCAATTAATCTGAGGGATTTCAACCGGCCAGTTTTCAACTGTGTAAGGTTGAAATAGGTAAAGGTAAAGGGACCCCTGACCATTAGGTCCAGTCGTGACCGACTCTGGGGTTGCGGCACTCATCTCGCTTTATTGGCCGAGGGAGCCAGCCTACAGCTTCCGGGTCATGTGGCCAGCATGACTAAGCCGCTTTTGGCGAACCAGAGCAGCACATGGAAATGCCGTTTACCTTCCCGCTGGAGTGGTACCTATTTATCTACTTGCACTTTCACGTGCTTTCAAACTGCTAGGTGGGCAGGAGCTGGGTCCAAGCAACGGGAGCTCACCCCGTCGTGGGAATTCAAACTGCCGACCTTCTGACTGGCAAGTCCTAGACTCTGTGGTTTAACCCACAGCAGTTGAAATAGCACAAGTTACCGGTAATTGTGTGCAGGATGCAGTCCTACTGTTCAACACTTCCCTCTTGCGCCTCTGACTGCCTCCATGCTGCACACACTTCTCTTTGTGAGATGTTAAATGAGAGATGTGTACATGTTGCATCCCAGTATACATGTGATTTCCTTGTTTCTTGGCATTATTTTCCTACCAGGGCTGTCCCTTCTGTTAAAAACCTACTCCTGTTGTATCCAAGATTCCTGGGGCTTTTGTCTTGACTAATGGTATCAATGGAAAGATCTGCCATTTTTCTAAGACTTTTACTTCTAGCCTCTGTTGCAGCAGCAGCTTATGCAGTCCCGACAGCCTTTTCTAGAGTAAGATCACAGTCTTCCAGGAGCCTTTTTAAAAGTCTGCCATGAACCATCTCTAACACCCAACACTATCTGATCTCTAATTAATTACCAGTGTGGTGTAGTGGTTAAGAGCCGTAGTCTCGTAATCTGGGGAACCGGGTTCGCGTCTCCGCTCCTCCACATGCAGCTGCTGGGTGACCTTGGGCCAGCCACACTTTTTGAAGTCTCTCAGCCCAACTCACCTCACAGAGTGTTTGTTGTGGGGGAGGAAGGGAAAGGAGAATGTTAGCCGCTTTGAGACTCCTTAAAGGGAGTGAAAGGTGGGATATCAAATCCAAACTCCTCTTCTTCTTCTACCCCAAAGGTGCATGTCTGATTTGCCAGTTTAAGGTCAATAAGGAATTCTTCTGCTGATTTCACTTCACTCTGAGGTGAAACTAATAACTTTCGTGTCATTGATCTTGGGTATGCAATACTCTTCAAATAACTACTGTTCTTGTATGGCATGGAAGATGTCTACTGCCTCATGCTATATGCAAAGATGGCTACATTTTGAGGACCTTCTTTTTCATCCAGTCCTGTCAAAGATGATGAAGTCTTGTTTAAACCCGTTCCAAGATTCTGCTGCATTGCCACTGAGTTTTGAATCCCTTGAGGCCTTGAGCTATTCCATCTTTTAGTATCGATTTTCTGCCCCTTACTTTTCTTGTTGATCCCACTCCTGGTACCATGTAATGTTCTCTGTTTGATGATGAGCAGATCAAAGGAGCAGAACAAGAAATAGTTTTATTAAAGAGCTAGGTATAGCAAGTCTTCTCTTCTTCAACTACTTTCCAGCTCTGCCGCTAGCTTGGGACTAACCTCCTAAACTAGTTATGGTAGGTGCCCTTAAAGCTATAGTCACATTTATCCTAACACACCCTTTTTGAGAAGAAAAGTGGCATGTAAATTTTAATATGAATATAAATAAAAAGTGGGTACATGAATAGACTCACATTGTATCTTCCTGATCAAAAGAAACAAAAACCATGAAGGGTAGCTGAATAAAATGGGAGACAGAACAAGCCTAGTAACGTTAGGCTTGTTCGCACATTATACTAAAAACCGATTAAAGTCCATTCGGCACATGTACAAGTGTTTGTGTGAAAGACCATACACTTGTTGATTTGTTCAGCTCAACTGTGGTATACATAGGTACACAGACTGCATGCCTGTTGAACATTACAGCTCAACTATTTGTATTTATTAATTAAATTTGCATACCGCCCTCCATCTGAAGATTGTGGTGGTTTACAAAATACATAACAGAAATGCAAACCAGTAACTCACAAACTCATTTAAAAGGCCATGGTGTTATATCTTTATTAAACTTGTATACAGACTGTACACTCATTGAGAGTAACATGTGAACACACTTCTCATTGGATCTAATCGTTAAAATCTTTTTGTATGAGTGGGACAAGATATATGAAACTCATTGATTTCTGACTACCATGGTTGAACCTCTAATTGTTAATATTAGGTGAATGGAGGGAAGCTTAGGGAAGCTTTGCCATCACATCACATGCTTAAGTCCCATTGAGTACAATAGAATTTACTTATGAGTAAAAATGCATAGCATTGTGCTGCATGGTTATTACTTTAAGCATGCTGCTGCTTTGTAACCGAGTCTGACACACCACTGCACAGATTTGCATATTACGTGTATTTTGTCCAAACACTAGTACCGAAACGTGTCGTAAGCCATTTGCAGTCTTTTCCGATGGATTCTGAGGATGCATTTTGTTCATATGCCTGCTCCAGGAAGCTTCCTGCTGTTATGAATAAGCTGTCAACACATGGTCTGAACAAGTCACTAGGTCTACAGAATGAGTGTGGTTTAAATTAGGTAGCATTGTAATTGCACATCTCTTCGTTTTTGATATTGTGATAAAGTATGATGATCAAGCTTTGAGATGGTATTTGCCTAGAGGAAAAAAGTGAGTGTGTTGGCTTTCATTTTGTAAATAATTTGTATTTGGAAGGCTCTGTTTGTTTGTACATAAATATGTTAATGTTGGCTAAATTATCATTTTTATGATATTTCCTCTGCCAATTAGTCTTAAGGAGGGGAGCTTAATTTTGTAAAAGTTATATAATTATTCAAGTATGGGTTATCGTTGCCTTATATTAGGAAAAGTGATTTGTATATATTACCTGGAACGTTATCTAAATAGAGAAAATACTGTTGCTTTTTTTGGAAATATCATTGTTTATGCTTCAAGTTCTGTCATGCAGGCCTGGCATCAGCACCCGGGAAACCGCACCAGGCAGCTGAATCTAGCCTCCATATTAATTTCCCACAGTGTTGAAGGGGTAGAGAACCTTTCAAAATGTCAATGCTGAACATATTGGGATGGCAAGGAGAGAAAGAGGTCATCACCACTAATCCTGACCTCCACAGCTACTATGCATTCACAGAATTGTAGGGCTCTGTCGAGATTGCCTGCTGAAAGTGCAAATATTGCAAGTGGGGACAACAGACCGAATCCACCGGTCCCTCAACACCCTCCAAAGCCTAGGCATTGGAGTGCAGAGAACATGTGTTCAAATTATTTCCACCTACTTTAGAAAAGCAGATCAGTATTCACTAAACCCAAGTCCCTTGCTCAGGCAAGCTGCATCCCTTCCCATAGATATAAGAGAGGTGATGACTGAGGAGCTACTTAGCTCAGTGGGTTAGCGCACACAACTTAACCCTTTCTCAGAAGGATTAATTCCTGCTAAGTGATGCCATATGTATCTAAGGCTGTCTGCCAGGGTTTTTCCAGAAACTTCATGAATATTGTAGAAGCGCCTTTAACCTCCGTGATTAAAGGCCAAAACGGGGAGGGGTGGGTACCAAGTTATAGCACAGGCAGTGCAAATGGAGGCTGAAAAGAGCAAGAATCCAGTACTGCATTCTAATCTTCCCAACAGAGAAGCTTCTTGTTCCTCCATCATTTGCTTCAAGTTTCTTCTCAAATGTTTAACATTACTTAATTAGTGTTTTTCTTCCCCTGTCCACTGGGTCATGCTAATATCAAGAACGTGTTATATTATAACATCGCTTTTGTGTTTTGTACAGTACTACTATATTTTCACAGCTTTATTAGGTTATTCCTATTTCATCTTCAATCTTGCACATGTTAATTAACTCTCAGCCCAGTCTCAAGCTGAAGTGTAAGGATATACTTCAAATCCTGTAGCTAGGAAATGCTTTAATCAGTAGGTTAATCAACTAATGCTTTAGCTGCTCAAGTGGCGGGGCCAATTCTTCTTTCTTTCTTTACAAAGTTGTTATTGTACTTCACCAAATCTTAACGTATTACAGTATTTGTAGGAATGGATTCCAAATATCATTGAATTTGTCCATGGCAAGTCTGCATATATATGCAAATTGTTCATATGTTTCAAGTTTGTATAAGTCTTCAATCCAATCGTAGAAGGGAGCTGCATTTTTATTTTTCAAATTCATCAGTATCAGTCTTTTTGCTGTGATAGGGGCACGGAGAGTCCACTCGTACTGTCCTTTTGTAAGGTTCCATGTGCTGGGCATATAATTCAAAAGGATATTTTGCTCTGTAAATGTAAAGTTCCTCCATACAGTTTTGTTGATAATTTCAATTACCTTCTGTCAAAGATCTTTCAATATAGGACAATGGAAAAACATATGTTTTAGAGAAGCATTATCCCTATTGCATCTCCAACAGTTAGATACCTCAAATAGTCCTTTTTTAAACAAACGTAATGGGGTCCAATATATTCTAAATATTATTTTTTGTTGTATGAGCCAAAATTTAAGGTCCAGAGACATCCTTGTTATAGCACTTAAAACAGTTTCCCACTGTGTGGTCAAAATTGAGATCTCCAATTCTTTATACCAATCCTCCCTCAGTACTTGTATATAAAATTGCTTTGCTAGTAACAAAGATTTATATATGCTGATTGCCGGGTTTTTTGTTGCGTAAGAATCAGTCAACTGCTTCAATATCTCTGGGGTCTCTGAGGCTGTAAAAGTTGCTGGTCTGTAGATGGTAGTTAGCAAGTGTTTTATCTGGAGATATTGCCACTGAGCATTTGTAGGTAATTTGTAGTTGTCTCTTCAAATGGAATATGTATAAAATTCATCCTCTTCATTTATCAGCTGTTCTAATGTTAATAGACTCAAATTGATGGGGCCAATTTTAATCAGTTTGTTCGGTTAGCTAACTTACTTACTTCTTTCTTCTGGGTGCATAGAAGTGCACTGTGCAATTTTTGTGTTGGTAGTTTCAACAGTCATGATTTGAAGTAAAGAATCATAGAAGGGCCTCCATGTTGACTGAATAAGATGAATATAATCATAATCATAATCATTTATTATTTATACCCTGTCCATCTGACTGAGTTTCCCCAGCCACTCTGGGCGGCTTCCAATAAAGCATTAAAATACAATAATTCATCAGATATTAAAAGCTTCCCTAAAAAAGGCTGCCTTCAGATGTCTTTTAAAAGTAGGATAGTTGCTTATTTCCTTGACATCTGATGGGAGGGTGTTCCACAGGGCAAGCGCCACTACTGAGGAGGCCCTCTGCCTGGTTCCCTGCAACCTCACTTCAGTCAGTGAGGGAACCACTAGAAGGCCCCCGGAGCTGGACCTCAGTGTCCAGGCTGAACGATGGGGGTAGAGACGCTTCTTCAGGTATATGAAAGCCTCCTTATGGATCCAAACATGGCATATAAATCAGATATTAGGAATGAATGCTTACTGCTGAAGGAGAGCAGCTGTTGCAATCTGGCATGGCTGCAGCAGTGGGGTGGTCTTTGGTGCAGCTGGGGGGGGGTCACTTCCTCCTCCACTGGCCACATTGGCTGCCGGGGCTCACCTGCAGTTGCAGCTAATTGTGGGCGAACTAGGGGGCATGGTTTAGGAAGTGGACCAGAAGAGAAACGTCTTCCTCTGGTCTGCTCCTTGGCTATAAAAGCGACCCACCCTGGGTGACATCTGTAATGACCGCTCCCCGCTTAAAACGGGGGCACCCTTTGCGTGGACGCGCGCAGCCCTAGATCTGGAGCGGCCCCATCAGCATAGGCTTGGATTTGCCTTCCCTCAGGTGGGATACCTGGAGGTCCCCGCCTACCTCAGTCAGTTGTCCAATTCCACCTGGGGGAAGCGTTGCCAAGGAGACCAGGCCAGGTAGGGGGAGGGATTACCTGCCCACACAATAGAGGGAGGATCTTACCTGGGAATCCTCACTTGGCTCCAGAGCTTCTCCCACCCTACCCACCCTCAGTTAATGTCTTCCTTTGCAGGTTAACTTTTCTTCACAGGTATGCGGGCGCTGCTACGTTAAGGTCGCTGTTAAAGGGCTGGAAAGGAATTTCCCTGCATTGGCAGGTTTCGCCTTTCCCGTAGCAAAACATCACAACTTTGGCGGTATCAGGCCTTGGGCAGAATCCTTTAGTCCATCTTCCTCTTTGCGGCGGCAATACCAGGGTTCCCCGTTAAAGGGGTTTCTGAAGGGAGGCCTTGACCGTACGCCGAAAGGTCATCATTGCACTCCCCTGTGGCGGTGGCGTAACAGGGGCGGCTATCTCTGCTTGAACATATGTTCTACAGAGCCAGCCCATCCCCCCCACACACACTGGATAACCCTGAAGCTCCCTAGGTCCCCGGCTGGGGACTGGGGAGGGAGAACGCCCAATGCCTGAGCCAAGGTCTACCCACATTTGAAATTTAATAAAGTTGTGGCCAATTTAATTCCTTAGCACGTTGTCTTGAGTCGTTATTCCACATGACGGGGGGGACCGCTCGGGATCTGGGGACTCCGCCTGTCCACGCAATCAAGAAAGTTGTGGCCTGTTTAAATCCCAAATGGTTATCCTACTTCACCATGCCTTGGCCCATGGCTTCACTGCTTCTGCTTCTGCAACCTACAAACTCCAACTCCATGATCTCTCACCATTGGCCATGTTTACTGGGTTGGCGCTGTTGGTTGGTGCAGCATATGACATTCCACAGGTTCCCCACACCTGATAGTGAACTTTAGCTAGCTCACTTTGCTGTCTGGGATGAAGCAGCAAATGTACATCCCTGTAAGTCAAAATGTATACTTAAGGGCCAGTCAAATTGTTTTGGCACATAAGGCAGAAAATCTCACAAGCGCCTCTCTCCCTCCCTGTCAGTAAAACTACAATAATAATACATTAGATAACGAACAATTTTCCATCCTTTTATTACACCCCAAATCAGTTGCCTTAGGCAGCCAAATCACTCTGACTAACGCTAGAGGAGGCTCTGTAAGGTTTTAATAAGCTCCCTTTATCACCTACAGATAACACTAAATTTGTTGTACTTTTGCAGGGGAGTGGACTGTACAAAACTCTTCCTTTTGAAGCAATTGCACAAGGAGGAGGAGAACAGAGTGAGAGCTGGTAAAGACATATAAAATATTATAAATCCAGTGAATGGCAAAGTAACTTTGCTAACCCATAACCTTATTTCCTTTCTGTTGGGCATAAAAATAAGGAAGAGTTCTCATTTCATTTTCGGTTGTCTGAAAGTGAAACAAATTCTGTTTCTCTCCCCCCCCCATCCCCTCTCTACCTCCCCTCCAGTCAGATTTAGCTCTGCATTTCTATAATATATTTCCACAGTAGTCCCTGAGGTTTATTTTATTAAATAGAATTTCCCCAATGTTTGACCTTGAATTCAGGACTTGCGTTTTCAAAATAGCATTGGTCTGGTAATCCTATTCCATACAAAATGCAGTCAAAATAAATCCACAATCTCTCTGAATGACAAAATAAAGGAAGAAATGCACACCACAGGAGGCATGACTTAAGAACCAAAATACACTTTAGACATTTTGCATGCATAACAAGATGTAGTGCCCAAATCAAGCTGCTAGCTGTCAAATTATTATTAATCCATTATACACAGACAGCACATTTGATTCTATGTGAAAAAGAAAGGAAAGGAAAGTCTCCATCCCAAGGTGTTTACAAGTTAAGTCTGTCAATAGAAGTCTATTTAGGGTTCTGTGCTGCCATACTACTTAGCCCTTGGGGAACACTGCTTACATGCCTCCGAAGGGCAAGGTGGATATTGCATTTATATCAATGCAAGTGGAATTTTCAGCAAAATATTGGCGTGTGTCCTAACCTGCTTATAGGAGTCTCCTGTTCATGATTCTTCAAGCAGGACATTCTACTGCCCTCCCCCCTCACAGTTTTCTGTTTTTCTTTTCCGATGGACACCCATCATTTCATTGCTACTGAGCATGTTCAGTCCTCATTGGGCTATATTTTCAGGGGATGATTTTTTAAAGGTTTACAGAGCCTAGGGCTTGCTGATCAGAAGGTCGGCGGTTTGAATCCCCATGACAGGGTGATCTCCTGTTGCTCGGTCCCTGCGCCTGCCAACCTAGCAGTTCGAAAGCACATCACATCAAAGTGCAAGTAGATAAATAGGTACCGCTCCGGAGGAAGCTAAACAGCATTTCCGTGCATTGCTCTGGTTTGCCAGAAGTGGCTTAGTCATGCTGGCCACATGACCCTCAGCCAGTAAAGCGAGATGAGTGCCGCAACCCCAGAGTCGTCCGCAACTGGACCTAATGGTCAGGGGTCCCTTTACCCTTTATTACTATTACTGTTATTGCTGTTGCTATTATTACTTCTGCATCCCTTGAGGTTCCCCTACACACACTGGTAAATCCCCATTGTTTCTCAGTGTGTCTGTCCTGCTGGCACTCACAACCTTATAGAGGGAAGAGGTTAAAGATTGATTGACTAGACAGAGACCCCAGGACTAGTTAAATCATCTCTGTGGAGTATTCTTCCCAATGGAACTATGGCCCTCTTAAAGATATTCAAGCTGTTTTTCTGAGACGTATTATTCCATCATTAGACTCACAGCTTGTGGGTTGTTTGGAGGCTTCAAGCAGTGAAAGCAGAGGATTCTCGCAAGCATCCTCTGGATGTGCCAAATTACCTTTACTCTGGGCTTTCACATGGAACATTAGATGAAGGTGCTGTCCAAATAGCTTTTGAAGTAGCTACTCACTACTTCCACCTCGCCTGTATACATAGAGGCAGATGGAAAGAGGTAGGTGGTTCTGAATGTGGCCAGAAAGAGCAGAGAGATGTTTTGTAGCAGGGTGGAAATAAAAGGCCTTGGGTGGAGAGGAGGGATTAATGCTGCTCTGAAAACTAATACTACCAGTAAGGAATGCTTGAGAAATTTGATACCTGTGTATTCTGACGCAAGCAAACAGATCTACAGCTCCTACCCTGATGTGCAGATTAAAATGTATTATCATTTGGATTTTGTACTTCTCTGAATTTTATGATATAGTTTTCAGCTTTAAAATGCATTGCACATATATTTTAGGATCAAATGTATTATTTATTATTGGGCTATTAATTTTATTTTTTACCCATCCTTCACCAGAAGATAGATCCCAAGATGGGCTGCAACAATATAAAAATACAATATTAAAATCTCTCTAAAGCACACAGAGAGAGGGACACTGCTGTCATTATCTCTCTCCATACCCTATTTATATGTATTTAAATGTGAATTTTCATGCATTTTTTAAATTTAAAAAAAAATCACAGATTTTTGTGGACAGGACAGAAAGGACATATGAATGAGTACATGTAGACATGCATCAGAAATAGATGGGTTGGTTAATCCATAGTATCAATCTCGGTGATTGGTTCCCCTCACCCCTACATTTATTAACCATAACAGAGCAATACTAACTACAGGAAGCCAGCATAACTTGCACTGACATAATGTAGGTTGGTGTAATTTATCCCTGTTCCAGACTCCATTCAGGTGCCTCTTGGCGGGGCTTTCGATGGCTGAGTCAGCAGGTGAAAATAGACCTGAGTTTTAAGGATTAGGCCCTAGGTCACATGACCAAGCTAACAGGTTTTAGAATAGGTGTAAGTTTCTCCAAGTCCCATCCTACCCCCACCACTGCCTCAGAACAACAATTTTTAAAGATTTTTAAGGTAGCTTAAGGTCTACCAGGCTGAGCCAAAACAAATTCAGTCTGACAGATCATGGGTTGGATTGTGCTGCAAGTCTTTCCTTAAAATTTACTCCCTCTTGTGAATGGCTGACCTTCTGGAAATGTCTGGAAGCAAGAAACAATATCCTTAGTCAGGGATTCCAGAGGAGAGAAGATTTTGTCTTGACCGCTGCAACTCTGGTTATGACTTTTTGACTTTTTGACCTTCATGAAGCCAGCTACACAAGTTCTCTCCTTGGTATTTAATAGCAGCCTGTTTTTAAATTCAAATGATAGAGTTACATATCAGACCTACCTTCCCATCATGCACAGAATGGCATTGTACAAATTTATAACATCAGGGGAAAGAATGGTATGCACATTTCTTTTTTATGACAGAGTGAAAATATTTGTTTATAACTAAATTTTCATTAGCATACTTAAATATATATATATCATCAGAGAGGCAAGAGTTGAAATGAAAAATCCACCTTAAAGTTTTCCTGCACATGGGCCACTGAAATAGGTTTAAAGTAGATAGTGTGTACACAGGTCTCCATAGTGGAAGAATTTTGATACAGATAAACCTCAAGCATCAATCAAAACTTTCTCTCTTACACACACAGGCTGCATTGGCCTATTGTTCTCCCTTCTGGGATGATGCAGAACCCAGCCAGTTGAAGTGAGAAAAGGTCCATCCATCTGTCTCTATGGCAACAGGGCACCTAGACAAGTACATGGCTAACTAAGGTGATTATCTTCCAATGAAAGTGGTCTGACAGATCTCATACATACTCTAACTTCACATACAATGGGTCTGAAGGGGACCCATTGGAATCATCCAGATTGACTCCCAAACCTATAGTAAAATAGGTCATTTGAGCTCATCTGACAAGCCTAATAGTTTTGTCTGCTTCTAGTAGATTACATCCATTCTAGACTGGAGCTCTTTCTTAGTGCTCTACCAAAGAAAGTGCTCTTTCTTAGGTAGACCCACCAGAACTTGCATTTTAACAGCCATCATCTGTGATCCCGGTTGGTTGACAAGATGTCGCCAGTGTGAATTTAACCTTAGGGGTTCTCTTCATACACTGCCAATTTTATACTACAGTGATATTATAATTTTATATTCACTATGGCTATTGTGCTGCTGTTGTACTGAAACTGTTTATTTTTCTGTTAACTGCTTTGAGCACAGTGTTTTTGTGGTATATAAATAAACTGACTATGACTAAATAAAGGTGCCAAGCAGAAAGCTACCAATCCTGGGGGATGAAATACATTTTACCATCCAAGGAATGGAATGTTATAAGAGCATCATAGGGCAGGCATTCTCAAACCGAGGTTCATGAGCTGGACTCAGCTGGTGTGTCTGCGAAGAACAGTGGGAGCAGTGGCTGTGAATTTTCCACCATTCTAGCCCACCAGGGAGGGGAGCTCAGGGAAGACCAAAAGTGACAGGGGAGGAGGCACTTGAAAGAAGTGGAGAGGATAAGGAGTCAGAAAGACATACCGAGAGGCACGTCCATTGCATTAAACATTTGCACTGATTTCTAACTGTTACTGCTTCTTTTGCTTCATAGATATGGTACCTATGGAATTCAGACTGTAATACCATAAAATACATACAAAGTGTAAGAAATAAAAGAAGCACAAAAGATAAAATTTAAAAGCATACAGCATCTAGCACAGCACATTTCAATTGCTACAACAGACAGAAAAATCATTGTCATCCATGAAGACCTTCAGCAAGTTTCAAGTGGTTGGGGGGAGGGGATACAGGAACCATTGGCATAGAGCATTTTTTGTTGGTTGTGCCCTCACAGGATATATATTTTCTTTTCGCAGGGGTGGGAGGTAAACACAGAGAAGAAGGTGTGCAGGGAGGAAGAGTATTCAGAGCAATGTCTTAATCACAGCAATGGCAATAATACCTGGAATTGACTTCTGGACATTTGAATCCAATATACATAATAAAAATATATTCCAAAGGTCATAGGATGTCATTTATTATATAAGACTGTCCTGTGGGCATTTAAAATAATCTGTTTTCTTCGATTTCTATCTTAAACGTTAATGGCCATTGCATTTTTGTTTCGATAATGTCATCATTATACCATGGCCAGTAAGTGCTCCACGCTTCAGTATCTCAGCTCCCTTACAGTTTAAGCCAGAATGATTATCCCCATATTGCTGATGGGAAATTGAGGCTGTGAAAAATCTTGCTAGGGAATTCAAAGCACCCATGCTTAGCCTGTGTTCTGTCCTAGCTCTACATATCCATCTTGCAAAAGCATGTTGTAGCTTGGCATGCGAAGAATAAAGGGCCTGTGTTCCTTTTAAGATCAAATAAAATATTATGATACTAGTATTCCTTAATAAGCTGTCCAAATATGAGCCCAGAAATTAATCTCAAGAGAGCAAAAAAAGAAACAACTCTGGCCTCTGCTTCCATGTCAAAGTAGTTACTGTTGTGTGCTTTGTAGTTCTTTAATTCCCACAAAAGATGACAAAACTACAGGCTTGTTAACATGTAACATTCTGGAGGTGACAGCAGCTCCCGGCCCCCTCAAACAGAATCACAGCTTGCCCTAGGCTTAGGAATGGCAGCAGCTCCAGCCCGTCTTGCCGTAATGGACTCTTGGGGCTGGCTAGAGAGCTATGAAGTTTCTCATTTTGGAGGAGAAATCTGTTATATAATAGCACCACTGGCCAGATGTAACAAAAGTGATAAGTTCTGACTGAGTTGTTTATATCTAAGGGCTATTCACAAGACGAAGCTGAGATGTGGACTCAGTGGCTCAGCTGAGCACTGAAACTCTTTATTTTACAATGTGGTCACATGCCCTCCTCCTTGAAGCCTATCCCATAAGGAATTGTACTACTACAAAGCTTTGAAGACTGGTGAGCAATGGATGAAGCGCGAGTTCAGTTGTGAGTCCAACACAGGCCAAAACGGTTGTGCAACTGCTCAAGCATATATGCTATTAAAACATACACACATTTTGCCCTCTGACACTGGTCAGTCGGTTTGCTAATTTTGTCTCTCAGAAAGAGCTTATACTACAGTTGTCAGTTTTTACGGTTCCATAAACAGCATCAGAATTTAAGTACTCTTCCCAGGATCCAAAGGAATGAAGTAAAATCTCAGCATGTGGAGCCAGAATCATGGCAAAAACTATTGTTTTCTTTACTTGAGAGTATTTCTTATGTGCTCAACTCTTAGCATGTTTAGCATGCTCCAGAATTTAAGTACTGGAGAAAACTTACTTCTTCCACTGATCTGCCATACTCTGAGCCTCAGAAAACCTGGCAAATGAATGCTTGAACTGGCTATGAGTATAGATGTATCCCACATGTCTGCTGATCATAGGGCTGCTTTTGTGGCGTGAATGGGCTATACTGTACATGTGTGGATATAGTGGATTTCTATTAGAACCCACTTGAAAATAATATTTCAGTGTTGGCAACAGCATAGCTACATACAGCAGGTTCAAAATGATCACACCATATGATCCACATTATCTTTGTAGGTACTGAAAGCTGGCAATGCACATGTCTCTCTACGCAGGACTGCTGCCACCAACACATGGCGCCAGCATCTTCCTTTCACATAAAACTGAATCTCACTTGACCATTAGTATTGGCTAGCACTGGTACTTAAAAACAACAACAACCCGCCTTAAAAGAAAACTCATTATCCAGCAATTTATGAGAAAAGGCATTTGAAAATTATGAATGGGGTAAATGGGATCCAGGATTTTGTTGTACAGTGGTACCTCGGGTTAAGTACCTAATTCGTTCCGGAGGTCCGTTCTTAACCTGAAACTGTTCGTAACCTGAAGCACCACTTTAGCTAATGGGGCCTCCTGCTGCTGCCGCGCCACCGGAGCCCGATTTCTGTTCTTATCCTGAAGCAAAGTTCTTAACCCAGAAGCACTATTTCTGGGTTAGCGGAGTCTGTAACCTGAAGCGTATGTAACCCGAGGTACCACTGTACATACCTTACTTTGAAGATAACCAAAGGAGTGTTTTTGAGTGTCCTTTCTTTCATTCTACAAATCATCTCTCGAATCATCTGCACTCTGAAGCCTTCCTAGGTGCTTCTTTCCTGAAACCCCCACGATGTCCCCAACTGAGTTTTATAGTAAGCATGGGGAGATGGCAGGCCTACTGCTGCAACTTGACAACTGTTTATTGGCTTTTTGCGAGTAAAAAAGGGGCTAGACTTCTTTTTAAAAACCAGTACAAAAGGTTTTTCTTAAGATATGAATAAGAACCTAACTTTGAAACAAAATTAGTAGCTGCAACAAATCTCATACATTCAGTAGCCTTCCCCTCTAGCTTCCCATGTTTCAGTTAAAAGTTCAGGCAAAGATGTCATGAGGTAACTACTTCCATAAGGCTTTCTCAGGTCAGAAAGTACAGGCACCTGAGGAGACTACAGAGCACTGGAGAAAAGGTTAATGAGGGGGAAAAACCATACACAACACCCACAGGCACCTCACAATGATAAAGTATGTGTTAAAAACCTCCACCCACCAACATTATAAAGAAATTCTTAAGTACCCTGAAAAAGCAACAGAAAAAAAATGGAAGCCCCTTTCACAGGGAAAGTAAACATTTAAGATGGGAGGAGAGTTTTTGGCACAGCAGTTAACAGCACACATTTTTGAATAACCAGTGAGAAAATGTGATATTTCTATCACTTTTGTTGCAGCTGGCTTACCACCATTTCATGGCAAGTCTTATGTTGTGCTCTGGGTGTGGCACTCAGGAGGAGCAATCTGATCCATCCATTGGGCATCATTTTTGTGCCAGAGCTTGATCTAGCTTGTGTCCTAAGAGCCAATCAGTGGGCTTGGCAGTCTCCCAGGGGGTGGGCTTCCCTGTAGCAAGAGTGCAGGTTTGATTCAAGTTAGGTTTTAGAACGGACACAACATCTTGGTTGGACAAGATCCATGGCTTGTGAGGGGAATCTCATAGGAGTGGTGGCAGTTGAAGGCTTCAGCCCTAGCTTGGGGGGGCAGGACCTGTCACTATGATCCTAAGTTTCAGGCTGGACCCACAGAAGGGGCTGGGATCCACTCCTGGTTGCCCAGCATGTGGACTGGGAGCAGGGCATCAGAAAACAGATGGGCTTCCCCATCATTGGATCCTTGCACTGTGCCACACCAAAACATTGACACAGTGTGACACATGAAGTTGTGGCCGTGTTTAGCCCACACTCCTGCTGTGATGTGGCTTCACTGCTCCCAGAGGACATGCTTGATTGACACAATGCTGAGGCACCATGTTGAGAGAGTGGCTACTAGATTCATACCACTTGCAGAAAGCCTGTCTTGCTGCAATGGACTTGGCGTCGGAAGCTCTTGCACTAGCTGTGGCTGGTTCCTGTGCTGCAAAACTTAAAATAAAGTACCTATGTGAGAGTCTAGTGAAAGCTCATTGTTCCTGCTGGGGCATGTGGGGGGTTTCCACTTTGTCAAAGATGACCTCCAGGAATTAATTTAAAGGTCCAATGCTTCACAGTTAACTCACTGCCAGGGATGGAGTTGGGATCTGACTCATAATTCAGACGAAGAAGGGGTTTAAGTAGAATAATTCTGAAATAAAATTTCCTCATAAGCCCCAAACTGTGATGCTCTCATTATTAAGAATTTTGGAGGGGGGGAGTCTACAGTCAACAAATTGGATTAAGGCTATGTAGTCCTTGCCTGCATAGGTGAGGTAAATGAAAAAGAATCAAAGCAGCAGACTATAAATTTCTGGAGTGATAGTAATAAGAGTTCTTCAGACTTCGGAGGGATCCTGGAAGAGTGCACTTAAAGAGGAATTAAGCACTTCAGGAAGTGAGCAGATACATAAGAATTTTTTAAGAGGAAGCATTCCCCCACCCCGCTCTCCAAGACTTGCTGCTCTCATGTCACATAGAAGCCCCATATAAGTGGGATGCACTCAGTCTAGAATAAAGTTTTGCATTTTCCATAGGTGTGTGTTAAAGTAGGTTTCAGAGTTTATTATGGGAGAAATCTTGAGTTCCTCTGAATCTGACAAGAGACTCTTCAGTGAGAAGATCAGTGATGAAAGACATGCTTTCCTGATCTAAAACACAGATGAATAGGCCTGCAGTGTGTAGTCAGGGGTGAATGTTGAGTGTGTTCTGCAGCACATCCTTGGCACACACAGAGATTTGTTAAGGCAATCCAACAGGTCAGGCCTATGTGACCTGGTGTTGTATCATAGAATATGAACCCAGCAGACACTTCAGCATGGGAAAGTGAGTCGTCAAATTGGAAAAATCTGCAAAACATTGATCTCATATGTGTGGCTGGATGGCACCTCCTTCTGGCAAGTCCCGCACCAAGCTGGTCCAAACGTATTGCTCTGCTTTCCTTTGGACCACGTCAACAAGCGTGGGGGAAATGGCTTGTAGTCTGGGCAGCCCAGTATCTCCATATAAACTTCCCAGGCTTGCTCCCCAACAAGGTCACTTTGAGTTACAGATAGGTAGCCATGTTGGTCTGCCATGGTCAAAACAAAATAAAAAAATTCCTTCCAGTAGCACCTTAAAGACCAACTGAGTTAGTTCTAGGTATGAGCTTTCGTGTGCATGCACACTTCTTCAGATACACTGAAACAGAAGTCACCGGACCTTTCTATATAGTGAGAAGGTGGGGAGGGGTATTACTCAGAAGGGTGGTGGGAATGGGTGATTGGCAGATAGCTGCGATGAGCTGCGAAGGTCACTTTGGTGCTGCTCCCCTAGTGGTTTGACTTCACCCCCAGAGGGGCACTCCATTGACAGATGCAACAACATTCTATGCCTAAGAGCCTCATGTTCTCACAGTTGACGCCACATTAGTGACTTGCTGGGCATATGTAAGATTTTCCTTTTAAAGTGTTCTTGCATTGGAATTTTGGCCCACCACGCTGCTGCTGTTGTGTCTCTCTGTGCAGAAAGATCATCCAGTTTACTGGCAACTTTCTTAAGTTCAGAAAATGAGGTTGGCTTAATGGACTGCCAGCTAGACCCTAAGTCAGAGTGGTCCAATGTGCGGCCCTCGAATGTCCTTGTTGAAGTTTTGAAAAGCATCTAGCAGGGGTTCAAATATTTAAAAGGAGCACTGGAAGACCTAATTTACCCTTGCACTCTGCTGTGGTCCTAACATTCCCCTTTCCACACGACCAACCACCCCGCCTCACCTTGGGAGAGGAGGGTGCCCTTAGGGAAGTGGTGTTGACTGTCTCTCCTAGGTGTAAATATAACTTCACATCATTTATTGACTGTTTTTGCTCATTCACATCTTGTGCTGTAAATGTTACGCCTGAGCAGTTGTAGCTTTTTAAAGAGAAAATTAACACATATCAAGTCCCATCAAGTTCTCCAAACATTCACTCTGATAACGTCTTATCAAAATAATCATAATTGGAATAGGAATTTTGTTACAGAACCCCCTTAAACTCCTGCTGTGCTTCAGCGCTTGCTATTTCTGCACTGTTACAAATGCAAGGAAATATACTGTTATATAAGAATACGAAGACACACACACGCACACATACAACCTGATGAAGGAGTTCACAGCATTAACACTCTAAGAAGGTTTTGCTTCTCCCATAGCCACAGCCTTGGATCACAGCAGAGATCAGGTATGGCTCTGTCTCCTAGCTGCCCAGCCTGATTCTTTTCTTTTCTCTTCCATCTCCCTTAATGTCACTCTCAACTCTGGCCTTTTATTTTTGTCTTTCCAACTAACAGACAGTTGAGGGAAGAGGGCCACCCATTTGCCCTCTGGCACAAAGCCACTCCTTTTGTTACCTTAACAATCCATATTTAGTGGCCCATTACCAGCCTGGCTATTCCAAAAATTTGAATGGGAACCTACAGCTTCTCTCTCCCCCCCCCCCAAACTCATAACAATATCATGGTTGCTGCTGCTATTGTTGTTGTTGTTGTCATTCCTTTGCAATACAATATACTTTTGATTAATAGACCATGGTATATGCAAACTGTATAGAAAGTTAAAATGACGAATCAGAATTTGGAAGGTTGGAGCTATTACAAATCTGCACAGTGAATGACTTGGAACTATTTTCTGAATTGGCAATGAGATTGCATTGTTATTCCCTCTCCAGTGTGTTACAATCAAGAAGAAAAAAATCCTTGTTTCACCAGCCCAGTCCTTAAAGTGCTGCACACTGAGAATTTGTTCATGTGAGAAGACAATAGTTCTTTTCTGACCACTTTGAAGGACCTCTTATGGAAATGTTCACTTATTTTGTGGTTTTAGTTATATTTTAAAGTTATGTGGTTTATTTATTATTGTTGCTGTTCACTACTCTGTGCTCCAGATTGGATAATAGACAGGATATAAAAATATGAGAGAGAGAGAGATATTAAATTGCTCTTTCCTTCCCTCAGAAAGGAGTGTGTGTATAGTGTTATGAATTGGGGGGAGGGGTATGCTGTATGCCTGAGACCTTTCCAATTCCTGGATCCAAGATGGATTCAATTCCTGGAATAGCCAGGCTATCATGCTGGTGAGGTAATGTCCCTCTAAATATGGGCCATTATGGTAAGAAAGGAAGTGGTTGTGTGCCAATGCCAAGCGGGTGGGCCCCTTTCCCTCAACTCACTGGTAGTTAGAAAGACAAAGGCCAGAGCTGAGAGTTGAGTTTTGTGAGGTACTGTAGAAGCAAGCCTGAAGGCTGGGCAGCTGGGAGACAGAACCGTGCCAGTTTTCTGCTGGAATCCAAGGCTATGGGAGAAGCAAGATGCTCTTGGAGTGCTGATGCTGTGAGCTGCTTCACTGTAGGCTCAGGTTGTATATATGTGTATATAAACCATATACAGTGGTGCCTCGCAAGACAAAATTAATTCGTTCCGCGAGTCTCTTCGTCTTGCGGTTTTTTCGTCTTGCGAAGCACGGCTATTAGCGGATTAGCGGATTAGCGCTATTAGCGGTTTAGCGGCTTAGCGGCTATTAGCGGCTTAGCGGCTTAGAAAAAGGGGGGGGAGGGAAAAAACTCGCAAGAACTCGCCCGACGTTTCGTCTTGCAAAGCAAGCCCATAGGGAAATTCGTCTTGCGAAGCACCTCAAAAGACGGAAAACTCTTTCGTCTAGCGAGTTTTTTCTCTTGCGAGGCATTCGTCTTGCGGGGCACCACTGTATCCTAGAGACACCATAGTCTCCGCTGCCCCTCATAACAAGGAAACACAAATCCTGGGTAAGTGCCTGGATCCCCTGGAATCTGACCCTGCTTGGAGATTGGGATGGCATGCAACTATCTCTCTCTCAGTGTGTGTGTGTCATGCCCAACACATTTTGATGAAGACTTTCCTTAGGGGCAGGAGAATTCAGTTTCATCACTTTGCATCGGTATTGTGTCCTCTTTTTTTTTACTTGTTCAAGGACTTCACTCCCTTCATTGTTCAATTGGATACAACTTCCCAAACTGCTGGCAACTGATGTCGAATGGTGATAACAAGTGAGGGCATTCCTCTTTCCTACTTGTACTGTGGCATCTGGTGTTCTATTCTGTTCCTTCTGTGACTATAGCAGAAATTGTGATGGTATCATTCTTTAAAACAAGGAAAGTGACTTAACATTGTTCAGGACTAAGAGCTACATTGCCGGATATTGGTGTGATTGACTTAAACACCTAATGTAGAAAAGCTTTGCCACTCATGAATTACATCCAATACGTATTAATACTTCATTGCAATTAAGATGGCAAACTGCAGCCGCTAATATAACTGAAGCAAAAGACTAAGAGCATTTCGATCTTCTAAAGTAGCATTACAACTGACATTGTGAATTTTCAAGATTTATACAGTGGACGAAAAAGCCACATACATCAGAATGCACATTTGAATTAAAAATGTTCTGTTCTACTATCTAGAATCTAGAGGCATGTTGACACTATGAACCTGAATCAGTTTAACTTTTAAATATCCTGGGAATTTTAGTTCAGTGAGGGCACAGAGAATGGTCCATCAGAGATTCCTATGGCCACAGTGAGTTTTTCCTCATGGAGAGATGTAAGGAAAAAATGAGTTTAAATGTTCTTCCAACCCCCTTAACAGTCCCATTTTTCTGCTTCTGATCAAAGATATCAACTTGACCTCAGAATCTTTCTCTGCATGCACAGAGTGAACCAGGATAAATAAGTCTTAGTCTAAATAGGGATTCCTCCCCCTCCCTAATAGTCAAATTTCAATATCAGACACATGATTACATTCAATAACATGCTGAACAGTGAAACAAGAAGCATTGCTTTAACAGCAGTGCTCAAAAGGCACTGCTGTTTTGAAGTTTGATCTTGAATACATCCAATCCAACTGTACTCTGTGCATCTGGCTCCTCATCCCCTCTCTCCTAAAACTGAAATGTGTAAATGGCAGTCCTCCAATCTTTCTGTCCATAAACAGGTTGGAAAACTGTGAGGTGTCTTGTTTTGCATGCGGCTCTAATAAAATGTTCACATGTTGATGATATGTCTCTCATCTGATAAAATAAGGTAATAAAATGTACTTGTTTAGGAATTAATTGTTGGTATGGCTTTAATAGGGATATTGGAGAATTCCAACACAAACAGCTACGGGATTGGATATAGCTACTGTTTGCTTATTCATCCCATGTCCAGAATTGAAATCATTCCAGCAAATACAATTGATTATTTGTTGCTTCAGCTGTTGTTGTCACTTCAAAAATGGTACATATTATCCACCTCACTTCCATTTTCATTGCAATGCATGGAATAATGGAATGACAATGTAATTTCCATAATTTAAGAAATGTACGTAATTGATCACATACATTACATACGTTACATGGTTTCTCTACAGTGAATAGCAAAACAAATAGAACTGCAGCTGAACAGAAACACTGCTGCATTTAATAAATACAGGGCACAATGGGAAATGAAACACGAATCACCATTTAATTATTTAGAATGTTTCATAGAACAGCTGAATGAAACAATCATTTCAATCAGTGGCATGTATAATCCATGGGCATTTCTACCTTACACAAAATTGGTTTCACATATGCTTTTCATTGCTAGTGATGTTACTGTTCTGCCATTGGGCATAATTATGTGGAAAAACCTGAATCTACTTAAAACCACTTAAATAATCAGAGCTGCACAATGCATTTGTGCCCTGGCTTATTAAACAGACTCTCTTACTGCAATTCTTCAAAAGCTCTATATTCAAAATTCCTCTCAGAAAAGCACTTTGTTCTCATGTAGCATCACAAGTGGACAGAGACTGAATTAATCATTTACAGAATGCATATATTTATTTTAGGTAAATAACCATTATTAATGTTACACAATTGCTCTTATCCATGATTTATTTTCTTATGTAGCAGGATCCCTTTGGCTCAGAATAGCTAAATATGATGGCCACAGTACTATTATTATTATTATTTATTTCTGACACTTTTCTGACTTAGTACAGGACTAATGAATGCAGTACAAGCAAATTGAACGCAGACAGGATAATGCATATATTGTAATTTTGTAAAGAAAATCTGCGCAGTTAGTGGGAAGAGATATATATTGCATACTGTCAGTATAGATTGCCCAAATGTGAAATAGAAACAAACTACATGATTTTTTTTTTTTTAAAAAAAGAAAGCATTTCAGTTTGTAACAGATGTCAAGCTTCTAGGCCACACATCATATTCTTTAGGCCTTGTGGAAACCATTTTTCCTAATCATAGGATTTATTTTCCACCTTTAGGATTAACAATGCCTCACTCTTGCAGAAACACATGATGATGATGATGATGATGATGATGATGATGATGATAGTTTTTAACTCTTCTTTTATCCACTGGACTACAGAGTGGATAAAGGCACCTAAAAACATTGCAAAGACAAAACAAAATTTGCTGCTCAAACTCTATTCCTCATTTCTAATGACAGGCATTTCATATTCTGAAATATTGCTTATTATTTCATTTGAAATCTTGGAAACAAGGAACTTACCCATATGGTGACTTAAAATATTAATAGTGAAGAAGATCTGTAAGTCTGCCAATTCTCTCTTTGAGTATCAATTTTCTTCTTGACATGTGAAGGCTGCAGGTCTTCTGTAGCTGTCTAATATTGCTACAAAGACTTTCTGTCCTACATATCAATAAATTAGTATTTCCTCCATTCCCAAGAAAGAGTCATCTTTTTGGACAAAGTCCACGGGATGGATCATGCATCCTTTTCTGCTTCCAGTCAGCGGTAGCCATTTTAAGTCTGTAGCAGCAAAAACAAGAAAGAGACTTGTGGTCCCTAAAAGATTATGCACACACAGACGTCATATTTACTTCGATTGGACTTACTTCCAGGTAAGTGTGTATAGGACTACAACCTTATTGTGACATAAGCATTCATGGACCACAGCGGGGGTGGGGAACCTCTTGGCCCATGGGCCAATCTTCACTCACCAGGAATTACAGTTTGGCCTACAAGACCCTTTCCCCTCCAAAAAACCACACCCATCCATCAATCAGCTAACATCACCCCAATGCATTAAAGACCAAGGGATTTGGTTTTATCTCATCAGGCACATGAGTTGTTATTCCATACCCTTCAACGTGTTCACTTCCCATATTGATGCACATGTTTTCCCGGCCGTGCTCCTGCACAAGTCAAGTGACCTACATGAGATCATGGAATCCCAAAAGAAGTGTTTTGGGGAGGATGAGATCTTGACACAAAATTTTGCAAGATCACAGCATCCAAAATGGCCTACGTGTTCTCACGGGGGGAAAAGGGATGTCCCAGTTTTTCCAGGACACGTGCATGATACATTATCCTAATCCTAATCAGGAAATTAATTTGTTATGCTTATTTGGATGAGGATCTGTCTTCTTTCCCATGGTTTGCCTTGGACTTAAATAGCAGAATATATTTGCTAGTTGCTTCTCCAGTCGACTTGCTGTTTGACCTGATCCAACCGCATGTGCTTTGTTATGTTCTTACCTTGTGCCTGTAGACCATAATCTTGAAATGAAATGTTAATGAACCCCATTGTGCATCACCATGTGGTTTAGGCCCTGTGTTTTAGGAGGCATCTTGACACTTTTCTCACCATGCCGGTTGCAGAAATAGCTATACAAAGGGCAGCGGATAAATTATGGTTGTTTGGAACCTTCGCACGATTACAGGTGCTGCCTGCTTCTGAAAATGCATTCTTGACACTTTCAACTTTCACTGACAGGTTTATCAAAATGATGTTATGGGAGATTATAGAGAATCCATTTTGTGGGTAGTAATTAATTAAAAAGACTCTCTGGTAGCTTTTACTTTTTGTATTTAGCAGTACAAAAGCATTGCATGCCTTTAATAAATGCTTTCCTTAACAGATGTTCTTAGTACCACAATAGGTTGCTTAAATATTCTCTGTCATCAAGCAAATAACTTTTGTATAGATGTCTTCCATTAACAGATGCATTAGCATATCAAACACTTACATTCTGGAATTTGTTGTAAACGAGTCTACACTAAACAACTCATTAGTTACACAGACACTTAATTGTGCTGGGTATTTAAAAAAGTATAAGTTTGCAATCCTTCATGAGTAGGTGGGCAAACAGACGCTAAGGGCATCTAATTATACTTTGAGTATGAGGAGAGTGATTGTGTAATTTTATACAAATATACAGTCTCATCTTGTCATGGAAATTTTGGAGAACACACTGGTCAGGAAGCTAGAAAAGAACTTTATTGTGCCAGTTAAGAGAAGATCAGAGCAGCAACATCAAACTCTCATCTCTACCAAGATTTAGGATCAGTTACAGATAGGTAGCCGTGTTGGTCTGCCATGGTCAAAACAAAATAAAAAAATTCCTTCCAGTAGCACCTTAAAGACCAACTGAGTTAGTTCTAGGTATGAGCTTTCGTGTGCATGCACACTTCTTCAGATACACTGTGTATCTGAAGAAGTGTGCATGCACACGAAAGCTCATACCTAGAACTAACTCAGTTGGTCTTTAAGGTGCTACTGGAAGGAAGATTTAGGATGACAAGATCCAAAAACGGACAAGTTGCTGGCGTTTTAGCAGGTGAAACTTGGCCACCTTAACCCAGATACAAATAAGTGCCACCAAGTGTTTTAACTACAGGTAACTCACAACTTAAGCACATTTAACTTGTGTGCATTAAGCTATACACAATTGGCAAAAATAAAAAGAACAATAACAATTAAAAGGGAGCAAAAAGGTGGTGGGTATCCAGGAAAATAGAATCTGGCAGTCCCACCAGCTACTGAACCCAATGTGTTTTGATTATACTTTATTTTGGTTTTACATGCTATCCCTGAAATGTAATCCCCTCTTAAACTGAGAACTACCTATATAATATTATCCACAGATGGCACAGTCTAGCAAGAGAGATCTGTGTATGGATGAAAGGCTCCAGACATGTTGCTGACATGGATGGAGAAGCTCATCTTGATACAAATCACACACACATTGTTCATCCAGACCCAGATGGTTAGATACAACTTTTGAAGCAGGTAGGGCTTTGTTTCCACAACTTTGTTGTTAGCATCTTTCTGTCTCAAGAGACAATGGAGTGCACCTCTAGGGGTGAAGTCAAACCACTGCATTAGCAGCACTGAAGTGAACTCCCCAGGGCAGTGTGTATGGGGGTCCTGGGCTGCCCAGATGACAAGACCTCCCCCCTGGCTCAGTGATATGGTCAAAGGAAAATCAGGGCAATATGTTGGGCACTGGCTTGGCTGCAGGAGTTGCTGGAAGGAGGCATACAAAATGCCATCCAACCATATTAGGGACTCCACTTTATGGAGGGCTTACTTAGCTTTTTTTCTCCCAAATATATTTTGCAAGGCAGGAGAGATTCAGGACCAGAGTTCTCCTAGATGGGCTACCTTCCCAGGTTGACAAGCCCCATCTGCCCCTTGCTTCCCTCTATAACATGTTCAGAAACAGCTTTCTTGACTCCATAAAGTGAGCCAAGGTGGTCTTCTTCTTCTTCTTCTTCTTCTTCTTCTTCTTCTTCTTCTTCTTCTTCTTCTTCCTGAAGTACAAGTTCTGAAATGAATTGTTTTTGCCTGAATGAGAGTGGAAGGGGAGGATGTGCACTGGAGAGGATGTTTTCCCCATTCACATTTTTCACTGCTGCCACTGCGTGTTCAGTTCTCACTGCCGCTGCTGTCTGTCATATGTTCTTCTTTCAATTCCTTCCTCAATAGACAAGAAGCATTTATTCTAACCCTCACTTCCAATGGTGTATGTCCTGATGTCGTCAGAGTGAGGACATGAGTGGGAATAAATGCTTTCCATCACTACTCTCCCTTACATTCAGCGTCAGGATGGAACCCATTGGAGCGGGGGAAGAAGAAGGAGGAACATTTTTAGTCTGGTGATGAATGAAAGACAGTTGGGGTGGGAGGGGGGGACAGAGTTCAGCATTAGTGGAGAGAGTGAACGATGCTAGAACAATCTTCACCCCTGTTCACCCTTTCACCCTCCCCCCATAAAACACTAAAATAGCTCCCCAGCTTCACAGTCTGCATATTAGGTGGCAAACCTGGGGAGGGGAATGCTGTGGACTGTCACCTAAGGTCTATTTTCCTAAGGGGAAAAAAATATTAAGCATGTTTAGCACTACAGAATCCACTGATATTCTCGTTCTTCTGCTAGAGAACCATATCCTCCTTGAAGTGTTTACAATTTATAGCAAACAGAGCATTGATCTGCAAAAGCCAATTACAGTTCCTGAATTAGCAAAAGTGCACATATCAAAGGAGCGCATATTCTGTTTAGTGACTTTCCATTGTTCATCTGTGGACCTTGCTCTTACTTCCGTTACAGGCTGTTAGTACCAAACATTCATTACAGTCGCAGAGTCCTTTGGCAGCTAATTCCTAGCTCCGTCGAAAGGCACTAAGTTCACATCAGGTCTGCTTCTGTATACCTCAGTGAAGCAGAGAATGAACTCAAAATTAATTGCTACCCGAGCCATCAAATTTTATGATATCTATACTTGAACACAGAGGTGAGACTGCTTCAGGCTCCAAAGCTCTATTTTAGGCCATTACAGAAATTGAGGTGTATACACATATAATTTTTAAAAATGGCTCTATGAAAGGTTTATTTCTTTATAAACATATGATTTTTATACATCACAAAGGTCTTAAGATAACTGGGTGCTTCATAAGCAGAAAGCAATTGAGGCAATCCCTGGTCCATTTTTTTAAGAATTCTAAATTAAAATATTGGGCAAGCCAATTCAAAGACTTCTGATTTCTGCCTATTTCTGCCCCTTCCATATCTAGGAGTCAGAAGTCTTTGAATGCACTTGCATCACAGCATTTTAATTTAGAATTTCTCCATTAAAATTCATTTAGGATTTGGGCCAGGGATCTCTATGAGTACTTTCATTCTATTAAGAATCCAGTTCTTAATTTGCATCATGTTTTGGCTGCATTTAGGCTCTGAGCAGATGAGGGAATCCTTCATTGCAGTTTGAGAGCAGTTTCAGTATAACACTGCATCATAGGGAAAATAATTCTTTACCTTTAGGAATAAATCTTGGAAACTGCTTTCTGCAAGTTTTATTAATTTCTCTGCTTGGGATGCAGCGGAAAGCATGTATTTAGGCTGCTTGCCTATTCCATTTGACTCATTCGCCTTGTGTCAAATTTGTATTGACTTTTTCTGTATTGACTGTTTAGCGGTGGTGGTGGTGAGAACCAAACACAAATTGCTGCATCGTTATCATCAGAGAAGAGAGCTGAACTGAAATGTTATTAGCAAGGTAACCAATCCTGTCTGGGTAAAATGCCCCCTTTGACACCTATCCAATAATAAACATTATCTAATAGCTGCACTTGCAGGAAATACAGACCCTGTGTACACAGAAGAAAAGGTGCAGCAGAATGTCATTCTAGTTGGTGCAGAAAACAGTTTCATAAGAAATAACCCATAGATCTGAAGGCTCTCCCTTAGATATTCCCACAGAATATCTCAAAGCAATTTCACAGTAATAAAATCAACAATAAAAAGGATTCAAAACAAGTTATTTCATACAAACAGTTAAAAATCTGGAGCAGGAACAATCCCAGAAGATGGCTGACCAGCCTCTGCTTGGAGACCTCCAGAAAAGGAGAGACCACCACTTCTTCAGGAAATTGGCTTCGTTCTCAAACTGCTCACACTGTCAAAACATTTCACCTAACGTTCAACTGAAGTGATGCCTTCTTGTAACTTAAACCCATCTCTTCTAGTCCTGTCCACTGTGTCATGTGGCCATAAGGGTGCTTCCAGATGTGGGACGAGTGCTCTTCAGGTGCGCAAGGCATCTGCATGACTTTGCTGTCATCAAAATGCCAGCCCATATTTCCCAACCAATTTACTGTAATCTGGAAGGGACACCGAGGATCATCTACTCCAGCCCCCTGCAATGCAGGAATATGCAGCTGTCCCATATGGGGACTGAACCTGCAACCTTGGCTTTATCAGCACCACCCTCTAACCAACTGAGCTATCATGTCCCACCCCACCCCCTTCTCTAAACATATCCTGTTCTTTCAACCTTTCCTCATGGAACTGAGACCTGCGGGTATAGGGAGGTGTATGTGTGTGTGTGTGTGTGTGTGTGTGTGTGTGTGTATTCAATTAATAATAATAATTAATTAATTAATTTACTCAGCACTGACCACCTTTATCATCCCCTACACACACACACACACACACACACACACACACACACACACACCAGGCTGTATTTCCTAAGTCCTGCACCCTGCCTTAAACTCCTTGGTTGAAAGGCTAGTTAAAAGAGAACTATACTCTCAGCAGAAGTGCTATATATATTCATATCTATATGTGTGAAGAGCTGCATTTTTAAAAGCAGCATTTGACCCAGTCAGCTTTGACCAGAAGTTCTCCATACAACTGATTGGTGCTGTCTCCAATTGACAGGGAAGAAGCATGAATTCTCTATTTCTTTTTAAACACAAACTGCAAGTGCTCGTTTACCAAGATCAGTTCTTAAAAGACTATTTGTATTTTTTTTAGAATCAACTGAAAATATTCTGGTCCTAGATAACGTTTCATTTGATCTATACACATTACAGAATTAGTTCGGATTCGGGGGGTGTGCAGATATTCTGAACTGTACATTTTAGAGGAAAAACTGCCTTAAAAATTCACCAGTAGCAGCAGAGAGAAGAAAAGAAAGTCAGCGCTCTGTGCAATGGCTTTTCTCCTGTCACAATCCTTTGAAAAGCTCAACAATAATTAGTAGTTTGTCCAATTGCAGCTGCTTTGGAACCTTCTCTTGGTTTGTCAGATCTGTTATTTGGGCACCATCCAAACTGCTGGATTGTGGGGATTGCTTGACAGATGAATTTTCCCCCCTGTCAAAGAATAGCATGCAAGCCAAGTTTTGAAACAAAAACAAAACAAAACAAGAAACAAAAACCCACACCCAATAATTGACAAGAAAATAATCATAGTGTGCAGACATTGCGATTGCAAAGACTTGTCACTCTGGATAACCTATTCTGGTTAAGGAAGCCTTAGGAGAGGTACAACAAGGGCAAAACCTTTGGAATTCAAATAATAACTCTATGGGATTGTTGTCATTTTTGCTCTAGACTTCTGAAATTTCTCATATAAATTGTACATCCTGTGTTTAGCACAATTTGGAAAGTATGTGCAGCTGTCGTATGCCACTTAAGCAGTCTAATATTATGCAGTGAAATTCAGAGATGGTTAGGCAGGACCAGAATGCAATGCAATTCCTTGGAGTACATGGTTGCATCCTTAAATCCCACCGATTACAAAGGGGCTTATGTTTCATCTGAATTTTGCCATTTTGTTGCTAAAGGAATTGTATGGAGAGTGATCTTGTTAGAATGTCCTTATTCGTAATTCCCTGTCTGTTGGGAATAGCTTAATTACCTGTTTATCATACGATACCCCTAGCTTAGTGAACACTGCGAGAAGCGAAGTTACAGGGAACCAGGCAGAAAGCCTTCTCGGTAGTGGCGCCCTCCCTGTGGAATACCCTCCCATTAGATGTCAAGGAAATAAACAACTATCTGACTTTTAGAAGACATCTGAAGGCAGCCCTGTTTAGGGAAGTTTTTAATGTCTGATGTTTTATTGTATTTTTAATATTCTGTTGGAAGCCAGATGGGCAGGGTGTGTGTGTGTGTGTGATTACTGACCCACTAACAAGCAGCAGAGGGTGGGGGGAAACCAAGCACAACCCAGTCTCAAGGCCAGTTTTCAATAAAGATTAACATTCTTGCTCGGTCCTGAAGCAAACAGCTGGTCTTGCCCTGCAGAATGGAGGCTATGATTTTAGGCTTCTGGTCCTAGCTATTATAGCCTACTTTCTCACTGACCATCTGACATCAGGAATCACAAGACAGAGAAACCAGTAGGAGAACACTTCAATCTCCCAGGACATTCTATACAAGATCTCAAAGTAGCTGTCATATTACAAAAGAATTTCAGAAATAGACCAGAAAGAAAAGTTGCTGTTTTACTACCAAACTTAAAACCATGGAGAGACCTGCTCTGAATAGAGACAATGGATTCTTATCTCATTATACATGATAAAGCTATTTTTGGCCATCTCATCCCTTGCTTTTTCCTGTAAGACCAATTGCAGTCATTAACAGTCGTCAACAGGTCTACCATACCTATCAGCCAATCACCCATTCCCACCACCCTTCTAGGGAATACCCCTCCCCACCCTCTTCTGAAGAATACCCCTCTCCACCCTCTCACTATATATATATATATAGGTCTGGTGACTTCTGTTTCAGTGTATCTGAAGAAGTGTGCATGCACACGAAACCTCATACCAAGAACAAACTTAGTTGGTCTCTAAGATGCTACTGGACATTTTTTAAAAAAAATCTCACTGACCAGGGAGCAAAAGGCTTCTGTAGCCAGCTGTTGATACTGCTCTTGTCTTCTCCCTCCTCAATACAAGCATGATCTATGAAAATGCCAGTGCTAACTGCTAATAACAAGGCCAGTGGAAGTGATGATATTCCAGCTGAACTATTTAAAATTTTAAACAATGATGCTGTTAAGGTGCTACACTCAATATGCCAGCAAATTTGGAAAACTCAGCAGTGGCCAGAGGATTGGAGAAGATCAGTCTACATCCCAATCCCAAAGAAGGGCAGTGCCAAAGAATGCTCCAACTACCGCACAATTGCACTCATTTCACACGCTAGCAAGGTTATGCTTAAAATTCTACAAAGCAGGCTTAAGCAGTATGTGGACTGAGAACTCCCAAAAGTGCAAGCTGGATTTCAAAGGGGCAGAGGAACCAAAGACCAAATTACAAACATGCGCTGGATTATAGAGAAAGCTAGAGAGTTCCAGAAACACATCTACTTCTGCTTCATTGACTATGCAAAAGCCTTTGACTGTGTCAACCACAGCAAACTATGGCAAGTTCTTAAAGAAATGGGAGTGCCTGATCACCTCATCTGTCTCCTGAGAAATCTCTATGTGGGACAAGAAGCTACAGTTATAACTGGATATGGAACAACTGATTGGTTCAAAATTGGGAAAGGCTGTATATTGTCTCCCTGCTTATTTAACTTATATGCAGAATTCATCATGCAAAAGGCTGGGCTGGATGAATCCCAAGCCGGAATTAAGATCGCCGGAAGAAACATCAACAACCTCAGATATGCAGATGACACAACCTTGATGGCAGAAAGTGAGGAGGAATTAAAGAACCTTTTAATGAGGGTGAAAGAGGAGAGCGCAAAATATGGTCTGAAGCTCAACATCAAAAAAACGAAGATCATGGTCACTGGGCCCATCACCTCCTGGCAAATAGAAGGGGAAGAAATGGAGGCAGTGAGAGATTTTACTTTCTTGGGCTCCATGATTACTGCAGATGGTGACAGTAGTCACGAAATTAAAAGACTCCTGCTCCTTGGGAGAAAGGCGATGGCAAACCTAGACAGCATCTTAAAAAGCAGAGACATCACCTTGCCAACAAAGGTCCGTATAGTTAAAGCCATGGTTTCCCCCGTAGTGATGTATGGAAGTGAGAGCTGGACCATAAAGAAGGCTGATCGCCGAAGAATTGATGCTTTTGAATTATGGTGCTGGAGGAGACTCTTGAGAGTCCCATGGACTGCAAGAAGATCAAACGCATCCATTCTTAAGGAAATTAGCCCTGAGTGCTCACTGGAAGGACAGATCGTGAAGCTGAGGCTCCAATACTTTGGCCACCTCATGAGAAGAGAAGACTCCCTGGAAAAGACCCTGATGTTGGGAAAGATAGAGGGCACAAGGAGAAGGGGACAACAGAGGACAAGATGGTTGGACAGTGTCATCGAAGCTACAAACATGAATCTGACAAAACTGCGGGAGGCAGTAGAAGACAGGAGTGCCTGGCGTGCTCTGGTCCATGGGGTCGCGAAGAGTCGGACACGACTAAACGACTAAACAACAACAACAAAACTGAGGACCAGCAAAAATAAGGTGGAGGCATTGCCTTGGAGGACCAGAGGGGTGCCATATTAACAATGCAATTCTATGCACGTCTATTCAGAAGGAAATCTGATTGAATAAGGTGTGCATAGTAACAACAGTTTCGTTGATGTGCAGTTCTCTTTATTACAAAAACATGTAGTTGTGCGCAAGGCCACAAAGTATATTGCAAAATGTCTATTAGCAGAAATGCCAGATTTTGTTAAAAAATAAAAATACATGCTTGAAATAGGTATTATTTATATTATTACTAATATTATGAATATTAGTATTAATTAATCTGCTTCCACGCATATGTCTCAAGGCAATATGCAACCAGCTAAAAACACAGTTTAGAACAACACAGAAAACAGCAGATATATTTAAAGAATACTAAGTGGACACCCACGGCAGTGACCCATCAGAGCAAGAATGTCTTCTTTTATATATATATATATATATATATATATATATATATATATATATATATGCTTTCGTAGATTTTCACGGGTACAGGAATGCAGGTTTTGGTGTCCTCGGGTGTCTTCCCGTGTAAAAGTTGGGGTGTCTAGGCGACGTTTCGACGAGGTCTCACTCGTCATCTTCAGGCTGGTGCTTTCGGCTTCTTGTTACTGGAACAGAGCAGGATCTCAGTGTTTGAGTTCCTATAAATACTGTAGAGGGGGTGTGGTGTATAGCCTCCAATGTTCTGGGCAGAGAGGAAGTTCCCAGGCTAGTGTGCCTTTTCTTCTTTTGTTCCTTAATTACTTGAGAGATATCTTGAGTGATTTCTTGAGTGATATCCTGAGTACCACTTAGGTGGGTCATTAGGTGTGGATTAGTTGTTAAAGTCTTTGTGTCTTGACCTCTTGAACTTTGTGAAGAGTTTTCCTGAGAAGATGGCTGTACTGTACTTAGTTGTGCTCTGGCTTGGCTTCGTGTATAGGGGCGAGCTGTGGTTTTGTGGCTTGTGTCAGCCAGATCTGTGTAGGGATTGCAGGGTGGTGCAGCATCCGGAGGTGCCACCATGGATTGGCTACTGGATGGTGTCTGTAATTCATCTGTGGAGAGGGTCTGGGTTTGGGTCTGGTGTGGTTGATTGGTGTTGGCGTTCTGTGTGCCTCTGGATCTGGTGTCAGTTTTTGTGGGGAGGGCTAATTTCCAGATGTCTGGCAAGCGGGATGTGTCGTCACGCTTGTTCATGTTGTGAGGGTGTTTCTCTATCTCGATGGCTTCCATGATTATTCTCTTGTGGTGATGTTCCGTGTTAAAGAGCAATTTGGAATCTGCAAAATTAATTTCGTGTCCTGTTTCTTTCATGTGTTGGAAAAGAGAGGAAGTTTTTTCTTCTTTTTTGACGGCATTCTTGTGTTCTGCGATACGTGCATTTATTCGTCTGTTTGTTTGTCCAATGTACGTGGCTGGGCAGACTTTGCAGGGTATTTCATAGATCCCTTGGTTTTCCAACTGGATTTTATCCTTGGGGTTTCTGAGGATATTGGCTATTTTTTGGTTGGTGCAAAAGGCTGTTTTGATATTGTGTTTATGGAGGATTTTGCTAATTTTATCTGTAGTGCCCTTGATATAAGGAAGGAGGGCCATGCCATTGTTTTCTTCTGTGTCTTGGTTTTTGGGGGGTGTTTCCTTTTGGATTAGTTTGAATCTCTCAAACGTGTTAATTGCCAATGGATACCAGCAAAACAGGATTACGAAGCTAATCCAAAAGGAAACACCCCCCAAAAACCAAGACATATATATATATAAATATATATATATATATATATATATTTTTATATATATATAAAATTTTACAAAAAAAAAGAAAGAATTTCAAAACCACAAAGCCAATCACAAACATACATCAGAACAAAAAAAAAACAAATTAAAAATAAAAATTTCAATTTTTAAATTCATGTTTACATAGCAATCTTTCTTGACTTCCTCCCGCCTCCCTTTTCTGTGTTCCTCTTTGTCCCATCAGATACAGCAAATCCTTACCCTCTTTCAAAACTCATTTCTAATTATTAAAATCACATCTATTATGTCTCCGATCTTTCCTCCTTATGTTTGAACACCTTTAACATATTGTTTACTTTTGACATAATATAACTTTAATCTTTCACCCTTTTTCTATTACATTTTTGCATACTTTTTAACACTGTACCACCAATGCCATATTATTTTTATATCCAACATCATTTTAGCATTCATAAACTTTGCAATATTTCTGAAAATAAGTCTTAAACTTCTTCCAGTCCTCCTCCACCACTTCTTCTCCCAGGTCTCGGATTCTGCCAGTCATTTCTGCCAATTCCATATAGTCCATTACTTGCATCTGCCATTCTTCCAAGGCGGGCAAATCTTGTGTCTTCCAGTACTTTGCGATAAGTATTCTTGCTGCTGTTGTTGCATACATAAAAAACATTCTATCTTTCTTTAGCACCAATTGGCCGACTATGCCCAAGAGAAAGGCCTCTGGTTTCTTAGGGAAGGTATATTTAAATACCTTTTTCAGTTCATTATATATCATCTCCCAGAAAGCCTTGATCTTCGGGCACATCCACCAAAGGTGAAAGAATGTACCTTCAGTTTCTTTACATTTCCAACATTTGTTATCAGGCAAATGGTAAATTTTAGCAAGCTTGACTGGGGTCATGTACCACCTATAGATCATTTTCATAATATTCTCTCTTAAGGCATTACATGCCGTAAATTTCATACCGGTGGTCCACAACTTTTCCCAGTCAGCAAACATAATGTTATGACCTATGTCCTGTGCCCATTTAATCATAGCTGATTTAACTGTTTCATCCTGAGTATTCCATTTCAACAGCAAGTTATACATTCTTGAAAGAATCTTAGTTTTAGGTTCTAACAGTTCTGTTTCCAATTTCGATATTTCCACCTGGAAGCCCAATTTTTTGTCCAAATTATAGGCCTCTCTTATTTGATAATAATGAAGCCAATCTCGCACTTTATCTTTTAGTTTCTTGAAACTCTGCAATTTCAATGTATATCCTTCTTGTTCTAGTATCTCCCAATATTTCGGCCACTTGGCCTCCATATTGAGTCTTTTCAGAGCCTTAGCTTCCAAAGGTGACAACCACCTTGGGGTCTTACTTTCCAATACAGAGCAAGAATGTTTTCAATTGTTTCCAGAAAGTGCAGTTTGTGGGCACCTGCCATAACTCAGTAGGAATGCCATGCTGATAGTCCTGCTCCGAGTTACTGTGGAGCAGGTTGTTGAGATTTTTGGAACTTGCCAGAGAAACTGTCCCAAAGCCTGCAGTGACCTCCTGGTTATATAAGGGATAAAGTAGTTGCTCAAGTAAGGTATGGCTGAGTTTTAAATCTCTTCCAAGAAGCATAGCTGCAGGATTCAAGCCAGCTGTGATTAAGAGTTTAAGAATGTAAACTGCTGTGAGTGTGAAAAACAGCTGTGACTAAATGTCAAAAGATCTTAGTCTAATCCTGATGTGAAGACAGCCCATCTATCCATTTTGGCTCTCCCGTAATCATGGGAGAGCTCATCTCCAGCGGTTAGCAGCTGAACAGCCAAGTGATAAAATATAGCTTGCATAATTAGCTGACATACATCAGTTTCATCAACTGAGTGGCAGTGATAAAACATGTTTGGTTTTAAAGTGATCCTTATGTCAGCCACACAGTTTGAGTACCATGTAGATATGGCAAAATTATTATTTTAAAAATGGTGCAAATTGGCAATAAATGTACCTTTTAAATTTAATTTATACCATTTTTTATTTTGTTTAATAAAACATTGTTTTAGGAAAATCAAAATCCTTGGTTTGTTTAATTCCATGTGGTTAGTTTGCACATAGTGACTGGGTTAATGTGCCCATTTAATTTTTTTAAATGCAGTATGCAATCTTATTTATTTTCAATAATGAGCACTCTTGCTGAGTTTCATAGACCTCCAAACATGAGGGATGGTGTTAGAGAAACATAAATATCCTCTGTGCCATTTCCTGCCATGCTGTGCATTCCTAACAGCCACTCTTTCTCTCAGTACTTTTCAGAAATAAGTTAGATGTGGGAAAGATTTATATTCACCACAGCTGACATCTGGAAAGTACAACTTGGGAATATCTAGTCAAATATGATATGTTGCTATTGACATTATACTAGCACTCCAAAGTTCTAATTAGGGCTAAGCTCCAGAAAAGCTTGTTCTTGCCCAGAAGCTTTCATTTTAACAATAGGTGATATCCAACTGAGGTGTCCCAATTGGGCAGCAGACTTCCACTTCTGCAAATGGGACTTGCCCTTCTTTCTCTCTATCCTGCAGCCCCCATACACCCAAAATCTTCTATAGAGGGTTGTGAGACCCTCAAGAGCAGATTGAGGGGCATGGGGGAGTGGAGAGACTGCTGGAGGAAGGGGAATCCTGGAACAACTGCAGGCAGGATGTTGTTGTTGTTGTTTAGCCGTTTAGTCGTGTCCGACTCTTCATGAACCCATGGACCAGAGAACGCCAGGCACTCCTGTCTTCCACTTCCTCCCACAGTTTAGTCAAACTCATGCTGGTAGCTTTGAGAACACTATCCAACCATCTCATCCTCTGTCGTCCCCTTCTCCTTGTGCCCTCCATCTTTCCCTTCTCCTTGTGCCCTCCATCTTTCCCAACATCAGGGTCTTTTCCAGGGAGCCTTCTCTTCTCATGAGGTGGCCAAAGTATTGGAGTCTCAGCTTCAGGATCTGTCCTTCCAGTGAGCACTCAGGGCTGATTTCCTTAAGAATGGATAGGTTTGTTCTTCTTGCAGTCCATGGGACTCTCAAGAGTCTCCTCCAGCACCATAATTCAAAAGCATCACTTCTTTGGCGATCAGCCTTCTTTATGGTCCAGCTCTCAATTCCATACATTCCATAGAAGGGGAAGAAATGGAGGCAGTGAGAGATTTTACTTTCTTGGGCTCCATGATCACTGCAGATGGTGACAGCAGCCACAAAATTAAAAGACGCCTGCTTCTTGGGAGAAAAGCAATGACAAACCTAGACAGCATCTTAAAAAGTAGAGACATCACCTTGCCAACAAAGGTCCGTATAGTTAAAGCCATGGTTTTCCCTGTAGTGATGTATGGAATGTATGTATGCAGACAGGATGTTAGCTATTGCCAAAATAAATTTATCTACTTTGACTAAAACTATGGGGTTGTTTTTTTAAAAAAAGAGTGTGCATCATTTCATAAAGTACACAGTTGAGGGGAGGGGGGGAACTAATGGACATTTTGTCATTTTATTTTCAAAAAAGTAAAGTAAACCTCCTTGAAATCTACGCTGGCCTTTCTGTACCATTCAGGAGGAAACTGGAAATGATTCCTTTTGTTACACCATCCAAGTGTAACCATTAGATTACAATCCAAAGATTCTAAGACAATGTTGTTTTCTCTTTATTGACTTTTCCTGAACGAATTCACTTGTCTGCCATTTACAATTCTCTCTTTTTTTCAGCATTTGTAACAGGGGCTTATTATTAAAACATTTCTGTCATGGTACACCCCCCTCTCCTGCAAATATATTGGTTCTAGCTATTTTTGTCTTGGGACATTTACCCCTCCGCCCATGAAATATATTGTTTCCAGCTATTTTAATATTATATGCTTCAACTGGACAGTCTAAAGCACACCCACAGCTCACTGAGGCTGCAAATGGGAAAGCCAAGTCCATTACTAGGAGGGTGAGGCCTTCAAAATGCAAAATATCTGAAAAGGTCAGAATAATTCTATGCATCACTGTAATTCAGCAAGCACTGGGGACATTAGTATTCTACCACCTTACACCAAGGTAAAATTCAAAGGAAGCGAGAATCCAGTGCTACTTTCTCAAACTTTAAAATAGAATAAAGAAGATGGGGGGGGGAGCAGTAATTTTATCTTATCTATAGCTAGCAGAAGAACACAGGAAGCTGAGCTTTATTTGACATAGTATTACGTCAGTAAGTAAATGTATTTGTTTGATGTATTGGGCATATAGTAAAGATCACAGTCAAATGACCAACACTGAACAAAAACATGGTGGGGGGGGGGATACAATTACAATTCCAGGGCAAGATGTGTCCTCACATGAGATGCACCACCTTTGGGTAGAGGGATCTCCATAAGGCAAAATAACACCCTGTTTTACCTTCTCCTACCTTGGCAAGCTCAGAGGTAGCATGTGGAATCATAGGGCATCATAGGGAATGTGAGGTCTCTGCATCCCTCACATAAGTCCTTCCCCCCACTCTCTTCCTGCATCTTGTTACAAGAATTCTGGAATAGACATACGGAAACCAGGCATAAATATTTTTGTTGTAATCATGTCCTCGCATGTACACTGAAGTGTGGAGAGAAATACGCCCGCATTGACCCCTCTGTAGATCCTTCCACACAGAGCTACTGCAGCCTCATATGGGGAAAGATTATGCCATCCTGTTTCAACTGAAAACTTAATATTGAAAGTAAAACAAACTAATAAAGCCATTTTGATTTGAAAAGATTAGCCATTGCTATAGCTGCCAAGTCAGGAGCATCCCAGACCCTGAAATTCCAGGCTTCGCCTTGGGGAGTGGGGGTCAGGGATGTCACTAAGCAAGACACATGAAGCATTAGCCACAGTCTCTGAGAGCATGCCATTCAAATGAAAAACACAAAGTCTAAAAATGAGAATACCTGGAGACTACAGGCCGGCCCTGTGGGGTTGGCAACCCTAGTCAGTACTGATCATCTTAGAACATCCTGTTCAGGAATAAATAAGATTTGCAAAGCTGATAATAACTAAAGACAGACTGAGGTGACAGGACCACTGCCTAGGCCAGGCATAGGCAAACTCTGGCTCTCCAGATGTTTGGGACTACAATTCCCATCATCCCTAGCTAACAGGACCAGTGGTCAGGAATGGTGGGAATTGTAGTCCCAAACATCTGGAGGGCCAGAGTTTGCCTATGCCTGGCCTAGGCCAATGGGAAAGTATTAATGTGAAAACCTACCACCACCACCGAAAATTCTTTCACCGTTGGATATAAATGGCCTACTTCCACTAAGGAAGGGACTTAGGAAAGAGCCTTGATCAAAGATCTTAAGAGGGTTAGGGAAAGGCTTCAGAGGTGTGGATGAAAAACTATGGAAAGAAAGAACAAATTATTCCTTATAAGATAGGAATAATAATTTAATAAAAGAGTTCAAGCATTGCTCACAAAGTTTTTCCTTGACAAATTAGAGGCACTGCAGTAGACTTTGGAAGGTACCTCTTGCAGTTGACTGCTCCTATAATTATCAGCAAGGCAGGGCACTTATGCTCAGAAGATATGCCTCTAGCGAGGAGGGTTTGAAAAGCAAGGCTGTTTATTGGTCCCATTCATTTTCAATTTCTACATTAATAGTACTGTAGAACAATTAAATGATCCAGCTTTATTCCATCATGAAGCATAAAACATCTGGGGGTTTTTTTGAGAGGAGGCTGATCTTTTTGGTTGCCGGAGTGGGGCATGCTAGCCTAGGTTTGAAACTTTAGGTATTTTGGTTAATGGCCAACTATGCTTGAAAAATCATATATCGAACGTAAAGTTAATAGATGCCTGAGTGACATAGACTGTGGAGACTGTCTTAAAGCAGCAAAGTATGGCCCATGGACTAGAGGTTCTTAACCTCTGATCTACACTGACTGCCAGTAGCTCTCCAAATTTTCAGAGAAAGGTCTTTCCTTGTCTTACCTGAAGATGCCAGGGACTGAATCTGGGACCTTCTGAATACCACTGAGTTACGGCCTATTTCCATTTTAATTATTCACATCCCTTGAGATCTTACCAAACCAATTTCTTAAAACTCTGGTTTGTCTCCTGTATTGTACACCAGTTGCAATATATGAGGTACATGTTCCTTCCTTGAAGGAAATAATTAAAAATGTTAATTCTTTATGGTGACAACTGCAAAATCATCTGTGGAATCAATATAATGTACTTTTTCCCCCCCAGAACAGCTACTCATGACTGGGCCTTGTAGTCCAAGAAGTTAATGTTGCGGTATAATTTATCACCAGGTCTTGCTAGATCAATAGACAAGAGCCAGAGCAAAAAAAGAGAATCAAAGATAAGATCTTTAAGATCTTTAAATTTGCTGCCATTTAGATCTGGCAAAAATTCAAAATACAGGTTTCTTGTGATGGTACTATCATTACAAGATTGATCGTTTCCCACAATGGTATTAATTTGAACTCACGCGCATCCATCCTTGAGAAAATCTTTCACCAGATTAAGTTTCCAAACTGTGCCCTCAGCATTCTTAAATTGGATATATAGGAACACAGCCAATGAGTTTATTTGTATCTCTAGAGAAAATGATGTAGTAGAGCTTGCTCATCATCCATTTCACTGCCCACTGTGCCGACGACAGAGAGGAAGAAGTGTGTGATTTCACTACCAAATTAGAAGAGTTGGACAACAGTCTCGTCGTTTCTCAAGCACAGAGGGGGTAGGCAAAATGCAAGATTTTGTGTATTATAGTTGCCAATTCCCATGAGACTGAAGAGCTGAAGGACAGAACACTCTGGTCCTTGCAATCAACCATGGGACCTAGGGCTACTGGGAAGCTCCTCTCAGTGACGCCTAGAATGAACCTGATGGCAAGGGGGTATGGGCGGATCAAGGCATGTGGACGCCAAAAGCAATGCTAAGTTTAAGAGGCCCCCTGTAGCATTGCCAAAATACATGTCTTTTTCTAGCAGAAAAGACAGTGAAAATAGAAAAGCTAAAGTTTCACATAGGGGAAGATGAAACTAAAATCCACCAATCTAACCGAAGCATGTACATTGCAGTAAACCTATGTGTTTATTTTTAACCAATTATGTAAAACTTGTAATTTGTTTTGTTGTTGCTGCTGTTGTTCAGGGGCCCCTCACAATCTGAGGCCCCAAACTGTAGCTTACTTAGCTTGTGCATGAATTCAGCACTGCAAGGGGGAGACCAATCTGGCTCCAATCATTGTCTAAAGAAGGAGCAGCTGAAGGGCAAGTTATTCCCCACCTTGCTGGAAGGAACACTCTGCTCCAGTTGCCAGAAGCCTGGGGACTACAGAAGCAAGGGAAAGCATTTCTCTGGCTCATTCCATCAGCCAAAGCAAGGAACAAGAGCTACCAACTGACATTCAAGCAAGAACACCAGCAAGAGAAGATCAGCAAGGACCAATTGGAATATAAATGCTTATGGCTCAGCACTTTGTTCTGGCCTTAAAGAGCTGATCTCCCTTCTCTTTCTCTTCCTTCCACTCTCATTCCCTTCTTTTGTGTTTTCCTGCCTTTTTTAGTTGTAAGCTCAGTGGCATAGATTATTATTATTAATAATAATAATAATAATATGAGAAGTAACTGTCTGTAAAGCAAGATAAAATTATAGTAAACAACCAATTACCTGGTCTTCTATAACTTACTTATTTTGCTTATCTGCTCATGGAAGGAAACATGTATTTCATTTGCAGGAGGGTGCCTAAGGCAGCTGAGAATCTTAGAACCAAAATGGTGGGAGAGATGGTTGTTTCCTGCTTCGGTGATAAATGCACATAACTGGTAGTTTTAAAAGTATTTTACTTCTGTGCATAAGCATCTCATCCCAGAATGAATTGTGATGCAATAGACTGGCAAAACATCTTTGTATCCATTTTCAACAGAACAGACAGCTGTAAGTGAAATGAGTGCTTAGAACAGATTCTTTGGTCCCGACAACAACAAGAGTTCCCAGTGGATAGTAAGCAGTGTATTTAAGTTGGATGGTTTAAATTGTTTATTTTTAACATATTGTATGAGAGGCTTGGGAAAGAGGAATTAGGAAGATGCCTGGCAGATGTAAAGAAGGAAAAAAGAAGACTGCCTTCTCTTATATCTGCTTCAATATTTTAATCTGGGAAGCTAATTCCTGTAAACCAGAGTCTGAAATGGCTAGTTATGGTATGTAACTGTTTGTGGCATGCATAGTAGGTTTCTAAAGCATTTGCACAGGCTGGTATCTTGTGTGGCATGCCTAATTTCTTTGACAAGACAGGTCTCGGCTCACACATTTTTCTCTACTGAGATTGGAGAGGTATTTTCATAGCACTCATGTAATTCTAAGTGCAAAGGTCTTCTGCTACCATTTTGTGAACACTGCTGTAACGTTATAGTTGTACCATTCCCCAGAGCTGAAGCATATAGTGGTATATTCTATATTTTTGAAAGAGCAGCCAATGGAATCCCCCTGCAACAAATCTATCCCTCCCCTTTCAAGTAAGGACTATAGCTCACTGTCAAATCATCGGCTCTGCATGCAATTGCAGATTCAATTCCTGGCATTTCCATAGGGATAGGACAGGGAATGCCAGTTTCTGGGAATCACAAATGGGAAGATTGCTGTTGCTCAGGTTCTGTTTTCAGGTTTGCCACAGGTGTCTTGTTGGCCATTGTGAGAACAGGATGCTGGACTGGACTGGACTTTCTTTTGTTCCTCCCTCTACAACCTTGGAGCTTCTGACAGTCAGTGCAGACAATACTGAGCTAGTTGGACCAATGGTCTATCTTGGTATAAGGCACTTTCCTTTGTTTCGAAATACAATTACCTCACTCCTTCCCTGTTAATTGCAGACAAATATAGTGTTGTTCTCTGTGGGACTCTGAAGAATTATCTCACAATAATCTCTGTGGGACTCTGAAGAATTATCTCACAAGAACAATGGTTGGTTCTTGCTTCTAGGTTAGACTCGTGGAGGGCTACACTTTAATTTTGTCGTTAAAACTTTTCTATCTTTGCTGTATCTCATTGAAACAATACAGGAACTCTCAGTTGATTGTATGGGACTGATAGCATGAAATATATTACTGACTGTGTTTGGCTTGTTTTAATTAAAGATTTAGTATGGTGGTAGCTCACAGTTTTCACAATATAGGACATAACTAGTATGAATGAATTTTTTTTCTTGTCTTGTCTTGTTAACATGAAAATGTTATTTTAGAAAATGCAGACCCTCCAAGTGTCCCTATTTTCCAGGGATGTCCCTGATTTAGAGAAGCTGTCCTGGTTTCTGATTTAATCCCAGAATGCCCCACTTTTCCTTAGGATGTCCCCTATTTTCATTAGAGAAATATTGAAATGTATGGAGTTATCCAACCCCCAAGTTATCTGAAGGCAATCTTGTATAGGGATTTTAAAAAGATATATTTAATGTTATATTATTATATATGTTGGAAGCTGCCCAGAGTGGCTGGGGCAACCCAGTAAGATGTGTGGGGTATAAATAGTAAAAGTGTCATTATGGAATGGGGCATCCCTATTTTCATCGGAGAAACGTTGGAGGGTATGAAAACATTATTAAGGTGCCTTCTTTTTTAGATAATTGAAAAATAAATGCCTTCATTTAATGGCAACAAAATGCTCCTTTCACTAGAATTCCTCAATATTTCCATAGTACTGTAACAAAGAATGTTTAAATAATTTAATTCTTAGCTTACTCACTGCGCTGATACGTGATGAGGAGCAGTTAAGGTGGCTTATCCGAAGGAACAGAGTTAACAGGATTTGTCCTGCAAATTGCATCGTGTTTTTAGTTCAAAGAGACAAGTCACATATATTTACTTCGATAATGTTTCTAGGAAGGTTTAAACAACATTAACTTTATAGGAAATCTATAAAAGTCAGTCATTTGTTTTTATTTATTTATTGCATGGGCCTCCCAGGTCATCTTCCGTCCAAGCTGTGAGCCAGGTAAAAACCTGCTTAGCTTTAACAAACATCCTCAAAGATGCTGGGTTCATCTGGCTATTTTCTGGAGCCAAAGCAAACAAAACATAGCTGATATTTAGGACGGAATGGATTCCGTCTATGGCAATGCACTGTGAGACCTGCATTTCCCCAGTCTGAAAAGGCTTATCAAGGAACCGGGCATGTGAACCCACATTCATACTGACAGCAACTGTGTTGGTAAATTGTACAGGAGAGGGAACATTTGCCTGTACATGAGTGGAAAGTGAAGGGTGGATTTACATATCCCTTCATGTCAAGGTTTTCCCCCACTGTAACATTATCCTCAAGGAAATAGATTTACCTTTCCCTGTCTAAGATCTGGCAGAAAAGCATATGGGTGGAAACACAGTTGGCTGTGAAGAGCGAGGACTTCTTGCATGCAAATTTCTGCAGTTCATTCTTATTCTAAATAATAAATAAGAAGAAACTGCAGTCATTCACATATATGAATGAAAACAAAGTGATGCACTGATTTGAGAGCACTATTGGGATGGGACTGCGTCTTCCCCTGGTGACATCTGCCCTTGCAAATGAAACCTTCTTCACTCCCTGTAGCCTCCACCTCAGCCCTGTTATTGGTCTTGCTCCTATGTGGCAGGATATTGTGGCTAGGACTGATTCTGCATGTGACCCTCCACTGCATCATGTGTCATTCACTTCATATCAAGAAGAAGGGCAGTTCTGGACAGATGCCTGGAAGCTATTTGGGGATTGGCTAAAAAAGCCAATGCAATTCTGGGCTGCATCAATAGGAGTATAGCATCTAGATCAAGGGAAGTAATAGTGCCACTGTATTCTGCTCTGCTCTGGTCAGACCTCACCTGGAGTACTGTGTCCAGTTCTGGGCAGCACAGTTCAAGAAGGACACTGACAAACTGGAACGTGTCCAGAGGAGGGCAACCAAAATGGTCAAAGGCCTGGAAACGATGCCTTATGAGGAACGGCTAAGGGAGCTGGGCATGTTTAGCCTGGAGAAGAGGAGGTTAAGGGGTGATATGATAGCCATGTTCAAATATATAAAAGGATGTCACATAGAAGAGGGAGAAAGGTTGTTTTCTGCTGCTCCAGAGAAGCGGACACGGAGCAATGGTTCCAAACTACAAGAAAGAAGATTCCACCTAAACATTAGGAAGAACTTCCTGACAGTAAGAGCTGTTTGACAGTGGAATTTGCTGCCAAGGAGTGTGGTGGAGTCTCCTTCTTTGGATGTCTTTAAGCAGAGGCTTGACAACCATATGTCAGGAGTGCTCTGATGGTGTTTCCTGCTTGGCAGGGGGTTGGACTCGATGGCCCTTGTGGTCTCTTCCAACTCTATGATTCTATGATTCTATGAATGAAGGAAAACCAGTTGAAGTCAATGTCTGTTACAATGGAAGATCTATGCACCAGGAAATCCATTCATTCAAGGCCATCTTGCTCTGGAGGGCATTGCACTCCCCTGGAAGAGTCAAGAACATAGTCTTGGAGTCCACCTGGGCTCAATGCTGTTGATGGATGTGTGGGTGGCATCAGCGGCCAGGAGTGTTCTTTACAAGTTTCAGTAGTTTGTCAGCTGCATCCCTATACCTATACCCTGACTAAAGTAGTGTAATACACTCTGTGTGGGGCTGCCTGTGTGGGGGTTCAGAAATTTTCATTGGTGATGAATACAACAGGAAGAATGTAGGAGCCCAAATGCTAAAAAGGTATTACATCTAGCCTGCACTGCTGGCTGCTGATTTGTTTCTGAGCTCTATTTCAAGTGCTTGGCTTGGAGTTTGAAGCCCTAAGCGCTTTGGGATGCAGTTAGCTGAAGGACTACCTGCATTTGTATGAGCCTATCTGAGTGATAATATCAGCACTACCCTTGCTGGTACCTTTCCCAGGAAAATCAGAGGCTCACTATGTCAGGTTCCTACTGGAAGACCGGACAAATGCTAGAACATTAGTAGTGGCAAAGTTTTATCGGTGGTTGCAAGAACAAATGATCCCTATATTCTGAACAAAATGCTTGTTTAACCTGGAGGTAGGTTGTATGAATTGTGTATTGCTTTGTAATGATTTGTTGGGTCTCTGGACCGTAATAAAGATTGATGATGATGATGATGATGATGATGATGATATCAGCTTGTTGTCCATTGTTAAGAACGGCTAAGCTGATGGGTACCGGGGGCAAGTTCTTTTCAGTGGTGGCTCCATATTTATGGAACTTGATCCCTATGAAGTATGCATGGTTCCGTCATTAGTGACTTTTAAAAGAACCCTTAAGATTTTTTAAACACTTTTTATTAATTACTGCTCAATTCAAAGGAATGCAATTGTGCATTTTAAACGGTTGTATTTATATGTTTTATTACTATTTTCTATCAGCCACTTTGTGAGGGTGCTTATCCTGCACCTTTTAGTACAGAAAATGACTGGATAGCTTAGTGCTGATGTTTCAACTGGCAAAGCCTATGTCTGTAGACCTTGACTACAGGAGATGGGAAACTGCCAAACCAGAATTAATTTCTTAGCTGTGTGTTCACATTGTGGGGACAAGTGTGTGGTGATCCAGATTAGAGGAGGGGTCAGGTAACCATGTGACCTCAGGGACATGACCCTACTGCCCATTTAATCATGTGAAGTCTATTCACACATTTAGGTGCCATATCAGGTGTGGCTAATATTTTCTTATCTGAGAGCCACATTCACCTTTGGCCAACCCCTTGGGGGCCACATGCTAGTGGTGATGAGTGCAGCCAACTATAATTGTGGCCACCTTCACTCTTGCACACACATCCAGGACACACATGTAGGCACGTAGCCCCACCATCTCAAGCTGATCTGTGCAGAAAGCTGAGAAAAAATATTGTCTCTGCACAGTGGATGATAAACCTGGGAAGGGGAAAAATTGTAGGCCCATCAGGTTGCTGTGTTAGATGGAGAGATTTAAGCCTTTCCATGTGCCCCAGTGCTGTGGCAACTTTCTTTTTTATTTCTTTTTGCCAGCCACCGAAACGGAATTGGGCTTGGAATGCTGGGAAAAGTGCACTTGAGGGGACTGGATGTTAACCAACCATGTATGTTTTAAATCAGTAGCATAGATATGATAAAAGCAGTTCTCAGAACATAAGCATTCTTGTGATAATGTATTTAAAAGGAACAAGTCTCACCCACCCCACATAAAGGATAAGCACACCAAATGCCACTGACATATCTAATTACCCTCCCAATTAAAATCCATAAGCCTGGGTGAATAGGAATGTTTTTGCCTGGTGCCTAAAATTGTACAGTGGTGACACCAGAACATGTAAAAGCTCCATTCTTTTTTTCACTCACCCAGCAAAATTTCACATCAATGCTTTCATTACAGTGTTTCTTTAGGAATGGTACGTAAGGTTCTAAATTTATTAGGTCGATACTGATTACCTTGTTCCTGCCTTTGATTTCTGAGAAGTGAAATGTGTGAAAAACTGGATTAGCCAGGTTATCCTCCCTCCTTTCTTTGAAAATTGGTTCATTTTGCCTCTTCATCTGCAACTGAATCAAGATGAAAAGTTCATTTCCTTAAATGGGACATAGTCTCAGAATACAAAATTCTGAGACCATTCAGTCAATAGACATGTTCCCATTCACAATTTTCTTCTTGTGTGCTGAAGCAATTTATTTTCCTTTCATAAGTTTTAGCTGTTTCATACATTATGTGGAGCTGCAGATGGGCATGGCTTGAAAAGGCTTCATTATTTTATGCAAATACAATTGTCATAATGGCTCGATACTAAACAACATACAAAAGATAAGTTAGAACTCTAAAGATTTGTGCTCTTTGAGACATTCTTTTAACAGTGACATTTGTTGTACTGGAGATGATCTTAGAAGCAGGGGTGGAAGCTGCCTTATTATTCAAGCAAAGTACTCTAGGAAGGAACAGTCTAAACAAAACACTTGAAGGAAGCTAACCTGCAATCATTAAAATGTGCTTCTGCATTAATACAAATAAAATACATTATTATTAAAAGTAGTTCTATCATGCTCTCCAGACAAAGGCTTTCAGAGCGGCTTACAGATCATTAAAAGGGAGGGGAGGAGACAATTTCCAAGTTCAAGCTTAAAGACATGACACAAAAGGCAAATGGATTGAGAGGGAAGAAGAGAAAAACTCAGGTATAGGTCTTTAGTTCCCTTGTCACTATGTAACTTGGATTTTTGTTTTGGGTTTTTTGGATAGTGGTATTTTTTTTCTATCATAAGTTCTATGCCCATTAAGAACTGCACAATTGTCAGAGAAAGCAGCAGTAAGAGTCATGCCAAAGGGGTTAAAAATGAAGAAAGCAGATTGGCTATGAATGCTGATTCTCACTCAGACCCAAGAGAAGGTGAACTGGGAGTAAGAAATATTGAGCTTTTTTTTCTGGCAGTGTTGCCAGCTGCACTACATGACATGTGTGTGCCTGTGTGAACATAATATTTTTACTACTGTGTCTGCATTGTTCCAAACGTTTATGTAAAAAAACATATTTACTTTGCTAACTCCCCACTGCAATCTCATTAACAACACACACACAAACACTACATAAAAAGCTTCTAATTGTCTTCTGGGGTGTTTCCTCTTGTGCCACTTCAAACCTGCAGTTTCTGCTGAAGGGGGGAAATTGAGCTGGGATCAACATTTATGATGGAAATTGGACTGAACGGCTGTATGTTGTCTCTCTGGCCCAGCTCTGCCTGAAGCTACTGTTCTTCACATCCACTGTTCACTAATTGCATAACACCTGGGCCTTGTTAATAATATTAAGAGGTTGATTCTATAGACTCTTCAAAGAGTATAGGACTCCGCATTACCATCGCTAGCATTGTCTCAGGAGACAATGGAAGAGTGCCCCATCGGTGATAAAGTCAAACCACTGGAGAGTTGCCAGTTGTGGCTGTAGAGGCCAATAGGGGAGAGTCATGCGTTATTGCAGGTAGGGCAGTTGAAGGCATCCAGTTTAGATGCTACAGGTGCATCATGGTGTTTCTTTTCTCAGTGCTCCTCCCAGCGGTCATATCTCCTGTGGTCACTGCTGTGGATACAAGACCTGACTGTCTGTCTCCAGGCACTGTGATAGTCTGCAAGAGATCCCCATCTTGCCATCCTTCATGTCACATTTGCAGACATCGTCATGACGCTGAGTTGGTTTGCCAACAGGCCTAGTGTCTAAAGCCAGTTCCCTATAGAGCACGTCCTTGGAGACCCTGCCTTCTTCCATTCTGTGGACATGGCTAAACCAGCGTAGATGCCACAATTATCTCCATGCCATGAAAAGAGAGTGTTGCAGTTGTTTGCCACAGCTGCAATAACCTTTTTTAAAAAGGTGGGGAGAGGAGGACAAGCTTCTGAAACACAAGTCCCTTGAGCCTGACATACATGATTATTTTCTCCTGCCCTTGAAAAGTATTATTTTTCTTCCCCTCCAGCTCCCAAATGTCTCCAAAAAAGTTTCGAATTGGGGTTTTCAGCACAGCTCCAAGTCATACCTTCCAAAATAAAAGTGACAGTTCTCCAAGAAAAGGGGACTGCTTTTAAAATTCTCAGAACCTTCCAAATCAGCAAATTCTGTGGGTCAATACACTTCCAAACATAGAGTCACTAGTTACTGTAGTTGTTCGGCTCTCCTGCTTATACATTTTAACAAGATTAGCAGTGGAAGCGAATTCTTTTGAAAGAGATGAAAGATAGCAGATAGACAAAGTATCTGGGAGAAGTCACCTACCATATGAAATCGGTGTTCACACAGCTTTTACTAGCTGATCAAAGGCTTGATTTCCATTATGACCTACAGCTCATCTCAGCCTCAAGGGTCTTTCAGACTTCATCTGCCTTTAAGGCAAAACCCAAAAACGTCAGAGATTTGGTGGCCTGATTCGTACCTGCCAGCAGATACATATTTAGCAAAGAGCTGCTCTACATTTCCCCCACTTGAGCACTGCAGACAAATGCTTTGAAATCCCTGAAAAGTGCAACATTTTCATTGTCAAATATTTATGAAGAGATTAAGGTTTACATGCATCTTTCCCTAAAACGTTTCTTATTAACATAATATCCGGTTTCTTTCAGCAAACCAACAGCAGCTGTTCTTGTAAATTTACGCTCTAACAGTCCAAATGTTGTTCTTAGATCCATTTCACTCTCAGACACCATCAAGTGTAGAAAGTCGAAGTCAGGTTCGAAGGTCTTCTCCATTCTTTCCTGGGATCTAAATCTTGCTGAATGTGGATTTGCTAATCGCAGTACATGTGTTTCAGTTCTCGGTTCTCAGTGCTCTTAAACCTTCATAAAACACAGCTATCATAAAACATAAGATTTCAGATGCTTTCAGATTACAAGTTGTTTTGTATCTGAGATGCAGGCAGATCATTTTTGCCCTTGTACACAACAGCCTTAACTCTTAAACATGACCCTATCTTTACCCTTGTTAACAAGCCTCTATCAATGCAATTTCAATGCAATTTGTGAGTGTTTTGGAGTGAGCAGCCACAGTCGTTGCAATGCAAGCTCAAGTGTTTGGTTGCCACTCTTTTTGTTTGGGGCTTGCAACTGTTGTTGTGGGAATTAAAAATGGGACAAAGGATAATTCTGGCAAAAAGGTGGAGCTCTTGGCATGGAAGAGGCAGATGCAGCCCCCAGAGCATATAGAGGCGAAATAAAAAAATTAACACTCAAAAAGGTTTATTTTTCTCCTCCCCTCAAAAAAAGGTTTTGTCACCCCTAGCCCCCCCCCCCAAAATCTGTCATTTTCAATAATAATAATAATAATAACTTTTCTTTCTTTCTTTTTTTAAAGATCACTTCAGGGAGTACCCCACAATGATCCCATGATGTTGAAAGTCTTTTATCTGTCCCCTAAGCAACATCCCATTTTTTTCTCTTATTTAAACTAACAGTCTGCTCCTGTATGGGATTTTGTGCCCCCACTCCACCCAAGACAGAGGAGGCCCTATTTTAATATATATATAGTTCATATTTTAAAAATGAAATTACAGGACCCACTTTTTGCACTTTGGCCACACACAGGCTTTGAACTCTTGGTTCAAAAAACGTTAGCCACCCCAGTTTATGGATGGATTAAGCCATATTCTACACATACTTTACATCTGAAAGCAGGGGGGTTTAGGGGATTGGTGGTTGGTGGAGATAGCTTAGTATTAAGTCTTTTGATATGAGCACACAGTATTCTGATCAAAGAGAAAAAGAATATTTCCGATGTTTGGGTAATTCAGTTGGTCATTAGATTTGTCTCGGGAAACAAGGTAGGTCTAGCTGTTGAATTTTGATCCACAAAGCATAGGAACTTGAATAATAGTCAATCAACTTTTACTCAGAACAGACCCACTGAAATGAATAGATCTAAATTAGTCATGGTCATAAATTTCAATGTGTCTGCTCCAAGTAAAGGTTAGTTGAATACAACCTCGGGATGTAGAATCCATCTTGACAAGAACTATCAATACCGAATTTCAGAGCATGAGATGATCAGCAAGGACTTGATGGTTGCTGAGGCCACTAAATGTTTGTTTCTGAAGGATGGGATAACTGGGCTGGAAATGAGGTCCAGTTGTATACAGTGGTACCTCGGGTTACATACGCTTCAGGTTACAGACTCCGCTAACCCAGAAATAGTATCTCGGGTTAAGAACTTTGCTTCAGGACGAGAACAGAAATTGTGCTCCAGCGGTGTGGCAGCAGCAGGAGGCCCCATTAGCTAAAGTGGTGCTTCAGGTTAAGAACAGTTTCAGGTTAAGTACGGATCTCCGGAACGAATTAAGTACTTAACCCGAGGTACCACTGTATTGGATGTGGTTGTGAGACCCTGCAAGTAGAAGAAGAAGAAGAGTTTGGATTTGATATCCCACCTTTCACTCCCCTTCAGGAGTCTCAAAGCGGCTAACATTCTCCTTTCCCTTCCTCCCCCACAACAAACACTCTGTGAGTGAGTGGGGCTGAGAGACTTCAAAGAAGTGTGACTGGCCCAAGGTCACCCAGCAGCTGCATGTGGAGGAGCGGAGACGCGAACCTGGTTCCCCAGATTACGAGGCTATCACTCTTGGATCAAACCATCAGCAGGGTTATTGTTAATCAGCTGGGCACAGTAAGAGTTTTTATGAAGTACTATCTAGAGCAGTGTTTCCCAACCTTTGGTCTCCAGCTGTTTTTGGACTACAATTCCCATCATCCCTGACCACTGGTCTTGCTAGCTAGGGATGATGGGAGTTGTAGTCCAAAAACAGCTGGAGACCAAAGGTTGGGAAACACTGATCTAGAGCACAGCTTTCCAAACTATGTGTTGCGACATGCTCATGTGTAGGTGTGTCGTGCGAACATTCCCTGTGCTCCTCCTAGGGCTGAAACGGATTAGTTTAACCTCCGGTTTGCTAGTAAAACCAAATTATTGTGTCATGAAATGCTGCATGTCTATAAATTGTGTCACCCAAAGGAAAAGTTTAGAAAGCTCTGATCAATGAAGCACTATTTGTTTAGGTATAAATATATTCCTTTATACAAGGAATATGGTAGCTGGGATGTGGTCAGGAAGAATTCAGTTAGGCTTGGCTGATACCTTCCTATAGCAGAAGGACCGGTGTGGGCATGGAAAAAAACATGTACAGTGGTACCTCTGGTTACGTACTTAATTTGTTCTGGAGGTCCGTTCTTCACCCAAAACTGTTCTTAACCTGAAGCACCACTTCAGCTAATGGGGCTTCCCGCCGCTGCCATGTGATTTCTGTTCTCATCCTGAAGAACAGAAGTCTGTAACCTGAAGCGTCTGTAACCTGAAGCGTATGTAACCCGAGGTACCACTGTAGTTGTTAAGAATATTGGAATATCCAATAGACAAGCTACCTCACACTTCCAAGTGGAATAGATGCCTTTATCAAGTTTGCTTTCAAAATTTGCTAAATTATGCTGGTGCAACATTACAGCTCACTGCCCATGCTAATCTTCCTTATCATCTCAGTATGAAAGCCTACAACCAACCTCATCCACACAGGTATTAAGAGCTAGCATCTTCTGCTGTGTTCCTTTAATGAAGTCCTGCCCTATTTTAATCCCAGCTATTAGTGACTGTCTCTAATAGAGTTCCTTTCCTTTGAGAAGGTTACATTTACACTTCTAAGAACATGAGAAGAGCCCTGCTAGATCAAACCTAAGGCCTATCTAATCCAGCTTTCTGTTCCCACAGTGGCCAGCCAGAAGCCTATGCAAAACTTGCAAGCAGGACATATAGCCTTCTATCACTCATGCCCCTAGGAACTGGAATTCAGAGGCGTGCTGCCTGTGATTCTGGAGTTCTGTTTTTATTAATAGTATAGGCTTTTGTAGACAGACAAGGGCTTGGAAATTCAGATTTATATCTTCACCTACCAGTATGCAACATCATTCTGGGGGCATAAAAAGGCACTTTTGACAATATTTTGATAACTGCCTGTCAAGTTAAGGGTCTTTGGAGAGAAAGGACTCAGAAAAGCAACAGAGACCAAACTCTGTGTTTCCAAATAAAAGATACAAGCACTTTGCAGCCTTATCTGTGGGAGGCCTGGAAAGACCTCAGGGTTGTTATACAAAAGTGTGGTTGTTTTGTTTATTTATATGCAGCCCTTTCGGGGCTATTCCCCCAAACATAATAATATATAATCAAAAACAATAAATGCAGTTTGAAAGCAATCCTAAATTAGCAAAGGTGGCAGCGGTAATAGTTAGAAAGGTCGTGAAAAACAATGAAAGAAGAGCTATATTTTGCAACATTATAAACTCTTCTTTAGCAGAAGAGTTAAAGGAGAGCTGCATTTTGCAACATAGTTCTTTATTGAAAATCTGCATTACAGAGGTCATGCACATCTCTGAGGAGAGAGAGTTCCCCTGTCAGGCAGTTATACATGCTGCTCAGTGAATAGCTATACCATAAAGGGCTGCTTGTCTCTTTTGACTTCATACTTAGTATTTTATTAAACTTAGCAGAACTAATGCCATAACCATAATCATAACTCAGTCCTAGGGCAGGATGCTGATAGAGACAGGGAAGAGGAGAGAGAGAACTATGAAAAGACTCCAATCTCATGAAAAATTACTTGGGAGAAAGTTCCGCATCTTAAATGAATATCATGGTCTTGGAGCAATTATGCATAAGATCAAGTTGTGTGACAAAAAGGTATTTATTTGTCCACTACCAAGCTAAGTATTGAGTCAGATATACCGTATTTTTTGCTCTATAAGACTCACTTTCCCCCTCCTAAAAAGTAAGGGGAAATGTGTGTGCGTCTTATGGAACGAATGCAGGCTGCGCAGCTATCCCAGAAACCAGAACAGCAAGAGGGATTGCTGCTTTCACTGCGCAACGATTCCTCTTACTGTTCTGGCTTCTGAGATTCAGAATATTTTTTTTCTTGTTTTCCTCCTCCAAAAACTAGGTGCGTCTTGTGGTCTGGTGTGTCTTATAGAACGAAAAATACGTAACTAATTTCCATGGTCTACTGCAAAACATATTTTTTTTAAGTGTAAGCCCGAACAATATGCTAAAACCCCTCTGGGGATTTTAAGGTGTTTGACAGGAATGTTCAAATTGCCCCTCTATTTCCAGGGAAGGAGACGTAACTCTCTTGAATACCCGTTACTGGAAACTGCAGGAGGGGAGAGTGTTCTTATGCTTGGGTCCTGCTTGTGCCCAGCCAGTTTTCTAGACTGGAAATCAACCAGCTCAATTATATTAGCCCTAACATTTTGACCACCTGCACCTTTTTTAAAAAAGGGCATTTAAAATGTTACGCTCATGACAATTAAAATTAGATACAGCAATAAAAAAAGACCCAAAGAACATAAACACATACCTCCTTGTGGATTAAATCAAACTGGATTGTGCCTTCCATTTTGCAAACACATAACTGCAGTCCCCATTTTGACAGAAAACATTGCCACATATACACACACGACTATGGAGTTAGGTATTCTGCATAGCATTTTGAAGGAGCTAGAATGGAACAATCTGTTGTTTGAGGTTAAGGGTTTATTAAGGCCCCCAATGCACTCTTCATACCATGCAAAAGAAAGATGTGTTTCTTGTTGCTTTTAGGGTTATGTGTATGCAGCCCTAGATGCTGCAATTGTGCATTGTTGGATCAGGGCTGATTGTGTGTGTGTGTGTGTGTGTGTGTGTGTGTGTGTGTGTGATGGGAGGACATTCAACATACCGTTGGATAGTAAACAGCAAACACATATTTGGTACAAGGAAAAATGCAGGGCTGGTCTCAGGGAAATTCTATCCAGGCATTTCACATTTTTTAAAATCAAGGTATGGTAAAAGTTTGCCAACAATTCCATTCCTATAGGCAGGGGATAGTCTCCAAGCTGTAAGAAATAGGGACATTCCATACTTCAATATAACATCTCTATTATTAATTTTAAGCCCATTGTGGGTTACTATATAAAGCATCTCAAAGTCAGATGCTTGCTGCCTGCTAGATTCAGAACTTGGATTCAGCTCAAGCTGTCAGGCTTCTAGTGATCAGGAGAGAGTGTGTTATGTAGAGAGGCCGCCAAATTCTTATCCCCCCCCCCAATAGCTGTGCCTCTTGCATGTTTTTATACCCCACTCCTAAGCAAATTTATCTGGACCTTTTTATTTATTTTATATTATAAAAACACCATTGAAATCAGTAGAATTACTTTCAGGTAAACCTGTGTGAGATGTTCATAAGGCTAGAACAAAAAATAAAAATAGTGCATTCAGTGATTCTGTTGAGTCAGAGTGATTGGAACAATCTTCCACGCTCTGCTTCAGATAGGAGATAGTACAAGAATACTTGGCTAGTCTAGATGTATTCAAGTCTCCAGGGCCAGATGAACTGCATCCAAGAGTATTAAAAGAACTGGCAGATGTGATCTCAGAACCACTGGCAGTCATCTTTGAGAATTCCTGGAGAACAGGCGAAGTCCCGGCAGACTGGAGGAGGGCAAATGTTGTCCCTATTTTCAAAAAGGGGAAAAGAGAGGACCCAAATAATTACCGCCCAGTCAGTCTGACATCAATACCAGGGAAGATTCTGGAGCAGATCATTAAGCAAACAGTCTGTGAGCACCTAGAAAGGAATACTGTGATCACCAATAGTCAGCATGGATTTCTGAAAAATAAGTCATGTCAGACTAACCTGATCTCATTTTTTGACAGAATTACAAGCCTGGTAGATGAAGGGAACGCAGTGGATGTAGCCTACCTTGATTTCAGCAAGGCATTTGACAAGGTGCCCCATGATATTCTTGTAAAGAAGCTGGTAAAATGCGGACTTGACTATGCTACCACTCAGTGGATTGGTAACTGGCTGACTGACCGAACCCAAAGGGTGCTCATCAATGGTTCCTCTTCATCCTGGAGAAGAGTGACTAGTGGGGTGCCACAGGGTTCTATCTCGGGCCCGGTCTTATTCAACATCTTTATCAACGACTTGGATGATGGACTCAAGGGCATCCTGATCAAATTTGCAGATGACACCAAACCGGGAGGGGTGGCTAACACCCCAGAGGACAGGATCACACTTCAAAACGACCTTGACAGATTAGAGAACTGGGCCCAAACAAACAAGATGAATTTTAACAGGGAGAAATGTAAAGTATTGCACTTGGGCAAAAAAAATGAGAGGCACAAATACAAGATGGGTGACACTTGGCTTGAGAGCAGTACATGTGAAAAGGATCTAGGAGTCCTGGTTGACCACAAACTTGACATGAGCCAGCAGTGTGATGCGGCAGCTAAAAAAGCCAATGCAATTCTGGGCTGCATCAATAGGAGTATAGCATCTAGATCAAGGGAAGTAATAGTGCCACTGTATTCTGCTCTGGTCAGACCCCACCTGGAGTACTGTGTCCAGTTCTGGGCACCACAGTTCAAGAAGGACACAGACAAACTGGAACGTGTCCAGAGGAGGGCAACCAAAATGGTCAAAGGCCTGGAAACGATGCCTTATGAAGAACGGCTAAGGCAGCTGGGCATGTTTAGCCTGGAGAAGAGGAGGTTAAGGGGTGATATGATAGCCATGTTCAAATATATAAAAGGATGTCACATAGAGGAGGGAGAAAGGTTGTTTTCTGCTGCTCCAGAGAAGTGGACACGGAGCAATGGTCCCAAACTACAAGAAAGAAGATTCCACCTAAACATTAGGAAGAACTTCCTGACAGTAAGAGCTGTTCGACAGTGGAATTTGCTGCCAAGGAGTGTGGTGGAGTCTCCTTCTTTGGAGGTCTTTAAGCAGAGGCTTGACAACCATATGTCAGGAGTGCTCTGATGGTGTTTCCTGCTTGGCAGGGGGTTGGACTCGATGGCCCTTGTGGTCTCTTCCAATTCTATGATTCTATGCTTCAACCTGCATGCCGCCTGGAGGCTGGTAGTGTATATCTTTGTACAGTCCCCCTGTTTCTACAACTACAGTGGTACCTCGGGTTACATACTCTTCAGCTTACATACGCTTCAGCTTACATACGCTTCAGGCTACAGACTCTGCTAACCCAGAAATAGTACCTCGGGTTAAGAACTTTGCTTCAGGATGAGAACAGAAATCGTGCTCCAGCGGCGTGGCGGCAGCAGGAGGCCCCATTAGCTAAAGTGATGCTTCAGGTTAAGAACAGTTTCAGGTTAAGTACGGACCTCCGGAACGAATTAAGTACTTAACCTGAGGTACCACTGTATATTGTTTTGAATGGAGACTGTGTGCTAGATATGCATGCCAAAAGCTTCATAAAAAGGCACAACCCTACACAGGTCTGCTCAGAAATAAGCTCCATTTTGTACCTATACCCCAAGTAGGTGAGTTTAGGGTTGCAGCATCATTTATTCACATTGGCTGATATTCAACTAGGTTTTCTAAAGATTTGACCAACTGAAATTAATGGACTTTACAATAAAAAATAACATTTGGAGAAAAAATGTCTTCTTAAGTTTTATAGTAGTACCACATCCACAGCTAAGGAAAAGTTCCTAAATTTGGCAAAATGTTTAGTTGATACTTTTGCACGTCTAGTTATACTGGGTCCCCTCATTACCAACTTCAAATAAAAAGGTAAAGGGGACCCCTGGCCATTAGGTCCAGTCGTGGCCGACTCTGGGGTTGCAGCACTCATCTCGCTTTATTGGCCAAGGGAGCCGGCGTATAGCTTCCGGGTCATGTGGCCAGCATGACTAAGCCGCTTCTGGCAAACCAGAGCAGCACACGGAAACGCCGTTTATCTTCCCGCCGGAGCGGTACCTATTTATCTACTTGCACTTTGACGTGCTTTCGAACTGCTAGGTTGGCAGGAGCAGGGACTGAGCAACGGGAGCTCACCCCGTTGCGGGGATTCGAACCACCAACCTTCTGATCGGCAAGTCCTAGGCTCTGTGGTTTAACCCACAGCGCCACTACAAAAATGAACATTCCATATCTTTCCAACACTTCAGTATCTCAGAATGTATTCAATATGGATAAATTGCATTCCCAAAGCATACTTCAGGTCATATCAACTTTTTGCAAAAGAAAAAAAAAGAAAGAAAAAGAAAGAAAAAGAAAAGGGAGGGGAAAAAAGAAAAGAATAATTAAAACATCTGTGCTCCTTGAAACCAGAAAGCCTGACATGCATTTGGATTACCATTATGAGAGGCATTTTCCCCAAGGTCTTCCTTTATAGTCAAGTTCAGCTCAGCTCCATGTGAGCCAAATGATTTCATTTGGGCTTTCAGCACCCAGTTCAACTATCCTCACATCCAAATAAGAAAAAATGAGAGGAACAGTGTAAGTGTACATAAGGCTTTTATATGATTACTGTTGCTAAGGAAACTAGTCCCTTGTCATCCATGTGGTAAATGCAGCTATCATTTTAGCATGAAAAAAAGACAGAGAAGCTGTGTTATTGGTGACAACTGTAACAATGTTGAAAAATATATTTGAGCAGATCATGAAACTCATCAGCAGATGCTCTCTCTTTTTAATTTGGAGCATACACAGTCTCAGCTTACTCTGAAGTGTGTCTCTCTAGAACCATTTAAAACCCAATTAAAATGTTTCAAGGAGGCATGTGCAGCACTTTGTACAGGACTGTACCACCTAGGGACAGATGTAGGGAATAACATATTTGAAGGGGAAACCTTGGCTAGACCAGAGGACGATTGCCACAGCTGATTCCTGTATGCTGAAGGAAAGAAGCTGTCGGGGAACGGAATGACTGCTCATTGCAGAAGAGCTTGTAACCCTATCTGAACCTGATAGTGGTAGAAACAAAGAAGGACATTAGGAGGGGGTGCAGGAAAAGTGAGGGAAGAGGGTGGTCTAATAGAGCGCCAGAAAAAGTGTGTTAATCTAGGAAGTGGGGTGCGAATAAAATCTCATTCAGGGGCATCCATCACTCCACAGACAGAATTCATTGAGGAAGAATTAAAAAATACATATTTTCCTTGAAAAGTTTAAGGTCTTTACTTGATCTTTACCAGATCATTGCCATTCAAAAGTGGGCAAATTTTTGTGATTTCTACACCTGACACATATTTACCCAAAGGAAACAACTTCTCAAATGGGATGAAAGTGGATGCTAACCAAATGTTTTAAAATGCAGGAGCCAACTCCTGGGGGCTGAGGTCCCTTTGCCCCCCCCCCATAAAAATATTTGAAGGTTCACCCACCCAAAGTTAATAGGCATTGCCATTCAAGTGCTGTGCATGTGCCGCATCTTGTGGTCGATTATACAGGGCAGGGCTTACCTGTCCCACCCCCATACAGTGGTACCTCTGGTTAAGTACTTAATTCATTCTGGAGGTCTGTTCTTAACCTGAAACTGTTCTTAACCTGAAGCACCACTTTAGCTAATGGGGCCTCCTGCTGCCGCCGTGCCGCCGGAGCATGATTTCTGTTCTCATCCTGAATCAAAATTTTTAACCTGAAGCAATATTTCTGGGTTAGCAGAGTCTGTAACCTGAAGCATATGTAACCTGAGGTACCACTGTATTTTATTCAGGTTGATACCCCAGTGCAGGGCATATCAATTGGCTCTCAGGAAGAAGCAAAGAGGTGGAAAGTATGAAACTATAATGAGAATTTTATGAATTCTGAAAGTCCCCAAACACTAGTGTAATTTCTCCCGAAGAAGAGGACTATTGAAGGCTGCTAGGAAGGATGTCAATGCTCTGCCTCCACCACTGGAAGCAATATTGCTCCTGAATACCAGTTGCTGAAAACCACTGGGTGGGCCATGCTCTGGTGCACCAATAATTATTGCAGGTTTCTCGCAGACATCTGATTGACCACTGTGAGAACAAAATGCTGGATTAGATGGGCCATTGGCCTGATCCAACTGGCTTTTCTTATATGTGTGAATGGAAACTGAGAGCCCCCAATATTTCACAAAGCAAAAACTGGCAATGCAAAGATGAAACATTTTGTTGAAGCACTACTAGCATGGATGGTATTTTCTACAGTCGACTTCATGTACTGTTTGTTACCTGTGGGTAAGCCCCATTGCATTTAATGGGGCTTACATCTGAGCAGAAAAGCATAGGAATGTGCTGGTAATGTATCAGTCTATAACCTTCATATCTTATTCTTCTTTCATTGAGTCTTATACCATGAAGCTTGAAGTGGAAAGCAATTCAATCTTTGGTCTTGGTTAATATTTTGTGCTTTTGATATATATATATATTAAAAGAGGGAAAGGATTTCCTGAAATAGATAATAGACCTAGAATACAAAAAAGGGAGGTGTGAGGAGGTCAAGGAAATAAGCTAATGAAAGAATGGTAATGAGGAGATCTGATGCATTTTCTTTTTTGCGTTTTTGTTTTTGTTTAATGGGTTTTATTTTTCTGTTTTGTTTTTCCCCCCTCTTTTTTATATTGTGGTGTGTTGTTTTGTTTTTGTTTAATGTGATATGTTTATTTTTTCTTTCTGTAATTGTTGAAACTTTAATAAATATTATTATTTTTTTTTAAAAAAAAAGAACTTTGCTTCAGGATGAGAACAGAAATCGTGCTCCAGCGGCGTGGCGGCAGCAGGAGGCCCCATTAGCTAAAGTGGTGCTTCAGGTTAAGAACAGTTTCAGGTTAAGTACGGACCTCCGGAATGAATTAAGTACTTAACCTGAGGTACCACTGTATATTGTTTTGAATGGAGACTGTGTGCTAGATATGCATGCCAAAAGCTTCATAAAAAGGCACAACCCTATACAGGTCTGCTCAGAAATAAGCTCCATTTTGTACCTATACCCCAAGTAGGTGAGTTTAGGGTTGCAGCATCATTTATTCACATTGGCTGATATTCAACTAGGTTTTATAGATAGTTGTAGATAGTTCAGGTCAGAAATATAGATAGTTCAGGTCAGAAATAAAATATGAAATATATGTTTGCTGCTTCTTTCGACAACCCCTTGAATGTCTTCATTGATTAGTTGCAAGACAAAGAATTGTGATGTCACACAAGAATCTGAATGATGCAATAATTTAAGTTAGGGCATTGGACAGTTACCATATTTACTGGAGAACCTGGAGGCTCAGATCTCACCTATTCTGTAAGTGCACTCCCTCTGCACATACCCTCTTGTGTCTGAGGTGACCAGGAGGGGATCAGATGAAATGTATTTTGCTCTATAGCTGCCACTTGCTGAGTGAAAAAAACACACCTAGAGAATGTATTCCCTGACCATTCAATAGAGATGAAAGTATAAATCAAGTCAAGGTACTAAATGAGCATTGATTTGACAGTATACACAGTGTCTGTTTTTCAGTGTTGTGAGGTCACATATGACTATTTGGTTATTATTGTATATTCTATAGGCAACAAATTAAACTTTGTAAGGTTTTAAAACACTTTAATATCTATGCTATAAAAATATGTGTTCATTTAGTACTTTGACTTTATTTTTTGCCATTTGCTGAGTCCAGCTTAATCTGCAATAAATGTATTAGTTGAATTTGCCACAAGATTCTTGGTTTTTTCTAGTTATTTAGCTTGTTGCTTGTTTAGTCTATAGAATTATGAATAAAAAAATTCCCTTATTTATTAAAGGTTGCTGAGATGATCACCAGCACAAAGTTTAAGCTAGCAACAGTTGAGGCATAAGTTGTTAAAGAATAATTATAAATAATTTATTGCAGATCAAAATAGAAATACAATTTGCTAAGCTACATATCTTTCAGTTCTAGAGAGGTTACTTGGTGGAATTCATCCAGAGCAGAGAGATGCTAACATTACCTGTACAGAAGCACACACTTTTAAATAGTTTTGAAACCAGCATCAGGGCTAATGTGACTTTTCAAAAGTATCCCATGGTGAGTTAGGTGTAAATATAACAATGGAATGTTCCTGAATGTGCTTAAAAATGAGCTCCTGCTAGTGACCTGCTGTTATTGATTTGTCAAATGGAAAAGAGGGGAGTGGAAAGATATATTTTTCTGTGTCAATCTGCTCTGAAAGTTCTTATAGTCTAAACAGCTGCTAAATATGTACTGTCATCTTCAAATACACCTTCCTATCAAAGCCAGGTGAAGCCACACTACATGGCATACAGATTGGCATAAAGTTCTCAAGATTGAACGAAATTGATAAATGTTCCAGAAATGATAGGCACATCCAGCACTCTAAAACGCACAACCTTAACAAAAGGAATTGAAATTTTACAGGGCACAATCTGCCATGGCCTTTTTCTGTGTGAAGACTTTTTAAAGGAATTGGGAAAGTGTCAGATGGGTTGTTTACCACCCTAGATCTTAGTAACTGTCAGCTGTAAAATCCTTGAGCCTTGCTGGCAGTTTTCTCTACCTTACCCTCAACCTTTCAGAATAGTATGTGTGAAAATCTTCATTCTCGTCAATGCAGGAAGGAAGAAATAGGTGGTTTGTGCCTTTAGAAGGCTTCTACAGAGGGTAATTTGAGGGACAGCTAGTGCTTATGGCAAGATGCTCAGTAATACAGTAATACAGTATCATGGCAGATGAAGAGTTCCAAGAACCGTATTGACATACGGTAATAACAAGATTGTGGGATTAAGCCCCAAGACATCAAAAGGGCCATAGCTCATCAGCAGAGTGTAAGCTTTGTAGAAGTTACAAAGTTCTATCCCTGGCATCTCAGATAACAGAACTGGGGAAATACTTTTGCTGGATACCTTGAAGAGATATTGCAAGTTAGAACAGACAGTGCAGAGCAAGACACAGAATAAGGCTGCTTCATAATTCTGACAAAGAATAAACCTGCTCCATATGTTTATCATAGGAGCATACTCCTCAAGGCATCAATACAGCCTTTTATCAAGAATTAGCCTGCCATCCTAAGGTAGGGGTGGCAAGGGAGGAACCAAAGGCAGTTCAACAACCTTAACCTATGCCCTGCCAGGCTCTGACCAGCAGGTTGTAAGGGAGTGTTCTCTGGCCTTTTGGAGTGGGGAGGGTTGGGGAATCCCTTGTTGAAAACAAGGGGGAAATGATACAAGGAAGAGATCTGCACCAGATTTGGAACTAACATAAACTTCTCCCATGTTTAGGGGCATGTAGGTGGCACTGTGGGTTAAACCACAGAGCCTAGGACTTGCCGATTAGAAGGTCAGTGGTTCGAATCCCCATGACGGGGTGAGCTCCCGTTGCTTGGTCCAGCTCCTGCCAACCTAGCAGTTGGAAAGCACCTCAAAGTGCAAGTGGATAAATAGGTACCACTCCGGCGGGAAGATAAACGGCGTTTCCGTGCACTGCTCTGGTTCGCCAGAAGTGGCTTAGTCATGCCGGCCACATGACCCGGAAACTGTACGCCGGCTCCCTCGGCCAATAAAGCTAGATAAGCGCCGCAACCCCAGAGTTGGTCACGACTGGACCTAATGGTCAGGGGTCCCTTTACCTTTACTAAGAGATGAATAAAGCATGGATCCTTCAGATCCAAGCTCTCACCCATTTCATCCCAGCATGACACCAACATGTCTCATTTTTGCCCAACCAGTGTCCGATCTCTTTCAGATGCTTTTGTGGTACAGAGAAGGCATCCAGCCTCTGGTCCTTCTCTCTGGTGTCAAGAGTGCTCTCTTTGAGTTTGGAGGGGGAAATCTGACTAATCCCATGGCCCTTGGGATACCTTTCCCAGGGCCAAACAACTGCAGTCTTAGAATGGCTTTTTCCAGTTAGCATATTATTTTTCCAAAAACAAAACTTTCTATACATATAGTTGTTTTAAATAAACTTTGTGTTGGTCCTTGCATGCGTGCACATGCAGCCACACACACAGAGAGAGAACTGGGCTTTTATTTATTTTGTTTAAGTGTTGTGTTTTCCCACAGCTAATATGTAACACATGCCATGGTAAAGCTGCAATCCACAAACTACCTTGTAATTATTTGTAACAAACATGCTTATTAGGGAAATAAAACTGCATGTCAAAGACTACGGTGACTGTTGTAAACACTGGAGATGTGGGAAAAAAATATCCATTTAAAATATATCATAGTTAGGAAGAAAAGCTGCTATATCATGCTAAGTTAAATCACGTATCCAAAACAGATAAAAACTAGCTTGAATATATAATTGGTAAGTGCTAGAGAGAACATGAATTAAAGTATAGCAATCTAAATTCCCATCTAAAATGATAACAGTTTGTGATTAATATCTTGTTTCCTTAAGGTCAAACAGAGAATAAATATCTGTTCTTGGGATAAAACATGTACCACTTACAAAAGAAGTCTAAATCCATAGTTCTGTCTAATCTGATTTATTAGGTAAAGCTGAGCTCTTTAACGAACTTTTAAAACAGTAATTTAACAAAGTGCTTATGGGCAAGGTTAAAGCGGCATGTTGTTTTATGAATACCAGCTTCCCATATTTGGATTTTACTCATGTTTACTTAAACAGACCTTTCAGTTTTTAAAATATATTTTTCAAAAATCACCCAGCTCAAAGGTCTAAACAAACAGTGCAGCATATAGCAGATCAGAGTATTTAGTCTCAGAAAATGAAAGAAATATTAGAAGAAGAGGAGGAGGAGGAGGAGGAGGAGGAGGAGGAGGAGGAGTTTGGATTTGATATCCCACTTTATCACTACCTGAAGGAGTCTCAAAGATTTATTTCAGCTCCACATCAAATCCCCCCACCACACAATCATCATATCACCACTAACTCATTAAGAAGACTCACATACACAACCTATTGAGTGGTGGCCGTTTTGTATTTTCACCTAGCAAGACTTTCTCAAAAAATTAGGAGAATTGCCATGGCCTAACAATGATCACAAAACAGATGCCAGACTTTTGTCCCTCAAAACATTTTGATGAAATCCTGTTACTTTGCCTCTACTAATGGCTTGCCTGAGGATATCTGGCAGGGAGGAGTGTTGCAGAATAATTGGGGCCCCCCAGCACCAGTTTTGCTGCTACTTACCAATAAGATGTAGAGGTGAGGCAGTGCAGGTGTAGAGGTGAGTGGGAGCACTGGATTGGTTCTGCCAGTGCACCTGCACCATCCTGACCTTGCTGCTGCCTTGCCCTGCCCCGCCCCACCCCAACCCAGTATGCAACAGTGGCAGTGACCTCTCCTCGATGGTCACTCCTGTTATCTAGTGAGCTTGTGGTTGACAACTGAGGACTTTCCCGCATATACCTGTTGCTACTATTGCAGGGATAAAGAACCTCAGGACCTCCAGATGTTGTTAGACCACAGCTCCCATCAGTTTAGCATGGTCAATAGTTAGGCATAATTAGAAATGTAGTTCAACAACAACTGGAAGGCCACATGTTTCCCATCCCTCTAACCATACTTTGCACAAAAAAGTTCAGACATGTTCTTGGAAAGATAATATCTTTATTTCACATAACAGCAGATTTTGTTTTGCTACATTTTTGCTGTTTTTCTTTCATTTTTAATCTTAAAAGAGTCTTTACAATTCAAATGGAAGTGGAGAACGGAACAGGCCTTACTTAAATGTTATGTGCAACTAATTTCTGAAAGGGTTTGTATCCATGAGCTTAAAAGCTTTACAGTCTGTAACTAAATCAATGCTGCTCATTCACAATCTAGATGTTGATAACACATTTTTTCCTAATGTGGATTGCTAGCAACATATGACTCTACCAGTCTGTTAGAGATTCTTGTAACATACAAAAGCTTATGAAATTTCCAAAGCTATCAGTCAGTCCAATATCAGGTGTTGTTTCTTCTGTGCTTAACATTAATCCATAAAACATCCTTTTCACTCTATGGGTTTCAGTGTCTGGGAAGTGATGTAGCTTCTCTGCCTGCTCTGCAAAAGTCTCCTGAACTCTGACCTTTTGGCTGTATCCTCATAAAACGTTCTCAAAGCCATGATTGACCTGCAGCTGAAAATGCGAAAAACAATATTCTGTAAAAGCTGCTTCCCTGGCACATTTTTGCGGCCATCTCTTAAAACCAGGCACCAATAAATGTAGGCTGGAGTTTACAGGCTCATTAAGGAGTCAGCAATGGAGCGAGTGCTTTTATATCAACCTATATTTTTATGCCTGGAGCCATGGTATAATTGTGAAGGTTTTCTTTTGGCTACAAGAAATTTTCATGAGAACACATCCCTTAGAATTCACCAGGGGTCATCATACACCAGGCAAAAGTACTCTCAGGACATTGCAGCCTACTCTTACTAACATAGGATTGCCAAAATGTGACCTTTATTTCATTGTACTCATTCATTAGCATGGCACTTGACACCATTACATTATTGTACAGAGTTTATATTCAAATAGAACAGCATTTGTATTGGTGGTTTTTTTTTCTTGTCAGCAGTATTTCTAGTGTGTCTACTCAGAGGTTTTTTTACAAAAAATGTTCAGATGAACTATAGGTTTTTTGGGTGGGTGGGTGCAAATAGACCTCTTCTATGCTTTAATCAACAACTGTAGTATCTGCCCTAAATGGCTCCTGTGTACAATTAACTGAATTTGGAAGGAGAATATAGAAAGCCTGCCTCCAAATCATGGTACGTTTTCCTTGGTTTTCTACTATCCATGGTGCTGAAGCTTTAATTCTGAAACCTCCCAATTACTCTGTATTACAGAATGTTAATGGAAACACAGAATGCAATTTGATATTGTGAAATACAGCAGCATATAAGAATTAGCTTTGTTATTTTCAGAATAATAACAGTCTTTTGTGAAGTTTTTGTGTATTTTCAGAATAATAAAATGCATTTTATAAAAGTCAAGCTAGATTCCACTTCTAAAAGAAGCTAGTCTACATTAACTACATTCTTCATCCAAGTTCCGAATAACTTCTTTAGCAATGAAATTATATATAATTTTTTTACACGTAGGTGTTACAGCAGTTAGGAACTACAGCTATTTCATTATGATGTTTCAACTTCAAAGGCTTTCGCTACCATTGACCATGGTATCCTTTTCGAGCAGCTGTACTCTGGTAACCTCTAGGTTAGATTACTGCAACACATTATACATCAGACTGCTTCTGAAGACACTTTGGAAACTTCAGCTAGCGCAGAATTCAGTGGCCAGGTTGCTCACCAGGGCAAAACAGTTTAAGTATATTACATTGATCCTGGTCTGACTGCATTGGCTATCAATTAGTTTTCGGGCCCAATTCAAAATGCTGGTTTTGACCTATACGCCTTAAACAGCTCAGGACCACAATACCTCAAGAACTGCCTCCCTCCATTTGAACACACCCAGACCCTGAGATCATTCTCTGGGGGCCTTCTGTGTGTGATTCCTCGACAAGAGGTTTGGAGTGTGGCAACATGAGAACGGGTCTTTTCTACAGTGGCTCCCCATTTGTGGAATGCTCTCCCCAGGGAAGCTAACCTGGCACATTTCTTACGAATCTTTAGACACTAGGTGAAAACATTGCTCTTTAACCAGGCCTTTCGCTGATTGACATCTAATGACCTTTTAAATGTGTTGTGGAAGAGAGGACTATTGTGTTGTCTTTGTTGTTATTTTTATTATGTATTTTGTAATTTCATGTTGTGAACCACCCTGAGATCTATGGGTGTAAGGTAAAGGTAAAGGGACCCCTGACCATTAGGTCCAGTCGTGGCCGACTCTGGGGTTGTGGCGCTCATCTCGCTTTATTGGCCAAGGGAGCCGGCGTACAGCTTCCGGGTCATGTGGCCAGCATGACTAAGCTGCTTCTGGTGAACCAGAGTAGTGCACGGAAACGCCATTTACCTTCCCGCCGGAGTGGTACCTATTTATCTACTTGCACTTTGATGTGTTTTTGAACTGCTAGGTTGGCAGGAGCTAGGGCCGAGCAACGGGAGCTGACCCTGTTACAGGGATTTGAACCGCCGACCTTCTGATTGGCAAGTCCTAGGCTCTGTGGTTTAACCCACAACACCACCCGGTCCCCAGTTCTATGGGTGTAGGGCAGCATATAAATAACAACAACAATGAATCCAGTCACATCATCATTATTATTATTATTATTATTATTATTATTATTATTATCAGGCCCCTTATCATTTCATTGAAATCCATTGGCACATTTTATGTGAGCTTGTGTTTGAGTCTCACATTGTATGTGTGGGGTGGAGTGGGGGCTTTGACACAGATTAGCTGAGCAGGTGTGATAGCTCAGAATGTTCAGTGGCTCAGAGAACATTGCAGTTTGCATTCAAGCTTCTGTGAGGGAAGGAAAAGTTGCCAGCTGGCTGAGATTGAATGTTGATACACACAGGGATTGGTGGAAGACTAGCAAGGAGTGTAAGGCAGATGGGAAAATAATGGAGGACACCAGAGGATGAAATCTGAAGGAAAGATCGGTAGATCATGGGGAGGGGGAGGGATGAGACTGGCAAATTTACAATCAGAGAAATTTAGAGTGCTTAAGCTCAGAGGGCTATAGATGGGGAAGTAGAAGCAAAATAAAAGGTCCAGGGAGGCTGGACAAAAGATGGAAAAGTTAAAGGCAGTGGAAGGAATTAAGTTGTGGCCTGTTTATGCCAAAGATATGTTACCCTACAAAGGGGATCTGGAAATACATCGGTCCTCTTTAGCTAAATAAAGACAGCAACGCCATGGAAGGAGTTCACATGTATTTCAGACTGCAGTAAGAATAAATGACCCGGAGGAATTCTCCAAATTCTGGACCCCGAATACAAAATTCAAGACACTTTTATAACATTTTCTTTACATGCTTAGCTCGTGAACAATCCCTTTCAGCAACATGATTGGATAATAGAACATGTGGACAGCTTGTGGTCTCCTCAAGTTCACTTCTAATTGGTTTACAAAAAAGCACGCTCCTGTCCACTGGCTGTACCATGGAAATAGATATAGTTCTGAACAAAGTTTATAAATTCACTCCTCTTCTGTCTTGTTCAAAATGTTGCATTTTTGGTCGTCTGTTACATGAAGTGATCATTTTGGAGCTTCTAGTCTCTTCAAGGCCACTTCACATTTCTGGCATGTGAAGCTGATAAGCGAGCCCCTGCTTATTAGCAAAAAGACAGGTTGAGGTGCATGAAAAATCTCTGCTTAGCTAGTTATATACTTTTATGCAGGACAATGGCACAGATACATTGTGGTTGTGACTGGGAACATGTTTATGCAGGCGCAACACTTAGCAGGCTGTATGCTCAGAAATGCCTGCCTGCTGTGTTGACCCCAGTGGCTCTCAGGTCATGACATTCACCTGTGTCCCAGGTAATGACACTCAGGTATCAGATATGGGAAGGGAAAAGGCAGTTTGCAATCAGACAGGGAAATAAGGAGGCAGCCATTTATTTGTCAATGATTTTAATGTTCTCAGGTTTCTATAACACTTTTGAGAGCTTCCTTCCCATAAAAGGTAAGCCTAGTATTGAAATATTTCCAATGCAGGCTTTCACTTTAGTTTTTTTGTTACACACTATAAATCACAATTATGGAAAATGCATGCTATTATTTTCCCACAGATAAGGGGTGGGGTTCGTTGGAATGCAAGCAACAGGTGTGAGTTTGGTTTGTTGTGGGCCAGTTTTTGGGGAAAAACCAAATGAAACAAAATTTTGTGCAGAAGGTTTTTGGGATAACTTAGCAGGCTATTGTGTGGTATACTGCAAAGTAATATTTTATGCATGGTCTTTGAAGCTGAAAACACAGGCTTTCATTGCACAAAGTTATTGTAGAAAATCCTGCCCAATGTTGCTGCATTGCCACTGTCTGTTCAATGTGTGTCGACCAAAAGAATGGGGTTTCTATTGATACTGCACTGTTGCTAAGCATGATCACTATACAATAATTTACTATTACCATTTGCACTTTGGTTGTCATTGTTGTTGCTGTATTCATGCCAGGATACCTGTACTTGAATAATTGCATAAAAGACAGATATTCCAATAGGCAATATGATTTTAGCACCCTTTACATATCTGGTGTGTACATATAAAAACAAGTTTTCTAACAGAAGACATGTCATGAAGTGCTCTTGTTATCTGATGATCTTGTAATTACTTTCATCATATAATAATAAAATACTAAACAGAGCTTTAAGACATTAACTAAATAAATTGCAGCATTCAAAAACCAAAAGTAATAATTTACCCTAAATTTTATGACATAAGACAGTAATTTAAATATTTCAGTGCATTCAAATGTTCAATTAATAATGCTCTTCAGCTTTATTTTGCAGTTCTACTCGCTGAGCTGATTTAATATCACCGAACAATCTGTTGCAGGAGGAAATTAATATTTGAGCAATTAAACCATTACCTTTCAGATAGCAATGAGTGCTAAAAAATAATAATAATTCTATGTTAGTGGTGAAGTTTTCTGAATTCTTAATACATGAAGAGCTATGATAAGTCATTCTAATGGTTCACAGAAACTCAACAAACTCCAGTTTTTTGGATTTTTTTAGAATGAGGTCTATTTGGGATATTCTTCAAACATAGCTGAGTCACTGCCACATAAGAGCCATTTTGTGTGTGAGATGTGATGCCACAGACAATGCAGTGAATTGGACAACCAGCCCTCTCCTTTCAAGCAGGGAACACCAAGTGCAAGAGCACTCTTCTTCTTTTCTGTGATTTCCAGCAACGGGTAGTCAGAAGCATACAGCCTCTGACCACAAAGAGCATCAAGGCTAGTAATTACCAATAGCCTTTACCAACCCAGCGGCATCACAGCTTGACACAAGAAAGCCATCTGCTTAATTGATTTTGCAGTTTATAAACACAAATTTTCAACAAACCCATGATCATGGTTTATGATTTATTAAATTCCTATATCACCCTTCATCCAAAGATCACAGGGCAGTTTACAATATAAAAATGCATACAATAATAACAAACAAAACCAATATCCCCACCACAGGTTAAAAGACCATAGATTGTTTAATGAGCCAAATACCTGAAAGAAGAAGAATGTTTCTGCTCAGTGCCTAAAGATATGTAACAAAGATGCCAAGCAAGCCTCCCTATTGAACTATGTGCAAAAGGTGCATACAACTCATTACTGGACCATCAGCTATCTAGGTCCACCTTAACCCATTGATTTTTTCTTTATCCTTTTGCAGTGTCTCACATCCATCTTTGGAGACACATCTCTTCAACCTCTCTCCATCACTCTCCCTTGTTTGCTCCTTATATCCACATAAGCCCGACTGTTAGTTTTAGATTGTCTACCCATCGCATAGGTGGTTGTCTTTTAAAAATAAAGCATACTGACATTTCTTTGTTTCATTGCCCTGAATCCCTTCTTGCCACATGTCCTGCATGTGTCCATTTTAACTTCATAGCCCTTTCCAGTACATCCATAACTTTCAATCTCTGTCATATTCAATTATTAGTTTTTCTGCATCTTAATGATATTCCCAACATTGTGCATTCCATGACTTCTTGTTATTCTTAAGCTGCTTGGGTTTTTCTGTGTCATGCTCTCTGCTCCATATCACAAATAATATGCACATATTGAACACTGTAACATTCAAGCCTATGGAAATATTTTTATTTTTCATTATAGAGTTTTCCAAAGGCTGCCCACAGTTGTTTTATTCTCTTCTTCATTTCCGTTCTTTGATTTTCTATTCCTAGCATGATTTTTTTTGGTCATAAATATTTGTCTACTTATTTTATTGCTTTATTTTCTAATTGTATTTAATTCTTTTCTTTAAAAACTACCTTTGTCTTGGCTATATTCATCTTCAGTCCTACCAACATTTCTTGTAGTTCTTATTGACTTCTGACTTTTACTATATCATCTGCATTTCATTGATTTAGATATCTTCTGTTGACATTGATTCCTTTTTCTGACCATTCCAGCTTTTTATACACATTTTCCAAGGTAAGTATAAGTAGCTTAGGTGATAAGCGATCTCCTTGCTGTATGCCTCTAAGGGTTTTAGATTTGTCTTTACATGGAGATATGTTGCTGTTGCCTCATTTGCCATTCTTGCAGTAGATGGTTGTATCAGCTGTCAATTCTACAGTTTTGTAATGCCCATTGTACAGCCCAAGTTTCAATACTGTCAAAGGTTTCTTTCATAATTGAGTAATCCAGTGTATATAGGAATTTTATGTTCATTACATTTTTCTATCAGTATTTTCATAGGTAAAGGATCTCCTATGGAATATCCTTTTCTAAACCCTGCCTGTTCGCTAGCTTGATATTCTATCCAGTTTCTTAGTTAAGCACTTAGTAAATATTTTGGTTAGGAGTTTGTACATATGCAACAAGAGGTTTATTGGTCATTAATTCTCATGGGGTTTTTTTTCTTATCACCTTCTTTGAATAATAGTACCATCCATTGGTTTGCTGACTGCAAATTCAGGTGCTTGGGGTGGAGTGTAGGGTGGGATGAATACTTAGGAAAAGATGGTCAGAGCTGTCTCTGTGTCATTGGTAAGGTTGAAGGGCAATTCCAACAAGCCCTTGTTGTGAGGACTCTCTAAGTTCAAGTCAGCAGTCTATAAGAACTTTGTGGTAGAGGAGATGTGATCTTCTGACCCAGATCATTAGCTACTCTGATCTGGATCAGTTTGTGCAGGGGGCAGGGGGTGCTGGCTGCCCTACTGTTGGTGCCAAGAGAGCAAGAACCTGAGCAGACATCAATTATGGAATGACAGAATATGTTCCTTTGTTTCAAAGTAAAAAAATTATAACATAAGAGGAAGCCTGCTGAATCAGATCAAAGGCCCATTTAGCCCAGCATCCTATTTTCATAGGTGCCTATGGAAAGCTGCGCTAGCAGGGAATGAGTGTACTGGCCTCACTTCTTAGTAGACATGCATAGGGCTGTGTTGTTATTCCTTTAAAATATTGTTCCAGAAATAGTTACAATGACACTTGAAAAGAACAGGCAGAGATCCAAAGAGATGTTCTAAAAGTGGTCAAGTACTTGTGCATGCCTTGTGGGACTTTAGAACTTTCCCCCCCTTTAACTACAGATCCCCTGTGCCCATTCAAACTGCTTCTGAAACTCATCCCATTTTCAAAAACAGACCACCATATGGCATATAGCACCACTGTTTGGGAAACAAACCCAAAGCCGGCTGGCTTTTGGATCTTGGCCACAATGTCTATTAGATTTTGATGTGTGCTACAGAGGTTCATTTTTATTTGTAGGATAGGGTTGTCAACTTTAATCAGCTCCTGATTCGTTAAAAGTTGAACAGCAGTTTGATCTGCAGGTTCTAACAGGTGAAATTGTTTATCTCTATACCATGAATAAGCTTAATTTTCTGATTTCTGTAGATCAAACTGCTGCTAAAGGCACCAGAGCACACTTTTTTCCTGGTCAGTTGTCAACCCGATTTGTAAATATTCATCTTAAGCTTTACCAAAACATTCAAACTACAGGAGCACCTTGAATCTCATAGGAAATAATTACAACAGGGTATATACAATGTTATTGATGTATTCAATATGCCCCCCCCACTGCTGCATAATATATTCTACAGCACAGGATTTCTTCCTCATGTTTCCCAAAGAAAAAAACCAAAACCCACCAATTTATTGCAAATAAATCACAGAGCATGTGCAAAGTAATTTCAGTGTATTGGTTTCTATCAATTAAACTTAATGCTTAAATCTATTACAGTATAGATTCTGTTAAGAATTCTCATTACTGCACTGAATCTGATAGAAATTAAACAATTCGCTCATTACCTTGACAGTGGCTTATGATATAATTACTGCATTAAGGAGAAAATTGTGAATAATTCAACAAGGAAAGAGCAGGTAATTTATTTGCTAGGGAAACTTTTTATGCTTCTTGTCTTGTGAGCTTGGCCCCCAAGGAACATCTGCTTAATTCAATTCATGTGTGCAACAATTGGGAGAGGTGTCATGCAGATAAAGCGGCTACCAAGAACGGAAGAAGGGGCCTATCAGAATTGGCAGCTGTTTTGTAAATATACTTTCATACACCACAATCACAATGATCCTGGCTCAGACAAAGATTGAAAGTGATTTTAAACCAGGTAGTGAGGGTAGCAGGGCTAACATGAATGCATCCATATATCCACTCTAATTTCAAATCATAGCCCACATGAAAGCTAAATGGGGAAGGTCTTTATAATTACCGTACTTTTCTGTCTATAAAATGACCCCATGTATAGGATGACCCCTATTTGGGGAGACTCAAATTTAAGAAAATGGGGGGAGATGGTTGAGCTTTTTTGGGGGGGGGGATTGCCCAGAGTTATTGAGCTTTTTTTAGGGGGATTGCCAAAAATCACACACCCACACGCATCGCTAAATCCAGCTCCCGTCTGTTCCATCACCGGCAGAAGCTGCCAATCGCCTGCCCAACTGCCAGAGCATCAGCCAATCAACACCACCCATTGACACAGCAACCAATAACATGCACAATAGCCATTGACAGCCTTGACAGCAACCAATCAAATGTCCAACCTATGCACTACCCATGTATAAGACGACTCCAACTTTTTAGCATGACTTTGAAGGGATAAAACATAGTCTTATACATGGAAAAGTACGATAGTGTATTTTTGGTTGTTTTTTTTAAAAGTCAGGCTTAACCAAGATTATGGGCAGCTCCTCTGGAGTCCAATGGGACTATCTCTAAGCTAAGTAGGATTTTTGTTGCCGACAAGCCTGCTATTTCAGTTTAATATATTTTAGCATATTAATGCATAGATAAGCATGCCTTTGACAAGCAAATTACTCAATTGAATATTATATATATATAGCAGTAACACTTCTAAGTACCAGTTGGGCTCTACCTTTTGCTTGTCAAAATCCTGGATCTTTAAGAAAAGTACATTAGGTCAAGAAATCGGGGGTGGGGACTTCCCCTGGTAATTGTAGGTGTGCAAATGCTCAACCTGTTGGATTCCACCCTATTTTGCAGCTTCTGGGGGGGGGGGAGGCCTGCCAGAAAAAAAGACAGCACCTAAAATACAATATGCCGGTACTGAAGGAATGTATGAAAATATCCATGTGCACATTTGATTTTCAACACGCAAGCAAACAGCTGAGAGAACCTGGAACATCAGAGAGGCAGAAACCACCCAGGATAGTGATTTTAATGAAAGCAGCAACAAAAAGTCTTATCAAGGTGTTAAAAGTGCAGGTTGGTTTTTGTTGGCTGGTTTGTTTGGCTAAAGGTGAAGGCTAATATATAAAACAGAGCTATCGCTTTCTCCGTGTGGTCTTTTGAAAAGCTTCATTCTGTTAATGGCTTTTATAAGTGGGAATAAGAGCTGGAAGCAGACTCTCCGGTTTCAGCTGCAGTACAACAAACATCCAAACAGAGAAGGGGGCACAATCTCCCTGCACTTGACAACATAGATTTTATTTCATATAGCTGGCAGCTGCAAACCAAAAGGAACTAGGCAGGGACTGTAAAAAAAAATCCTCTATCCCACCTCCAGTTCTCTCCTTTCCAAATTGGTAATTGGGTGTGGAATAGTGAGTTACTGGATATTACAGTAGTAGAATATGTTGTGAAAGGACAATTAATGTAAAAGACAAGTGGCTGTAGGAATTGGGCAAGTTCCTGCATTTTGTTACTGAGCACATTCTTTGTGATTATGTACAAGTTGAATGGATATGTGGAGGCAGCTCCTGTGTGATCAGGCACATATAAAGTATTGAAGAAGAAAAAAAGTTTTTTAAAACAACAACAACAACAATGAAACCAAGAGAACTGGGTAGACATATACTTAATACTGGAGATGTTGCTCCTTTGCCTTCAACTGCAGCCTGAAACATAACAATTCAGGAGGCTAGAATTTCCCTTTCCCTTATTTTTATTTATTTAAAAGCCTGCCCTTCATCACTGCAGTTACCACGTGCAGTTACACAGCTGCAAATAAATGTGTTATAAAGTGCAATATACAAATGTGACACTAGATGGCAACAGCGAGCTATGCAAAATTCAATGTATTTTTCAAAACTTTTTTTTAAAAAAAGCATTTTCATAGTGTTTTTAATATGTGTGTAGATTCCACCCTAGTTAACAATGAAGTATAAACTGAATAACTAATGCTACTCATTGTAGGGGACATACCCAAACATTTATGTTACCTGTTCCAGAAATATTAAGGCTATAACCCTCTGCTCTTTCATTTGGAAGTAACTCTGACTGGATGTAGAAGAACTTAATTCTGAATAAATATATTTATTGTCAGGTTATATAGATAAAATGGGTATTGAAGCCATAGCTTCGAAGGCTGATTAGTAACTCATCCAAGTAAGTCTCAGGACTGGTTCAGAAGCTGGCAACCAGAAACATGGATACAATCCTGCAAACCTACTTGAAAATAAAGCTGCTTCCTCTTGGCCTTTCAAATGTGTGTGGGGGGGTATTGCTTTTTATTATTAGGTTATACATGTTGTGTTTTTTGTTGTAAATTACCCTGTCATCTTCAGATAAAGGATGGTTCATAAATTTAATAAATAATAAGAACTTGGTGATAAAGATTTTCATATGCCTATGTTTACTTTTTCTGTAAATATGCATAGGAACAAGATACACAGAAAGGAAGTTACAACCATCTAGAAATAATATGAAGGCAAGGAGAAAATATGCACGTCTAACAGCCACTACGCCATCTCCAGGATCACTTTGTAATTGCTGGACAAACTACTGCCATGGAGAAGACTTACCCACAGCATTATTTATGAAGGCAAGTCCTAACAGAAACTTAGCCAAGAGAGAAGACTCATGCAGACAAACTGGAGGTAAGTCAGGCATCATCAATTGTTCAGTTCCATTATCTACTTAATATGCACTTCTGCACTCCTGCTTGACCGGTTGGTGTTTTGCTGAACAATTTTGTATTATTCTGTTGCTTTTTGGAATGTAATAGCTCACTACTGCTTTTGAATAAATGCAGATGTCTTTTAGTTTTTATGTATGTGACCATGTTGCTTAATAGTGGAACATGGGGATTGAATCTGAGACATTCTGGATGCAAAAGAGGTGCTTTTCCATTCTGCTGTAGGTCTTTCCTCGGTATTGTTGTGTTGTGTTGTTTGTTTTTGAAGAACGAATGGCATATAATATAAATAAATAAACAAACTGCAGCTGACTGAAACTTAGTCTCTAATTCCCAAGGTAACCTAACAGGATATGATGTTAGAAATACATTCATGAGAAAGGCAGATTGATGTGTAAAAACGAAATAATCAAAGGTGGTAGTGCATGCTAATACAAATGGGAAAAATGAACCCAGAAAGACAAGTATGCAGGGGGAGAGAGAGAGAGAGAGAGAGAGAGAAGTGTCCTTGGGAGAGAACAAATCTAATCAAGGGAGATGGTGAAAGAATTCAAAAACAGGGAACAAAGTGATCAATCACACTGACATGCAGGGAAGCTGACTTTAAGTACTCAAAGAAATATATTTAAAAATAAAGCTAATGTTTGTAAGCAATTCCATTGGGCATGCATTTTAATAGCATTCCTTCAAAACAGAGTCTTTTGAGATTGGCATGTACCCAGGATATGCTATCCTTTCCAATGCCAAGCTTGGATTCTAGTGGTAAGTGACAGCAACACAGATGGTAATAAGTCATGCAAACTTTTCACAGTAAATCTATTTCTAATGCCTGGCCAGTGGCTATGATAGATGGTGGGGTTTTTGCTAGATGCTTTCCCTTCAGACACCCCACCTTGTATTTTACAATCAAACAAGGGCAGGGGTAGGGGACCTGCCACCCTCCAGATGTTGTGGCTACAACTCCCATCATCTCTGACAATAGGCTAGGCAGGCTGGGGCTGATTGGAATTGGAAGGATCGCAGGTTGCCCACCCCTGGACAAATGTGACCAGGTGCAAAGAAGAACAGAGTTCCTGTGTCCCTAGCCTCCATTGCATGTGGTTAGCCTAAATACAGCTGTATAAAACAGGTGAAGAAGAGGTGGGATGAAAGGGCTAGACCTGATATTTGTTTTATTTCATAAAAATTTATACACCACTTGACTGTAAAAAAACAAAAAAACAAACAAACTCAGGGTGGTTTAAAAGCCTCAAAGCAGTTATGGAGAAAATGGGCATGGGTTTAGTGCAATTCCATGTTTATTCATTCATGCTATTTCTGGGCACTCTGTAACAGACATTTTCTTGGTAAGCAGATAGGTTAGCAGGTTAAGAACTCTACCTTTTTGTGTAAAATGTTTACTGTACTTCTCCAGTATCTTCAGTTTCTCAGTTTAGCAGGTGAACTTTCCCCCAGAACCTGGCATAAAGATATGATTCTACCAGGTAAATTCTTTGTTCCAGGTACATGCATTGCAACTTTTTTTTCATAGACACCATTGAAGACACAAGCTGGTGCCTTAATGGCAAACATAGTATGAGATGAGGTTCTCCAAAATTTTCAATATAAGCCCAGGGTGCTTGAAAGGTACTGCTAGCCAATACACTATGTGTATTATATAATGCATCTAAAGCTAAAATGTGTGGGACAACTTGCAATGTGACAAACTTAGGTTTAATCCTACTGGCTGCTTAACCTGTATAGCAAATTTCTATCTATCTATCTATCTATCTATCTATCTATCTATCTGTCAGGGAAGTGCCATCAGGTCAGAGGCGAGAGGGGGAAGGGCAGTTGTGTTATAGGGAACCACGGTCCTCCTCTGGAGAGGAGGAAAGCCCCAACTCCAGTGGAGAGGAGGTGGTGGGAACAGGGGGTGCAAGGGAGAGCCTCAACACCGAGGCGGAGCAAGCCGGAGAGGAGGGAAGGACCCCTTTGCCAGCGCCCAGTCTGCGCAGTAGGTTTCGGCGCAAGGAAGGGAGAAGGCTGGGGGTCACGCGACTGTTATGCTAGGGGAGGTACAAGGACCGCCCACTCTCAGATTCTACGAGCGAGTGAGCCAGACATGAACTTGCGACGCTCTTCACTGTAAATAGTTTGCACTAATAATAAAGCCTGGAAAAGACAGGTTGGAGTCTTGCCTGTTTGCTCTCGAGCAACCACACCACACCTGACATTATCGATCTATCTACCTATCTGTAAAACTTCTTAGTACCAGTTGCCAAAAACCACAGGAGGGAAAAGTGCTCTTGTGCTTGAATCCTATTGTGGGTTTCCCACAGGCCTTTGGTTGACCATTGTGGTAGCAGAATGCCAGACCAGATTGGCCATTGGCCTGATCCAGTAGGCTCTTCTTATGTCACTATGTTCCAAATAATCTAAATTTGAAGTGAAGTAGAAAGGTAACGGTCAGAGTAAAGGAAAGGGTAGCAGAAGGAGATGTTCAAAATGCAGAAAGGGAATCTAGAGATGTAATCCTTTCTCAGTTCTGGGCAAGTATCCACTAATAGGATGGAGACTAAATTGAAAGTGGTGTGATAGTGTTCTTTAGCAAGGACATTCATCCCACTGTCATATCTGGACAAGCAGGCTTTGTACAAATTGAAAGTGCTAAAAGCAAAACAAAACAAAACAAGAGACAACTGTGGACAAAAATAAATGAACATCATCCTTCACAACCTAGTGCTCTTCAGCTATTTTGGATTACAACTCCCATCAGTCCCAACCAGTATGGCTAAAGGTCAGGGATGATGGGTGTTGCAGCCCAAAGCATCTGGAAGGTGCCAGGTTGGGGAAGACAGATGCATACCATGGAAAACAATGGGTCTATCGTGCTACCTCCAGATCTTAAACTATATGTAGTCTCTATAAGTACCCGTCTGCCTAGCTGGGACAATTACTTTCACAAGTGAGGACCTGAAGGGTGCTATGACCCTTCTGACAGCTTGGCTGTGAAATATCTTTGGTATTTCAGCTTTTCAGTCTCCTTCCCTTTGGGCTTTCTATTTTGGAAGGATGAAAAAGTGGGGAACACTGGGAAGAAGTATCAGTTGTCCACTCCATGTGAAGCCAGAGTTTCCAAGATGGAGGAAAGGCTGAGCCTGGGCCAACCACTTCACTCCAGAGCACTCTTCTCTTGACTACTCCTCTTCCTCTAGTAACTTCTGGTGATGCTACAAACTGAAAAACTCTTGGAATGCCCAGGAGCAGCACCCTTCCTATAGCACCTGCCATAGGTTCACTTCCCTGAGCAGCCATTCTTTGGAAACTTCCTGGTTTCTGAGGTCCATTTCATGGAGCCATCGCCTGGGACTAGAATCTCCGAAGAGGATATCATATGAGCCGATGACAGCTCTCTCCCTTCGCTGTTCTTGGCATGAGGTCGGCGTACTCGCGAGCCAGTTTTTTTTTTGGGGGGGGGGAGTGCCATCAGCAGCCCACGCCAAAGCAAGAGCCCCATACCAAGCGAGGCACCCCTGCGCCCTTGCATCAGAGCACGTGTGCGAGGCGTACGCGTGCGAGAGAATCTGAAAAAGAGCCCGCCTTGCCGCTCGTGGCCACACTGCCGCTTGGCCAAGGCTTCGCCTCTCCTTCCGAGGCAGCGCCGGCCACGTCCGTCGCACTCCGGGGAGCGTGAAACAGCCGAGGAGGACGGCGTGTCCAAAGCCCTCTTGACAGCGCGCCATGAATCTTCTCCGAGCTTCCCTGCCCACCTGATCTGAAGCCGACCGGCCATCCCTCACTCCCGAGGAACGACGCGGCCGTCGTCTTGCCGCCTTCCTCCTCCGCCTGCGCCAGCGAGAGGGAGCCAGCCCAGAGCCCTGCCGCCGCCGCCGCCGCGCGTTCGGCTGAAGAAGGGCTGCTGCAACCTGCTGCCTCCTCGCGGCTTTCTCCAGTTCTCCCTCCCTCCGCGCTCTTCTCTTTCCTCTGCTGCTGCTGCTGCTGCAGGAGGAGAGCGAAAACTGACCCCCAGCCACCCCCTCGATTTCCCGTGTCGAGGCGACCCCACGCTTCCCTCAGGATTTGGCAGGCGCCTCCTTCGTCGCTCGTCCTCGCTCCTCGCTCCGCGAAGCTCCCTTTGCCCTGGATGGTGGGAGGGGACACCTTTCCCCTCGCCGGGAGGCTCGGCCAAGAAGCGCCTCTGCGCGCGGAGCACTCGCGGCGCTTCCTCGAGCGCGCCGGGCGCGTGCTCAGTCTCTCCCCCGACATCCCGCCCTCTCTGCCTTAAACGTTACGTCCTCACCCCCCCTTTTTTTTACCTCAAAGTTTTTATTATTATTATTATTATTATTACCTCCCGCTACTCTTCTTCCCCCACCTCGCTCTCCCTTCTCAAAGACTCCTGTTTCCGGGCAGAAGCAGAGCGAGCCTGCAGCCCGGGCGAAGCGTCGTCGTCGTCGCCCTCTTTCTGTGGAGAGATGCCCGCGGACTGACTGAGGGAAGGAGCGCGGGGGGCAAAGCGGCTTCCCTCAGCCCAGGTGCGCCCAAGCCAGGCGGGCGGGCGGGCGGAGGGAGAAGCGCGAGGACGGAGGGCGTCGCGGAAGAAGACGTCGCTTCGCCTCGCCTTGGCAGCGAGAGGAGCAGCTTCTGAGGGGAAGCGCCGCCGCCGCCGGCCGCCCGCGCGGGCAGGGGATTATCCGCCGGCTGTGCTGAGGTGGCTTCTGCTGAGGTAAGAACAACCCCGCTCCGCGCGTCCAGGTGGAGGCAGAAGACGGCCGCGTCTCCTTGAAGCGCTCCTTTGGGGCTTGCTCTCGCGTTGCTGCAGTGTCCGTTGGCGATGCCGGAAAGTTGCCGTCGGTGGGCTTCGGTGAGGATGGGATGGGAGGGTGGGCGGGGGGGGGTAGGATCCAAGTTGCCTTTCCCTCTCGCTTCCCTCGCGTGCCGAAGAAGCCGAGCCAGGCCCGGCGCTGCCAAGGCAACTGTTGTCACTGAGCCGAGAAAGGGGGGGGTGCCTGAAGGTCATCCAGCCCAACCCCTCGACGAAGCCACGCAGGCAGAAATCGCCCCGTGTCGTGCAATGAAATGAGGACAGCATTTTTCAGGATGGGTAGTGTGTGACGTGAGGCGCAGGGTGCCAGATATGGGTGCGAAAGGGTTGGTAGCTGGAATGCTCTCCCTCCCCTCCCCCCCTCCCCCCATTTCAAGCTGTTGCAACAGCATCTTCTGCTAGGAAAAGTTTTCCCTTCCTTTCTGCATGCAGCACGGCGACGTGTCTCCTTCGGCGAGAAGATGGGAGCTTTGCCCGTGGCGAGAGCTTTTTGCCCACCATGCCTTCCATTCCTCACGCCAACATTTAACCTTTTAACATGTAAGATGTGAGATACGTAGCTCAGTCGGTAGGGCGTGAGACTCTTCATCTCAGGGTGGTGGGCTGGAGAGATTCCTGCGTTGCAGGGGGTTGGGCTAGATGACCCTGGTGATCCCCTTCCAGCTCATGATTCCCTGATTCCTTAGTGGAGGAGGGAGCAAAATGTAATGAAAGGCAAATCTCACTCCCCCCCTCCCCCAGTTTATTCTGAGGCGATCGTCCTCAAATAAAAACCCTTAAAGTTACTCAAGATGCTTACTAGGCATCTTCAGTGGAGTGGAGTAAGTTCTGAGTAGGTAAAGAAGCAAAGAGCCCTGATGAAATTAGAGAGAGGCGTGACTTTCCCTCTTTCTGGGGTTGATGGGCATTGAGAGTTGAGGGAGAGCGAGCACCGTTCTCGCGCTGTTCTTCCTGAATCTGTGACGAAACACCATTTCTGCTAAAGCAAATACTAGGGGAGAGAAAGAAGCATTGCCCTGGCGTGGGGATCGTCGCCTGTTTCCCAAGCAAAAAGTTGCGCCGGGTAGGATGTGAAGGCGAAGGGAGCTGCTCCTGCTGCGCCTGTGTGCTTTGCTTATCTGCATATGGTAATAATCGGTCAGAGAGAGAGAGAAATGAACCCGTTAGTATTCTGTTCTTGTAAGACTTGGCGCGGGAGACATAGGCTGCTGTTACATTTCATTTCCGATCTCGTTGGTGGGAGTGGAATAATGCTGGCCGCCTTCTCTGCTGTCTCCCCCTCAGATTCGGTGTAAAGGCAGAGACAGAGAGAGAGAGAGAGAGAGAGAGAGCGCACCCCACCCCGTTTTGGCTCCGCTCCTGTTTGCCTATGGACCAGTAAGCAGTGAATGGAAGCAAGCCTTTCTCGGGGATGGGAGGCAGCATGTATTCTGCCAGAACTACAGAAGCACCAGCAGCCTGCTTGTTCTGTAGCTGGAAGTCCCGGCAGATGACCCCACACTCTCCAGGATATTTGCAGAACGCACACTGTTTACTCCCCCCCCCCTTCCCCTGTTAGAACTGTGTGGTTTTGGCACTACAGGTGATGTTTCTAGCTGGCGAGATCCATCATTTAGATTTTCCCAGAGCAGCAGAGCTTTTTTGTCTTGGTGGATGTTTAATAGCAAAGCGGAGGGATTGAGCGCAGCACTTTAAAGATGGGGTGGATCAGCACATAATATATCAGTAAAGCAATTTTGCTCTGAAATGGGAGACGGCTCCTCAACTGGGTCAGAGGTTTAATGAGATCTGTTGCGTTAACTATAGCAAAGGGTTTCATATTTATGCAGCCCAACTGTGTGCATGTTTACTCAGAAGTAAGTCCCAGTGAAATCTATGGGACTAGTACCCAAATAAGTGTGCATAAGGTTACTGCTGCTAGTGTTTGAATGCTGGAGATTCATTATTTGTTTTATTTTGTAACATTTCCACTCCACTCTTCTACTAGGAAGCTCAGTGCCATGTTGCTAATGAACAAAGTTTATTGATTTTTAAAGTGCAAAACTCAGGCCAGGAACTCAAATAGATGTTGATTTATTAAAAATGTCATTTAATAATTGGAGGTATATGAAGAAATCCATTCCTTATTATTCTGCTGAGGTGCTCATTTCCACTTGGAATAAAAACATAATCTGACAGTTTTTATTCTGCATTTTGATATTTCCATGGAGGACATGCCATGTTGAATAACAACTTTGACAAAAACATGGCCAGTCTGATGGGACAGATGATTAATGTTTCTTTTAACTCAGACAAGAAGATTGTAACAAAATTATCATGTTATAAAGATCTAGTATCAAATTTTGTATTGGTTAATCAAGCAACTTGACTAGATATTTAGTTAACTCAGCCTCTTCTGTCAACAAATGTACTGAAAGAGGAAAATGCTGTGAGAATGGTTCTCTTAAATTTGCATACTGTGTAGCTTTCCTAGCTGCAGCAATAGCTTGCAGTATATTAGAAAGAAGAATCACTGGCAACAACAGAGTAAAATAGGATGGAATGGCAAGTCTCCCAACAATGCTTGGTTGGTGTTCACACTGTCAGGGTCTGTGATTTGTGCATGTAATTCCACATGTTGAATGCAGTTTTTAAACTTTCTTTATATTTTGAACTTATAGATAAAATTCTCCACAATGTGAGATTCCAAAATAGAAACAAACAAATGAATGAATGGGGGAGAATGTGGTTTAAAAGATTGCATGGTGTATTATATAAATACGGAAACTGGACTTTAGTTAGCAGATATTATCGCTTGTATCTTATGTTTGTGTTGGAAGCCCCACTTATGCCACCCTCTGGAAGACATGGTGACTAACTCCCAATTTATTTGAATAAAGTACCTAACCTTGCAAGTACTTAAAATATTGAAATGGCATGATATCTGAAGTGGTTCCTGCAAATGTGATTTTTTTTGCATAGCACAAATTACTTCTCCCTCTCTTTTTGCTTAGGGTTATGCCATTGTCAGTAAGGTTTTCCGTTCTACTTTAATGTACTTTCAAGTGGCACATCTTTCCTAGTAGTAACAGTATTCAAGGAGGGTGGGGAGTCTCTTGACAGTGCAAATAATTATATGTGCAATGAGATTCAAAAGCATGTTTGCAGCTGTTTGTAGTATATGAGTACTTACAAGTAATGCATTTGCTTTCTTTAATAGAAATAGCTCCTCAGAGCTATTTATCTTCTCATGCTCTTACTTTCCCTTTCCCAACATTGTTAACTGCTATAAAAAGAAATGGAGTTGTGTCACTTAAAGCATTATTGATATGGAAAGTTAACAGGTACATCATGGCAGTACAACATAATCTAGTGTTCCACTTGTCTTTTTTGCTGATAGCGCTGCTTTAGTTCTGTTTTGCTTCCTGTGTGGATCAAGGGGAAGCATCTTGCTAGTTTCTCTGAGTGTGGTAGGAAGAATGCCTGTCTGTGGAGAGAGAAGGGATGTGTGCTATTGGTTTTCAGCAGCAGTAGATGGCCTTGTTTCTTCCCTGCCTTTGCTTACACTGGGTGTTTGCTTGCCATATTATTCTCCTTAAGTTGTTTATTTTCAGGACTGTCTTGATGGAAGAGGTAATGGTTGCAGAAATGCTATACACTTCCAAGAGAGATGGTTGTTTATGAATCTGTCTTCATTCCATGTTTGATCTTGCTCTCTAGCTGTGTCCCTGCATAAAAATGAGAACTGAACCAACAATGCTAATGACTGACCAAAGGTACTTGTACCTGTGCTTCTCATTCTTTACCCCAGTGCTTGACTGCACTGAGTTACTAACTTACAAGTTAGCTCCTTGTTGAAGCCTTTGTCACCCTACTGAAATGGCAGTAAGTTTGTGGGCTGCCAGGTTAGAAGCATTTATTGGTTGAAGAAATGGCTGGTGGTAACTCCGGGGTGTAAGCTTCTCCTTCTCTAGACTTTCATTGATGGTCCCTTAGTCCATTGTGCTAGAGCATTGAGCACAATATAACAAGGTTATGAAAGATAATGCCAAGGTTGCAGGTTCGATCCCCATATGCGACAGGTGCGTATTCCTGCTTTGCATGGGTTTGAGCTAGATGATCCTCAGAGTCCCTTCCAACCCTGAAATTCTATAGGTCTATGCAGGATCATAGTCTATTTAGGCTGAGAGACCTAGTCTGAATTTTTTGATAATGGCGTGTATGTGCTTATTCCACACTTTTTTCATGCAGATAAATTTGCTTGGCAGGTGTTAAGGGCACCTGGACCTCTAGCCAGCAGGGTGCTTCATCATATGCAGGCCCCTTTGCTTAAGTTCTCTTTTACATTGAAATACATGTCTGCCCAAAAACTTGGAGTGAGCAGCATCTTATCTAATTTTCCCTCGGATACCACATCTCTCCAAGAGCATTTTTCACATGCCAGATGACTTGGGGAACTGCAGTAGGTTGGTGGCTGGCAGCAACAAATCAAGGGATGGCTAAGACAGCACTTAGAATGTGGCAGTTGAAACATCTGAATGAAGACATGTTGGGGTGGGGCAAATGAACACTCTTGCTCGCTGGTGCCTCTTGTTTCTGGCACCAGAGGTTGAGAAAGATGATTAGCTACAGCCCAGTAAGGAGCTCCTAGTTTATGAGGGACATGTGTCTGTGTGCTGCTACAGCCATTTCCAGTCTGGGATTTATTTCCTCTGGGATCCACCATGGTCCAGTGATTCAGCAGTTCAAACAACTGAAAACAGCGGAAACCGGTATACATTTTTGCTCTTCCCAAGTAACTCTTGTCTGTTTTATTATATTATATAACTATTATAAGGCTGTCTTGAGAACTTGTGTTAGTAGTCAGTGTTAAAATGCCCTCGTTGACAAACAAACAAGTGGATCCCTACATTCACATATCTGTTTTGGGTGTATTGATAAGCTTGCCTACTTCTTAAATGCTTATTATTCAAAGACTTGTAATCAAAATTTCCTAATCAGATGCTCAAAAGCCAATTTAAAACCATTCCTCAAAGGTGTACATAACTTGCTAGCATTGCAGTTTTATATGTGATATGTTAATCTGCCGGGGGCGGAGGGAGCCCTGAATGGTACAGAGCTTCTAAGATGACAACACAGTTGAGTTTAGAGAAATTTCTTTCTGTATTTCAGATAAGTGTAAGTGAATAATGTAGCACAATTTCCTTCTCACATTGTGGTCTGTGCTGCTACATTGGTGTGTAGCAGCTGGTGGGTGTCATCGGAATCGGAAGCACATGCTGGCACAAGTAGTAAAATAGGTCTGAAAGACTACAATCTTCTAATCCAAGTGCTCTATTGAATGTTAATATGCCTTCATGAACTCTCCACTATAGTAGCAATAAGTTGGTGGTGATATAATTAAAAGTTTGTCAAACTGGAACAGGAATGTGATGTGCAGGTTTGTTTGAAGCTGTTTATCACAGACTGACCATTCATATATTTCAATATGCTCTAAAATTCTCCGTACTTGGCAGTAAGCCAATATGATGGACAAATCTATAAAATGCTTTGGCAATGGCATGAGAACTACAGGTGAAACTCAGAAAATTAGAATATCGTGGAAAAGTTCATTTATTTCAGTAATTCAACTTGAAAGGTGAAACTAATATATGAGATAGACTCATGACATGCAACGTGAGATATGTCAAGCCTTTATTTGTTATAATTGTGATGATCATGGCATACAGCTGATGAAAACCCCAAATTAACAATCTCAGAAAATTAGAATATTAAATAAAATCAGCAAAACAAGGACTGCAAACAGAGCAACATTGGACCTCTGAGAAGTAGAAGCATGCATATGTACTCAGTACTTGACACTGCTGTGGTATTATGGTACTTGGCACTGCTAAGGTGTTATGGAAGACCAGGAAGCTTCAATAGCAGCCTTCAGCTCTTCTGCATTGCTCAGTCTCGTGTCTCTCACCTTTCTCTTGGCAATGCCCCATAGATTCTCTATGGGATTCAGGTCAGGCAAGTTTGCTGGCCAATCAAGCACATTAATCCCATGGGCATTGAACCAGGTTTTGGTACTTTTGGCAGTGTGGGCAGGTGCCAAAGTCCTGCTGGAAAATGAAGTCAGCATCCCCATAAAGCTCGTCTGTGGAAGGAAGCATGAAGTGCTCCAAAAATTCCTGGTAGATGGCTGCGTTGACCCTGGAGTTAATGAAGCACAGTGGACCAACATCAGCTGATGACATGGCTCCCCAAATCAACACAGACTGTGGAAACGTCACACTGGACTTAAAGCATCTGACATTGTGTGCCTCCCCATTCTTCCTCCAGACTCTGGGTCCTTGGTTTCCAAATGAGATGCAAAAGCTACTCTCATCAGAAAAGAGATTTGGGGAGCCATATCTCATATATTAGTTTCACCTTTTAAGTTGAATTACTGAAATAAATGAACGTGTCCACGATATTCTAATTTTCCGAGTTTCACCTGTAGTCCTGCAAAACCACAACACTCAACACATAGAATGATGTGAATCAGCCCTGATTGAAACTTGGGAAAGCATATAAAAATGCTTTCTTAGCAAGAAAAGAGGTGGGCTCTCTACTGATACTGTATCAATCATGTTGCTATGTTGATCTTTAAAAGAAAAAAACAACAACACACTGAACAGTTTATTATTTGTGAGGAAGCTCATGGTTATAGATGAAGGAAGGTGACTATCAAGTTTGGACTGTACTAAGCAATAAGAGTATTTTTAGCACCCTTTACCACCAGTATGACACACATCTGGAATTTAGAGGCAGGGCTTCCTACTGAGAAGGTATAGTCTTAACATGAAGGCATTGCCTCTATTTTATTCAGAGCCAGGCTATATGGTAGAAACACTGTCACCCTGAAAAAGCCGTTGAGCATTCTGGTGGCTATACTGACTGAGTTGTGGTCTAGACTAGAACATCCAGAGGGCACTAAGTTGAGGGATGCTGCTGTAAGCAGAAGCTACTATGGAACATGTTCCGTAACTCCTATGGAAAATTAGCAAGAGAGAGAAAAGCAGAGATAAACAACAGGTGCAGAAAGACAGTTTGTTCCCTTCAGGCATGATCCCCTTCAGTTTCCTCTGGCAGTAGGGGCTGTAATTGTCAACAAAGAGAGCCAGGTTGCACTTGCATCTTGGATATAATGTAACTTGGCCTCCGGAGAGCATTGATGATGGGCGAGCAGTGCTGGAATAATAGAGTCTTTGCCTAACATAATATGAAGATGCACAGATCTTTTACTGTAACTTTATAGTTGGCTAGCTTTTTCTCAAGCAACACAGGTATGGTTTGTATTTGGTAAAGCATGAAAGCATTTCAGAATGCAGTGACTCAAGAAGGAATAAGGGCCTTTCAAAGATCAGGTCATATCTCACCTATCTATAGATATCCCAAAGAAAGGCCATCAAAATTCACAAATAAAAACATTCAATAAAAAGGGATTTTATGCATAAATCATACTTTCCCCTCATTAGTTGTGGTGTATGTGTATCAAGAGAGGGTAATTTTTTTATTAACAGACAAAAATTAATTGCATAGCATAAGTTTTTATTTTTTAATAAAAAGCCCTGAACTCATCAGATGTTTCATTATTGAGTTTTAATGGGAAAGAAAGTCCATAATGATTTTGTTCTTTCTCTGAACACTGGGACCTTTAGAAATAAGACACTATGGCTTGAAGCATTACAATGTAAAATTTGCCCATCTTCTAGCCATAAGGCTTTTTTTTTTTTTTAAGTGATGCTCAAACAGATTTTGCATTTCCCACATCTATAATTTAGATTGCTGTTGTCTAGAATACACATCTGGTTTGAGAATGTCTATCTTCCTCTTTCTATTCTGCATTGCCATGCATGTATAACAGGTGTCAGATCTCAAAATAAAAGGAATTTTTAGTGTCACCTGAAAATGACCCAAGTTTTGATCATGAAAACATCTTGCATGCATGTGCACACTCAGTCACTTGAGTTAAATGCAAGTATTCATTCTGTCTGCCTCAAGCAGATAACATTTCAGTATCTCTTGCTGCCAGCTCAGAAAATGCTTTCAGATTAACATGTTTTGGGGGTTGGTGGGAAGTCTATTCTACTGCAGTAGTTTGAACTCAGACACTACAGTGCTGCAGTGGCACATGATCCAATTGGATGGATAGGAAATAGTCTGAGAAAACTCAGAAAACTTCTTCAGAAGTTGCTGCCCACTTGCACTTGGTTGCCTGTATCATTTGACTCTGAGGGCAGATGAGTGCATTTAGTAAATTTTCTCCAAGTGATTCCATAGGAGAAGCCTGGGAGAGAAAGCATTAGTTGAGCCCTTAAACTTGTGACAAAAGCCCCAGCATTCTATATTTTATGGGAATTAAAGTCAGATGTACCAGAATTTTATAAATATACTATAACACACCCTTCTTCTGGGCACTGCTTGTCTTCATATTTCATTTTATCTCTTTGCAGTTGGAAAGCATGTTGTATCAGAAGATACATGTTTAAGAAAAGATCCACCTACCAATAATAAAGCCACGAAATAAATGTAATTGAATATATCTGACTCAGGTTTATTTACTGGCACATCTAAAAATGTGAATAAACATACTATGCTAGACATCAAACCTAAGTACAGGAAAATTATATTATGACAGCTTAAGTGTCATCTGCCTGACAAGGAAAAGCAAAATGCTTTACTGTGTTCATTGTGCACAAGGAGAGAAAAGCACTGTGTTTATAAACTAAAATTTTTAAAAACAAATACAGTATTTTTTCTAGAAGAGTTTGCAGCTGTGTTGGAGACAATGTATTCTAAAAGTAATACACCATGGATTTGCAAATGTAGACCTCTGTCTGTCTGTCTGTCTGTCTCTCTCTCACACACACACCCACACCCACACCAACCTGAGTACATTAAATGCATGGTGATTAGTACTCTCCTTGCCTTGTTCCTCCACAAACTCATCACAATAGTGATATGTTATGATTTATTGATGCACACATGGGTTTCATCATATCTGAATTGTGTGAGCTTTAGCTTTCAAGATCAAATAGTAAAGGTCACAAATAAAAAAAGTTAGCATTTACGCTTACTTCTGTAACATGTAGGTTTTGTGATAACAAAACCATTGCAATGGCATGATTTTGGCAAGAAAAGATATGTGGATGACCCAAGGCTGCATAAATTAGCAAAGCTTCATCTACATCAATATACTAATAGGAAAGTTGCCCGGGTTAGTAATTTACTTGGGAGGGATATTTTTCATATGGGCAAATCTGAGTTCCCCGCTAACTTTGCAATCATCAGCCCCCTGACAACTATCTATATATGATACATGTTGCTGCATCCTAGCTAAGCAGAAGTTAAACAGATCAGTGCCTGAATAGAATACAACCTGGAAACAATGTATCTTTCAGAATATTGTTCTACAGTTGCGAAAGTGATACAACTGAGCAAATAAACACATGCTACTGTGTGGCTTTCTAAAATATTTAAACATTTCTTTCCCTTTTTTGGTACAGTATACTGTTTTGCTCTACTGTGACACCATAGCAGTAGCAATTAAATGTGGAGCATTTTAAACTAGAGCAAGAAGTTATACAACAGCTCAAACTTTTCTGGGGACTATTATACCACGAGACATGTGCAAACAAATCTAACATAGGACTGTGCACAGTAGTAATTGCTGCAGTAACTACAGCAATAATAGCCTGTGCAAATGCATTATGACTTCCATACAGATCAAAATTGGTATGGCAAACTTCTTGTGTATCAGTAAACAAGAATTGTTTTCAGGCCACTTATATAGAAGCTTAACTTTATTTTCTTTCAGTATAAGTGCTTTGAGGGGAAGAGGTAGAAGCAAGAATAGAATCATAGAATTGTAGAGCTGAGATTTAAGAAACCACTTCTAGTTCTAAGCACTGCCAAGAATCCTTGGGCCCCATTCTGTTTCCCCAAGTTTTTTAACATCTACATAAAATGTACATTTACATAAAATGGGAGAGATGTTCTGGGATTTGGAGTACAATTTCACCAGTATGTAAAAAACACCCCACATTATGTTTCCTTTCTGTCATATTTTGGGAAAGCTGTTGAGGTTCTGAGCCCGTGCTTGAGGTTAGTAATGGATTGACAACCCAACAGGAGTCCATGTTGGGTGTAATAGCACATCCATTAATCATTCAGGTTGGCAGTCTGGGTGTGCTTCCTGTGACAAGGAACTGTTTTGTCCAGCTTAGGTGGGTATGCCATCTGTTTCCATTCCTAAAGAAGTCAGATTTGGCTGTTGTGTTACATGCCTTTAGTTATATTGTGGTTAGACTACTGCAGTCCTCTCAACACTTTTGAAAAGTGTCTGAAAGCTCCAGCTTGCCCAGGATCCAGTCAGTGGTCAGATAGATGACTGGTGCTGATGATCAGGTGCATATAACTCTTATATCAACAGCTTTATTGGTTTCAGATTCATTTTCAGGACCAATTCATAGTTCTTGCTATGATCTTTAAAGCCCTAAATGGTTTGGGGTGAGGTTTCCTTAAGAACCATCCTCTCATATGAGCCTGTCTGCTCATCTGAGATACCATCCACCACATTCCTCCAACATCCAAGTTGTATTTGCTTGGAGTATAATAGGGCCTTCTCTGTTACTGTGTCTTAGCTTTATAATTCCATATCTAGGGAGGAATGTGTCACCCCTCTTTGATACCCTTCTGCTGCTGTTCAAGAAATCTGAACAGCTGGTCTTCAGTTTTTATTCTCCCTGGCATATTATTCTGAATCAAGTTTATTTAGCATTTTCATCTTTGTTGGTATTTTTTTAATCTCATGTTGATGTTGTACGATATATTGATTATTTCTAATACGAAAGCATGCTAAAATACATCCAGGAATGTGATTTATGTTGCTGCAAGATTATGATTAAATGTTTCCAGTAGAAAACTTGCATACAGAAAGCTCTGCACTTGTCTCTAAAACAGCTATACTGGAATTGCAGAAAACTTTGAGACAAGTGCAAAGGACTAGATTCTTTTTTGATTTTAATTTCCTACTGCTACCTCTCAGTGAGGAGCCCCGTTGCTTTGGTCTAATGAGGAATAAACCTAATTCCCTGTGCTATAATATTGATTTATTGATTTTTTTTTTGCCTTAGTGTTGCTTTCATTACACTTTCCTTCACCTCTTGTTTCAAGTGGTGTGTTTGCTGCCAATGCATCAAAATGGACTAAACAAGAGATACTGGAAATGTAATGGGTTATCCTCTCAGGAGCTGTTATTCAAGATGATGTGCTTCCCCTTTGTTTCTCTCATGTATACCAAATCTTGGTACCATGTGTCTTCAGAGAGCTGCTGCAGTCATCCTGGCAACAAGCATATTTGAGGCAAGTTCATTACCCCACAACTCAAAGATGTACAAGCTCGCCCCATGTCATACAGAGATGGAGAAATAATTATGTTATTATTCTTGCACACATGCATTATGCCACACACACACACACACACACACACACACACACACACTGCAGTGGAAAAATTGGTGGTTTTAAGCACTGATAAACAATATGAATTTCAAAATATGTATATATCTATGTAAGTGAAAGAGTGACTGTCTATCCCCTTGTGCTCAGACTGAGTATTTAATAGCCCCCCTATTGCTTCTACAAAATGTGCATTTGCACTTGATACTCTCTACGTTGCATTTTGTATTTATGGAGCTAGAATTTCTTATGTGAAGGCCCAGCTAGTTTCATTTAGGAGTTTGTAGTGTTGTCATTCAGTTGTTAAACTCCAGATGATGTTGGACTACATCATTGTGCATTTGTCAGGGTTGATGGTAATTGTAGTCCAAAAACATCTAGAGGGCACTAGATTGATAAAGGCCATGATATATTATCAGTAGACTTTACTGGCTGCTTTGAATGCATCCTTGTTGCCTAACATGCATATATCTTCTGTGCTTATTGTATTCTCATAATATATACATTGCTTTGCATATAATTATTATTCTTAATTAAAAAGCTCTTGGGCACCTTTCTGGAATATTAAGTCAAAGAGAGAGTGACATTCTGAAGGCAGAAGTACCGGAAAAGAATTCAGATCAGAAAAATGCAGCACAGTGACAAAGAATTTAAGCACAGTTTCAAGACGTCAAATATCTTGTTAGGTCTGGCTGATAATCAATAAGCACTTTCAGAAATGGTGCTATAGACTGCTCTCTTTCAAGAAATTTGCTGTCTTAAAAATAAATTACTCTCACAGAGTGGAAATTAATTTTATACCGACTCTTCAAGGTATACAAAGTAGAAGTCAAATTTGCCTTTTTAACTTTCTCATTAACTGCAGTGGGGCTTGCTTGGGGGGGATTGGCCCTTAGAGAGTATCCATGGCTGACCGTAGATTACAGAAGCTGCCACTGTAATTGATCTGTGCTTAGGTTACATTTGATAAGTGCTTGCTTCTGAAGTGCTCAATCAGGTAACTGGAGACTTAAAAAACACACACAACTTTTTAGAACAGGAAAGTCAGCAAATAGTGCAGGCTACTTTTTGCTAACCTGCTGTTCTTCTGCTGAAATATGTCTGGTTCCAGTAGCATTGTCTTTCCCTTGGATGTATTAATTGCTTTTCTATTATGCATAGTCTTTCTGTCTTTACAGGGCTGTGGTATAGAAACATTATTACCTAAATGAGGTGGAAACTTGAAGACTTGATGCTTACAGCATTTCAGGACTGTCATAGACTCACATGAATCCATAAATGATTAGGAGGCCCTCTCATCTACAGAGACGGGCATTCCCTTGTCACTCAGGGCTATCTTATCTATTAGCGACCAGAGGACATGGGGTTGCTTGGCTAGCACATAAAATGGTTTCAATAGGTGACCTCAGCAATTCAGAACTCATTGCCTGTTCTTATACCTACAAACCCAGGTGTGCTCCAACCATGTGATGTTATCTTCATTTCCTGGAGTTTAGTGTCAAATGAGTTACATTAATTTTAATTTTTAAAAAGATTTTGTATTATATTGTATCATATTCTTATGAGAACAAGATGTTGGACTAAGAAAGATGTGCCTTTCCCTTACATTCTGAATTTCAGGGTAGATGTGTGGTAGCTGACTTTTTTTTTCTTCTCAGAGCACTTCTCTGCAACAATGGAAAAGCCTTCCATTGTGGGAAACTGCTACACGCATTCACCCCCTATGCCAGTCCACCCCACATATGATCCCCAATACATTTTTTCAATGAATAATGAAACCTTTTGCATGGAGACAAGTGCATGCTGTCCTAAGTGTACACCTTATCAAAGCTGTACACCCAAGAAACACTCTCACAAGAAACACTCCCACTACTGGCTGCTGCTTTTTAGGATCTGCTAACTGTTGGAGAAACGTGGGTTGAAATGTGGAAGAGAATATGAAAATAAATAAAAAAGTTTTATTTTATTCTTCCACTAATGAGAATATGCTGCAGTTCAACACACCATGGATGGTTATTTCCCCAGTACCAACCTCAGATTTTCAGTCCTCGCTTTCACAAAGGCCCAGATTGTGCTTAGAACTTTGCAGCATTGGAAGTGAATATATTTTGAATTGTTTTGGGATTGTGTGAAACTGCCTTAGTAATGTGGCTGAGTATACTTTGTGTCGTTATTCAATATCCTCAGAACACTGAAAAGAGAATATTTGTCACAAGAATTACAGAGGTTAATAAAATAAACATGGATATTAATTATGTAGTCATGCATTGAAGATTTGTGCTACAAATCTCCATAAAATCGGATATGAGAAAGGGAGACATGAGTTAAAAATACACTTGATTTTCTGTCTCCAGAGTTATTGCAATGGAAATCATGTACTGCAAGGCTGCTTTAGTGCTGCTGACATGATCTTCATTTGGATAGATTTGTATCCCATTTAAGTGTTTTTCTCATGGGAAATGGTGATCTAAAATGTCAAGAGTTTGTTTGAGCAGTATATTTTTATAGTGTGTTGAGTATGTCTTCTGCATATATTCCAGGTATCAGAAATACATATTGAGGTTAGTAACAAGACAAGCTGTTTCCTTATCATATTACTGCTATCAGGGAACTATATTGATTTTCCTAATTTGTAATTATCTTCCTTAAAATATATAATGTCTCCACTGAACTGAATTTGCTGTTTGAATAAGAAAATATAATAATGGTGCTGTAGTTTTGGCTTGATAAAGCTGGTTAAAATTGAAGGCAGATTGTATAAAAGTCTGCAAGTAAAAGTTGTGAATGATAGCCTGCAAATACACGAATGGCCTTTGCACAGGCTTATGTTAGTAAGGTTCGTGTTAGTTAGGTAAATATTAATGTTTTAGAGTTTGAAAGCCTAGCCCAAAGCACCTTTAATTTCCAACCTCAGTTTGGACCAGCTCAGACCTGTAAATATGCATTTACCTGATCACCTGTGGTGCCTAAAAAAATATTCCATGCAACTGGGCACAGAATCTTAGTCTCTTGTCTCTTTTGGGGCACTGCTAATGTGACACATCTAATGAACACTGGTACGTGTTGGCTTTCAGCCATTTATGTTGAGTTTTTGGTTGTAAAACTGTAGCTTTTTGTTTTAAAGGCTTTCAGGCATAGGCAGATCAAAAGTTCACAGGAAGGTTAAAAGTACAAGGGGATGTTTTGCTCAGGATATCGTGTGCAGAACAGACAAACATACATCTTGGGAACCTAGCAACTGAAGGGAAATGGAAACTTAACCAAGACTCTCCTTTCCTCCTGACTGGCTTAAAAGTTGGGAGGAGAAGTGAAAATATTGAATATGAGTCCAGCTAGAAAATGGGTTAGGTCGTTAGAAATTTGTGATGTCAATAAACATGAAGAGCTGTGTGTAGAATTGCCTCCCCTTATATGTGGATAATCAAGCTTCCATTTACCACTGCTGATTCACCAAGTGTATGTGTGTGTTCCTGTTTAACTTCCATTCCAACCATCATACTAATAATTCAAAATACTCTAACTGATGGGATCATATATCCATACAATGTTGTTTACCAACACTTTAAATGATATCCTAGCTGCTGTGGAAATTTAGAAGTGATATAGAGCCAGTCACAAACACTTTATAAATTTATTAACTATAAAGCTTTTCTTATATGCAACACACTCATCTTATTTTTATGATGGATCTTGCTATATATATGTGTGTTTGTTTGTGTGTGTGTACTATAACTGTAATTAAAGGTTCTCCCCTTAGACACACCAAAATAATACATATTGCATTATGTAACTGTTCTTGTGATTCTAAAAAAAACTATATTTATAACATGCAAAAAAGGTAAAATTTAAAGTTGAGTTGAAAGCATTCCCTCAAATAGCCACATGTAATATACTGACCCAAAAGCATCTTTGCAGAAATATTATGGAAAACTGCAGCACATTTTTGTAGGAAAACAGTTCTACAGGCTTCTACAGCACTCACTCCTATGCAGCCCCAAGATACTGGTTTTCTTGTTGCTGCCACTATTTGTTTTAAGCTGCTTTTATTAAAATGCGCAAATATGTGTGGGGAGACAGTCCAAAAGCACTTAACAAAATCTTAAGAACCTTGGAATGCTAGTTTGCCTAATTGGACTGAAATGTAATGAGAATTCATTTGGGAATTTTGGTTAATTCCATGACAAGAATACCTCTTGATACTTCATAATTTTTAATTAGGGCAACAGGGGATTTCAAAAAGAATGTTTTGAATTTCACACACTGGGTAAAATATATTGTGTGTCAAATGTAAAATACTTCTGAAAGCAAGATATTTCGTCAAGTTTATTGTTTCTGTTCATTGCTGTTTTACTCTTTTAAAAAAGAGTACCAGTTAATAATATATGCAGGGTTATGATATGTAAGTCAATGAGAATACTTATGAATTATTTGGATACATCTGTTTCCCTACATTTTTAAGGTCTTACTAAAGCCAATTTACAAAACAGTACAGTATTGCTATTTTCATCTGTAATGTAAAATTATCCATTTGTTTATGGAAGTTTCCTAGGCAATTATATTTGCAAATAGAGTAAAAGGGTTCTGAAATATGTTACCTGTTCCAAAAGCAGAGCTGTTTGGCAAATCTCTTATCCTTGGCAGCAAATTTAATTCACATAAATTAAATAGTTTTTTTAAAAAATTGCAACTTGTTAGAACTTGCACACAGAGCAGAACGAAAGGGTTTTATAACTTTAAGGCAAAATGTATATTCATTAAAAAAAAAAAAACTTCTAACACACAGGAACATGATCTGATTGTATCAACTTTTTAAACTTAACCTACTTTGTGGGAGCAGCTCTCAGAGTGAGTCAGGGTGTGGAGACTCTTCCACTTCCTGCATTTTGTAACATTTCCAGATATAACTATAATGCTCACTGTTGGGAAGCCTGTTAACTAGTGCAGGCATAGGTAAACTCGGCCCTCCAGATGTTTTGGGACTACAACTCCCATGATCCCTAGCTAACAAGACCAGTGGTCAGGGATGACCACTAGTGTAATTGTGGATTGTTTTGTTGGGTTCAGGCTAGCGAAAAACAATTAATGTATGCTTGTGCTGTAGGGTGGATACCTGCCAGCTATTTAAAATAAAAATGAAAAAGATATGGATTCCTTTTTCTGACCTAGCTTAAAAGCCTCTGTTACTACTTCTTGACCTCTTGTGAAAGCAGCAGGGTGGATTGATTTACCGTACATCTCATTTCCCTCTTGTATTTCTTAAACAATGGTGCAAATTGGATCATGAAGCATGTCACTTCCAGCAAAACAGAGTATTATTTACATGGTGGGGAACCTGCAGCCCGCCTGATGTTTTTGAGCTTCAACTCCCGTCAGGCACCAGCATGGACATTGGCCAGGATTTATGAGAGTTGTAGTCCAGTGATACATGGAAGGACCACAGGTTCACCATCCGTGATGTACACACACAAACACACACACACACAACCCTTTAGAACACATTCAGAACACATTCTTTCTCTTAAAGAAGTCTCTGACATCGCAGTTCACCCCTCACAGAATTATAATTCCCAGCAACTCATAACAAACTACAGAGCCCAGAATTTTTTGAGAGAAAGAATGTGTTTTTAATGTGATTCAAAGCTATAGTGTATACAACAACCTATGTTTCATTCTTGCAGCCGCCCCGACACTGAGGTCCAGCTCTGAGGGCCTTCTGGTGGTTCCCTCACTGTGGGAAGAGAGATTACAGGGAACCAGGCAGAGGGCCTTCTCTGCAGTGGTGCCTGCCCTGTGGAACGCCCTCCCATCAGATGTCAAGGAAATAAACAACTATCTGACTTTTAGAAGACATCTAAAGGCAGCCCTGTTTAGAGTAGTTTTCAGTGTTTGATGTTTTATCATGTTTTTAATATTCTGTTGGGAGCCGCCCAGAGTTGGCTGGGGAATCCCAGCCAGATGGGCGGGGTAATCTTCATCATCATCATCATCATCATCATCATCATCATCTTGAATCTCTTTGCTGCACTGTATACATTTTACATTTCTTTCCCTTTTATTTAACCTACAAGGGGAATTTATTTAAAATATTTCCAAATAGGTTCTTTGTTAGGACTAAGCACCCATAACAATTTGTTAGGTCAACATCTAAATCTAGTTTCGAGTTGGAAGACTCTTATTAACTTCTATGCAGCTTACTCCCTGTCAAGTGGGTGTAGGATTTCAGCCCAGATAAGGGAACATGGGAATAGGCATAATGGACAACTGTTGCATTCTCTTCTTCCTAGGGTTGCTTCTTCATGCTTCACACTTTCCCTGAACCAGTCCTCCCCACACAAAAACAGCAAACAAATGTAGAAAGGCTATGGTTTAAAGTTTTTTACATCCTTTTTAAAACAAAAACATCTGGGTGTATTATTTTTGTAAGAAATAATCATGTTTTATCTACTCTGAAAAGTGGATACAAAAAAAAGCAAGCAAACAGATGTCTGACTATTAGTCTTAATTCAAGTTTCATTTTGATTGATGGAGCAGAAGCATTTAAGGGGTTTCATATTGCTTTGAAGAGTGGATTCGATAGGAAACATACAGTACTGGGTATCTGTTGTTTATTCAACTGTTAAGTAGCAAATTGAAAAGTTTAAACCTAGGGGGTTTTAAATTCTGCTTGTGAGACCTTAGAAAAGAGCTGTCTATCACCTTGTGTGTGTTTCTTTTTTAATTTGCAGGCCAGCTGTGAAACTTACAGAAATTGCAGTGTAGCTGACCAAAACAAAACAAAAAACACAACACATTGTGCAATATACCTTAAGTTACACATACAGAGACCCTGTATTCACCAATGTGGGTGCATTGTAGATGTAAGATTGGTGATAGTTCTGAGTTTTGAGCAGACTAGTGACTGTTGCAGTACCACTGGGTATGATATATTTTTGTTTGTTTCTGTCATTGTTGCTAGGTAAAGATTTGACATTAGTCTCTGTATACTGCTTTGAATTAGACTTGGACTATTATGCATTCACTTGATGTTTTACTTTCTGCCATTAAATAGATGGATTTATAAAGGCAAAGTTAGAATGAAATGGTATTTTCTTCTTCAAAACCTTAGCACTAGAGAGAGAGAGAGAGCAATCCCAGTGAAAGACAATCTGTTTCTCAGTCGAGGCACCTATCTCCTCTCTCCCCCTCTTTTTATGCCTTTTTGTAATTCAGCTCTGGTTTTTCTGCTTTGCTACGCTCAAGGAGGAAAAAACAGAGACAAGAGGAAACGTGCATTGGTCAGGTACCGAAATTAGGTTTGGTAGAATGGATGAGGATAAAAGAGATTTCAAATCTACAGTTAGAGGGCAGAATGTAAAAACTAGCAGTTGTGATAACATGCAGGTTGCACGTCTATAAATTTTAATAGTCTGATTTTATTATTAGTTGTAGCTATAAATTATTTATACAACTATTTTTTCTGATTGATTATTTAAGAAATCAAGATGATATTTTAAAATATTAGTCTACCTAAGCAACTTAAGGTAGCAAGAAGGAATAAAATCCTAAAGTCATATAGCCATAGCAGCAATTTATATTTATTGCTCTATAATAAATGTTGAGTTTTCAATCAATTATGATACTCATTTTTGAAGTGAATATCTCATTTAAATACTTTTTTTTTAAAAAACGGTGCCTGATTCCCAGAGTTCACTAATACAGACCATAGTTTACAATGTAAAGAACTTTCACTTCTATTCCATCCCCTTCTTTTTTCTTTATTTCGTGTCAAATCCAACCCGCCACCTTTTTTTGGCTTCTACTGTGTAACAGTAACAGTGTACTGGAAACCCTAAAATAAACCTGAATGTAGAATGTGATTAATCAAGTAAATTCAACAGAGCAGTCTTGACTCCCTCTTTTGGATATGATCGGAAACAAAGCTCTATTAGATTTCTCATGTCCACATGTCACCTTCCTGTGCAAAAAGTACCATATCTACATAGGCTGCAGTTCTTTGCATGGTAGCATGGGTGCTACAAGCTTTAATTGTATCTTATTTTGCAGGAACCTAGAAGACATGCCATGATCCCCCAGATATACGTAGTTTTTAAGTGTGCGAGGAACATTACATAGTTTCTAAAAAGAGAGGTGCTGGGACTAAAGATTCCCAGTAACATTTTGCTGGTTAGAATATCCCATCTTGCCAATCAAACGTGTAGGAGCAGCTTCTAAAAACAAAGTAGTGAGGAAGATGCACTCTGTGCATGCTTAGATACACTCCAATTTACTAAATGACTTGCACTTAGGGGTGCATTCATGTGGAAAACCAATCTGGGCCCTGATGAGCCTTTGTTCATATTGATGAGTGGGAAGAAGCAAGCAGAAAGGACTCAAAAGTGTAAACATCTGGGTTACCCTTGTCAGGGGAGCTAGGCTAGGATTAGAGTTGGCTTGGGTTAGAACTCCCTGACCACTGTAACTATATGTGGAGAGAGCAACTAGGAATGCAAAAATGCCAATCTGATCTCTTTTTTTAATGTGTATTAGGTCTGGGTAACCTTTGGCCTTCCAGATGTTACTGAACTATAACTCCCATCAATCCCAGCAAGCACAGCCAATGGCTAGGAAGGATGGGAGCTGTAGTTCACCAGCATATGGTGGGCCAAAGGTTCCCCACACCAGGTAGACATGCATTGTTTTGCATCAAATAATAATGTAAGGTTTATTGATTGGCATATTACAACTGTGAAAGTATGAGGTATGCTGGGAAACCACAATTCAATGCTGACAATTCAAGATATGAATGCAGGAAAATCGATTTATTTTTTCCCCCCATTTCCTGAGCACTGCTAAGTGCAGACATATAGGTGTTCATGTGTTTTGGTGTGTTTGGACTTTCATAATATTTGAATGAGACCTGCAGCATTGCTATGCGACTGCTGAAGTAAATTGCAGGCGTTCACTGTAACATGCTCACTTAGTGGGTTTCTATTTAATCAGGGGATAGTAATTAAAATGGTAGGGGAATAAAGCACCCACTATCTTAAGGGTAGTGTACTTCATTTTGTCTATCCTTTGTACATGTTGTGAATTCTAACTGAACATTTATTGATTTCTGTTTTGTTTAGGGTACTTGCTGCAATGAAAATAACTTCTATCGGTATAGCTAACTGTTCTGCAGGAGTCTGAATGTTGGAAGAAATGTGTTTTCTTCACATTCTGTAAGTTTGGTGCTTCACCCCCTTCTTCTTTGAACAGTAATGTACAATCACCTTTCACAATAGGAATCAAAACAATCTACAAACGTTATTATTATTATTATTAGTCTCAACACTTTCAACTGAAATAATAATAATAAAGAAGTTTGCAGGTTATTTTGATTCCTGTCGTGCAAGGTGATTGTGCATTACTGTTCATTTTGTTTAAAGCTGTTTTTTATAACTGTTCTATTACACAGGCTCAAAGTGCCCTGCTTATTTGTCACCATAGCTTCAAATGAATTGGACTGCTTTTGACTGTTTATAAAGTGACTATGAGAAAATTTAATAGGGTGGATGATTGAATTCTGAAATACGTGAATTATGTTATAATAATCTACAACATTTAGTCTAGATTAGCTACAGAGAATCTTGTCGAAATGACTGGGAAAAAATGATTTTTGTGCAGTAGCTCTGTCAGATAGTCTGTTTTAAATAGTCTTAATAAAACAACGCCAAACAGGTTTTGAATGCTATTTTTCTGATTCAAAATATTTTGTGGCTTAACTTTCCATTTCAGATTTTACATCTCAAGATGCTGTTTCTCTTGTATCCATTCTTCCACAGATTATTTGGAGTTGTGTTTTTCGCTTACATTTCAATCTTTGGGGCTACTTTTATTCCAGTTTCTATGGGATTTATTTTTATGGCAACATCAATTGTTTGCATGGTGATCAGCACCAGGGGTGAGGAAAAACGCAGTTGATGATTGCTCCAAAGAGTTTACAAATGTAAAATTCAAAATGGGAGGAGGGAGGCAATGGATGATGACGAAGCCAGTGTAGGTTTTAAGTAGTGTGACACAACATTTGTATGTTGAGAGTAGACAGAGCTGAGAGGACTGAAGCCAGGGAGGGGAAGGTTGTTGTAGTCCAGGTGGGGCATGACCAAACGATGAGAGGAAAGGGCATATTTTTACAGTGTTTTATCAGAAGACACAACAGTGGCTTAGTTATGAGCTGATTATGTAGTGTAAAAGAGAGTGAGAAAACTAATTCAAAGCCAGGGTTTCTTACCTGATCCTAGTGGGGATAGTGACCTTTCAATGGATATGAAGAGAGTACAAGTGAGCGGAAGACTTGGGGTGAAATATAAGAAGTTCCATTTTGAAGAAGAGAACATTGTAAATGGGAATGTTCTTAACAGAAGTATCTGATAGGCAGCTGGAGACCAATGCTTGCACAAGGAGAAACAGAGCTTCATGCTATCAGCATATAGGTGGTTCTGAAAATGATTTGATTTGATGTCACCTAGGACCAGCGTAGAGAGAGTATGGCAGAGGACTGGGTACAGATTCCTTGGGAAACCTCAACAAAGAGAAGGAAAGTAGGGGAAGTGCTCCCCATTGGAAAATGTTAAATTAGTTATTTCAACAGTGAAAGTCCCAAAAGATTGTCTCACCCGGTTCATATACCCAGTTGATCCCTGAGCTCTGCAAGTGAGGGCATTCTGCATAGACTACCTTATCAGAAGGTCCATTCTGTACATTATAGGAAATGGGCCTTTAGGGTTGTGGCACCTACCCTTTGAAATTCCTTCCCCTTATATATTAGGCAGGTGTCATCTTAGTTCTCTTTTCAGCACATACTGATGACTTTCCTCTTCCAACAAGGCTTTTGGAATTGTACTGGCATTATTTCAAAGTTTTTTTAAAGATACTTAAAATATATTTTATTGTTTTATCAGTTGACATCAGCTGCCCTGGGCTCCTTTAGGAGGGTGGGTGTTGTATAGCATGCATGCATAGATGAATAAATAAATAAATAAATAAATAAATAAATAAATAGCAGTGGCAAGTCGCAAGATATTGATGAAGGAGCTAAGTACAATCACTCTGAGGAATATTTTTCTTGTTTACCTGCATGTACATTGTTCAGGTACTATATCAGTAATGTAAAATGCACCAATATCTTCAGTGGAATTATAAACCTTTTGGAGATGGTCCTCAAGTCACACAGGATGCCTTCATGTGAGAATTAAAAGACCTGTGGTTTACTCAGTGTCATCTTTACGGGAAAAGATATTTGCTTTAGGTGTTTCTTCTTCTTCTTCTCCCCCCCCCCCTTTTTGTATCTCTGGTTCAAAAAGAGAATTGAAGATTAATTCCTTCTGCTACTTCAGAAGAATATATTAAGAGTATTATTGATAGCATCTTTGATTTATAAAGCATAGTGAGATGGTTCATCTTATACACATGGAGAGAAGATACGAATTAATAAATAGATGGCATACACACATATATCAGCTTGTAATGGCACTTCAGATTAATTTCAACCTGAATTAATATTTCAGATTTATCTCCAGTTCTTTGATGGCATTGCCTAAGTTTATTGGACACTAACATGTTGCATTCATTGGTATCAAAAATAAGAGGTATGTATCACTTATTTAATGTAATGTATTTAGCATGGCACAGAATGAGAGATCTATTCTTCCTATGGCAGTATCCCAGGCACTAGGGGTGCTGGGAAATGTCATTTATCTGAGTACCCCTAGTACTAGGGAGCGAGAGTTCAAGGCGGAGGAGGACTTTTTCTTCTAGAGTAGCAGTAGACATTATAGAAGATATATGGACCTTGTCCCAATTATTTTGTGTTCCACCCAGTAATGTTGGATAGTCATGGAAACACTGCGGAGTGTTTCAGATACAGAGTTTCCAAGTTCCTTATACTCCACACCAGGCTTCCTCAAACTCTGCCCTACAGATGTTTTTGGCCTACAACTCCCATCATCCCTACCTAGCAGGACCAGTGGTCAGGGATGATGGGAACTGTAGTCTCAAAACATCTGGAGGGTCGAGTTAGAGGAAGCCTGCTCCACACCATACACTCTTCCCACATTTTTTATGTTCTCTTTTTATTACTTATTCCCAGCTAAATCGGGGGCATCCTACTAGTGTAGATCAAAATAATGTGAAACAATGTGTTGTACATGGAATACCTGCATGTACATTTCAGCATACATGAAGGTTTTTACATCAATTGGGGGGAGGGGATAGGTTTTATTTTATGGTTTAGAATTGCTGGGGGGAAAACATATGGGGGGGCACCAGAATCTTTTCAGTGCTTAGACCTCTAAAGGACTTATCTGGCCCTGTGTGAAATGGATATGATGGAACAAATGGCACATCAACTGAGTGATAAACTCATTGAGTAATGCACATGCATGTACTATTTTGCTAATGGTCAATTGACTAACTTTTGTAACTACTCTTTAGTTTACTTTTTTAGTTCATGTCTTCATTTGCTCGAGACTGGTTGTTTTCGGAAGTCAAACCTATCACAACTATAGTACTTGCACACTAGATTTTACTTCTCTTGTAGGCTCTGTCAGCTTCTACTATTGCTGAGTTGTTCTGTTTCATGAAGTGCACTGCTTGGCTTTCAGCTTAATTCTGTGACTTGCAATGCAGGAATTATTGCTTTTCCATGTACAAACAAAACTGCAAAGCATTCTAAATAGCCTGCTACTGCTCAGACTTTATAGTAGACATTTGCTTGTGGTTTAGAGGTGGACTGTAAAATGTGGACAGGTCAGTGCAGGTTTTTGTCCAATGGGATCCTGATGCTTGCATTTCTGGTGCCAGTTTTGATTGTTTTTGTTATATCGTTTTTAAAACCTGTGGATTGTTAGTTGCCACAGATTGACTTTTACAGAAATGGTGGAATAGACTGTTTAAGATAACAGCTTCTTTCCAGGAAAAAAATACTCCTGAATCTAAGACATAGAAATCTGTTCAAAAACTTCTCCAAGTCACACTTTTTCTTTTTTTCAGAAATGCTTGATGGTTAGTTGACATTTGTGTCCCCCCCCCCCCTCTCTATTGTTTGGTTTGTTTTCAACAACCACTCCTCAGTTATATAGTCAAATGCACCAATCCTTGGGTCCCAACTAACTGGGAATTCCCATTTGTACCATTGCTTGGAAGCACACAGAGGGAGGGAGCCCAGTCTTGTACAGCACACAGTTGGTGGCTTTCTGGGCCCAGGTGCTGTCCAGCTGTGCTGGGGTCAGATTTTATACTGTGAGCCAGGCAGTTGCAGTTAGGACAAGAGAATAAACCCAAGAAAGAAATTTCTACACCTGGATTGTTGGGAGCTGGAGTCAGGAGTAGGTCAGCAATAAAAAATATATACTGATGTCAGTGAAGTTAACTCTTTATTCAAAGAAACCAAAACAGTGCAGGCCTAGTGATCACAGCAACTCTTTCCAGTAGTTCTTGCCCCAGTGAGGCAGTTGTGAGGACTCCCTGGATTCTTCAGCAGCATTCCTCATCTTTGTCTCCTCCCCACCATCCTCTCCAACCTCTGATTCTAGACTGCTCTCTGCCCCAGCCTCTTCCTGCTCACTAAACGCTGTTGCCTCTTCAGCTTCTGACACTTCCTCCCAGTCTGCTTCCTCTTCTCCCTCTGACAACTCATCATCATCCCATCACCAATCCCAGGCTCTGACCCTTCTTCCCTTTGGGGTTCCCCAGCTGGTGCCTTCCACCACTCCTATGCGTCTAGCCAGTCCATTACTGTGAATGGGAGGACCTACCTGTGGCTTCAGCACTGCTGTTACTGACTTCATCACACACCCTCTATCCTTTATCATGTGGTAACATTGCTATGGACAAAGGATAGCTGCTGGTTGACAGGGCTGTGGAATTCACTCCCCTGGAAGTCAAATTACTACAATGCTTGTGAGTTTCTGTTGCCTCATCAAAACATATCTGTTCTTCCATGCCTTTGCATGAGCTGGTTTTGCTTAGTTTTAGCGGGTAGGTTTTGCTGTGATTTACTGCTCTCTTTTTTTAATTGAGAAGGTTTAACTTTGTTTTATTATATTAGTATTTTATTTATGACATGCATACTGTATTTGTATTTAGATATTCTTTGGGTAAATGCCCTGGGATTGCAATATGATGAGGACAATTTAGAAATCTGATAAATAAATATTTTTTCAAACATCCTAGTAGGCTATTTCCCCCACTCAACTCAGCCCCCCCCCCCAAATACCCCATATAGCTGAAGATTCACACTTTGGTTTGTGTGTCCATTCTGGTCTTAATAATTAAAAATTGTGAAAGAAGCCAACAGGCTTAGTCTTCCCTTATATAGTAATTGTCCATATTATTCAATGGGAATTGCTTTATAAATAAGTAGTATAGCAAGGATCAAAGAAGTGTTTTTGCTTTGTGCTTAGAAAGAAATTACTTCTGACAAGCAAAATGACACATTCTCATCTTCCTATGCTGCTGAGTAAAATCTAAAGATATCCTCAAGTGTGCTGGAGAGCTCTTTTAAAGAGAAAAAAAGAATTGCAATTTTGCCTACCCCTGAATCCTTGTTTCCCTGTAAAAGGTAATGTTACTGTCAGCTTGTTAGACTCCCTGGATTCCAGACAAATGTGCTCCACAGTTTGTGTATGTCAGCATGTTGTCAGCCAGCAGCTGTGAATTGAATTTACACAGCCTCGCTTGCATATCACCTTTCAGTGTGAATTCATGCAAGAATAGACATTTAAAAGTCCTTCCTCCATTGTAACGTTATGGCTTTCCTTTGTCAGGAGAGCCAGCTTGCTTAGAGTTTGGCAGGTAACACAAAGCTTTTGTGTGCTTTGTTTTGTTGGTGTTGTGAAGCAAGATGCTACTGATAAAGCACACTAACAAGATCAGAAGAAATTTTCAGATCTTACTGTTAACTTTAATAAACACTTTTTTCCTCCAGCTGTGATTTCTGTACTGTAGATAACTCTCTGATGGAATTAATCTATCAACTTCGTGAATAGCTTGGAGAAAGGGACTGAGGAACTTTGTGTGGTTCACTTAAACCTTACATGATGCCTAACACATTTGAAACAAATATGCAAACACATTCTTAAAGAACATTGTCTATATAGGTCCACATCAAGCATTTGCAATAATGACTGGAGTTTAAGAGTTTGTAACATTATGCACGGCATGGGAAAGTGGATAAAGAAACATTTTGCTCTCCCTCTCAGAACCCTAGTACCAGTGGATTCCCAATGAAGCTGAATGCTGAAGGATTTAGATGAAAGAAAGTGCTTCTTCATGAAGTGCCCAAACTGTGGAACTTGCACCCACAGGAGGCCATGGTGAACATCAACCTAAATGGCTTTAAAAGAGGATTGGACAAATTCATGGCAGAGAGGGATGTCAATAGCTATTGCTGGCTACTAGCCATGATAGCTACACTCTGCCTTCTGAATACCAGTTGTTGGAAACCAAAGGATGGGAGAGGGCTCTTGCACTTGAATCCTACTTGTGGGTTTCCCACAGGCATCTGGTTGGACACTGTGAGAATAGGATGCTGGACTAGTTATGCTATTGGCCTCATCCAGCAGGATCTTCTTATATTCTGTACCCCCCCCCCTTAAAAACAAAACAAAACACACACATATTGAGGAAAAAGGCAAAAGTTTTTCTGTTTCATTTTCTCCCCAAGGTATTCACATCTCTTAATTATCCTCTCCCAAACCACTCTCTTTTCTTTGTGTTCAGAACATGAAGTGTACAGAGGGACAGTAGTAGCATGAATGGTTTATTACACTCTCAGACCAATAGTAGTGGTAATTTTCAACTTCCAGTGGTACTGTTTAGAAAAGTGAAGAACCGCAGCCTTCGAAAATTGGATGAACCAGAGTAGCTAAAGCATGTGTTTATTTTACAAGATTGTTTAAACTCAGTAGAGCAGGGATTCGGTTGTTTTGTTTAGCATCATTCTCCATGAACAAAGCAAAGTTACATTTGTCTCAGGTGTTGGAATCATTTGGCAGCCTCCTTGGACATGACAATAGTCCTTTCCTCCCAAAAGGTGGGGGCAGCAGACACAAGGATTATTTTGGTTATTCATATGTCGCTGTACTTACCGAGGTGTTTTTGTGTTTGTTTGTTTTTGCAACATTGCCCTTTTGTGAACTTCAGATTACTTTGTAATACACATAGGTGTCTCCACCCCCAGTTTCTTTAAGGGGTCATCCACACTTCCACTTGTCCTGTGCCTAAAAAACATGGGTCTGTGTAGTTTTCCATTTGCAGCACTGCTTTTCCCAGGAAGGTCTGCTCTTTACTGGAACAAACATCAATCCAAAACCCACTGATGTTTGCTCTGATTCAGTGGTAAATATCGGGTTTCCCCAAGGGGGAAGCAGCAAGACAAGCTGAAGTGTGGACAAACCTGAAGTCTGTAAAATGACTATAGTTTTCAGGAAAATTGTGATCATGCCTTAACAGTTATTGCATTCTGAGAACATACCTTGAGTAGAATCTGATACATCATTCATCCCAATAATTCATATTCAAACTTAGAACGATCTATGTTCTGCCTTAAGGATGAAGTGCTTGTCAAATCACAACCAAGATACAAAGGCTCTGCAATCTCTGCTGTTCTTGTAGGAAGTTTCCCAAGGACTCGGGAAAAAGGATCAGCTTCCTTTCAGGCTGTGAGTACCATTGTGTACTTCAGAGCTCCCTCCACAACAACATTAGAGGCTCCACATGCAAACTTGGGCTTCAGAGTGGAATGATTATGTTTTTCAAATCATCTCATACTAGATAATTTCTTAAGCATAGGTTAGACAACTTCATTTCAAACTATATTTTGCTGTAAAACTGACATGTTCCATAATTAGCCAAGCGGGAACTGATTGCTTCAGTGACTATTTATACCCCAACAGAAAAGAAAAGTAAGGCCCTTTTTTATTGACATGATTGAGAAGCCAACGAAGTGGAGCAAGGGGGAAAATGGGTGGGGAAGATGGCCATATTATGCTATCCTGTGTCGTTTAAGCTGTAATAGAACAAGTATGTCAGTGTGTCAGTTTGAAATAGCAAATAAACTATAATAATGGGTTTGTTGTGGACATGTAACATAGGATAGATGTGGCCTTTCTGTGTTGTAATTAACCATATGATGGCTTCATATTATAAAGCACCCATCAAAATAGACCTTGAACAAACTGACCATTAGTTTGAGAAGTGTAAGAAGTCCCATTGGCTGAATGTGACACTAAACTGCAGTACCTTCTTACCTCAAACGTGTGTACTTTCTCATACTTCTGGTTTTAATTTAACTATAGTTTCCCACTGTTTCCTGACTTGAAGTCACAGAGAAAAGGCCACATGGAGGAAATAAACAGCAAGTCCTTTAGTATAAAATAGTTTATTAAGGGAACAAAGCAAACAGCAGGTTGCCATTATAATGCAGCACTGAACCTAAACTGCTCACTTCATGAGACCTGATTCAGCAGTTCCTGGTATGGCAAGCCAGAAGAGACAACACACTACACCGTGTTTAGTTTAAGCTATGGTTGATGAAAAATCCAGGATCATAAATCGTTGGTTGATCCTAGCTTCTTTTAGCTAAACATAATTTGACCTAACCAGAGTTTTACAAGCTAGGGCACAACTGGGAAATATAGTTTAAAAGCAGAAACAAAATATCAGCTTTCACAGTGACACACACTACAGACTTTCTCTTGGATTTTGGTTGGAGAGAAGTAAATAATGAGAACAACTTTGCTTTTTCCTGGTCCAACAAATGGAGGAATGTGGCAGGTGTAATTTGAGCAGCATGTGGCAGCATTCTGCTCATTAGTGGTAAGCCATAGCTTCCACCCTCCCTAACTATGGCTTACTGTGATGCGCTAACCAGGTTACTATATGTATCATTGATATCATTTCAAATGTTGCATTTTCAGCTATATTTAATATTTAATATGGTCAATTGGATTTTTTAAAGCCACCTACAGGCTTTTGTCAAGTATAAAATCCTATTTCTTATGCACCACATAAATGTATCATTGGCTGTTTGATCTGAAACTACTTACATTCTAATCCTGAATTCATTATGTAGAACAATGTTTTGTTAGTCAATGGGTGTTACTTCCTAGCCTCCATATGAACATGGTGTCAGTGCCTTAATAACTGAGCTATTTTTATTCTGTAATAATCAGTCGTTGATAATGAAAAGCCAAGCAGTTCTCACATTTGAATAATTAACTTTTAATGAAATTATGTGATAAGCTTTTAAAATAAAACTGTTGGTCTTAGACTTTGATAGAGAATTAATCAGTTGACAAAATAAATCCCTCAATTAATTTTTTTTTGGTAATTGCTGGCCATTAGTTATCCTGAAACATTACCTAATTTGTACTACTGATAAAGTAGTGTTGTTACACCATTTCCTTGTTCTTGCTTAGGCAGTCTTCGTCTTGCTGATCTCTTTGGTAGGGGAGTAGAATATTGTGAGGAAACGAAATAGCTAACAAAAGATGAATCCAAATTGCAATTGCATATCAGCATACCATTTTCTTCCCCATTATTCTAAGAATGGCATATCTATGGTGCAAATTTAAATCTGTTTGGTACTGCATTAAGAAGCTTAATTCATTTTCTTATCAAGTTCTGAGCCAATTTCATGCCAAAGCACAAATTTAGAGATTAACCTCAGTGGTGCCTGGAGTTCTCTTGATAAGAGTACTGATTTCAGTGTTTGACTCTTAACTTAGTGTGGGATAAAGCCACCTTACCTAGTGAGGCTTAGGTTAGTATCTCAAAGTTCAGTTCATAGGATAGAACTTAGTGCACACACTAGCATGGGTCTCAAAGTGACTTAAATGTTTTTGTCTTATAGTAGCTTCAATCCAACCTGTATGGTATTTTTATTTTTATTTTAAGAAGCTATCAATGGTTTTGGTCCAGATTTTAAAACATTTATTAACTTGTTTGAGCTGTGGAAAGGCAGCTTAGAATACCCATTAAAACAGATTCAATATCAACTGTTCACCTTCATCCAGACCAATGTTGCTTCCAGGCATTGATTCAGAAGTTAAATGGCCTCCTTGGTATGAGAAGATGGAACAGAGAGATAGAGCTGAGTATATTCGACATGCAATACTTATGACACTTCAACACAAATCTCTGGGTTATTTCTGCCAGTGGTTTAATGAAGATATTAAGAAGAACATAACCCTGTTGAAACACATAGGCCAGGCATAGGCAAACTCGGCCCTCCAGATGTTTTGGAACTACAAGTCCCACCATCCCTGACCATTGGGCCTGTTAGCTAGGGATGATGGGAGTTGTAGTCCCAAAACATCTGGAGGGCCGAGTTTGCCTATGCCTGACATAGGCCATTCACCAAGATGCTCAGAACATTTCGAGACCAATTATCAAGAAAATGGAGCCATTGCCATTCCATGCCTCTTAAGCTCAGTCCACACAACTGATTCAAAAGAATACCATACTTGATATGAGATTCAGAATGCTTCCTTTTAATTAAAGTCCAATAGAATAAACCCATTCTTATATTCTTCCTTGAACTTCATTGTAGATGTTAAAAAAGATCAAGATGCAGACATAACTTTTTAAAAAAGCAACTTTGGGACTGTCTCAAACCCTACAGAAGTTACCTGAATTCTGTTTGTGTTTTGTCTTTTTTTCCATAATTTGATAACAGCTCTTGCCAGTACCATCACATAAACACATTTTACAGAATGATCTATGACTGCTTGCTATGAAGTTTATCTTAGCTAAATGATTGCTGGCATATACTGACGACTAATCCTTTAAAATTTTGATAGCTTCCTGAACCCATCTCAGCTTAATTACGGTAGGTAGCTTGACTCTACTGTGCTTCAAACACAGCCATGATAACTTCAGTAACATTGAAGTGCTTGTTCAAAATATGTCTTGTAATGAATGTTCTGTTATGTATCTAAGTATACAAGAGAAGCAATTTATTGCCTTGATTTCCTTCACTGCGCATGTAATGAGCATTTGCTTTTTTTTTTTTATTTTTTTAGTTAGGGCAAGGTTTAAGTGAGTTCTATTTGAATCAATTTCAGATATTGCAGATTATCATAAACACTTGAAGTTGCCTTAGTATATTAACAATGATAAATACCTCATAAAAATCAGCTACAGACCATCTTGGTAACTCTAATTGCCACAGCCCAGTTTAATGTCTTTGTTCATTTACACATAATTGTGATTGGGTAGGAGGATTCTTAGTATGACTTACATGAGATTTAAAGCAAATGCAAAAGTTGTTGTCAGCATCATATATGATGGTTGAATCTGGCGATTCCTTCATGTTGAAAACATGAGGCTCCAGGAGCTTAATGACTTTGTTATATGTTGATAATGGGCTTGGGGTGGATCTGCATGCAGGAAAAAAGCACTATCAATAAGTCAGAAACTAAATCATTGTAACAAAAGAAAAGAAAAAGCGCTATGGAAAATCGCTTAGAATTTTTTCTTACTCTCTGGTATTGTATTGCATGTTTATAGCACATTCAAAATGGTGTTTCCTTACTAATGGTACTGAGTCCATCGTCTGGATTACCATCTAATCACCTTTACTGAGTGTTAAATTTATCTTAAAGTTAGGCCTGGTTTCCAGTGGTGTCTTAAAAAAAGAAACATAGATATTTTCAATAACAGTTACACATTCTCCTAAGGGAGGGGGGAGTCAAATTCAATTAATTCATTTAAGGTTCTAGAATACAGAATTACAAAAAAATAATAATTGACTTTTTAGTTGTTCTCTCTAACAGAAGAGCCGTATCATTCATCTAAAGCATATCCATGAAAGCAAATGGATTCCTCCAAGAAACCCTGGGAACTGTAGTTCCTCACTTATTGAGCTACAGTCTTCACCACCTTTAACAAACAACAGTTGCCAGGATTCTTTGCAGGGAGGCATGCACTTTCAATGTATGGTGTGGTTCGGCCCTCAGTATGGAAGTTCTGTTTGATCCACATACTGAAAAATTGGGCCCATACTATGGCATAGTATGTTTCAGGCTTCACATGGGCCAAAACAATCTACACTTGATGGACAGTTTTACCCATTAATAAATTAATGGTCCCGATGCTGCCTACACCAATGGTTCAAGAAAATTTTGTTAGGATGGTGGCCTATAGATCCATAAAAATAAAAAAGGCTTGAGATTAAGCCTAATAATAATATAATAATAATATAATAATAATAATTTATTTATACCCCGCCCCTCTGGCTGGGTTTAAAAGTATTAAAAGCTTCCCTAAACAGGGCTGCCTTCTGATGTCTTCTAAAAGTCAGATAGTTGTTTATTTCATTGACATCTGAGGGGAGTGCGTTCCACAGGGCGGACACCAAGAAGGCCCTTTGCCTGGTTCCCTGTAACTTCTCTTCTCACAGTGAGGGAACCGCCAGAAGGCCTTTGGCACTGGACCTCAGTGTCCGGGCAGAATGATGGGGGTGGAGGCACTCCTTCAGGTATACTGGGCCGATATTGCCATTACCACTGAAAAGGCTTTATGTGGGATAGACTTAAGATCTTTTGGGGAAATGTCTAGAATCTAAAGTATTGGGGTTTGAGGAATAGTCATAATGTTACTTTTTGAAAAGATGTTGCTTTCGTAGAGGCATTTTGAGATAACAACCTTGAAATGTTTACCGAATGCAACATTTATTTGAGGCTGTACTCAAAACCTTTTGTGACTTGACTGGAATTAAGTGATAGTACAAAAGAACTATAAGTTAGAATCCATCATTTTCTCATGGAATTTGGGGGGGGGGGGGCAAACCCACTTATCCCAAAGGAACTTATCCACTGACATTCCTAACTCCACTTATTTCATTACACTTTATTTCATTTATGAATCTCCTTCTGTGAAACATCTTGAAGTGATTAACAACAAAAACAGAAATCCAATAAAGATAAGACTCTCTACTAAAAGGGCTAGCTGAAAAAGAAATGTCTTGCAAAGGTTCTGAAAAGATAATGGAAATGGTGCTTATATAATACATAATAGTAGACAGTTCCAGGGAGTAGGTGCCTTCACACTAAAGACTTGATTCCTACATCATATGGAATGGACCTCTTCATGAGATTGCATCTACAGGAGATCCTCTTCTGAAGAGTTCAGTGATTGGTTGGCTATACAATGGCTAAGATTATCTTTTAGGGGGCATCTAAGAGAAACCGGGGGGAGGGCATATTGTCAGGAAAGCACTGTTTAATGTTTGGATAAGGTATAAGGACTTGCTTGAAAGCAAAACGCCAAGGTGGTTGTCACCAATGGAAGCTAAGGCTCTGAAAAAACTCAATATGGAGGCAAATTGACCGAAATATTGGGAAATTTTGGAGCAAGAAGGAGACAGATTAAAACTGCAGAGTTTTGACAAACTAAAAAATAAAGTACGAGATTTGCTTCATTATTATCAAATAATGGAGGCTTATAATTTGGACAAGAAAATTGGCTTTCAGGTGGAAAAATCAAAATTGGAAACAGAATTGTTAGATCCTAAAACTAAGAATTTGTCAAGAATGTATAACTTGCTGCTGAAATGGAATACTCAGGATGAAACGGTGAAATCTGCTATGATTAAATGGCCACAAGATGTTGGACATAACATTATGATGGCTGACTGGGAACAGTTATGGACCACAGGTATGAAGTTTACGGCATGTAATGCCTTAAGAGAGAATATAATGAAAATGATATACAGGTGGTACATGACACTAGTCAAGCTTGCAAAAATCTATCATTTGCCCGATAATAAATGTTGGAAATGTAAAGAGACCGAAGGCACTTTCTTTCACCTTTGGTGGACATGCCCAAAGATTAAGACCTTTTGGGAGATGATCTATAATGAAATGAAAAAGGTATTTAAATATACCTTCCAGAAGAAACCAGAGGCCTTTCTCTTGGGCATGGTCGGCCAATTGGTGCGAAAGGAGGATAGAATTTTTTTTATGTATGCCACAACAGCAGCAAGAATACTCATCGCAAAGTATTGGAAAACACAAGATCTACCCACCCGGGAAGAATGGCAGATGAAGGTGATGGAGTGCATGGAACTGGCTGAGATGACTGGCAGAATCCGGGACCAAGGAGAAGAGTCGGTGGAAGAAGATTGGAAAAAATTTAAAGTTTATCTTCAAAAATATTGTAAAATTAAGGATTGCTAGAAAGATGTTGGGAAAAGGAAATTATGTGGTTTTAGTGGAAATGACATAAAGGATTAAGTAAAAATGAGTTGGTGAAAGAGAGAATGTAAAATTATAGTATATTAAGATAAATTATTAAGATAAAAATAAGGTTGGAAGGATATGCTGAAATAACAAATTGAATTAGAATACAAAAATGGGAGGTGTGAGGAGGTCAAGGAAATAAGTGAATGTAAGCAAGTGATGTTTGATTTGTTTTTTGTTTCTCTTTTTCTGTTTTCTGGTTTTTGATGATGGTTTTTTTTAAAGTATTGTTTTTTCGTTTTTTCTTTGATTGTTATTATTTTCTCTTTTTTTCTGTAATCTTTAAAATCTTAATAAAAATTTATTTTTTTTTAAAAAAAGAAACCGGGGGGGGGGGGCACATTAGACCCCCAGCTCTGAGGCTTCCCGTTCTTGCAGTAGATGTATAAAATTATTTTCTTGGGTGGCTGAACTTTACAAAACACAAGGAATCTATACCCACCTCAGTTCAGGAATGTTCTGGACTTCTATGCATGGCCTATGCATATGATATAAATTTGTTCACATATGCTACAGATAACATATATAACCAGTCAAGTACTTTCATTGTTCAAAGTGAAGTATCACCTTATCTGGTTTTTGTGATGTGAAACTTGTGACTATCTTGCCAAAATAACTGAGCAAATGTATCATTTGAAGCCTTTCTATAAACTAATTTGTTCCATACTATTAATTAGAATAGAAAGGAATGCCATGTGCAGAAAAACAGATTGTGATTAATGTGATTGCTTATGCTTCATTTTCAAATGCTAGTTTGAGTGGCAGGTTTTACTCTTCTCATTCTGCAAGCAATGCAAACATAGGTTTCAGAAAACTGGTTCAAGAGAGGGTAAAAAATTAATATTACCCTTGACTGGATTTTAGTGTGTCAAAACTTTGTTATGCATATGATTTATAGTAAGTGGATTTACACAGAACGCAAAAGGGGGAAAAAGATGTTGCCAATCTACTACTTTCATATTAATAAGTTTCTAGTAAGATCTTTGAGAAGAACAATGTGACATTTTCATTCAGAAATATGAATAAATTACTTCCTTTTTTATTTCCTATGTAGGCATTTTCCAGTGCCATAAATGGATATTTTTCAAGGTAGTTTTATTGATGTTTCAGTATGTGGCTTGTATAATCTTCTGAAAAGGGTTCTGTTTGAGCATATGTCTAAAGGACAGCATGAATGTTAAGTTTTGGATATCATCTTCCAGAAATACCATATCACTATACCATATAATTAATCATTTCTCAGCCCACAACATGGCGCCTTCAGATGTTGTTGGACTACAACTCCCATCAGCCCCAACAAAGATGGCTAATGGGCAGGGATAATAGGAATTATGGCACAACAACATCTGGAGCATACATTGGTACCTCAGGTTACATACGCTTCAGGTTACAGACGCTTCAGGTTACAGACTCTGCTAACCCAGAAATATTACCTCGGGTTAAGAACTTTGCTTCAGGATGAGAACAGAAATCGTGCAGCAGTGGCGCAGCGGCAGTGGGAGGCCCCATTAGCTAAAGTGGTGCTTCAGGTTAAGAACAGTTTCAGGTTAATAACAGACCTCAAGAACGAATTAAGTTCTTAACCCGAGGTACCTCTGTACTATGTTGGCTACCTGTGACCTAAGGGGAATTTATTTATTTGTTTTCATTATTTTAAAAGCTTATATCCTCTCAAGGCAGCCAGCAAGTCATAGTACCAAAACAATACTTTCATTGTGAGATCTTTTGAAATATAAATCAAATAAATAAATGAAAATTTGAAACAATTCACATTCTAAACCTAGTAATAAAACTCGCAAATATTAAACAACAACAACAACAACAAAGACCCAAAATAATCATTCTAAGGTCTTTTTGAGAATTGGCACATACAGTACATTAATTCTCGAAGTTTGCTCAGAAACTTGTATGCCAAACAGAATATATTAGAACTTGTCGGGATAACTGCTTTGAAAAACATTTTTAAAAGTATGTAGGTAGGTAGGGTGGGTGGTGGCAAATTAAGCTAGTTGTTCTTCTGATTGTTCATTTTTCTTTAATCTGTTGAAGGAACCTTTTTAAAAGAAGCATTCCAGATTCTTTACAATACAAAAGTATTAATAAATATGCAGCATATAAAAATAAAAGAATACTAACTTGCAATAATTTCCCAGAGGCATATTCAGGAATCCATGCAAACATTTAATGAATATAATAAAGATTTAGCATCCTTCTGCATACTTCAGCATCTTTAAAGCTACATAAAGCCAATACTAATCCAATCTACTTCATCATCTCCATCCTAGAAATGTGATACTCCCCGAGTCAAAGTCTTGAAATAGTAATTTGTCCTGCAACAGCTGAAGTATGAAATAAGAAATCCTGAACAAGTTAGACCACAGAACCATTTGGCTTTTAGAGCTGCATGCATAGTCACCAGCATATTTGCATATAATCTTTTTCACATTCATCAGCTAATTACTGAATTTGTGCACTGACATATAGATAATCTAATGAAGGTTCCAATTCACACAGATCCAGCCCAGCCTGGCTCAATGTCTCACTGTCAATCTCTGGAGCTCCCTGGCTCTGTGGGTGCTCCTGGCTTGCTCTTACCTGCCCTCTCTGAGCATGTGAGCATGGACAAGAATTTGGGCACAGAGGGCAATTCAATTGGGCAATGGTGAGGAATGAGGAAGAGGCAGAACAAGTCACTATGTGGGTCAGGGGCGCGTCCCTTTGAAGGTGTCTTGCCCAGCTTCTGCCTCCCCCATGAAACCACCACTAAATGATGGTATTGCATACTCAGGAACAGATGACTCTTCACACTCTTGCAACTCAGTTGTAAGAATGCCATTTAACAGTATGAAAACACAGGATAATCCGTGCCTCCAGTGAGCAATTCAGTTGCTGTATAATTTTGCAAAATAGGATAAAGCATTTAATTTTTAAAGAAAATTCAGTGTCAGTAACTGCAGCTTCTAATAAAATTGTTATTAGCTATAGCTTTACTGCAACAAAGGCTAGGATATGCAGCTAAATCCCAGTTCAGTGTAATACAGATTAATGGGTTAGATTTGAGGATGACATTTTACAAAGCAAAGAAATCAAGGCACAATTATAGTTCATCAAATAGTCTTCTATGCTCTTCAATGAAGGCCTAATCCTATGGGCATTTGTGTGTGTGTGTGTGTGTGTGTGTGTGTGTGTGTGTAAAAACAGTTGCTCCAAGTAGATATTTTGTAATTTAAATAGTCATGAAAGTTATTTCAATAAGGTTGACAAGCCACTGATTAGTAATATTAAACACATAACTGTAGGGTTTTTTAAAAGTAGTATCATATTTCACTATTGATCATAGTCCATAGCATTTGTCATTTTAAACTCATTCACAATAGTGCAGGCAGAAATGCCAAATAATAACCTTTTTTATCACACATATTTAATGTATGGCCTTTCAGTAATGTCAAGAAATGGCAGCTTATAGTTTCCTGCATTTTGTGGAAACACTAGAGGTAATTGATATTACTTTGAGCAACGGGGAAAAGTATAATTCAGGACTCAGCTACATTAGTAAAGAAACAATGATTTGAATGCACTATAAACATGCAACTCCAGATGGCCCAGAGAGCAGGAAAAATTTATACACATTGTTCCATAGTTGTTGTTTTTTTTATAACGATCTAATTTCTGACTTATTTATAGTGGGGTCTCTCCCCCCCCCCCGTGTGTAGATCCACCCTTAGTTTACCAGGTGAACAATGTCACTGTAACTGTCTAGTAAGTTGGTGGGTATTGGTTCTAAACATACAGTAAATGTTAAATAATGTTACAATGATACCAACTGGTAAAGTATCATAACAATAATTTAAGTGTGCAGAGTATAGCAACCATGCTAATTAGCCATTCTTCCTACTTTGAATGGTCTTCTTGAATGGTGTTATGGGTCATAGAGTCATAGAATTGTAGAGGTTTTTTAAAGAAAATTCCCAAAGTTATTGAAAAGTTGGGGAAAAAATGAAATGATTTTCTGGATATTTTGCTGACTAAATCTAGGACAAACTGCTGCTTTTCAGAAATCCCCCCTGGACATCTCTTTTTCCATTGAAATAATGTCCAAGAAAACCCGGATGTATAGCAACCCTACCCTGAGGATCATCTAGTCCAACCCCCTGCAATGCAGGAATATGCAACTGCCCATACAGGGATTGAACCTGCAACCTTGGCATTAGCAGCACCATGCTGTAACCAACTGAGTTATCAATCTTATTTCACTGGACCATTCCCAGATCCTTGCCAATATTAAATAATGTCCTGTGTAACAGCAGGATATTCCATGCCAGGTTGAATGATGAAATGGAATGACAGGGCAGTTTGGGATGAAGAATTTGGAAGTTGTTTGGATAGGATGGCATCTGCAGCTTTTCCTTTACTGTATTAGTGTGCTTTCAAATTCATTTGCTTGGCTTCTTGAGAAACACATTCCTTAATTGTAGATTTAATTCCAGACACCTGTCTGTATTCTTTCATCAGCTGATACACTGCTAAGGCAAGTAAGTAATCTATAATATATTAGGTACTATCACATAAGGCTCCATACAGCTTAGGGCCAGGTTACTTGAGAGACTGCCTTATCGCTTATATATCCATTAGGGAACTGTGATCAACAGGAGAGCTTTTCACACAAGTTCCAAAGATTGCTCCACAGTAGCTTGCAGAAGAGCTTTTAGTGTGGTCAACATTTGCTCCATCAATAGATATAGAAAAAGCTTCTAGCTGCTATAATTTTCCTTTTTAAGTAGTAGTTTAAAGTTTGCAGTCCTAAAGAGGCCTGGAAATACCCTCTTTTCAGCCCACATGATTACGACATCATGCTTTTCCTTCCCCAGCTACTACTGACATGGGCTGCATCTTTTTCATTTTATACAATCCCATTTCTAGAGCCCCTGGAAGTACCAGGAGGGTGGGCGTCGAATGGTGGCAGGGAACAATATCCAAGAACTACTAGATATGACAAAAGCAGATAACATGGTATCACCTGCCTGATGATACCTCTCCACAGTTTTTAAACAGATCAATTGCTCTATTCCAAGATCCCATCTTCTTTGTTCCCAAACCCAGAGGGTCCACCCCATGCATCCCGCACATTGACTGAGACATCAGAGTACATACCTTCAGTGGCGCTTCAGCTGCAGTGCTCCTTGCAACACACATGTTTTTGTAGCATGGGTGACCCATATAGAAAGTCTGTCTATTCCTATCAGTTGATGGTGACTTCAAGCCTGCTGGGATCTGCTACAGGGCTTAAAGTAAGCAATGATTAGCTAAGCCAATGGCCTTCCAGTACAAATCCTGCTCTACATTTACTGTGCAAACTATAATGATGATCATTTTGCTAGCATAATAAAAGTGAGCACGCTTAGCTGGAATACTGTGTATTGTATCGTGTATTGTGTTGGGAAGACAAATATTATCCACGAGGCTTGAAGGTGCATGGATACAAAAAAGGAACCTTTAGTTTTTGTGAGAGTGAAGACAATAGTGGAAAATGGCAATAGATCCCATTGTGTTACAGAGCATAATGATTTGCCAGGTTCCTGAAGTCTGCCCTTGTCACTAATGGAACAAAAAAAGCTGAACCTGTTGAAAGGAATAATTCTCACACCATCTCTGGAACATCTGAGCTGTGTGGGATAAAAAGATGAGAAGGGATGACTGCCTGCTAACCTGAGCAATCTTCTGTTGCCTATGAAAACTGTTGCCAGCACAAACACGAACAAAGCATTTTGGCTGGCAACGCACATGGAGACTGATTTTATTTTTCTGCCAGATGCCAGTGACTGAGACAGTGTGAACGGTGCTTTGATTTCCACAATGAATAGTAGGGTGTATTTGGGGTTGGCAAGTACAAATCTGAGGGAAATCTGCCCAAAAGAGAAAGCACTTGCACTTGGAACCATGAATTTTGTAAAAAAAAAATAATGAAAGAAAGAGGAAAAAAATAAGGTGACAGTCATGTGAAGATTGCAGACAGTTGATGCTTATTTTTGCCAAACCCTTTATACTAAAAAGCACTGCAAATGCATGCTATATTTAAGTGGCGTCCGCCCCCGCCACTTAATGGATCCAATTGGCTTCCAGAGAGTGGTAGGGGATGCTTTATCCCAAGTTGATGGCCTTTCAGCTGATTCCCTGGTGGCCCGCTGGAATGCGGAGTTAACCAGGGCTATTGACTTTTTGGCTCCGAAGCGCCCTCTCCGATTGCATGGAGCCCGGACAGCCCCGTGGTTTTCCCCGGAGCTGAGGGTGATGAAACAATCGTTGAGACGGCTAGAGCGCCAGTGGCGGAAAACTCATTCTGAATCAGACCGGACACGGGTTAGAGCTCAACGTCAAGCCTACCAAGTGGCAATGGCGACGGCGAAGAGGGCCTTCTTCACCGCCTCCATTGCATCTGCAGAAAACAGCAGCAGGAGACTTTTTCAGGTGGTTCGCAATCTATCAGAACCACCTGTACCACCGGGGCCTGGTAGGGACCCCAAGATCTCCTGCAATGATTTTGCAAAGTTTTTTGCAGATAAAATCGCTCAGATTCAGAAGGAGGTAGACTCCACCGTGGGAGCAGGGCCAGGGCGGGAGAGTGCTAGAGTTCTGTCTGGTCCTGTTACATGGGATCAATTCCAATCTGTTACCTCCGAGGATGTGGACAGGCTGCTTGGACGAGTGAAACCGACCACCTGTCTCTTTGATCCTTGCCCATCCTGGCTGATAAAAGCGAGCCGGGAAGGGCTGGGCGATGGGATCTGCAGGGTGGTGAATGCTTCCCTCTGTGAGGGAGCCTTCCCAGACCCGCTGAAAGAGGCGGTCATTAAACCGCTTCTTAAAAAAACATCTTTAGACCCGGCCAATTTGGCCAACTATCGCCCAGTCTCAAATCTGCCATTCTTGGGCAAGGTGATTGAGCGGGTGGTTGCTGAACAACTCCAAGCACGCCTGGAGGAAACGGACCATTTGGATCCCTTCCAATCGGGATTCAGGCCTCACCATGGGACTGAAACTGCCTTGGTCGCGCTGGTTGATGATCTCCGGCGGGCTAGGGACAAAGGTGAGAGCTGTTTCCTAGTTCTGCTGGATCTCTCAGCGGCCTTTGACACCATCGACCATAACATCCTTCTGGACCGTCTAGAGGGGCTGGGAGCTGGGGGCACTGTTATACAGTGGTTCCGCTCCTTCCTCCTGGGCCGTGTCCAGAAGGTGGTGGTGGGGGGTGAGTGTTCAGACCCCTGGGCTCTCACTTGTGGGGTGCCTCAGGGTTCTGTCCTCTCCCCCATGCTTTTTAATATCTATATGAAGCCGCTGGGAGAGATCATCAGGGGGTTTGGACTGGGTGTTCATCAGTATGCAGATGACACCCAGCTCTACCTCTCCTTTAAATCAGAACCAGTGAAGGCGGTGAAGGTCCTGTGTGAGTGCCTGGAGGCGGTTGGAGGTTGGATGGCGGCTAACAGATTGAGGTTGAATCCTGACAAGACAGAAGTACTGTTTTTGGGGGACAGGAGGCGGGCAGGTGTGGAGGATTCCCTGGTCCTGAATGGGGTAACTGTGCCCCTGAAGGACCAGGTGCGCAGCCTGGGAGTCATTTTGGACTCACAGCTGTCCATGGAGGCGCAGATTAACTCTGTGTCCAGGGCAGCTGTCTACCAGCTCCACCTGGTACGCAGGCTAAGACCCTACCTCCCCGCGGACTGTCTCGCCAGAGTGGTGCATGCTCTAGTTATCTCACGCTTGGACTACTGCAATGCGCTCTACGTGGGGCTACCTTTGAAGGTGACCCGGAAACTGCAATTAATCCAGAATGCGGCAGCTAGACTGGTGACTGGGAGTGGCCGCCGGGACCACATAACACCGGTTCTGAGAGATCTGCATTGGCTCCCAGTACGTTTCTGAGCACGATTCAAAGTGTTGGTGCTGACCTTTAAAGCCCTAAATGGCCTCGGTCCAGTATACCTGAAGGAGCGTCTCCACCCCCATCGTTCAGCCCGGACACTGAGATCCAGCGCCGAGGGCCTTCTGGCGGTTCCCTCATTGCGAGAAGTGAGGCTACAGGGAACCAGACAGAGGGCCTTCTCGGTAGTGGCGCCCGCCCTGTGGAACGCCCTCCCAGCCAGATGTCAAAGAGATAAAGAATTACCTGACGTTCAGAAGACATCTTAAGGCAGCCCTGTTCAGGGATGTTTTTAATATGTAATGCTGTATTGTTTTTAATACTGATTGGGAGCCGCCCAGAGTGGCTGGGGAAACTCAGCCAGATGGGCGGGGTATAAATAATAAATTATTATTATTATTATTATTATTATTATTATTATTATTATTATTATTATTATATTTTACATAGGACAAGCCTAAATTCTTTCAACAGGATGGCGCTGAAAATGCCCATAGGGTAGTATGTAAGACTTGAAGGGGAAAGATATCCACCTCTCCACCTGCTGTATGCCCTCTGGAGACATACCCCAACGAGCAGGAGAGAAGGTAGGCTCAATTCTGAAAGAATGAGTCCCTAACCCAGCTAAAACCCTCCAGTTTACCACCTCAAATTGATACGTAGTCAGCGGTGACCCACTTGCATGAAAAATTCTTCCGGCCAGAACCCCTAAGTGCCACATGGGCTCTTAATGCAGGAACTGGGCATATTTCAGAAGAAACCATTCACCTAACCATCTTTCCTTTCCTTCTCTGATCTGTATTGGACCAACAAAATAGTAATAACCACCCTTCTTCCACAAAAGAAAGGTCCTCCTTCCTCCACCATCTTCAAGCAGAAGTGGCTTTTTAACCCACTTCCGCTTCTTCCCCAAATGTGCTTTTGCCTGGACCGCTTTGGCTGCAGGATGGTAGGAGGAATATTTTGCTCAGAGACCTCTCAAACCTGGAACTAGCTCTTGCCATTAAATGGCCCGACTCTGTACATCTTCATATTATACAATATGCTTTTAAATTGGTTATTTTAACATGCATTATCTGTTGCTGAAGTCTAAGTATTTAAGGAATACTGAAATAAGCAGCTATTTAGTAACAGTAATAATAATAATATTCCTTATGATTTTGGCAGTATATATATTGTGTTATAATTTCACTAATTTAAATAGTAATGATGAAATCATGTTTCATTAGCTTGAGGTTTTACCTCCCTCTACTGGTTAATATCAGCAGCTCTAGACAGTGTTAGGTAAAATAAATAAGGATGGCATATGCATAAAAAGGAGATATCTAGGTTTGCAGTTACTTTTAGACAATCTCAGTTCTCTCTCTCTCTCTCTCTCTCTCTCTCACACACACACGGATGAGATGGAAGGAGGAACCTCTTAAGCTATTCAGAAAGTGTCCCTTAACATTCACAATTGGTCCATAGGATACATTGTGAAGGAAAAGAGAAAAAGTATACCTTTGCAAGTACATGGCATGAGTGTGTGCTGCTGAATTGTACCACCAGGCACTGCCAGCTACCAAAATATTCAATACTCAGAACTGTGCGTTTAGATGCTTTTAAAACTACATAAATAAAACCATCTCGTTCCTGATCTTACATTGATTTTAGTTCAAAGAAAGGTGTAAAGAGATAAAAATCGCTTCATATTGACCAGTCACCTTGCCAAGCTTGTATTTACACCCACAACAGCTACACATTCTTCAAGCTGAAATTACCATACAATTATCATCTGTCCTGAGGCCAATCACAATTGCCTCAAGGCTTAAGTATGTTGCACATTTTGTCTAGCAGCTGAACTGATCTTCATGCAGGCTTTCAAAATTGCACAGTTGTCACTGTGACAGCAGATATCCTAGCACAGATATTTGCATGCAGGCAGAGCAGTGCAGATCAGCTCACGTTCTTTACAAGTGCTTTAAATTGGCACTAATCTATGGTAAAAGCCTAATGCATATAAGCCAAGGACTCGCTGTTATGCTTAAGAAAACAGTTGTACCTCCTTTTAGCAATATTTCTCCCCATATAGAGTAAATATTGTTGGCTAAAAGCATACTCTGGATATTTAGCTTGAAAGTACAATTTCTCATGTTTTAGCTGGAGGTGATTACATTTCAAGTGAGTGAAAATTTCTTAACTGGAGCCCTACAAACAGGAATTGGAAAGACAGAATGTGAAATAATTTGGCAACTGTTGCTTTCTCTTATTTACAGGTATATATATCAGACACTGGGTAGTAATTAGCCTTAGATTGAAATCCTAGGCATGTCTACTCAGAAGTAAGGCCTTTGGCTTACTCCCAAGTAACTGGGTATTAGATTATAGCCTTATGTTTTAAAAGTAAATTGTTGCTTGGGGGACATATATTTGGTTCAAAATTTTGTTGGCTTTTTAACATCCTTGCTGCTTCATAATTGTCATATATTTAATTCTTCACTGATGAGAAAACCCACCTGCTTGCTTTCAAAGGCAATTTAAAAAATTGGAACGATTGGAGGGGGAAACCATTTTAAGAAGGCACTGATGATCAGAAGTCATGTCAAAGCCTTTTACAATTTAAATAGTCCTTTCTAAAAACTCAAGAGTAGGTGCAAAAATCAAACAATGCAAGGCAAGAGCAACAAAAATGAAATGAACAGTGCATTTCACTAAGACGTCAAGATAATTTAACTATGTTCTAATTTAAGTCTGGGAAATCTGTGGCCCCTCAGATGTTGGGGTCCAGCTCTTATCAGGCCCATCCAGCTAATGGTCAGGGTGTTGTGATTTGTGTAGTCCAGAAACTTCTGGAGGGTAACAGATTTCCTACACCTACTATAGTATGTCTAAAGGTCTGCAGGTATGATTTGGTTGGTTATTTCAAAGCATCACTGGTGATCTTAGGGAATTTAAAAATTTCTAGACTTCATAGTTTTTTGCATCACATTTATTACTTATTTCAGAATGTGGTAAGCACCAGCAGTGCAAATCACTTCAGCCTTCCATGCAAGTGTACCTCCTGACCATGTCTACACCTCTCTCAGCAAATTATCTCCTGGGTTTTTCTTTCCCTACACGATACATCCTTCTGGCTGGCTTTTCATCACCTGCTTTCTCCTCCTCCATTCCATTTTCCAGTTCTCCTTTCCCAAGCCCAGCTTTTTAAAAATTATTTGTTGGCATCCATCTGTCTCGGGAGACGATGGAGGAGAGTGCCTTTGGGGATGAGGTCAAACTGTTGGAATGTTGCAGCACCTGCTGTGGCTGTAGAGACTGATGTGAGAGAGATATGTTTTGTTGCAGCTAGGGCAGATGAATGTGCTGCTGCAGCAGATGCACCATGGGGTTTCTTCCCTCTGTGCTCCACCCAGTGATCATTTCTCTTCTGGTCACTGCTATAGATACACGACATGACTGTTTCCAGGCACTGCAGTCATCCGTAGATGTCAGGGTCGTTAACAGCACAAAAATACAAGCTAAAAACACAAAATACATAATAAAAACAAGAACGAGAGCAAACCAAACCAATACCCCCCGCTCACAAACAAATGTTTTCAGATTGATTTCATCATCATGAGTTCTTCCCCACCCCTGCTGCTCCATAAGATGCAAGCAATAGTAAACAGATTATTCAAATTGAAATGATGTGAATCATGCACAAGCTTCTGAGAAAAGAGGAAGCTTTCAACCACTTCTCGATTGAAAGTTGGATTGACAATTGGAGTCAGTGACTCATGCATCCGCTTCAGATTCTTACCAATCAGTGCACAAGTAGCCTGGGGCCAGTGCTCGAATTAAAGGACACCTGGATTCCTTCCAAGAAATCATGACCCATTTCTACCGTACTATTCTTAAGAGAGGCTCATCAATCTCCCTCTCCATAATTCACAAACTGAGTATTCCCACCCTCTGTGTATACCCCTCTGGCATAAAGAGCTTTCCAGAGAGTGGTATGTCATTCTATAGGAAGCAGATACTAGGTGTCTTCGATGAGTATTTAGTGCAAAGCAGCAGTAATATGCGTTAAAAACTCTAAATAATCAAAGGGACATTACTCTCAGCATTGGTTTAGCTTAGCCAATCTTACATCATAGAATCAATAAGAATACTCTGCCACAACCAGGCAGCATTAATTTCATGAAATCTGGTGATTTCAATCTTACAGCCTTTAGTTCTGTCCACAAGTATTGTTCTTATGTAACTTTCCCTGGAATTATTTGGGATTCTGGAGAACTAGAATTCTGTATCCATTTACAGTTGAATAATAACTCCTGTCTTTATATTTTATTTTAACTTTACAACTGGAATGGGAGACCAGGAGCTGAAAATGGCAAGCTTGAAAAGTGCATTGCCCAAATCTTGTTTACTTCCAAGAGAGAAGGAACCATAGAAGCAACTTCTGAAACTTCTGATCAGATTAAAATTATGCCACTGTTCACACCAGCTGGATAAAAATAGATGCAACCTGTTTTTTATTATTATTATTCCGTTATTGCACTTATATTGGATCTGGAGTTTCAATGTGTCAGCCCCTGAGCCTTTTCAAACCTCAGAAAAAGATTTATGTGACATTTCTTTCCACCTGCTGTGTGCAACTACTTGGTTTATAATCTGATTGTTTAAAAAAGAAAAGAAAAGAAAAAGAAAACCTGTTTCCTCCCTCCCTTTAAAGGGGAACAAGAAATTTCACTGCAGCCCCCCCCCATATAATACCTGACATAACAATGACAACAACTTCATTCAGTTTAAATATCTTTGAAGAGGGTCAAGGGTGGTGAAATGTGATACTTGCCACGCTTCTTAAGAGCAGGTTCTAAGCTGGAAAGAAGTACAGGGCTGAATATTCCTCCTGCAACTTTTGCACTTTATGTAATTGAACACAAAAATATTATTCCACTTTCAAGGAGTGAACTAAATCCTCTGAAAGTCTATTTTGCGAGGTTGGCTTATCTCAGTTTAGACAAGGTATTCAAGGTATTTTTTGCATTAAAAACTTTTTGCCTCCACTCCACTGGCTTTGGTGTATTGTGGCCTGGTCATAGCTGTCAACTTTTCCCTTTTCTTGTGAGGAATCCTATTCGGAATAAGGGAATTTCCCTTAAAAAAAGGAAAACGTTGACAGCTATGGGGCTGGTATCCTTGAGATTAGATTACTGCAATGTGTTGAATGTTGGGCTGCCTCTGAAGACAGTTCAGAAACTGCAGCTAGAACAAAATGTGACAGGACTTACTAATCTGAACATTCAACCTACACTTGCTGCCATTTTGTTTCTTAGCCAATTCAAATTGCTGGTTTGACTGTTAAAACCTTATATATCTTAGAACTCCAATACCTTATGTGATGTCTCTCCCCATACCAACCTACCTGGTCTGTGAGATCAACAACTGAGCCCTTCTCTGTCTGCCCCATCTGAGATATTCAGAGGATAGTTACAAGAGAACAGGCCTCTTTAGTGGTAGCCCCTTCAGGGAAGCTCACTGGGCACTAATTTGCCATCTTTCTGATGCTAGATGAAAACTTTTTTTATTCTCCTGGGCATTTGTACAGCGTTGGTGGTTGGGATTTAAATGACTAGAGGTGTCTGTCCTGTGTGTAGGGAGACACAGTTTTGTGCTATTTTATATTACCCTTTCCTCCTTTGGATGAAGACCTAGCAATGTATATTGTAAAACACTTTAGGATGCCTCCAGATATGTAAAGCAATAAACCAGTTAACTTAATAAGGAGATAAATTGCATGCTTTTGGTATTTTTAGAACCTATTGTGCCAGTGTTTAGGGCCCCCACTCTGTTTATGAGCCCCTTAACTTTTTAAAAACTAGTGAAGTGCTTTTGTTTATTAAAAAACAGAAGGAATAAGTTTCCATAAAGCTAGTGAGTCAATAAAAATACTCCTTTAACACTGCAAAAATGAACAGTGATGGAAGGTTTCTAGTATAGTTGGAGATTGTATACTAATAAAAAATATTTGTAAGATAAAATATACCTAGATGGTTTATGTGCCAGTAATTTCAGAAACAAAAGAGCCATACAATCAGATACTTGTAATAGAACAATTTATAGAAAACAGAGTATGAACTGGCATGTGGGTATTTGCCCACTTACTTTCCCACTTCTGGAAATTAAGGTGCTTGCTCAACTCAAGGTGGTTAACTTACAAATTCTGGTTTTCCCAATTTTTTATTAACCGACCAATCACATCAAATCAAACCAAATTACATAAATTCCAAATTACACAGCCAAATTTTAAATTTTTGTTGGGGGTACCCATATTTCAAGTTCTGAAGGGGATCCAATCAACTTCTTGCTTCTTACTGCTGTTTTAATGTCCACAAATCTAACCTTATGATGTTCACAGTACTATCCAGTCCTTTCTTCTTGTTTTTCCACATCTCTTGTTATTTTCATATATTTTTCCTTTCTCTTTGTGACCTCTGATAGTCTCCACAAGCTGGTTAGACAGTTTGTAATCCTGCGTGGATATTTTTTTTTTATCCAGTAGCCATATCCAGACGTTTTCCATGTAACATCACTTCCATACATCCAAACAGTCTTAGCGTCATTAATCTTCACCCATCTGCCTCCTTTCTCAAAACCTCTGAGGAGATTCACCAGGAATGCAGTCTGAAAACAAGTCCGTTCCTTCTCTTGGCTATAAATCCTTTGGCAAGATGGCGACTCCGAATTAATTGCTGCGCCATTCCAAAAGCTCTTATTGCTTCTCGATCTCCATAAAGCATACTTTTGGTTAAAGTTTATCTCCACACAGACCTTAATCATCCTGCTTGGGTCAGTTCAACCGACGATTCTAATGAGGAGGGGTTCTTGTAAATCACATAGAAGGAAAGTAAAAAAGGTTCCCCCCCCCATTAAGTCCCGTTGTCAACATACCCAGTCTTTGGTGTATCTTCATTGTAAAATATTCCTGTTTCTCCAACCCGTCGTCTTCTTTCGCAGAGGTCACTTAAATTAGCAGACTTCACTCCCCTTCTTTACTTGAAATATGTGCATTTGCTTCTTTTGTAATTAATTATTCCAAATTGCTGCAACTAGTGCGCGATCAGAGACAGTGTCCAGAAGAGCCGAGGTCCACATGGGGGCATTCTGCCTAGGGCCCTCACCCCCTTCTTTCGAATTAGGGGGTGATTTATGGGCACAGCAGGCAAGGGCAGTGTTCCCCATTTCCTTGGGGCAACAAGGGAGGCTGCCTACTCCCATAACAGCCTCTTAATTACCCCGTGTGGGTCGGAGAGATGGTATTGTTGGCCATCTTCCAATGCGCCCCCTAGTGGCCCCCCTCCACTAGGAGTGGAGGAGTGTGGGGGGAGCGCACTGCCCCGGCAGCGTGATCCCAGTGGGGTGCCATCATGGCTGTCCCGTCCCCCCCGCACTGGGCGCCACACCCCTGGGACGCGTGCCAGCCCTGCCCCCGCCTGCTCTCTGCCCCCCCCCCCCGGTGCTGGAGCATGAAGCTCCGCCACTGCAAATGCTGACTGTATTCTATTGGTTCGTTACACTTCTGTGGTAGACTTTGCTAGTGGCATGAATGAATGTTCCCACTTTGTTTTATCCCTTTACTCTTGATTAGCACCTTCCTTCCTATACATTATGTGGGTACTTCGGTATGCGCCCTAGGATAAAAGCTTTAAAAAGTGTGTCTCCTTTGGAGGTAGCTTTTTAAAAAATAAAATAAAATGGAGAATTGCATTTTATACAAACATTCAAGGTACAGTCAACATTCAGAAAATGCCATCCTCCATAATAGAGCTCCGTGCTGACAGTGTTGTTCATCATAACCAGTGATAGTAACTCAGTTTACGCCATACAGAGGAGCAAATTTTGGTCACATGAAAATGTCAGGGGGCAAAATACTTCGACAAGCTGCTGTCCATTCAGTCATGGGTTATGAAGACTGCACATGAGATGTAAAATTAATGCAATGGAGATAAAAGGCTATTGATAGTATTTCTAATTAAATGGTTAATGCATGCTATTTCTCTGTCAGTTTTATATTGCAATATTATCTTTTTTGATTTGTCCTTAATTAGGGTTGTGAAACAAAGGGAGACGTTCAATAAACCATTTGACTGCCTTTCTAAAACAATTATTGGATAGATAGAGATGGGATTTCAGCGTTCACACAATACATTTAAAATTATACAGTGTAAAAGAGTGAAAGAGAAACAGCTCTGTTGGTTTTAGCTGTGGTTGACTACCATTGTCTATTGTCTGTTATCCTTGGGGAAAATGCTGCTGTGTAGTACCTTACCACTGCTGAAAGCATGCTGGTACAAAGGGCTAAAATTGTGACTTCTTTGCTCTTACCCTGCTACTTCTGGTTCTGTGCTATGTTGAGCTAAGCCTTAGAACATTCCGGTTTCAGTAAACTATACAACTGACTAAGTTACTCAAGGAAAGCCTGGCCCTCTCTGTAACTCCTCTAAAGAGGTAAAGAAACTGTTTACCTCACCTCAGTCATATCAACTGCTTGTTGTGTGTCTATGTGCTCTAGCAGTAAGCTTTTCCTCAGCAAGCATTTAATTGAAGTTGTACCCATATTTAGCCCCAGGTTCGCTCACTTTTAATCTCTGAATGCTGCAAAGTTTGTCAGACAGTCTGCCAAAATCATGGCAGTCATGCCTTGGCAGTCCCTGGAAATGCCATAACAATGAAATTGCCCCATTGTTCCCTGTCCTATGAAGAGTAATAATATTATTTTGTAACTGAATAAAATGCCATTTTTCATCTAGATGCCAATAGAGTTTGTCCTGCTTTGATGTGCTCTTATTGGTCTAGTGCTATGGTGGAATTTCATTGTTACGCAAGACGAGTTTCTCAGCTTTTGAAATATATGTTCCATTTTGATACGTTAAACTGTGTAGCTACCACCTTTCAATTGTAATGGAAATCAGTTCCCAATGTGTGTTAGTGTTGCTGAGTAGCCTGAACTCTCTGGTATAAATGTGCTATGAAATCTGCCTTCTTAGGGCAGTGCAGGCAGTCCCCACCCCCACCCCTGACAGGGCGCTGAGCCAAGGGAGTGCAAAATAGTGCACTTGAGAGCATGTGCAGAATGGTAGATGATGCGGGGAAGGTACTATAACAAGCTGTGTTCCAAAAGGAATAGTAAAATAAGGAAATAAATATTTTGGGGTCAATTTTGTCCTCACTCAGGGCACCATATTCCCAAAGTCTGCCCCCGGTGTTTATTCACATATTATTTTCTGGTTTGCTAGACTTCTGTAAAATATATCTTATTCACCATTACAGTGGTGCCTCGCAAGACGAAATTAATTCGTTCCGCGAGTTTTTTCGTCTAGCGAATTTTTCGTCTTGCGAAGCAAGCCCATAGGGAAATTCGTCTTGCGAAGCAACTCGAAAATGGAAAACTCTTTCATCTAGCGAGTTTTTTTGTCTTGCAAGGCATTCGTCTTGCGGGGCACCACTGTACTATTTAGTATTGACTGTTTATATACCTGGCTTTTGCATGCATGTCCTAATAAAGTACTTGTAATATAACTGCTACAGATTTACAGAATTTTTGCAACAGCGCCCTCAAAAAGACAATAAAAGGGGAAAAAAGAGTTTTTTAAAAACTCTTCTTTGGTAATAATTTAGTTTCTTTGCGTTGTAAAGCCACCACAAATCTTTTAAAACAGAGAGAAATAACAAACTTTAAGTGACCCCTGGAACATTCCATAGTACAGTTGACTACCTATAGCTTATGCCCCACATCATTCCGGTATGTTCATTATCTCCCACCAATATTTGTCTTTTGGTATCAGTATAATGCAAAAAGTAGGATAGTATTAAGGTTGCCTCTTATAACTTCTGCTTGTGAACCATGGCATGACTCTATTGCTTTCCTTGTTTTCCCTGAAAATCCATGGCTCTTATTTGTGTTGATAAAATGCCCCTGCTGTGAACAAAGCTGGCGATAGCATTTCATGGTCTTGTGTCTCTACAGCAGCTTCCTGGGCTTCAAACACTGAAAACAAACAGTAGAATTATTGCTGCCTAGTGTCCCACGGTTTTATTTATTACAGCCTGTTGTTCCTTGTGAATAGAACCTACAATATTACCACAGGATCTCTTTGCAGTGGTTGGGGGTAGTTCAATATTTTCTTGCACTGTGTATTTTAAGTTTTTAAAAACAACATCTAAAGCTCTTGCCCAAAATAAGTAGTTGAGCACCAGCTATAAATTGATCTCTTATATATTTAAAAATATTTAAAATATATAAAATATATAAAATATATAAAATATATAAATATATATTTTTATATAAAAATATATAAAATATAAAAATATATTTAAAAATATATTTAAAAAGCAGAACCATTGCCTGGGAAGGGTTCTTTAAACCCACATCTTTGATCAATTCATACTTCTGGTGTTTACAGCTTTGCTGATGGCTAAGAGAATATTTTTTTTTTAAGGCCATGGAATGTGAGTAATTACTGTGTGTGTTTTTAGGTACAGTGCTTGGATTAATACTATCTAGAACAAATAGATCATATATACAAATCACACACACACGAGGCTAAGATAGAAAATGCTCCCAAGTAAAAATAGGTATCAAAATCTACAATTCTGACCCCCATGCTTTTGGGAGTAAGCCCCATTGAATTCAGTAGGACTTTTGAGTAGACATGGGTCTCAGTCACCCTTCCACTTGTACCATGCCTAGAAAGAACAGTTTTCCACTTGACCCAATCTTTCCTTCACTCCACTCCTTTCCCAGGGAAAACACATTCTTTAGGTTTAAATCGGAACAAATAGTAATCCATAGAAAACCTGAATGTGCTCCAGTTGAGTGATAAAAAACGTGTTGGTTTTTTTTCTGGGGGAAAAGCAGCAGTAAAAGAGGAAGTGTGGGTAAGCCCCATGATTTGTGTATCCTTAATGTATCATTTACTGTCTCCTTTAAATCTGCAACCTGGATAGCAGACCCATTGCTGTGTGGCCCTTGCCCTGGGGTTGAAGCATACAAGCACTTGTCATACATCACTACTTTGAGAGTTCCCACAAACAGTTATAGTTGCAACTAGGCTCTATGGTGTACTGAGCTGAGAGAATCATGCCCTCACAGCTGCTCAGATAACTGAAGAAGAGTGGGGTGTGTATTAACACTGGTAATGCTGGAAAGCTGCGACCATGTGTAGTGAGTATTTATAGCATTTTATATTATCTCCCTTTTCTTCCAAGTAATTTAACACAAGATATTATCTGATTTTTATCTCTCTTCTATCCCTAGAGGGATTGCACTGTTGACTGATGGTGACATTTACCCCCTTTAACATATCAAGATCCTTAGTTGTTAAGAGTGCAAGAGAGATAGACTGCCTGTGTAGGGGGGGGGGGAATGTTGATAAGAGAAATAGTTTTTTGTACTTGATACTGCTGCACTCAACTTAGTTCCTCTTTCCTTCTGCATCATCGGTTCCTTTCAGGGGCAGGCAGATCTGTCAATTTTGATTTCTCATATATTTCTAAACTTAAATTCATTTCCCCACATTTCTACATCTGTTTGTATTGGGTTTTTTAAAAGTTTCCCTGTTTCAGCCCAGGTTTGTGTGCAGTGGTACCTTGGGTTACAGATGCTTCACGTTACAGATGCTTCAGATTACAGACTCCCCTAACCCAGAAATAGTACCTCGGGTTAAGAACTTTGCTTCAGGATGAGAACAGGAATCGTGCGGCGGCAGCGGGAGGCCCCATTAGCTAAAGTGGTACCTCAGGTTAAGAACAGTTTTGAGTTAAGAACAGACCTCCAGAACCAATTAAGTTCTTAACCCAAGGTACCACTGTACTGAGACTGTTGACTCCTGATCAAAACTGTAAAGCCAAAACAGCAAGCCCAACAGCCTGTATCCTCCATAATAATTGGCACCTTCTCTGTCATGTGAAAGGTTTCAGTGGTTGTAACGCGGGTGAGAATATAAACTCAGCTCAACTCTCATTGTGCAGTGACCAAGTTTGCCAGTTGGTGGTATCTGGAAAAGAACTAAATATATTGCAAGGACAACATTTCCCAATGTTTAGTCCACTGACTCCCCCTCCCCACTTGATTTCTGTGCAATCATTTTTTCACAAGCAGTTAACTACCAGGAAAGCACTTGCTGATTCTGACCCCTCTCTCCCATCTGCTTCTTCCACTTTTGGAAGGGAAGGGAATCTGGACACCTGAGCCCACGAGAAAGAGGGGCAACCTTCCTTTGCTGAACTGTTTTGGACTTTCCTTTCCATTTTGCCCTCCATGTGTTACAAATCAAAAAACATTACCGGTGAGAGGGCAAGCCATGATACGACATTTTAGTAAAGGCTCCGTGTTTCCTATAAAATCTAACTCTGTCAATTGGCTCTAAAAGGTTGAGTGAAGTGACCTTAGCAATTTATTTTAAATAACAAAATTCTATTATGTGAAATCAGATCTGTTTTTGTTCTTTTTGTAAGTGAACAAGTGTGAGTAATTTAAAAACCAATCTGCTCAGTACAGTACATGCTGTTTAATAGTCTTTCCTCCTTGTCAGCTGTTTTTGTATTAATGATTCACATCTGTTCTTTGTAAATTAGTTATTATGTGAATGCCTCAGTGTCTGCCTTGGTTATTTTAACAGAGTAAAATGCATAGATTAAAATGATGGGGCAGATTTATTAAAATTTTAACAGACCAAACTGGTGTGTCTTATGAAAAGCAAGTAATAGTATTGGCACCTTAATTTCTGTAGGCTAAAAATAACCTCTGAGTTAGATTACTGGAATACATTATAGCTGGCACTGCCTTTGAAGACAGTTTGGAAACTGCAGTTGGTGTAGCAGTGGTAATATGATCAGAACACATCCAATTTTGGCACAGTTGCATTGGCTACTGATTAGGGTTGCTATACGTCCAGATTTCCCCAGACATTACTGGGATTTCAAAGGCGGAATTGATGCCTGAGGGGAATTTCCAAAAGGCAGTGCTTTGTCCTGGATCTTAGGCAGTCAACTGAAAAATTGTGGCTTAAGACACAATACCTCAAAGACCGTCTCTTTCACATGAACTAACCTGGACACCAGCTGAGGCTCTTCTCTACATGCCCCCTCTAAGGGAGATGAAGAAGGTGGTGACACAAGAACTGGCCTTCACAGTGGTGGCACTCCGTTTGTGGAATTCTCTCCTTAGGTCCCCATTTGTAGAATTCTCTCCATAGGCAGTAGCAGACTTTGGGCTCTCAAATTTCAGTGCCAACCTGTGCAATGGCAAAATTCAGCTAGCCCCTCCTTTTGCACTCTGTTCTACAGCATTATTGTGGGGGCCCCTGCAGCCCGGTACCCAGTGTAGCCACCCTGGTCGTGTTGCCCTAAAACCACCTCTGCCTTAGGAAGGCACGGCTGGTGCCATCACTATCTGTTTTGCAGGCCAGTTAAAAACATTTCTGTTCAACCAGGCCGTTGGAGCTTAGCTGTCTGCGTATTTTTGGTGAAGTGGGGTCCAGTTGGACTTGCTGCTTTATGCATATTGTTGTATTTTAGGTTGTTTTCTTAGCCTTGTTTTTATATCTGTTTTTAGTATTCATAAGTTGCTTTGAGTTCTTTTTTTTCTTTTTCTTTTCCTTTTCCTTTTCTTTTTCTTTTGCCAGGGTGGGTAGCAAATAATAATAATAACTGAATTGTAAATACAGAGAAGCACCATGTATAATATTGTTCTGAATTATTTTTCATAAAGGATATATGTTCTGTAACTGGAAAAAAAGACACTTTTCTTGCTCTGATGCTCAATCCTTAGATACCTTTTCTCTAGGTCTGATGATTTATGAAGAATACTAGGGCCAAGCTATAGCCTCACTATGGGTAATTTCCTTAAATGTCTCCTTGTTGCTACTACAGTTCTTCTTCATTTTGATCCACATAGGATTGAGTTTTCTCATTAGCTGTTTTTAGCTATTTCCATTTCTGAGTCTTCCATCATGCTATGCTGCCAAGTCTTTCCCAGACTAACTTCAATATATCATTGCACAAATGCTTTCATGAAAACAACCCATGCATACTCTCTCTCTCTCTCTGTGTGTGTGTGTGTGTGTGTGTGTGTGGCCTCAATTATGTCCCATGAAATAGAATGTGGTTTTTTTATGTTTTATGCTTATATTTCAACAAGCAACACTATCAGTGTTTTTCTGTTCTGAGTTTTCTTTTAACCTGACCTGACATTAGGATTTGAAAAATTCAGTTGCTGTTTCTCAGTTTCCTTTGAGACCAGTCCCTGGAATCCCATCTGAAGCATAGTGATGTTTTCCACAAGAATAGCAGATATTATAAACCCACTGGATGTTTTGTGGGTCCTCCTTAGTAAAAAATATTTGCAAATGGAGACCTCAGCAACATGCTGTCAGTTGTTTCTTTATTGAAACTGTACAAGCCTGATTGTACAGTTTGTTTGTTTTACAGGTTTTTTTAATAAACTAAGATTATTTTTGCATTTTAAAATTTATATCCAGTTGCACTCTGCACCAGTATAGGGGTTCCCCAAACAATGTGTGTATTTTCAGCAGCCAAGTACAGTGGTACCTCAGGTTAGATAGATAGATAGATAGATTCTTTATTGTCATTACACAAGTGCAACATTGCACAAGTGCAACGAAATTGGATGCCATCCCTTAAAAACAACAAAAGCAAAACAACAACAACAACCAAACAAACCACATTCCAGCCACACCCACACCCACACCCATCAAACTCCCAGGTCACACTATCGAGTTACTGCATTTAAGAAGGCCACAGCTCTTGGATAGAAACTATTTTTCAGTCTATTTGTCCTTGACTTGATGTTTCTGTATCTCCTGCCAGAAGGCAGTAGTACAAACAGACCGTGTCCTGGGTGAGATGCATCCTGCAGGATATTGTTTGCTTTCCTAAGACAACGGGAACCGTACAGTTCTTCCAAAGATGGGAGGGGATGACCAATAATCCTTTGGGCTGTGGTTATGACCTTCTGGAGCACCTTCCTCTTCCTAGCTGTACAGCTGGAGAACCAGGCACAAATACAGTATGTGAGAATGCTCTCTATGGAGCCTCGGTAGAAGGACACCAGCAGTCTCTCACTCAGATTGTTCTTCTTTAAAAGTCTGAGGAAATAAATTCTCTGCTGGGCCTTCTTCACCAGAGCAGTGGTATTTGCGCTCCAAGTCATGCCCTGATCGATAGTCACTCCCAAAAACCTGAATTCCGCCACCCTCTCCACCCGTTCCCCGTTGATATACAAGGGCTGAATGTCCGCCTTTTTTTTCCTGTAATCCACCACCAATTCCTTGGTCTTAGCCGTATTAAGAGCCAGATTGTTCTCTCCACACCAAGCACAAAGCTGCTCCACCTCGTCCCGATAGGCGGACTCATCCCCTCCTGAAATGAGCCCCACCACCGTAGTGTCATCAGCAAACTTGATGATTTTGTTGCTGGAATAAATGGCTGTACAATCATACGTATAGAGAGTATAGAGCAGGGGACTCAACACACAACCCTGTGGTGAGCCGGTGTTAAGGCTAAGGGCTGTGGACATATGTGACCCTACTCTAACCCTCTGAGAACGTTCTGACAAAAAGTCCAAAACCCAGAGACAGGTGGAGTTGGAGAGTCCAATCGCCTCTAGCTTGGACACCATTCTATGGGGGAGGATAGTGTTAAAAGCAGAGCTAAAATCCACAAACAGCAGCCTCACATAACTCCCCGGCTGCTCCAGATGGAACAGAGCAGCATGGAGAGTGGTAGTGATAGCGTCTTCCGTGGATCTATTTGCCCTGTATGCAAACTGGTAGTTGTCAAAAGTTGATGGAAGACAGGAAATAATGTGACGGCGCACCAGTTTCTCAAAACACTTCATGATGATTGGAGTCAGTGCAACTGGTCTGTAGTCGTTCAGACTACTGATTGTGGATTTTTTAGGCAGAGGAACAATAGTTGACGACTTCAGGCAGGGTGGGACAATAGACTGGTGTAAGGACTTGTTGAAGATCTTAGTAAAGACCCTCGCCAGCTGATCCGCACAGCCCTTCAACACCTTTCCCGTGATGCCATCAGGTCCAGCAGCCTTCCTCGGATTCACCATCCTCAATACCTGTCTCACCTCATGCTCCTCTACAGTGAATGAGGGGCCCCTATGGGCTGGTGGCTGTAATACCGGCGTCTCAGGTGGCTCCTTCTCGAAGCGAGCAAAGAAGAAGTTAAGCTCCTCCGCCAGCAAAGGGTCACCGTCGACAGCACCAAGGTTAGGTTTGTAGTTGGTAATATGCTGAATCCCCTGCCACATCTGTCTTGTGTTGTTACTCCTTAAATTATCCTCAATCCTCTGCCTATAGACCAGTTTTGCCAGGTTAAGAACTTAATTCGTTATGGAGGTCCGTTCTTAATCTGAAACTGTTCTTAACCTGAGGTACCACTTTAGCTAATGGGGCCTTCCACTGCCGCTGTGCCGCCAGAGCACAATTTCTGAAGCAAAGTTCTTAACCCGAGGTACTATTTCTGGGTCAGTGGAGTCTGTAACCTGAAGCGTCTGTAACCCAAGGTGCCACTGTAATGTATTTAAGCCAATTATCTGCCATATCATTGACAGAAATATTTTGGAGTTTATTCACAGTATAATATCTTTGGAGACAGAGAAACATTTAAGTGTCATCTGGTAGTTCCTAAAGTTGAAGAGGGAAGATGGTGTTTCTTAGCGTGTTTTCTGTTGAGGTCAGGAAAGGTATACAGAGGTTACACATTTAACCAATGTTCCTGCCTCACATCAATCAAGTTCCTTTTTATAAAATTATGATTGCTGTAGTAACTTAGACTTTTGAAGTGCTGCAGCGAAAAACACACATGTTTGTCCTCAAGTGCTAAAACATAAGCTCATAAGTAGATCCATACATGCAACTGGCTGGGATGACACTGATAAGCTGGAAGTTTTCATGATCTATTATTTTTCTCTCACCTATAGCTCCTGTTTCTTAAACAATATTGTGATTCGACCCTGTGTAACACATTGTGTATGAATGAGCATACATTTTTATACATAATAAATCATACATAACAAATACACTTTTAATATTCACTGTAATACTAAATCCATCTCCAGTTAGATTCTCAGAACCCTTGTGTTTATATATGTCTATCAAATGCACAATGACAAATGGAAATGAGTGCAGAAACAGTGGATCTCCAGTAATTTTACATTTTTAGACTGCTTCTATGCCAATGCTGTTAAAGCATTTCATAATCTAAATTGCATACAATCTAACAGAAACAATACAGAAGGAAAGGAGGATATTGATGGAGGAGGAAAACAAGGAACTGCATCAGGTGCCTGTTCTTACATAAGTTGCATAATGATTATAACGGCCAGGTGGGTTGTATAGACAGGATGAGAGTCTTAGAAGGAGAGAAGCCCAGTGGTACTTGGTCTTTTCTGTGCCAATGCTGTATCAGCTTTCAACATTGTCCCATCATTAAAGAAGTATGCAATATGGAAAGTAAAATGTAAATATGAAGATTGTTGGTTTTGTTCTTTTAAAAAAACCCATTAATATCAAACATATGGAATTGTTTGATTTATAGTTATGTGGTTCAGTAGAAGCCTTGGAGTTACATGTGTGTTGGGGGAATGTTTCATTTTTAAAACAGGTGTTCATATATTGGCACAATGCACACATGTAGGCTAAAAAGTGCGGAACGGGTCTGTTGTCAAGAAAGAGAAGGGTAAGTGATGTTGTCAACATTAGTTTCAAGCTGCTGTGTCAAGCTTAATGGTCAGATGGGATGTTCTTGCAAGGCTCAGCTGATTTTGGTATCTCAACCATGTCCAGCTTAGTTGTTTCCCTTTTCTCTTTTTGGCAGCCCCACTCTGCTTTGCTAATGCTTGTGTTACAAAAATAGAATACAATATTGGGAGCAAAGTCGGGGAAAATATTTTAAATCCTTGTCTTGATTTTTGGCTTTCGTTTTTCAAAGTCAATTATTACTGATGAATATAGAAGGGCATTGCTTAATGCCCTTAATATATATATACATCTTTGCATTTGGCTATTCCTGGTAGCAGGAGAGGTTACCAGATGGTCCATGCCTTTTAAAAACAGGGAAATTTTGACATGAGGATATTTTGCCAATATTATTCTTAACTCTCTATAAACCATTTGTGATTGGCAATAAGGAGAAGAACAATGTTCCTGTATAATGGAGACAACTTTATTTAAATCTACAGATGGTACTAACTTGGCTTTCCATGCCAAAATTGCCCTCCGGTCACCAGTTCATTCGTGAGCACCCTGACTAATAAAAAGCCATGTGCAAGTCCCCATGATTCTCCAAAGGCAGGCCCTAACCTTGCAATTGCTCCAGTTTTGCTGGGTGAACCCAGCCTAGGTGACCCTGTTTTCAACTGCCTCCCCTTCTTTGGGTAGACCCTGCCCTAATGCCCCATGTTACGCACCTTAGGGCAGGCACTTCCTTTCATCCAGTATGGATGGTAACATTTCCACCTCCCACACAATTCTACCTGCCATATAATTGCAGCAAGTTATCTGTGCAGAGCATAGGTGACCACTTTATCCTGCTAAGACTGATACCATGCAGGTCCCTCCCAAACTAATCTGGATGATACAAAAGATATCATTCCTGGACCTAAAAGAGCAACCCATTGTATCCTTGAGTGACCCTAAATAGAAGGGATGGGTGAGTTGCACTGTCCATCTGGCCGAACAGAACTGAAGCCAATCCTTGTGTTCAGGACATTATATAGGGCCCTCCAAAATCTCACCACCAAATCCTGTGAAATCTAAAAATCCTGGATCTCACCCTATTTTGGTTCAGTGGGCTCTCACAATGATGCAGAGCCCTCCAACCATTTTGAGAGACCTTTTGGGTGCATCATCTATGGGCAGCACATAACCCTATTGCAGTGGTACCTCTGGTTACGTACTTAATTCATTCTGGAGGTCTGTTCTTAACCTGAAACTGTTCTTAACTTGAAGCACCACTTTAGCTAATGGGGCCTCCAACTGCTGCTGCACCGCTGCACGATTTCTGTTCTCTTCCTGAAGCAAAGTTCTTAACCCGAGGTACTATTTCTGGGTTAGTGGAGTCTGTAACCTGAAGCGTATGTAACCTGAAGTGTATGTAACCCGAGGTACCACTGTATATGAAATCAACGATTGAAAGCTGCAGACTTAAGAACCTTGCCGGGCTTGTGTAAAAGCCAGGGTTTAGTCCCACAGTTGTAAAGGTAACTTCATCTCCTGACAACTAAGACTAGGTTTTTGCACGGCTTGCTTAATGTTCTGAATTGTTATGCAAGTTGCTATTTATGGATGCATAAATAAATTATATTTATTATAATTATTTATTATAATTATGCATATATGTGCAAATGTGAGGAGGGCATTTCTTTTGTATTGTTGTGATGATTATTCAGGTTTGAGAAACAGACGTTTTAAGAGGCAAATAACCCCCAAGTTGCAGTTGTTTAAACAGTATTTTCCTCATAGCTATGTTCACTTGCTACACTGAGATTTGCCATCTTGACAAGCCTGCTTTTGGAAGAAATCGTAAAAGAAAAATACACAAATGCCGCTCAATTTACACACACAAATCTGAGGAAAAAATGGCAAAATGCTAAGTTACAGATCCCAAACATTTACAACTGTTCTTTCAGTTACCAGGATTTTTCAATTTGTACTATGGCCTGCTTGTGACAATTATTTTTTTCTGATTTTTAATAGACACTTCAGATTTAAGCTGTATATATTGAATTTCTAGTCAGCTACTGCGTCAGGTTGCCATTAATATTGGAACGATCCACCTCTAGATATCAAAATCCTGTCATCTGTACAATGGTACATCTTTGATCGTTGTGACAACTGTCTGGGACTGCGTGAGGCAAGACTGCCTGGTATGTGTACACGTGTACTGGTGGCTGCTTCTGTGGGTGTGGCCACAGGCCTTACAGGACTTGGTTCCCGTGTTTCAGTGTATTCTGTTGATGAAGGCTGGTGTGGTAAGGCAGCTACAACTTATAAAACAGCTATCAGGTTACCTTCCTTATTCATCCTAACAACAATGCTTCTGTCAAGAAGTTTATCAACCTGCCTTTGCTCTGCCAGAATAGCACTGCTATCTGTCGTACATTCTTTAAGTGGAAATGGTTCAATAGCTGAACCTGCTGCTTCTTTAGGATGACTTTTCACTTCTCAGGTAATTGGATTCACTTAGAAACATTTTGATGTTCAGCTGATATGTTCTTCTGATCAATTTTAGACCATAATTGGAGAGACACATCTTTCAACAGCACTAATAATTCCTGGGGCTGAGTTTTTCTAGCTAGTTTTTTAAAATTATTATTATATCTTAAGAGTGGAGTTCTGATGTACAAGCACATTGTAGATATACTTGAAATGTACTGGGTGTGCCAGCTATTAGTGGAGTTTGCTTATTGGTTAATCTTAAATTTGTTTACATAGGCACTATACTTATTTCTTTAATCATGTTTTACGACTGTGCTATCCTGTATGACATCAAAGCAATTCAGTATGTCTGGCTGTGCACACTCGGAGTATACTCTATAAGAAACATCATCATCATCATCATTATTATTCCTATTTTTATTATGGCTATCTACATGTGTAAGTTGCACATCCTTTGCTTTTCCTCGGGGGTGTTGGTATAAAGTTGGAAACTCCTGAATAAAAACCACAGTCAAAGTAAAGCTTACAAACATCAGAAAAGCATGGATCCAAGATTTATGGGCCTTCATGATTCCCCCCCCCATAGTTTTAAAACAGGATGGCCATAAAAAATCAACCAACATATCACATAACATATCTATGGGCATAAATGTTAACTGCCCTGTAGTTTTCAGGGGGGTCTCCCTGAAAAATTATGAGAATGTATGCCTTGGATCCATGTTTCTGCACTACGGCAGCACTGAAAAGTAGCAGATGGCAATGGTGACAGTAAATATGTGTGAAGTGGTAGGAGACTTAGAGATGTCATGGGCACTGGGAGGAGCTTTCAAGGGTAGCATTGCACTTATAAAGTTCCATGTTCTGAACTCTGGGAGAAGTTTTCAATATAGTTCTTTAACCTTGTTGGTCACTCCCCCCCCCCCTCAAAGGTTTACACAATTTTAAACATTTCTCTGCAAATGTGAAAGTTTTCAAATATCTGTTTTGTCTCATAATTTGAGAGCAGCAGTGATTTTGAGAAATTCTTCTTTGCATCTTGTTGCCCTCACTTTTTTTTTGTTTTCTTGTTAGAGGACCACTTGGAAAGGGCAGTCCAGCAACTCATCTGTGTTAGGAGATAAATTCAATGATTACTCTTTTTCATTTAATAATAATAATAATAATAATAATAATAATAATAATAATAATAATAATTTTATTTATATCCCGCCCTTCCGCGGCTAACAACAGTAAAATAATAGATACTACTTTCTTCCTTGTATAGCCTCTTTCTTTCTTTCTTTCTTTTACACTACGATGTAACTGTAATATTTATTCTTGTTCACCTTTGCCTTTCTTGGTCATATTTATGGAATGGTGCCAGAGTACTTGGAAGAAGGTTATTTCAATGGCAATGTAGCTAGGAATTAGTTTTTAAAACATTTTTATAGTTTTAAAAGCATTTTTAAAATAGCTTTAGACTTTCTTTTTTGCCACTGCTATATCTGTAAGACCTCTGAAGGTTGTGTGTAATCACAATCCATTTTGTTTCCACTTATCTCACATTTGCAATACAGCTTTCCTAACACTTAACTATGTGGACCATCCTAGGTAATGGGAATGCTCTGATTACACTGTTTTATACACATGTACTTGTTAACAGAAAGCCTGGGAATGTTCTTCACAAGAATGACATTTTTTTTATTTTAAAAAATGAAGAATTGCATGCATTTAGGGATGTAATAGACCCCAGAGAATACTAGTACTAGTACCAAAATTGGATGCTTCTGTGGATGGTGTCAGTATATTGTTTAGTTTAGCTGGCCATTACACACACACACACACACACACACACACACACACACACCCAAAAAGGGCAAATGCAATGCATACAAATAAAATAAATAAATATAGCCACAAAGTAGCACAGGACTTAGTTGTATCGGGATGGAGTCAGAAAATTCTTTCAGCTGTCTTGTTTAAAACTCCAATTTTTGGACATAGAGAGACAGAAGACTGTCCAATATTTTATAGTGTGGTGTAATTACCACATCTGAGTGATGTATGAAAATTGTGTGATGTGCAAAGGAAGACTGTGGATATCTATTGGAGGTGTATCTCCTAAATGAACCAAAACCTCCCGATTCCTAACTTTGAGAGGTGGGGGTGGGAATTAGTCTGCTGCAATTGTAGAATCTGAAATAGGAGGCAAAATGTGCAGGTACCTATTCTTTTCTTTGTGTGAGAGAAGCTAGCCTGCACCACTCCCCCCCTCCACTCCCCAGCCCCATGTAAAGAATATTGCAAGACAAGTATGGTTATAGTACTGGCCCAAATTAGGCATCTTCCTGACTTGAAGCAATCACCAGCTGATACGCTGCTTAAAATCTTGCATTAGTAAAGCAATCTCATCTTATGCATTGAGGTTTCCTTTATCCTGTTGCTTTTTGGCTGAAATGGATTCTTCTTTTCACAGGCACTATCCTTTGTTGGTTTGCTCTAAATGTGTTTGCTGCTGTCAAGTGACAGGAGATATGCTATGAAGACGGGGCTCTAAGAAGCAAGCAGAAGTCTTTTTAGTAGTTCACATATACGAAGGTGATAAAATAAAGAATTAGCAACCCAGGATACAACATATTTTCCTCATAGGAAACTCTTGTACAAAGAAGGAAATATAGCTGTCACCACCTAAGAGTAAAACGTGAGTTTTTGGATTTTTAGTTGCCTTTTAAGCATTGATTAATTGCAGTTTTATATGTATGAAATATATCTGGGGGTTTCTACTTGCTGAAATTTTAATGAATGTGTGAATCTTCTTTACCTTCCTACTTTTGCCAAATCTCTTTCTCTCTCTCTCTCTTTCTCTTTTGGTACAAATAATATAAGGTTATTTGTAATGCTTTACAATCGGGGTCCACAATTCTTGGCTGGTCTGGCTGCAGGAATGGGGGTTGGCAGGGCAGGCCCAAGACTTTTTGCACCTCAGGCACACCACAAAATGGTGCAGGCCTCCCCACCAGGGAAGAAGCGGTCCGTGAAAATCTACACCAGGAACACAAGTGGGAAGACAAAAGCAGTGCCTCCTATTGGCCAAGAGGGCACATTAGAGGCAGCATTGGGGGTAGGGCTCCAATCAGGTCTCCAAGGAATGCATCACAGCTGTTGCTTCCAACTCTGCAGTGGGCACTGCATTCCATAGAAGCCAGATCTGCTGCCTCTGTGGATCCTGCTGTCTGAGGCAGTTGCTTCATCTTGCCTCATGGATGGGCCAGCCCTGGGGGTTGCGGTACTTGCTGATTTAGCTACTCAATAGCTAAGGTGTTCTGGGTACTTCTCAATGCAGTGGCTATGTGTACCTGCTTAGATAATCCCTACCCACCTCTGTGGTTCCAAACATGGGTTGCAAGGCTCATGTCTTGTCACTTTTGCCAAAGTGGATGCTATGATGCCTGTTTTAAAACTCATGTAACTCTCATGTGCATATCTGCAAGCAGAGCTATAACCTAAAGCACTTGCTGGTGTGTGTAAAATAGACACCGTACATCAAACCCTTATAGAAATGATAATAATTTCATATTGGTTCACATGTTCAGCTGCAAATTTTTGAGCACCGGATGATCAGCTTTTGGGACAATGGGCTGAATCAAGGGTGGGGAACCTTCCTCAGTCTGAGGGAAGAATTCCCTTCTGGGTAATCTGGGGTTACATGTCAGTGGTGGTGGTGGGTGCAAAATTAGGCAGAGAAGTCATGTGACTCTTACCATTGTACGAAAGGCTACATTCCAGCCATGCAGAAGTCAGACTGGTATGCAAGAGGCTTGGTCACAGCTCCATGAGCACAGCGAAATGCAAAAGCAGTCTGGGAGGGGGTGGAGCAGGGCCTGTCAGAGGTTTGTCATCTGGAGGCAGTCCGAAGAGTTAGATAGGGAGTCCTGAAGTTCCCCACCTCAGACAGGCACCTAATGATGAGGAACATCCATCTCAAATATGTTTCCAGTCCTTGTTCAATGATAACATGGAAATAATGAGCTTTGAGGTGTATTGCTGTGATAATATGTGCCCTGGTGCAAGGCAACTGAGAGTAGTTTTGTTCCCAGCTCCATTCAGCTACAAACAGCTTTATTCCGCAGTACCTAGAAATTTGCTCAATTGCAATCAAATATAAGACAGGGCACTTCCAGGAAAGCAGGAGAAATATGCAGAATCTGAAGAATAAATAACTGAGGTATGAACATTGTTTACTAGCTTCTAGCTTTAAGAATGATAGTAAAAAGAGTGGAGCATATCAAAAGCACAGATTGAAGAGAAATGAGTGGTCCAGCACAGGATCTCTGTGAAAAGGAATTATTACCTTTCTTCCTCACTTCTCATCCACACAACATTTTCTTGCTCTTCAAAACACTATATGTGTATTAATGTGTTTAATTGCAGTGAGCAAACTCGGGTGGAATCTACACACATATAAACACTGTTCTGAAAGTGCTTTTTTAAAAAAGTGTTTTTAAAAATGCGTTGAATTTTCCATAGGGTTCACCATCTCCATCTAGTGTCACATTGTATATTGAACTTAAAACACACTTAAATATAGCTGAATCCTAGCTTCCTGTGGATTAAATATGAACTATAGTTGATGGTCATAGAAGCTTTCCAGAATCTGAGACAGTTTGATGTAGATGTATGAATTTTAATTTGGTAAAAGAATTAAATTAAGTAATTGTCCCTTTGGTTTTCTCAGTAGTACCTAGTATTGAACTTTTAATGCTACCATAAAACTTAGTGCAATTATTTTTAACACAGCAGATTGCCATATTGACATGAATTTTCCTTTTCGTTCTGACCTCATGTACATTCTGACCTGTCTGCTTTTCACCTTCTTTGGCAAGAGCTAATATGTAATGGAGACCATAAAAAGAATTCAGATTGGCAATTTCTTGTCACAGAATAAATTGATAAAATTAATTTTAAGAAAGCCAATTTTTGAATATATTTCTTATTCTAGTTAGTCTTTGCAATTGCGTCTTCTCTCTGTCATAGAAAAGAAGCATGAGGAGATTAGAGAATGGGCAAAGCACTTTTTAAAATGTGCTGTATGCTTTAATAAAATCATAGCAAACTGAATGTTGACTTTAATGACAATGGTATGGTAGCACTCTTTCACTGCTCCCCTTGCCCTTGGTATTTAAATATAAAATTATGAAGCGGTTTACAATGAGTAGTTTGGTCATGAATTTGATTAGTATTATTCAGCTACAGACTGTTGAGAAAACTTAAGTATGCTTATGGTAGTATTCAACTCAGGCATGCCTCTGCTATATTAGCCCACGGATCTGTGAACAATAGAGCTGAAATCATGAAGCCCAGTTAGTTCTAATCACTGGTATGTGGACAAGAAGCTTATCACTGCCCTTGGTGTTGTGAATTGATGGGTTTGTGGCATGTTTTCAAGGTAAGGATGAACAATAATAATAATAGGGAATGAGTCACCTCTCTGAAGTGAGTCCAAAGGGACGTTTCTCATCTCTAGATACTACTTTTACTTTAGTGTTTTCAAATGAATGTTTTTTTCATTTGGAGTCTAGGTAGGCAACTGCATTCATGATCCTACATGACATCTTCAAAGCAGATAGACATGAACAATTAATTACAGGATTGCCATTCTTACGTAAATGGCAATTCCTTTGGGTATTGGTAGGACAGGCACATTAAGCTGCTCTAGATACAAAGGTCAGGGAGGCATAAGACCAAAAGACGTGTGTGGGTTAAAACAGCAAGGTAGGCAGGGCTGGCTTGGCACTGTGGCATGGATCTGTTTTCCACTTTGAACTTCCAGTGTCCTGTTCAAACAAAACCCGTCCTAGAATGTTTGATGAGGAATGCCCATGGGAGTTCGACCGCTTTTCACTGAGAGAAAGACAAAAACCCTCACAACCACAACCAATAAGTCATTGAGAGTAAAATTTATTTCTGGCCCTAAAAACCAGAAGCCACCTAAAGCTGAGGGAGGATGGGGTGAGGAAGCTGGATGAGGGAAAGTCTGATTTTGGCGTATGGCAAAGGCTTTCAAATGGCTTTTGCTTCACCCCTCTCCCTCTGATCTTGCAAGGCCTCATGAAAGCAGGTGAGGTATTGCAAGATTCAAGGGAAGATCGGGTCTCCCTCCATGTTGTAGCGCCTCAACACAAATTGGTCCCCGGTATGCAGGAGTGCACAGAACCATAAGTGGTTGGGATTTTTCTGCCTTTAACCTGTTACAACATAGATTTGCTTTTAGTATTATTGGATAGAGCTCTTTTGATAGCTGATTAAAAGGAATTACTTGCCATTTACATAAGTGGCAGGACTATCTTGGCTGACCATTCAATATTATGTAGGCTTTCCCTTGCAGACTGTCATTGGACAAATCTTATTTTTAAGTTGTGACAAATATAAGAAGTGACAACTGTGGTTTTACATTCAAACAGGATAAATATAATAAAGTTGAATCATACAGATTTCTCTTCTTAAATTGCCTTGATTATCTGAATATTTCAGATGTCTCATAAGATCATGTGACTTATTAAGGTCATTCTTCATTGGATAGGAATATATATATATCTTGTATTTTCTATGGGCATATTAACACTCACAAACTAGTACCGTAGTTATGAAATAAAAGTAGTCATTTTTGTTTTTGTTTAGAGATTCATATCCTGCCATTCAACATGTTGCTAGTAGCACCAGAAAGAACTAGAGTAATCTTACAAAACAATATTAGATCCAAGAAGAATTTGGGGAATTATTTATTTATTTGTTCCCCAACACCTGCCTGATGAAAGGATCTGGGCAACTTGGAAGAGTGTCACAATTTGTCTCTTTTTTTAATTGGTCCTAAATAGGGCATATATATTTGGATAGGAAACAGGGTTTGAATTGTTTTTTAATTTTAAATCCTATTCTCATAAGAAAAGGAATAACTATGTCTTCTCACAATGATCATTTTATATTATTTATTGGTAAAATTAGTGTATCTGGAAATTGAATAATACTTCCTTGCCTTCTGTTATTTCCTCTCTCTGTTGAGAAGTAAGCTGTTATACCTTTCTTCTATGGAAGTTTACTGTATGTGGAACAAGATGTCAGGCATAATTAGACAAAATGACATTGTGCAGCCCAGTAGAGAATATCCATCTTTCAGAAACTTCAGAACTGGTCTTCTCTTTTAGACAGCTCAACATTATCACTTGTTCTCCAGACCACAGCTGACAGACTTTGCTCATATCACAGAAAGTTCAGACCTCATTGGCTCGCTGTCTTTGTGCTGCAAGAACAAGAGTTTTATATCACATGAGCAACGACATTTTGGCTTCTGTGGATTTTTTCTCTCCCACCCACTCATTTTTAATATATCTTTTTATTGTAAGCATATGAATGAGTCAATCTGATGGCAATCTCATCTCGTCCAAGTAAATTTATCGTAATCAAAAGGGAATATTTTAAATCTTTATGTGGTTATTTTAGTAATGAATTTAATTGCCACGTTGCATATAAATTTGTGAATTTAGAACACTCTAAATTAATCTCTATTGCATAAATCATCAAATGTAATTTCTAATTGTTACAGTAATGCTCCTGCATTAATTTGTTTTCTTGCATTGAAAACATTATGTGGTTCTCCTAGCATTGAGAAATAAGGATGGTGTTCAGTATGCCGGTTGTGATAACTTTTTCTTTCTTGTGACAATCACTGTAATGCGGATTGTAAGTAGGTTTCCCCCTTCACAGGAAACACAGTAATCAAAGAAGGAAAGATGGGGGAATGTAAAAGCATCAGGAGCAGGGGGCGTTTTCAGTTGGAACTCACCAAACACTGCTGAATTAAAACCAGGGTTCCTTTTCAATCAGGAATATTACAATGGAGGATTGGGGGGGGGAGTCAATATGGCATGCATTCTTTCACATAGGTGTCACATGAGGTTATGAGTCAAGCATTAGCTTGATTACACAGCCCACATTCTGATGTTTGGGGGAAGGGGCTGTTTTTTAAAAAGTCTCAGTGCGAGACTCACGCTTCTACTTCTATGGAACCCATAGGTGTTACTTTATACACAATATGCCTGCATTGTGCCTTCATTACTTTTAACATTTTTGTCTGAAGAGATTTAACAGGTATCAGCATGTGGGACTGACTGAGAAATAAGCAAATGAATAACTTTTAATTTATTTATTTTTTGTTAAATGCATTCATAATCCACCTTTTAGGATAAAACTTCCCAAGGTGGCTTTGAACACTATATGGATAATATATAATACATACTAGACTGTAAACCAACAATGAACACTAAAACACTCTGATCAGTAATTAATTGTGCTCAGTTGCTATTGCAAGACACCCATGCAGGTAAGCGGTGATTAAGCTGTTTTGAAACCACAAACAAAAGGTGATATAGAGAGAACTACACAGGACGAGCTGTTGCTTACCTTCAAGTTATGTTCTGTCTCTTCTGTTACTTATATCTCTTATACAAGAAGATGCTATTAGTGCTGTCATGTGGATCATACTGGAGAGGATATCTTACCTGTGTCCCCCCCCCCCCCCCGCTTATAGTCTTGCATACACCCATTACTGAGAAAATCATGTTGTAATTCAAACAGCAAAGTAATCTTAAATTAGTTCTCTATTTTGTTTCTTCCTTGGCGTTGTTGTTATCCACCATTATCCATCAACATACCTACTTTTCTGTTATGTCAGTTATACTTCTTATACAAGGAAGTGCCATTAGCTCTGCTGCATGCATCATCCTGTATACAATGTGTCTCAATGTTTTCCCACTCTTTGTATTGCACAAGCCTATTACCAAGGAAGGTAAGATATACTTCAAAGGAGCAAAGTAGTCCTAGCAATGTCAGGGAATAATGAAATACACAGCTTATTTTATTATCTGTCATCAAGAGGGCTGCAAGATATATCCGTACACCATAACCATAGCGTTGTCCCCCCTCTCCAAAAAAGCCCTTAGTTTAGTACACACATCACTCAGTTGTGGGAATTCATTTACAATTCCTTTGCATTGATTTTCGCCTTAGTATTGACATTGGACTCTTAAGTTTATGGTGTTATCCTCTGTGGGCCACATATAACTCTGACAGCTCAAACACACACACACAGAGATACAACTAGAGTTGGCTGGAAGCTATTTGGTGTCTGTTATATATTCTTACATATGTGTGTGTGCTTGTGTTTAGTAACTTTCGGTTTGAGGTCTTTGATTTCCTTCTTCTGTAGACATGTCCGCAGAGCCAGAATGAGATGTTTTATAAAGGCTTGAAAAGCATATTATTTACCAGCTATTATTTGCCTATCCATGCACTACTTCTGTCTAGAACCAGACAGAAAGCATTCATTATTTACAGGAAGAGAAAACCAAAAAGTAGAAAATTAAACCTTTAAAGGAAGGGGGTTGTAGCTTAAGCTCAAATGTGAGATATGCTGAGAAGCAAAATGATGTGTGTGTGTTTAGTGTGTACACATACACATGCCTGTCTTCCCCATGCTATTGCCAGAGTTCAAACTCATACATTTCAGATACCTACATTGCTATGTAGCACATTAAATCCCCGAGATTATTCTCACCCACTCTTCCTTTCTCCTATGAAGCAATATTCACTCAGTGGGTTAAATTTGTGATTTGTAGTTACTGAAAACCCTAGTTAATGAAAAGCATTCACAACATCGGCTTTTGGAGTGCTGAGGATAATGTGTCCCCTGGAAGGCAGCTTTTTAAAGCCTTTCAATAAAGAATTAAAATTTGGCCAATGGTACAGTATGGGGAAGCAAACACCACAACATATTGACCAGCTGTTTGAATGGGAAACTATAAGGGAATGGGAAAACTAGAGCATGTGGGGCAGTCATATATGTTAAGCGTGTATTTGCATCAGTCATATGTACAAAGGCTTACTCTTACACAGAATGGAACGTATTGACCGACCTTTCCTTGCTCGGTTGCCTTAAGCAGTAACCCTCCCCCCACTCTAGCTCCAGTACTGGAAATGAGCTGTGGTAGAAACAAACTGCTATAGAATGCAGTTATGTTTCAGGTGAAGGATGCAGGTTTCCCCTCCCCGCAAAACACACAAAACCATGCACTTTTTGTTTGTTTGTTCAGAGAGTACAGTCCATTACTGCGTTATATGTGGAGGGGACAAACTGATGGCATATATTAAGCACTTATTAAATATACAGAAAGTCGGACCATTCACCATTTAGAACAGTACAGTGGTACCTTGGGTTACATACGCTTCAGGTTATATATGCTTCAGGTTACAGACTATGCTAACCCAGGGTGCTTCAGGTTAAGAACTTTGCTTCAGGATAAGAACAGAATTCGTGCTCTGACAGCGCGTGGCGGCAGCAGGAGGCCCCATTAGCTAAAGTGGTGCTTCAGCTTAAGAACAGTTTCAGGTTAAGAACGGACCTCCGGAAAGAATTAAGTACTTAACCCGAGGTACCACTGTATTGTCTACTCTTCTTGGCAGGGACTCTAAACTGGCCAACCCCCCTGCAATAGGTTACCTTGCCTCAGGTGACCTTGCCCCTTCCCTGTGGGAAATTCCTATCAGAGTCTCTTTCAGGTCATGGAGGGTTAGAGCAAGCTCACCCCTGCTAATGGCAGAAGTGCTACTTGACACATCCACGCCCCAGTAAATTTCCCTGATAGAAGCTTTGACATAGGCAATGTGAAGTTTTCATTTTTCCATGCTCTGCTTCAACTGATTTGGTTTCATTATCCTGTTCTTAGGTAATCAAAATTTTATATCCATTCTGATGATTGTATCTTCTGAAGTGATTTTCCAGATTTTCTCATCAGGATGAAGTAGTGCCTGTCCTGTCTTATGATAGCCTTTATAGCCTGTCAAGTGTTCTACAAGGCATGCTAGTGGAGATGTACATATGTAGTGGTGATGGTATGCATGACTATGCAAGCCACTGTTTGAAGTCAAACCATTGCACTGGGTTGTTATGCATCTTGCACAATGTGATAACAAACTAAATTAATCAAATCTGTTGCAAATCTTACTTTTTTATTTTTCTTTTAAAAAGGATCCACAGTGATTAGGGCACAGGTGACATACAGCTTTTAATTCCTCTCTGAAACTGTAGGTGAAAGGTGAAGGAAAGCTGGAAAGTTAAACCATCTGATGATAACTTTAAGTGCTGAATTATTGTATTATTTGTTACAAAGCATTGATTACTGTAGTATGTTTGTAGATCCAATGGCCAAGATCTGAAGCACTATTTAAGGCTCAGCAAAGCTATTATTTTATTTTTGTTTATTTGAAGAGGTGGCACAATTCCAGATCACAATCCATTTTTGAAACTTGCCAAAGAGCGTTTTGACATATGCCATGCCTGCTGATGCTGCCTATAGGAAATTGAAGTTGTGCAGTTCATTGGATCCTAACTAATGCATTAATTGCTGCAGCATGTTCTCTGTATATTCAAGTGGAAGTTCTGTTGTTATTTTGCAGGGAGGGCTTTCTTGTAATTTGAATCCATTTGGTTTGTGTCCCATCCTTTGGCGCATCAGAAAGCAAGCTTGCTCTGCCTTCTGTGTGAGAGTCCTTCAGATATTTGAAGATAGCTATCATACCACCTTTCAGTCTTCTCTTTGCCAGGCTAAAATACCCAATTCCCAGCTTATATTGTATTAGTCATATTTGTTCATGTTTGTGATTCTTATGATAAACTTGCAATATGATGTGTTTCTGATGTGGTGTTTTCTTTTTGCAATGTTCTTCTTAACATTAGTGTTATAGACCATGAGGTGATAATGAAAAACCTATAGTCATCAATTATATTGGGATAATTTATTGTAAAGAAAGTAAGATCCATAGACTTGGATCTGAATATCTACTTGAATGATCAGAAGCACTTTTACTTGTACACAGGGTAGTCTAGCACCAATTTCCCTCTTGACTACTTGCTACCTGGAAAGCACAGGAGATGCAGCCTGTGGAGAATTGGTGATAATCGCCCTGCAGCAGGAATGTCACTTCTACTGGGTTTGTTAATAGATGAATAACTTACTGATAATGTTGATCCGCACTTCTCTCCACCCCCCCCCAATGCTGCAAGTAGGTCTCCTAAAGCTTGTGGGAGCTTGTGAAAATAAAATATGTTTTGAATAATAATTTCAAAATACTGTACACAAGCATCAAACATGATGCATTTCCTGCCTCAAAGCTCCACCCGCAAGAGCTCCTTCAATTGTAATAACATCTCTAAAGGAGCTTGAAATGTAAGTTGCCTAGCGACAGATTTCACAAAAGAACAGTTTGCAGTTTTGTTTGTAAGGAAAAACAGTAAACAAATCTTCAAGACCCACAATTTGTTCAAAAATTATTATAGTGAAAGTCCAGAATCGAGGAAGAGAAGATAACCTCTAAAGATTTCACCTGCCTGGAAATACTCCATATCTACTGGGGTTGGGTGGGTGAGACATCATATTTTATTTCTCCTAAAGCTGTCCTGCTTCAGCTGGATTAATAGCCATTATTTCCAAAGCCCTATCATCCAACCCTCCTGGTTTTAAAATAGTGTATGCATTTTGTTTTTGTTTCTTGCATTCTATGTAGGTGCATTGGTAGCTGACTTATCCCAATTAGACCATTGACCATTTAGCTAAGTATTCGCTATCATTTCTGGTTGTTGTTGTTTAGTCATTTAGTTGTGTCCGACTCTTCGTGACCCCATGGACCAGAGCACGCCAAGCACTCCTGTCTTCCACAGCCTCCCGCAGTTTGGTCAGACTCATGTTTGTAGCTTTGAGAACACTGTCCAACCATCGCGTCCTCTGTCGTCCCCTTCTCCTTGTGCCCTCCATCTTTCCCAACATTAGGGTCTTTTCCAGGGAGTCTTCTCTTCTCATGAGGTGGCCAAAGTATTGGAGCCTCAGCTTCACGATCTGTCCTTCCAGTGAGCACTCATGGCTGATTTCCTTCAGAATGGATAGGTTTCATCTTCTTGCAGTCCATGGGAGTCTCAAGAGTCTCATCCAGCACCATAATTCAAAAGCATCAATTCTTCGGCGATCAGCCTTCTTGATGGTCCAGCTCTCACTTCCATACATCACTACTGGGAAAACCATACAATTTCTGGTAGTGGTTCTCTAAAGTTTTAGACTTCCAGTCCTGCCTAGAGAAGCTATGATTGAATCTGAGGTCTTAAGCATCCAAAGCATGCGCTCTGTCACTGAGTTGCAGCTCTCTGCTTATGCCAGCTAAAGCTCAAGTCCAGAGTGCAGGTATCTGGAAGGAATACCAAAGATTCACAATATTAACATACATATTTTATAGGGTTGCCATAATTTTTTTTCTTTTGCTCAAAGTTGTTGTTCAGCAACGTTGTGGTTCAAGGAAATTTGCCAAAATCTACACTTTTGACATAAGTTGCCATTTCCCCGGACATTACAGCAATTTCCACCCAGACACTGTTTCCAACAGCCTAATCCTGTCTATGTCCAGGAAATTTCGGACGTATGGCAACCCTAATATACAGTGGTACCTTGGGTAACATACGCTTCAGGTTACAGACTCCGCTAACCCAGAAATATTACCTCAGGTTAAGAACTTTGCTTCAGGATGAGAACAGAAATCGTGCAGTGGCGGTGTGGTAGCAGCAGGAGGTCCCATTAGCTAAAGTGGTGCTTCAGGTTAAGAACAGTTTCAGGTTAAGTACGGACTTCTGGAATGAATTAAGTACTTAACCTGAGGTACCACTGTACTTTATCTTATGGCGATTCCAAAATTTACCTTAGTTTATCACATAAGGCAAACACAGAAATGGGCATAGTTTATTCTTTCAGGTATAATAACGACAGGAAGGCAATACTCAGTTTAATTTGATACAAAATGCTTTACAAGTCCTAGATTCTTACCTATATGGATCATTTCATGTTCCAGCCCTAGTAATAGATAAAGAAGTTAAAAGAGTCACCTTGGTGACAACCTCTCTGCTAACCAATTCTATGATAAATCTCTAGAATGGCTATGTAGCTTTACAGGTACAGACAACTGGAGTTCCTCATTTATGTAGGGATTTTGTTCTGAGGCACCATGCGCATCAGCCCTCCCTACCCCCTTCCATAGCCGAAAACAGGGTTTGCATCAGTCGTTGCATGGCACTCAAACACGTGCAAATGGGGAGTTGCGTGTACATAACAGACTCAGCACATGCTGAAGTCATTTGCAGGCAGATGGGATGAAGGAGCTGCCATCTGTGAGGTTCAGTGGTAAATGTAACTTTAGGTCTGGCCTGGCTCCAGCTAAGGCCCGCACGGCGACAAGTCTATTATGGGGTTGCAGAGCAACTATTCACAGAGAAATTGGATGTTGAACTATACAGACACTTCAGAAAAGTTGAGAGTTACCATTCAGAACATTGTATGCAGCATATAATAGCTCTCAGATTTAACTAGCTCTAATGGCTTTAATGATGAACAGCCTTTTTTCAACAAGCCATGATGTGTTGGCCAAAAAGATCAGTGAAGATGTACTAAGATGAAGCTGTTGCTGCTGCTTAAATGTACTCTAATGAACATCTTATGAGGTGGAAGCTCATCAGTAAACCAGACCTGGAGACTACTATGACATCTGTGACCTTACCTAATTATGCTTTTAATGCTGCAAGGTAATCTCAATGGAATTTATATGTAAAGGCTAATATAGGGAGAAATAATTACAGTTCTTAAGCTGTGGCTATTAAAGTGAACAACTGTAAATAATGCAGCCCAGATAGCAGGCCTCAGATTTATGTTTTAACCTGCTTTTGAAGTTTATAGTATTCTGCAAAAAATTTTTTTTAAAAAAAATCTTTATATATATATAAAGCAGAGAGATAAAATTATGGCACATTATTCCTATTTAGTAATTTTCACATGAATGGTACATCCTTTGCTGCACTGGGTATGGAAGATCTGTCAAGCTAGTTCTCAGTCCGGAATAAAACAAAAAGAAAGGATTGCACTTAGGTCCTGTCCTACCCTACCCTACCCTACCCTACCCTACCCTACCCTACCCTAACCTACCAGGTATCTTATTTATTATAAGAAATATTAGATAGCAATCCCAATCAGGATAGAGACAATGACATTTGGCAGTGGCTGGGATAGGGGGAGATTTTAGCTTTTTATCTCTAAGCTGTGGTCCCATTGAAATCCATTCTGCAAAGCATCCACTTGGGTTTACAGAGGGATATCTGTACCATAGTGGGGTGGGGAGTTTACCGCTTTCACACACACACAGTCCCATTTCTGGCCCCCCCCAGTCCACAATGCTTTTTTAAAAAAAAAAAAATGTGAAGAACCAAACTACAAATTTAACATGATGTGTAGCTTGGCCTTAGTTGCTTCAGCTAAGTGCTGTATTGCAAAACTCTGATAAAATATCAGTTTGCTTCACCTTTTAGTAAGAGTACTATGCTTTGAAAATCAACCTAATGCTGTAAAATCTGTTGCATTCCTTTACAAAGCGTTTGCATAAAATATCAGTACATCATTTTAATGTCTACAAGCTGTAAGGTGAAATACATATTTTCCCTATAATGCACTTGCTTCAGTTTTTTTGTGTTCATGTGAAAAGATTGGGGTGGTGGGGGTGGGATTCTATACCCCATAGTGCTGTGAAGTGCAAAAACAGATGTGGCGGGGGGTGGGGGTGGGATTAGCCTTGGCATCTCTTGGTACATCACTTTCTTCTTTGAATCTTCACCAAGAATGCTTAGTCACCAAGCACCTTAACAATTAAAAGAGCAAATTAAGAAACTGCGTAAAAGCCAAAAATCTAACTATATCTATATTCTGTCCCCAGACCTCTCTAGAAAATGATCTTTGAGTACTAAGTACCTAATCAAAACACTCTGAATGCAAGATGCCATCGTTTACAGAACATCCTCAGACTGAGCTTTGATAGTTAGTGAACTGAGCATATCTCATCTAAATATTTGATTCAGGCAGTGAAATTGCATCCATGGTCACTTTTTAAATTGTTGTAATCATTAACTTAGTTTCATTGTGCCTGTGGACTTGATTTCATCGTTCTGTTTCACAGCTGCAGCGCATTACTCCGATGTGTTATTTCCATCTAAAAACTCAGCAAAGGATGGTGTCCTTGAGGAGCTACTTGATTTCCACGGAGGATAAGTTGTGGTATGTGCTGAATAAATACTATCCCAAATTTAATTGGAAATGTTTGTGATTTTGTTCCACATCTGAGCCATATTGTGCTATTTTGGGAGTTAGTGCACTGTTTAGATTCCCTATGACAATGTGCTTGGTTGGGATTCAAATGACTGTGCATTTGAAAAGCATGGTGGCTTTTCCTGCTGACTTACTGCTGCAGTCTCCATTACCCTCCCCACAAAGAAACCCCAGACCCACTTCTGAAGGTAAGAGTACTCTTTAGAATGGTGTGTAATGCAGCTGGGAGGGTGTGTTGTCCATAAAGTGTCTTCTACTTGTACACTGGGCTGTTTTGATCCTGGCCAATAATCTTTGAAGGTACTTTTTGCATCATTTTAATAGCTACCATTTTTAAAACTTGTTCAACAACTGGAGATTTAACTTATTGAAGTGTACTTTTAAATACATTTTCTCAATCAAAGCAGTAACTGAAATGTATTTGAGAAATCTCTTGCTTCACAAATTGACGAGAACTAATATATCAGTGGGTTTCAAATTATTTTAAAGGGATATTTCACTAGTAATCTGGCCATCAACTATATTGAATCATGCCTAGTACACAGTTAAGGATGTTGATCAGTTTCTAGTATGTAACTGAGGATCAGTGAGATAGTTTTTATATGTCTGCAGAACTGTAGTATTGCAGACCTTTCAGTCTACTTTTCTGGTCTGCCAAAATTTTTAATATGAATTTGAAAGTAGTCTTGAATTCTTGACTCTGTTGGGCATTGCACTATAAAATTCTGCATGGATACGCTCTTTTTTAGCTGAAGCATAAAAATCAGAAGTATAGTACTTTTCAAAACTAAAGTTTAAGGTCTCTTTCTGCAAGAGTTTGATCAAGTACTGGCATAATAGTTTGAGACATTTTATGATGGGCTAGAATCTAATTTTAGATCTTTTGTGTATAACAATTTCAGTCCCCGTCTTGTGTGCTTCAAGGCTCATTCTAGCTAAACTAGCTGAGAAAAACCTGTGCAAAAATCCAGTAATTGTAGGGTATTTCCTGGTCTATATAAAACAACAATACTGCAGGAATAGCCCTCTGCACTGTGAAACTAATCTTGCTTCATTATTCAGCATAAAGTGCAGCACCGGGGCATAAGCCAGAGGGGACAATGCCCCAAATCTTTTCTGCACTTTGCTGGATGTCTGATGGATGCCTCCTGCTGCTGCCACCCATCAACTGCTGTCTATCCTGCTGCTGAACCTGTGAGAGTGGAAAGTGATTCACTGTCATAGTCAGCTGCTGAGTAGAGCCAGGCAAAAGTACTTAAAGACACCTATCAGCTGTGCAGTGGCTGGGAAGCCAGGAAGCTTGGAGCCACCTGCCAGCCCAGCACGTTGTACTGAGAAATGTCTATTCAATGGGCAGCCATTTCTTCTATACCACTCATGCCCCTTGAAACAGAAATTTGTTTTCAAGGGGTGGGGCATTTGATGTTTCAATTTGCAGCATGCATTAGCTTGTGTCACCTATAAAGAAGAAACAAATAGGCCACCACTTGCCAGTCGCCTTGTTTCATAGTAAGGATGTGTCAGTAGCATACATTTCCTTTGCCAGTATAATTCTGGGGTGTATATTTCTCTGTATCTCATTCTGTGTCCCTGCGTTAGTTAGGTGTGTGTGTTGTTGGGGGATCGGTTTGCATGGTCCTGCATAAGGGTTAATAGATATCAATAGGTTGATAGAGGAATCTCTGCAGGGAGGTGGGACCAATTCGGATGGTCCGCCCCCGCCACTTAATGGATCCAAATGGTTTCCAGAGAGTGGTAGGGGATGCTTTATCCCATGTTGATGGCCTTTCAGCCGATTCCCTGGTGGCCCGCTGGAATGCGGAGTTAACCAGGGCTATTGACTTTTTGGCTCCGAAGCGCCCTCTCCGATTGCATGGACCCCGGACAGCCCCGTGGTTTTCCACGGATCTGAGGGCAATGAAACAATCGTTGAGACGGCTAGAGCGCCAGTGGCGGATAACTCATTCCGAATCTGACTGGACACAGGTTAGAGCTCAACGTCAAGCCTACCAAGTGGCAATAGCGACGGCGAAGAAGAATTTCTTCACCGCCTCTATTGCATCTGCAGAAAACAGCAGCAGGAGACTTTTTCAGGTGGTTCACAATTTAGCGGAACCACCTGCAACATCAGGGCCCAGTACGGGCCACATGTTCTCCTGCAATGATTTTGCAAAGTTTTTTGCAGATAAAATCGCTCAGATTCGGGAAGAAGTAGACTCCACCGTGGGAGCAGGGCCGGGGCGGGAGAGTGCTAGAGTTCTGTCTAGTCAAGTTGAGTGGGATCAATTCCAATCTGTTACCTCCGAGGATGTGGACAGGCTGCTTGGACGAGTGAAACCAACCACCTGTCTCCTGGATCCTTGCCCATCCTGGCTTATAAAAGCTAGCCGGGAAGGACTGGGCGATGGGCTTCGTGGGGTGGTGAATGCTTCCCTCCGTGAGGGAGCCTTCCCAGACCCGCTGAAAGAGGCGGTTATTAAACCGCTTCTTAAAAAACCATCTTTAGATGCGGCCACAATGGCCAACTATCGCCCAGTCTCAAATCTTCCATTCTTAGGCAAGGTGATTGAGCGAGTGGTTGCCGAACAACTCCAGGCACGCCTGGAAGAAGCGGACCATTTGGATCCCTTCCAGTCGGGATTCAGGCCTCATCATGGGACTGAAACTGCCTTGGTCGCACTGGTTGATGATCTCCGGCGGGCTAGGGACAAAGGTGAGAGCTGTTTCCTAGTTCTGCTGGATCTCTCAGCGGCGTTTGATACCATCGACCATAACATCCTTCTGGACCGTCTTGAGGGGCTGGGAGCTGGGGGCACTGTCATACAGTGGTTCCGCTCCTTCCTCCTGGGCCGTGTTCAGAAAGTGGTGGTGGGGGATGAGTGTTCAGACCCCTGGGCTCTCACTTGTGGGGTGCCTCAGGGTTCTGTCCTCTCCCCCATGCTTTTCAACATTTACATGCAGCCGCTGGGAGAGATCATCAGGAGATTTGGGCTGGGTGTTCATCAGTATGTGGATGATACCCAGCTCTACCTCTCTTTTAAATCAGAACCAGTGAAGGCGGTGAAGGTCCTGTGTGAGTGTCTGGAGGCGGTTGGGGGATGGATGGCGGCCAACAGATTGAGGTTGAATCCTGACAAGACAGAAGTACTGTTTTTGGGGGACAGGAGGCGGGCAGGTGTGGAGGATTCCCTGGTCCTGAATGGGGTAACTGTGCCCCTGAAGGACCAGGTGCGCAGCCTGGGAGTCATTTTGGACTCACAGCTGTCCATGGAGGCACAGGTCAAATCTGTGTCCAGGGCAGCTGTTTACCAGCTCCATCTGGTACGTAGGCTGAGACCCTATCTGCCTGCGGACTGTCTCGCCAGAGTGGTGCATGCTCTGGTTATCTCCCGCTTGGACTACTGCAATGCACTCTACCTGGGGCTACCTTTGAAGGTGACTCGGAAACTACAACTAATCCAGAACGCGGCAGCTAGACTGGTGACTGGGAGCGGCCACCGAGACCACATAACACCGGTCTTGAAAAACCTACATTGGCTCCCAGTACGTTTCCGAGCACAATTCAAAGTGTTGGTGCTGACCTAAACGGCCTCGGTCCAGTATACCTGAAGGAGCGTCTCCACCCCCATCATTCTGCCCGGACGCTGAGGTCCAGCGCCGAGGGCCTTCTGGCGGTTCCCTCATTGCGAGAAGCAAAGCTACAGGGAACCAGGCAGAGGGCCTTCTCGGTAGTGGCGCCCGCCCTGTGGAACGTCCTTCCAGCAGATGTCAAAGCGATAAACAACTACCTGACATTCAGAAGACATCTTAAGGCAGCCCTGTTTAGGGAAGTTTTTAACGTGTGATATTTTACTGTATTTTTGGTTTTTATGGAAGCCACCCAGAGTGGCTGGGGAGGCCCAGCCAGATGGGCAGGGTATAAATAAATAAATAAATAAATTATTATTATTATTATTATTATTATTATTATTATTATTATTATTATTATCTCTTGCTGAACTATGCATAGCTTTCGCTGGGCACCTTCATTAGCAATAACCAAAGAAGTTGCCCTGTGCCATAGATCAGATGGGTGGGCCTTTCCCGCTTTTCTCTTTCTATGCTCTCTCCATCTCTTCCACACTGCCCAGTCCTTGTTCCAAACATCCCCTCCCTCCTGATTTCCAACCCCCAAACCTTTGTCTTTCTCCATGCCCTTTCGCCTTCCTCCTTCATAATCTTCCTCTACTTAATCTTCTTCCTTGTCCCCTTCCCTCTACCTCCTCTATTACACTCTCAGCCCTCCCATCTCCTGCCCAGCATTTTGACACTCCTCCCAAACAGAATTATGCACCATTTTTAAAATGTAATTTATGATGGGTGATTGATGGGTGTAATTAACTGAATAGCAGCTGATTCAATTTTGGAGCAGAATCCAGGTGGGAATTTAATTGAGGGTTGTTTCCTGAGACAATACTGGCTTGCTTTTGGATTAGTGTCCTTTCCATTTTTGTGCATTTTTCACACCTCTTCACAGCTATAGTAAATTAATTGTAACAGAAGTAGAACTATTGGTCTTGGGTGACCCAAGAGTGGGAGGCAAATGCATTGACAAATTTTATTTGGGATAAATTAGATGGAGAAATTAATTGGCTAGCCTTGCCATGTGCGAAATGGGTGTGATTTTTAAAGTCACTAGTAATGCTCATGGGAAGTACTGTGCGCCAGCATACTTTGTAGTATGTCCCAAGAAACTGTAGATTAGAACAATGTGCATTGGAGCTAAAAACTGCATCTTAATTGATTCCAGAAGAGTAGCTTTGTGTTTAGTCTACTGCAAGGAGAACAACAAATAGTCCTGTTACAATGAACTTCTAAACATTTATTGTAACACGAGCTTTTGTAGGAAATGCAATATTTGCAAGTTGACCTGGTTCATCTAGGACACATGGCCCAGTTGAGAGCTATGTTCCGTCACAGCTAAAAAGGCACAGGGTACTTGCTGGAATTGGGTGAAGCCATTCAACATTTCTCCAATGAAAACAGGGGTGTCCTATTTCATTATTATTATTATTATTATTATTATTATTATTATTATTATTATCACTATTCTTAATAATACCCCACCCATCTGACTGGGTTGCCCCAGCCACTCTGGGTGGCTTCCAGCATATATAAAAACACAACAAAACATTACACATTAAGACAAACCTTGCCTTGAGATGTCTTCTAATGGTTGCAGAGTTACTTCTCTCCTTGGCTCAGGGGATTGCATAACTCCATATGCTCCAACATTTCTCTGATGAAAATAGGGACGTCCTACAGAAAAGTGGGACATTCTGGGATCAAATCAGAAGCTGGAATGGTTTCTGTAAATCCAGAACTGTCGCTGGAAAATGGGGACACTTGGAGAATCTGAGCTTATAGTAAACAGAATCAAAGACCATCCTGATTCAGTTCTTACCTGGCTACCTAGGTTTAAGCAAGTCTGCTCAAAAAAAGATGCACTAGGTTTTTTTGGTTTATTTATATGCTGCTTTTCCAGACAAAAACTGTACAAAGTGGCTTACAAACAATAAAAAAACCTGCAAGGATAAGGAAATAAATATTATTAAAAATGAAAATAAAACAGAATCATGAAGTTAAAAACAAAATTGAAATGCCAGTAGCATAATAGAATTCCAGCTTCCATCCACCAAGAGGGACAAAAAATTACTCTAGGGAACGGCATTCAAAACTAGTAAGAGATTTGGGCCTTCGGAAAAGCTTGGAGTGGACACATCAAGAGGGTTGAGATCTCAGTGTGCAGTGAAGATTGTATGAGTTCAGACAGTCTAGATTTGATGGAGTTAGGCTAATAAGTATTAATGTGGGCAATAGTATGCAGAGGTTTGTTTATGTATTCTTAGTACAATAGACCAATACAGGTGCTATTCTGGAAAGCAAGAGGAAGTAATTTCTTTCTGACTTTTAAGTGTACTGTATACTCACAGGGACACGGGTGGCACTGTGGGTTAAACCACAGAGCCTAGGACTTGCCAATCAGAAGGTTAGCGGTTCGAATCCCGGCGACGCAGTGAGCTCTCATTGCTCGGTCCCTGCTCCTGCCCACCTAGCAGTTCAAAAGCACGTCAAAGTGCAAGTAGATAAATAGGTATCGCTCTGGCGGGAAGGTAAACGGCGTTTCCGTGCACTGCTCTGGTTCACCAGAAGTGGGTTGGTCATGCTGGCCACATGACCTGGAAGCTGTACGCCGGCTCCCTGGGCCAATAAAGCGAGATGAGCACCACAACCCCAAAGTCGGCCATGACTGGGCCTAATGGTCAGGGGTCACTTTACCTTTTTATACTCATAGGAGAAGCCTACCAATTTGTTCTGTGTCAGCTGTGGAGAAAAATACCCAGGATAAAAGTGCTGTTTTAGAAAAAATATTTTTTATCAAGTAAAGAGTTGTCACTTCTGCTTGTTTTGAAACTGCATAGAAAGAGGGAGGGAAGCACCTTCAAAAGCAAGAAAGAAAATAAGGATGAATGAACAGAAAGAAATGAACCCTGATAAGATTGGGAAATCAGGTGGCTTCAGTAAGCATTGCTGTGAGTGCACAAAATGAGGTTGGAGATCACAGGATGCACACCTGTAGACTTTTTCTTGTGGCACATTTTTAATCTGGATTGTGTTGCCAGTACCTTCTGACCACTGGGTTCTGCCTCTCTGTTTCTGGACCCCCCCCAACCAGTTGCAGATTTACAGCAGAGCCCCTATTCTTATCTGTTAAAATGTTGGGCAACATGTTATTCTAATATATTCACAATATTTTGTATGCAGTGGGTTCCCCGCCCCCCCCTTCAACAAAGGCTTTAGCTTTTTGTTTGTCTTTTATCTATTGTGATCACTGGGGGAAATAAGAGTTTTCATTTTGTATTGGGGTTAATGAAGGGTGTTGTGATGAAATATGCATTCTTTTGTACTTTGGTTTATTTACATTTGTTCTGTGGGCATTACACTATTTATGATCATCTTCATTATAGACTTCCTTCCCCCAGGTTTTTGTGAAATGGCTTCATAGGGAAGTACATTGATAGCATCCCTTTAGTCATTTTTTCCCCTGTTCTGCTTGCTTTTGGAATATCTAATGCAGTATGAAAAACATACTTATAGGGAAGATAAATGAGTTAAAGGAAGAGGAGGTGAGATAGCCAAAGGTTCATAATAAATTCATTTATCATACATCTGTCATCTTTGTGTAATGGCATAGCCAAAGGTTGGCAATGTTCTGTTTTCTTTGGGGTCACTCTGTTTTCCAGATAGTAGTTTGAAGTCCAGAACAGTGTGTTACCACACACAATTTCGCCTCCTCACAAGTTGTCAGTCATAATCTTACAATAAAAGCTTCACATTTATGGAACACGTTTCTTTAGGCATAGCCTTAACCCCACATACAGAATAAATAGCAGAGATGTAACATTCAACATCTCCTTTATGAAAACATGTATTATTAATTTATTTCAAGTATTTCTAATGCTGGCAGGTACATAGTGGCAGAGCTTTTTCAGTGGTGGCTCCACATCATCATCTGTGCAGGTCCATCCTACTGCAGGGCATTAAGAATAAGGACCCAGATTATGAACTGTGTTGTTGGAAATGGGGAATTAGCCAGTGGATCTCTTATGCACTGTGTCAAGTATTGGTATGGCTGGACTACTCACACGGGAAAACACTTAATCTTATCTTTGTATAAATGAACAGCTGTGGGCAAGCCCAGAATGAGAGGTCAGCATTTTTAAACATAACTGAAAGCACCTAAACGAAGTGTGAACAAATCAGTGCTTCTCTTCTCACATTCTCTGTGAGGCTATGCACTGCAGAGTGCTTTCTTGCAAAGCAAAGTTTCATGGACATGAATAAGAATAAGAATGTGGATAAACACAAAAGGGTCAACCACCATCACCCTTTGTAAGTTGAGGCATAAAATAAGCTATTTTATACACACACTGTAAGAGACTTCCCTATTCTCTATGATTGGAGTATAGTTTTGAACATCTTCTTTGTGCTTCTTTCTGTAAGTGAACTCATTTTCAAGGACTCCTGCAGCCCTATTAGATGTTTAGAACAGATGATCCACAAGTTGAAAAGCAATAGGGAAGTCCCTGATAAAAATACTGAATTGACCAAAACTCAATAGGCAGCCTTCTCCAAGCCACTATTATTTAAGTTTGACCACTGCAGGCAATTGCACACAAGAACACAAACACAATATATGGTAGTAATAGTGCTAATCCACTTTACAGGTAAATTTTAAATGCTCCTGAAAACATATATGTGAAGAGCTTTAATAACTTTTTAAATGTGCCATTTGAAACACTACTCCCCCCCCCTTTTCAGTTACTAATGCTGTTCTCTAAAGTGTGTTCATTTGAATAATCCAGTGAATACTCCTCCATAACTCTGCACATCAAAACATATTGCTTTGTCAACAGATATATAATTATTATAATTATAATTATAATATAATAATAACGCCTTTGATATTGGGGTCTACAGTAGTGTTTTCAGGGTGGAGGGGCAAGTAGTATCTTGAAAACTGCTAAATTGCATGAAGAAGGAGGAGGAGGAGGAGGAGGAGAGTTTGGACTTGATATCCCACCTTTCACTCCCCTTAAGGAGTCTCAAAGTGGCTAACAATCTCCTTTCCCTTCCTCTCCCTCAACAAACGCTGTGTGAGGTGAGTGAGGCTGAGAGACTTCAGAGAAGTGTGACTAGCCCAAGGTCACCCAGCAGCTGCACATGGAGGAGCGGGGCATCAAACCCGGTTCACCAGATTGCGAGTCCACTGCTCTTAACCACTACACCATGCTGGCATGATACTGCTGGATGCAATTGTTTTCTGATGCTGTTGCTTCCGCAGCATTCCCCCCCCCCTTATAATTACTGTCACTTTTCTCATGAAAGAGTTATGTTGAGTGATCTCAGTCAAGTGAACTAGGATGCATATCACAACACTATGCCACTAAGCAGGTCTGGTCACATGACAGTGCCACATTAGTTAGGGTTCCTCAAGGCAATTCAGAATGAAGGCAGTGGTTTCTAGATTGGTTAACCCTTTTACAGCAGTCTTAAGAGTGGGGTGGGGGGAAACAACAAGGGAAGTGTTTTTCAACAGCTTTGAAATTGCTCACTAATGCCACCCCAGATTTAGCTCAGCTCTGCTTTAACATTGCTTTAAATTCTTTGCTGCTGAAACATCAAGTGTTGTCTGAAGATGGTTTATCCCCTTATATTTCAGTATACACAGCTTGGAAAGCTTTGTTGGGGGAAAAAGTTCACAATCTCACATTGCTTTTTGAATTATGTCTCATAAGAGCCATTACTGCCAGAGATAAAATGAAAGGAATATGTTGGGGAGTGGGGGGGGGGGGTCTGCAGCATACCAGAGGCATGAGAAAGATGACTGAACACCTATTATTAAGTGTCTCCACCTGAGACAGGCATTACAAAAGTTGTTAAAACAGGGTTGCCATATTTCAAAAACTGAAATTCCAGACAGAAAAGTTGTTGAGGTTTCTTTTGCAAAATCACATGGAAATTAGCAACCCACTATGCAATCAACTTTCATAAAGTTACCACAGGATATTTTATTTTAGCTTCTTCACTATCCCCTACCTGTTTTTCGTTCATATCTGTGCTTTCTAACCCTAATGGAATGGCAGGAAAAGGCTAAACGATAAGGCTCTTTAATCAGCATCTTATGCCTGTATTATACTTCAAATAGTGTTCGAGAACAACATACTGATCTAAACTGCTAAAATTGGGAAAATAATTTGAATGAAATAACTGAAACAACCCATCCAGATAACAGTTTTGCCACTTTATCTTTAATACGGAAAAACAGCAACATTGTTTTATTGACTTTGGATGCACAAAGTGAATGTGCTCATTGTGAACACAGATTTCTCTGCCTGAAGATCCTGGTAGAGTAGGTCTTTTTTGTATACAACTCTATTGAGTCTCATAAAATCCAATGTTTTGTTTCTTTTCCCGTCTCCTATCATCGGCTGTAACCCTGAAAGAGGCTGTAATAGAGTTATTCTTTCTCCAAAGGCATGGGTAAAATAATCCTGTATGACAAGACTAAATGCATGTTTATAGTATGTTTAATGAAACAGAGTTGCCTTAAGTAGAACTTTGGGCCTAACTCATATATGCACACTTAGAATACCATATTTTGTTATAAATATAAAGCTAGCCATGCAGAGCACCGCTGAGAAAATTCACCTTGCAGTGATTTCTCTCTCTTTTTGCTACTTTTAACTGTATGTATTAAAGGGATTTATTAGGTGTTTCTGAGGGATATCCCAAAGCAATATTTTTGTTTACTTGGCACAAACTAGGAACAAATAGAAATAAACTTTGTACAAGTCTCGGAAATATGGCTATTACCCAAAGGGGACAAATGTCAAGGCAGGTAGTTGTTTATACTTGTTCAAAATTGTAAACATGCTTGGCTTACACTTAAGTTGGTATGACCTAAAATAACAAATGCATACTTGATGTAGAGCAGGCGTAGCAGGGTGGGCAGCACTACGACTAGGCCCACAACAACTTTATAATATTGGCCAAAGGCTTTGAGGAACTGTATCCTATTATGAGAAGCTCAAAGGCTTCCCTTCAGAGATCACTTGCAGGCTGAAACTTGTAAGAAACCAGAGTTTGCCAGAGATGGCTTTTTTCTCCAGTTCTTGCTGCAAAAGTATGAAAAGCCACTTAGCAAAGGTAAAGGGGCCCCTGACTGTTAAGTCCAGTCGTGGCTGACTCTGGGGTTGCAGTACTCATCTCACTTTATTGGCCGAGGGAGCCAGCGTATAGCTTCCAGGTCATGTGGCCAGCATGACTAAGCCGCTTCTGGTGAACCAGAGCAGCGCACGGAAATGCCATTTAGCTTCCCGCTGGAGCGGTACCTATTTATCTACTTGCACTTTGATGTGCTTTCGAACTGCTAGGTTGGCAGGAGCAGGGACCGAGCAACAGGAGCTCACCCTGTCACACGGATTCGAACCGCTGACCTTCTGATTGGCAAGCCCTAGGCTCTCTGGTTTAACCTACAGCACCACTCGTGTCCCAACTCCACTTAGCAAACAAAGATGTAAAACGTACAGAGAGGTGAGATGTGTGCGGGTGTTCATGCCATCAGGTGATACTTTCATGCAGTTTCACTGCCCACTGTTGGAGACAGTATGCCTCTGAATGCCAGTTGCTCAGAGAGTTGTTATACTCCTGCTTTTGGGCTTCTGATAAACATCTGGTTGGTTACTGTGAGAACAGGAAGCTGGAACTGATGGGCAATTGGCCTGATCCAGCAGGTTCTTCTTACATTTTTATGTATCATGCACGGTGTAGATCAGGCTTCCTCAACCTCAGCCCTCCAGATGTTTTGAGACTACAATTCCCAGCATCCCTGACCACTGGTCCTGCTAGCTAGGGATCATGGGAGTTGTAAGCCAAAAAACATCTGGAGGGCCGAGGTTGAAGAAGCCTGGTGTAGATTTACTCCCATGAGTATGAACTAAGTAATAATACTTAAAAAACAAAACACATTGCTTTTTGAAGTTTCATAATAATGACCGCTCCCCGCCTAAAACGGGGGGCGCCCTTTGCGTGGACGCGTGCAGCCCCTAGATCTGGAGCGGCTCCAACAGCAAAGGCTTGGCTTTGCCTTCCCTTAGGTGGGATACCTGGAGGTCTCCGCCTACCTCAGTCAGTTGTCCAATCCCACCTGGGGGAAGCGTTGCCAAGGAGACCAGGCCAGGTAGGGGATGGATTACCTGCCCACACAATAGAGGGAGGATCTTACCTGGGAATTCTCACTTGGTTTCCCCAGGAAGGCACCATTGGCCCACTCCATCTTAGGAACACTACCCAAACTTGGATTGGAAACCATATCCACAAAAAAGAAGTGCGCAACGGAATGTTGCATGCACAGTTCCCTCAATGGCAGGCTTTGTAAAACAAAGATAATATTTTAGTGATCGGTCTTCCAGGAAGGAAAATGGTGGGTTGGCTACCCCTTTCCCAGCATGGCAGGTAATTGGTGGGATCTAAAAATATTAAGTAAGAGGTTTTTGTGAGTGTAACTACATACACACACACACACACACACACACACACTGCATACTCCATTGGACTGTACTGTAATTTGTCTTGAATGTGGCGTTGTCTTTTTAAAATAAAAACCAGCCACAGCATCCCACAGAAAATAATAAACCATTTCAATTTTCTCTAGCAGATGCAACGAATTCAGAAACAGAGGTGCACATTGAAATTTTGTCTTTTTTATCTACTTCTTAATTTAACACACTCAAATGATCTTAAAGAGACTTGCTTCTAAAATTGAATGCATTATAGCATCCATCTCTACCTTAATTAAGGTTAGAGTGAGCTGGTTTCATAATACCTGGGTTGCAACTCTTTTATTTTTCACCAGTGGAGTAGTTAATAGAGCTATTCAGGGTCCATAGCCTTACAGACATAACAGACTAATATACTGTATCTGAGAAATTCTAGGATGTTGGTGCAGTGCGAGTAAGCTTACATGCAGGAACACCTCATAAAAACCATGTACTTAATTGTAAGTTCAAATATATACTGTGACTTTATACATTCAGAAAAGCTGTCTTAAAAAAAAATAATTGCAGTCTTTTTAAAATGAAGAAAGATTAAAAAACTTTAGGATTAAAATAAAACGGGGGTTCATTTTTTCATTTTCAGACAGCAGGCAAAAAACCCCTATGATTTCTTTCTGTATAATGGATTTTCTGTGTAAAACTCTGTTATGCAGATGATATGCTGCCAAATTTTCATAAAGCAAAGATAATTGGGTTTGGATGGATAGTTTCATGATTAATTTAATTCCTTTGTAGTAGGATGTGAGGACTGTGTGGCCAGCATGATGACATGAGATGTAAGGGCTTAGTTTTGCTCCCCAAATAAAGGAAACTCATTTTGATAGCTTCTTCATCTATTAATCCAAAATGGAAATAGGTAGTTTATAAGTAAATTCTTCTAAAGTTTAAGTGAAGAATTGCCATCAACTTCCTTTATGTTTTATATTTAATACTGGTGCTTTTATAAACAGGATTTGCTTTAGCAGGAAATTTGGCACATTCAGCATGTTTGTCTACTGATTGCTCTGCTAATAAATGCAAATTCCTTTAATCAAAAAAACCAAGTGGCCAGTGCCAATTTGCCAAATGGAAAAAACTCCTACCAGGCCCCCTAGGCAACCAGGGCGACCAACCATAGGTCCATAGCAAGGTCAGGTGCAGAAAGCATGACTAAAGGGAGGGTGGGAGGGTGACCCGATGGAGATCCTGGCAGCGCATTGAGGGAAGGGGCTGCCGCGGCCGTGTTTAAACAGCTAAAACCCCTCCCCCAAGCCAGCCGCCGATAGGCAGGCTTACTGGGGCGTGTCGTGTCAGCGGTGACGTGGAGCAGGGGCCGGAACACCCCCTGCTCGGCGTGGGAACGGTTCCTGATCACAACGTCTCTCCTCCGTGAGGAGGAGAGGATTATTTAGCTAAAAAAATTCCATATATTTTTATAGAGGTGTAAATTAATTTTTTTAACAACTTCCTCAGATCATTATAAATATGAACCTATATATAGGAAACATTTCACTTCTGTATCAACAAAATATTGTTATAAAATATAATAACATCAGTATACTTAAACCATTTAAAACAAACAAACCACCCCCTGTTTGGAATGTAGAAGAAACAAGATGTATCTCATGACCTTACAAGCAGAAATGTGTTGGAGGAAGTGAGGAGTTTGCTCTCAAGGAAGGTGAATCTTAGAGAACACCAATAGACAATTCACATAAGAGTCTCTCACCCGTTGGGCCATCCCCATTGTGTAAGATACAATTAAGCTTCTTACAGTATAAGAAACAGCAAAGGTCTCTGAGTGGGTGGAAATGTTTCAAGCACCTCTCTTTGAAAGCAGGAAAATATAAAGTTCCAGTTAAAGTCACCTAGAGAATAACCTTGTTCAGAGAATGAGTCCCATCAAGTCTTGGGCTCTCATGCTTTTCCTTCCTCCTCAAGTGTCGTGGGAAGAAGAACTCTGAAAGCTTTCGCTTTTTAGATTAATCACAAACTTCTTGTGTTGTCCAAACCAAGAAGACTCTGGTTAATTTGAAGTGCAGTGTCAGCTTCAAATAGGGACATTGGAGAATTCTGCCAAAAACGGAAGTGGGAGCAAATGATGTTTGCTTATTTGCCCCATGCCAGAATGAAAATCAATCCAGCAAATACTATCAGTGTTGTTTTCAGTCTACAAATGATATGTACGGTGTGGGTAAAGGACTCCTGGATGGTTAAATCCAGTCAAAGGTGACTATGGGGTGTGGCGCTTATCTCACTTTTCAGGCCGAGGGAGCTGGTATTTGTCCACAGAAAGCTTTCCGGGTCATGCGGGCAGCATGACTAAACCACTTCTGGTGCAACGGGACACCGTGATGAGCACCAGAGCACATGGAAATGCCATTTACCTTCCCACCATAGCGGCACCTATTATCTACTTGCTCTGGTATGCTTTCAAACTACTAGGCAGAAGCTGGGACAGAGCAACGGGAGCTCACCCCATCGCAAGGATTCGAACCACCAACCTTCCAGTTGGCAAGCCCAAGAGGCTCAGTGGTTTAGACCCCAGTGCCGCCCACTGTGATATGTAACAATGCACAATTGATGTTGGTAGTTTTCCCCCAATTTGCATTGTGCTATGTTTAGATTGTGATGAAAAGCATAACAATAACATAAATAACTATGTAATTAATTACATAACATTTTGCCACAGTGGGCAGTGAGACAAATAACACAGTTTTGGTTGGACGCTGAACTGCAGCAGAGTGGAAACAGAAAGAGTAGAATGGAAATGGATGCCTTCTTACATATTTAGCTTCAAACCATAGCTTATGAAGCTGCTATAGCAATTTTTGATTAAGCTGGCATGCTAAAATGTGGCCAATCTAAAACAGAAGTAAAAGTTTTGATCTCCTTGATGCTGGACTGGAGGAAGAGCTGGGAAGAGAAGAACATGAGTCCAAGGCTCAGGTTAAGAATGCTGATAAACCATAATTTAGCATTAGATCTGAATACAGCTACTTAGTGTCTTGTTTGGTATATGGAATGAAGAGAGAATGGCATTCTTTTTTGAATATAGAGAAGTAGGCTGAATGGGAGCGTAGTGTAAAGCAAAACCTTTATTTTTCCATGTCATACTTGCTACAGCCAGTCAAGCTTTTGTTTGAAGAATATATGGAACAGAATTTGGCACCTTGTTCAAATATTTCAGTACTCAGAATAACGGGGCACAAATCAAGAGCAGACCATCATTGTTCGTGTTCTAATTATGAATATCATGATTTGTTGTCATATGATGGACACCAGACAACATATAGCAGACAGTTTGTTCTTACAAGGTGACAATCATGCAGTTCTAAAGCTATGACCAGATGGCAGCTTCTTCTTTCTGTAGTATTAAATTAGAAGCAAGGGAGAAGGGTTACCTCAAGGAGATGCCCCGACTGCTGAACATATCTTGAGCTATAGTCATTTTCCAGGATTCCATCATCAAGAAGCAAATGGGCACAATCCATGTCTGGTTTGTGAGTGTTATGTGTATTGATTCAGTTTGATTGACGCCCACAAAACTCTTAAAATATTTTGCACATAATAAAATCTACAAAGGTAAAAAAAAAAAAGGACCCCTGGACAGGTGACTATGGGGTTGCAGCGCTCATCTCGCTTTCAGGCCTATACAATCTACCACTGAATTAAGCTGAGATAAATCCAAATAAAGACTGGCTTTTAACATTCTTTTATTTAGAGGTGCATCTACACCATATTACCAGTGATCCTTCCAAACTTCAATTGCTTTTAATGTTAACCCCATAAAATATTTAAATGGTGAGCAACTTCCAGCATGAGTTTGAACCAGCGGAGCTCATCAGTAATGCCTCAGTAACTCCAACCAGTTTTGTCAT